>NC_046988.1:11354364-11959364 GCF_009769545.1 Cyclopterus lumpus
ACTCCACCCGGGGGCTATTTTCACTTCCATTCTCCTCTCCCTCACCTGAGTCCTCTCCTCCCTCCTTCCCTCGCCCCCTCTCTGCCTCTTACAGCACTCCCAGTTCTGTGAACGGACTTGCACTTTAAACCAGTCAACATCGCTGGCTCAGCAGGACGGAAGATGAAAGTAACAAAAAAAAAAAATGTATGGAAGGGGCGACAGAGGAATGGATGTTGGAGAGATGGAAGGCAAGGGCAGATCCCATGGGAGAGGGAGAAAAAAAGGGGGGGGAGACAGCGAAAGCAAGCATCAACTACACCCCCCCTCCAAAAAAAAAATACTCGATCTGTCTGCTCACACAATCACATATCAAATGGAGGAAGGACAGGTCTGATAGGGGGGGGAGGGGGGGTACTTGAGGGAGTCCTCACGGTGCCGCTTTAACCAACACACGTGTCCTCCCTGCTTCTCCTTCTATGCAGAGGAGAAGCAGGGAGACAGACGGAGTGGGTGCTCATGCTGAGAAGACATTCATCTAACCTTCAACATCCTCTTCAAGGCGGCAACTTGGCACGGTGCCACATAGCATTTAGCCCCCCCCCCCCCCCACCACACCCACACACACACACACACACACACACACACACACTCATCTTTTCCCTCCGTGATCCCGAGGCAGTGACAGCCAAGCATGATATGATGGGAGAGCATACGTGTAGCGCGCACGTGTGCAGGACAGACAGCAAGGTGGATGAGATGAGAGGAGGCATGACGGGGAGCCACATTCATTAAAGATCATATAACAATAACCTAGTTTGGAAGTGTCCCCATCATATTGGGGATCATTATTATTGTGCACATTGTGGTTTTTTCTGTCGTGCACGCGCGCGCTCACACACACACACACACACACACACACACACGCCATCAAGCCTTAATCCATCAGAGCCGAACTAATTCGCTGCATTATAATCACGCAGACCTGAGTGACAGCGGCCGGCTCTGTCAAAGGAGACGTGGAGCAGCACGAGCAGCCAGTTACACATTTGCATGAGAAAAGAAACCAAGGCAATGCATCTGCATCCTGAAAAGGTGAGCAGACACACACACACACACACACACACACACACACACACACACACACACACACGTATTAACACACTAAATGGCACCTCTTGTGCGGACAGCGGTGGAGCAGCCGGTTCGGTGTCAGATCCCTCTCTCCACAGGTTTTGTGATGCAAATAATCTCCGCTGGAGGAAAACCTTGCGCCGGATCTCTGCCGTCGGTGTGTCTCTCCCTCTCCCTCTCCCCCCCCCACCCCTCCCGGTAGCGTCCTGTCCCTCAGGTCCCCAAACTCTCGGTCTCCGTCTGCCCCAGATCCAGCCAGCCCGGGAAACGATTCACCTCTCGGTGCACTCCGCCGTGTGGAGGGATGGAACCGGAGAGAGCGGAAGAACGAGTGGCCGAGAGACACCGAGGCAAAGGAGAGAGTGTGTGTGAGAGAGAGAGAGAGCGGGAATGAGCAGAACTGTGTGTATGTGTGTGCGTGTGCGTGCGTGTTGCTGCGAGTGAGGAGGGAGAGCGCGACCGCTGAAGCACGGCTCTGGCGGTGGGGACCAATCTCAGCGAGATCCCTTTTTTTCTTTTTTTTTCCCCCTCCTCCTCTTGGATCCCTCCAGATTCAGGTCCTACAATGCCCCCCATCTGCAGCACGGGGCACTGCATCTGCTTTACACGCCCCCCCCCCCCCCTATTGCTCCGCATGGCCTGGATCTGACCTTCCTCCACTGTCAACAACCACGTGGGGGAACTAAACGCTGTGTTGCGCGCGCGCACACACACACACACACACACACACACACACACACACACACACACACACACACACACACACACACACACACACACACACACACACACACACACACACACACACACACACACACACACACACACACACACACACACACACACACACACACACACACACACACACACACACACACACACACACACACACACACACACACACACACACACACACACACACACACACACACACACACACACACACTCATACTAATTAGGTTTGTTGACTTTCTGGCAACTCTCCTCCGTCGTAACTTTTGTCCATTCCGGTGATGCAACCTTTCCATTTGTTCTCCCTCGTCTCTTCTCCTCCGACATCTATTTCTTTCCTTCACTTTGTGTGCTTGTGCAGACATTCGAGAGTTCAAAACACACGGCTTGTTCTTTTGGAGCCGCCACACCGCAATGAAATCGAGAAAATGTCAGATTTTCTGGGTGTTACATCATACGAAACGCAGGGAAAAAAAACAGCGAGTGTGCAGACGTTTGTCATCGTCGTAGGATGTGTGATGAGAAGTCGGAGGAGAGAGAGAGAGAGAGAGAGAGAGAGAGAGAGACACACACACACACACACACTTCATCAGGTACACCTTAGTAGTACCGGGTTGGACCCCCTTCGCCTTCACGACTGCGTTAAGTCTTCATGGATTCAACAGACTGCTGGAAACATTCGTCCAATATTGAGCTGACATCATCACGCAGTGGCTGCACATCTATGATGTGAATCTCCCGTTCCACCACAGCCCAAAGTTGCTCCGTCAGATTGAGATCTGGTGCCTGTGGAGGCCATTTCTGTAGCGTGACCTCATTGTGGTGGTTGGGAGTGAGAATCCCAGCAAATCAGCAGTTGCTCTTTTTTAAAGACCCAAACCATCTGGCACCAACATCCATTTTGAATTTCTTCCCCTTTCTGGTGCTTGGCTTTAAAGTCCAGCAGACAGACGATGTCTACACGCCGAAATGCATCGAGTCAGCGAGCAATCCAACGGGTGTACCTAATAAAGTGGCCAGCAGTGCTGTAGATTAACAGGAGGACAGCGGATCGTTCTTATGCTGAAAAAGTTTTGTTTGATAAACGACTCGAACCAGACGTTCCCAAACCTTTTCAGTTATTACTGAAAAACATTTAAATCCCAAACGGGTAGATCAATTACGTTTTAATCAAAATAGGGCTACATTGGATTTTATTAAAATTATATACGTACATGTTTAACTTTTCCCAAACTTTTCCTGCTATATTGACTAAACTGTGAAAGACATGCAGGAGCCTTCATATTTCCTTCTCCCTTTCTCTCCCTCTCTCTCTCTCTCTCCCTTTCTCTCCCTCTCTCTCTCTCTCTCCCTTTCTCTCCCTCCCTCTCTCTAAACAGATGGTTGGACCAGAATCATTGTTGCCATGTACAGCAGGAGCATCCAGCATCTAAGCTCAGCAGGTGTCATGTAATTCCCCCGGGAGGCCAGGAGACTTGGAGAGAACAGCCTGTGGAGAGTCCGAAAAGAAAAAACCAAGCGAGCAGCTGGTTCCTCTGGGGGATGGAGGTGCTGCACGGCCTCGTACTCGGGCACAGACTAGCGGAGCATCTCCCCCTGTGAGCGGAGACGGACGTTACGGAGACGGACGTTACGGAGACGGACGTTACGGAGATGGCGGCTCCTAACACGCGGCCTTATGTTCCTCCTATTCATTTGATGTTGTCAATGCAAATGATGTTTGCGTGCCTGGTGAATTATGCATGGTGTATTGACTCTTGTTTGCAGATACTACTGACGCAAGGAACACAATCGCCGACACTCCGCGAGTCCGGCCCGGACCGAAATGTGGGGTCAGATTAGATTAGATATACTTTATTCATCCCCAGGGGGGACATTTCTTTGGAGCAGCAGCAAACATGTTTACAATATATACACACACACACAATACACTCAAATTAAATAGCAGGGCATATTACATTTAAGAATTTAAATAAAAGGAAATTAAATTAAAAAGTGTATATACAGTGTTTGAATCCGCCTGCTTTTCGAGTCACGTGTTAAACGAAGACTTCGGCAGCATCGTGACGGTTTAGTCTTCAAAGAGAATATTTTCTGCTCCGTCCAGACAAATGCAGCGCGGAGGGCGACATGAAGCCGGAGCGCCAAAATGTATCACACTCTGCTCAGAGGGCACCCAGCGGCAGTCACATATGTAGCATTATCACGCTGTGGGCGTGTGTTTAAGTCAGGGGGAGAGCCAACAGACAGCTGTTTGGATAATCAGACTCATTAAAAGATCAGGATGGGCTTCCAACACACACACACACACACACACACACACTGGAATCCATAAAAAAACAACTGGCTTTCAGATGGGCACACACACACACACACACTTTTGGTTTATGTGACAATCATCATCACATAGAAATGTTAGTTTCCGGTTGGATTTACACAAATGAGGTCACATATTTCAACAACTGAAACATGTTCCGTTAAAAAGACTAAACCGCTGTTTCGTACATTTTAGCTCCTGAACTACGAATCACAACCTTCAGATGAGATTAAAAGACGCGTGTCGATCTCGAGACAAAGTATTTCGGTTGTTGAATTTGAAGGACTTGCCGCTGAAGAGGAAAAAAGCCCAAGTGAGCTCGGTATTTTGGAAATCAAAACAATCAACAGCTCCCGTTTCTAGTTGTGCCGTGAGATTTTATTTACACAGAAAGAAACGTGACTTGCCTTTTAAGAAATTGCTCAAATCAGTCACACACACGCACACACATGCGCGCACGCTCTCTCTGAGCCCCACAGGTGATTACGTAGCGCGCCTTCCTTCTGTCGCTTTAATGCCGACCATCTCCAGCTCGCACATCGCCATGGAAATTCACTCAGCCCACCAGCTGCCTCGCCGTGATTCCGAAGTGCAGAATCCGTCTCCTGGCCCGGTCCATTTTCGCCCCCGGGGAACGGGACGCCGAGAGTGCTGCCGTTAAATGGAATATGTCCTTGACGAGCCTCAGACTTCTGAACACATATGGCTCCATTCACATATGGCTCCATTCACATATGGCTCCATTCATACCCATCGACATGTGATCGGTGTTCAGATTGGCCATTTGGAAAAAGGGATCCAATCACTCTTTTTGCATGAAATGTTGTTTTCTGATGTCATTCATGTTCCGACTGTATGTAAAAGGTGAATACGTGTGGGAATGGGACTATAAGGGCACAGGCTCAATATGGTTATCTTAAGGTTGGATGTCTGAAGCTCAATCAACACAGTTTGGTTTTCATCAATACACACCGTGATATGTGCCAAAGGCAGGGTGAGGATTTCCTCATTCATATTGTTCATAGAACTACTGAAGTATGTTGCATGTGAAAGGTGTTTGCCTGAGCCAGTTGATGGCATGCCGCCACAGCACACGTGATCAAGATGAAAGACGCCGTTAGAAATCAACCGGACCACCAACGAGGTAAAACCGTTCTGTCCCTGCACTGGGCTATATTTAAATATTCCAAACCTCGGACGCCTGCCTTTGCCCGGGCACAGAGCTAAATGTGTCTGCACACGCCGGCCTGAGTGGCAGTTTTAGCTAAAAGCCACTGGCTGCTGCTGCTGCTGCTGCTAAGTACTTCAGCACTCAGGTTCTGTCTCCAGGTGTATCACCCTGGAGAAAGGCCTGTTTTACACACTGAAGAGAAGCAGTGCCTGAGCACAAAGAGCACTTGGGGCGAGATTTGGAGAATGTGGAAGTGAGCTCAGGGTTTCACCTCCGACATGAATCCTACCGAGAGACGGTCTTTGCACATCTTGGTGCCTCTGAATATCCTCCACAACCGTTTGACCCTTAAAGCCGTATGCTCACTCAGACCTCCGCCCTGAAGCCCATGTTGCACCTCACCTACAACACCCTCATGTGTAACGGCTACCTGTGACTCTTAAACTGCTTCGCTTTGGCTTCCAATTCATACACCGACCTAACTGTTTCACATATGTCATGTAAGGCAAATTCCACAAATCACCGCCACTATTTTCCGCCGTAAAAATGTAATACCTAACCTCTCTACTTTGGAAGTAGGTTTCGACATATTGTGAAGGGGGGGTCACCGACCAGCAGACACCACAGCTCAAAGAAAACTCAATCTCCAAAGCATTTCTTCCCAATCTGTATTCATTTGGGTATTCATGATATTGACAGCGCATATTAAAGTTTCTACGAACTATAACGGTGTGAGATTGTGCCAAATATGCAGGTTTCTACTGCAGATGTTGGCTTCTCTCAACTCTCAGAGGCTAGAAAATTAGCCAAATGTCGTTTTAATTCACGTCTTTAATAACCAACCCCCGGACCAGGATAGGATGATAAAATGAGGCAATTATTACCTCTTTAGTTACAGTTACAGTTCTTTAGTTAATTAGGTCATTCACTACGTGTTCAGTGCCAACATTAACTAACTGTTGTCTCAATTCATAGATCCGCTCCTTATCACCTACCCAAGCTTTTACTGCAACTGACATTAATGCATCACATAGAATTAACATCTTCCACACCACCTCTGTACGATATATATAGTTTGTTAATTTAAGTGTCAACCATCTGAAAGCCGGGAACCTGAAGATTCATTTGAGATTCAAGTGGTTCTCGTCATAAGCGGGAAATGATGAGATGATGCCATTCCCATGTCTGCTTATGTCTCACGAGTCTGGGGTTGATACCATTCGTTCAACATTTGTTGAAGTGCTACATTTAACCATTTTGAACCCTCGAGCATTGACCAAAGTAGTAAAAACGCCCTCCACAAAATAAAAAAAGAACTATGTTGTGATCTCGTATGACATTTGGAGAGTTTGCCAAGAATCGCATAGTTCGGCGAATGGATGGCGAGCACTCTAGTAACTGCTTCATTGTGAATACATCTGGGAAAGCCATACATTGTAAAGTTTTATGGAGGTCACAACAGGTCATTTTACAGTTTTACACTTCAAGCTTAAAAAAAAAATGGTCTCACTACGGTGAAATGGCTCCTATGGGAATAACATCATGCACCTGAATACAGTTGGGCTCATTGGATCCGCCATGAATATGCAATACATGCAATTCCAATACTGTTGATAACAATGCAGATGCCATTTTTAGCAAATAACACATTCATACTTCATGCAAAAACCTGCATTAGTTTAGCCACAAACTGCATGAGATTGGCATAAAGTTCTGCTATTCTCTTTAATTTCCCTCCCACATTTCTTCACTTTCTCCAATATCAGGATATTCTTTCTCCCCTTTTCTCACATTTCTATATTAGGAGATCCTTCTCGTAATAACCCTCAACTGGAGTTATCTATTTATTCATTTGTAGTGTCAGCAATTTCTCGGAGCAACTGGAAGGGCTTTTGTTTGCTTGATACAGTCGGTGGGAATGTGGGTTTAGACCGACTAGTCCTGCCATCCCAAAAGTGCATGTCTGACACTTGTGAGCTGCTCTTGGCAGCACAAGACGCAGTAGGCATGGTTGTAGTTGAGTGAATATTGTGCAGTGTTGATGAACATTTAGCAAAAAGTATTTTCCTCCTTCATGGGCGCTCTAAAACTGCGGCGCTCGGTGTAAAAGTAGCAAAAGAAATACGGGTTTAAAAAGACATGGCGAGTGTGAAATAGCCTCACCTTGGCCGACTGGTGGAATAAGGGACTCGCGCTCAACATGCTAATGTCACGGTGCCGATGCTCGCCGAACATGACGACGCTCCATCTCCCGCCGCCTCCTGTCGGGCGGCCGCCTCCAAAACGTGTCATTTGCCTGCAGCGCTGCGACGGTTCCGCAGTTTGAAGACGCAAAGAAATTCATCCTCGCTGACAGAGAGGCTCTCAGGCATATGAAGTGGACAGAGTGGTACAAAAAAAGGCCAAGCAGACAAACTCTGTGTGGTTGCCTTGACAACAATATTACTTGCATCACAGTGAAGACATCGCTACGACCCAGTGAGGCGAATCTACACCATCACATGATTAATTACCCCCCCACCCCCACCCCGTTTTGTATATCTGGGTACGTCTATTTCCTTCGAACAAATACATCACACGGAGACTTCAAACCCCTTCAGGCGTAAAACCCCGAGCATAGACTGGAGAGTAGTTTGTTCTATTTTTATTAATAACTATAACTCCTGATGATTCAAAGGAAATGTGGATCCCTGCGCTGAACTCCCGGAGCTTAAAGAGGTGATGATTAGTGATGAGAAGAGAGAATAAAGCTGAGACAATCTAGGGGCATTGAAACAAACGAGACAAAGAGAAGACGACATGGTCGGCGAGAGAGAAGCCCGGAGCTGGAAGGGAAGGGACCAGAGATCAATATTTTGTTTCTTAATTAGGCTTATATTTAAAGTCTGCATCCCATGATAGAGCCATCAGGAGACGAGAAGAGCACGGCTCGTGGCGTTGCAAGGAGAATGTTTAAATGGGATTGTAATTATTATATATGGATTGTGTTGGTGTATTGTAATAAGTTTTAAATCACATGGCTAAACTATACACAGACTTTATTTGGCCCCGCCAAAAGTATATTTGGTGACTGATTGTAGCATGTTTTGAATTTAAATAATAATCAAATACCATTATCCAGCTATTTGAGTCAGTATTGACACAATATCAGTGTGAAAGCATCTCTCGCAAGAGATGCCCTTGTTTATGCTGCAGTGTATCGCCATCTCCCTAAAGCGTGACCATTGACGCCACGAGTCTGATTGGACTGAGTGATGGCGGAGGTAGGCCGAGTTAAAAGAACACAATAATATCAATGGGGCTGCCAGCTAATAGCCGAGCCATAATGGCCGCCGCCGGGCTTCCTTCTAAGCACAGTCACTGTTACAGCTCAGCTCTCATCACACGTTGCCGCGGCCAGGTTTAATTGAACTAACCCAATCAGAGCCCAGGAGCGCTCCGGTCCGCTGAGCTCGACATCGCTGGTTACAGAAGCTGATCAAGGAAAGATTACAAATGTTGCTGCTGAATCACACTTTGCATATCCCACACTCCCCGCCGTGTTTATTTGCGCTGGCAGAGATGAACCGGGGGAAACGGTAGGGCGGCCGCCGCGAGCCGCTCGTGCAGCTTTCTGCGAGCAAACCGAGCCGAGGTGTTATGCTATGTAAATGTTTCCTCAGCAAGTGTAATGGGCTAAAGTGGCAAGCTGTTGAATATTCCTCTTTAATTACATTTTAATGAACTGTGACAATGTGAGAGGCTCGGAGGGGAAATGTCGATATATATTTTTGCTTGGGATTTCATTTTAAAGAGGGGGAGGGGGGGCTGCAGGAGGCCTGTACAATGATGTTGGCCTGATTTCACACACACACACAAGAGTGCAATGTAATCCATCCAAGTCCCTCTCTCACACACACACACACTCACTGCATTCACAAGAGTGCAATGTAATCTATCCAAGTCCCTCTCTCACACACACACACACACACACACACAAACTCACTGCATTCACAAGAGTGCAATGTAATCTATCCAAGTCCCTCTCTCACACACACACACACACACACACACACAAACTCACTGCATTCACAAGAGTGCAATGTAATCTATCCAAGTCCCTCTCTCACACACACACACACACACACAAACTCACAAGAGTGCAATGTAATCCATCCAAGTCCCTCTCTCACACACACACTCAGGTTTAAAGTGAGTTACTAGTTATTTCTCACCGACTCACACTCAAGCACACACACACACACACACACACGCACGCTGTCAAAGTAGCCGGCACACACAGCCAATCAGGGCAAAACTTCAAAAGGCCTTTTTTTTTAGACCAATTGCATTTGGCAGCCCAACTCCAGATCACAGCTTACCGAGCAGAGCGGAGAACTGTTTCTGAGTTAACCCCCCCGCCCCCCCTCCATCAGAATGCCTTTTACAGCCAAACCAATACATTGCAAGATTCCCCAGAGTTCACACAGACAAACACACAATCAGCCGCCACAGGCCCTCTGGATGAGAGCTTTTGGAGGGGAAGTGCACACTAGAAGCTGCCATGTGTGTGTGTGTGTGTGTGTGTGTGTGTGGATCCTCTGAGGTAATCAAACTCCAAGAGGGACCCTTGTCAGGTCGGATCTCAACAGGATTTCAACATGAATCCATCCACAGCTCTCTCTACGGGCTGAGCGCATCTGTAGCCAAAATGCTGCTTGCCGAGGAACTTTTGGGGAGGGAAATGTGTTCGGAAGCCTGAATGCCTACAGTGCATAATTAAGCAGCCAGTATCTGGGACAGGGTCCTAAGTAAAAGGTCATCTGCATAGTTTGGAGATGCATCATGCAAATCCACTGCTTCGCATTTGCATGGGAATGTTTAATGTAAGTATTAACTCATTTATTGTGGACTTTGTTTTATTTGTATGTATGAACAATGGGTTCAGTGACTGTGTGTAATGGGAAATGAGTCGCTCCGAGAACTACACAGAGAACCAGAGAGAACCTCAGCTCTCTGCGTAGCTTTTTGGGGTCTTTCAGCGTGATATTTCACCTTAAAAATTCATAAATTTACTGTTTTGGTTCACTGCTCAGGACAAAGTAGGCAACTACCTGGTGAACGCAGCCAGAAACCGCTAAATTTCTTTCCTTCTTCGAAAAGAAAAACGACTGTTGATGATTTGTTCATTTCCTGTTCATCATCTCAGCATTTTCAGCTCCACGATGGATAAAACTCAAACTGTAGCACGCTCAATCCGGTAAACATGGCGGAGCTCCCCGGCTGCGCACCGTTTGACTACATTTCATGTCTCCTCGTTCCCCCTGAGACTCTGACGGGACTCAGACACTTGTCACATATGTAACCATGTGAGTAAACAACTGTTTACTTCGTTCGGCCAGTGCAACCGGTCAACCATCTCAACCCCGCCTCCCCCAAATCACAGGTCGCCCATGGCTGCCTGCACTGGATTCAAAGCACTGGTGCACATAAAAGGCCACTGGGAGAGAAAGAAAGAAAGCGTGCATAACTCAAAGCCAGCGTACTGCTCTGAGCATCTTCTCTCAGAGACTGGTAAATTACAAAGTTTTTCTTCGAGTTTCCTTCAACAAAAAATCCCATCCCCGCGTGGCCTTTCTGAGAGCTTCCTTCAGATGATTACTGTTGACCCACTGCTCCATCATATCAGTACATACTGACATTTCACCGCTGCCTCCCACCTGACATTTATGCTATTTTCATTAATGCTATTTGGTATTTTTGGTAAATGCCCTTTTATTTATTTTGTTGGGGTTGGGGGGGCTCAGTTGGCGCAGAGGACTGCAGATGGAAGCGGCGATATCCTGATGAAAGCCTTTTTTCCGGATTGTCTCTTTTATATCTGCATTATTAGGGTTTCCTTTGGTTTTTCAAGAGCAGCTTCAAAATATGCAGCGAACGAGTAAATGGAAAAATACTTCACATTGTACAGACGTGAGGACTTTGACCTTTTGAACACAAGTCTTTTCTAAAAAGCTAAATCTGTAGAGAACCCGAGGGATTAATAGAATTGACCCGTTAATGTCCGTGGATCCATAAGAGACTGAAAACCACAGCAATGTCAGGCCAGCAAACGCCAATCAGCGGAGGCTTTTAAATTCAGAGAGGTAACGATTACCTGTAAAGCCCCCAAACAGAGCGAGAGTGAGTGAAGGGAAAAAACAATAAATAAAACCAACTCTGTAACAGGCCGGTATCGATAATGACTGCGCAAAAGCATCTCATTGACTTTCCTGCGAGTGAAAAGAGGTTAATTACAATCTGTGCCGCGGTCAGCGCCACGCACTCGTGTGGAGGTAATGACGAGAGACCGAACACCTCTCCGCACGTAAAGTATAGGTAACGGGAAAAAACGCAAGGAGCATGTTTTTGTTACCGTCGACTCGAGGCCAATTTCGATTCCACTGAAGGGTCGGCGCAGGAAATTGACCTCAGGTTGTAGTGCTTCAGCGGAGGAGCTGATGAAAACAGAAACACTGTTTTTCCACCGCTGGTCTGTACCACCCAGTTATTGTCTAGGACTCCCTGAAGTGTTTGATTTTCTTCTGGAGGGAGAGAGAGAGGGCATTTCTGGGCAAACGGCACTCGACACGAAGGCTTTCGTGACTTCAAGAGCAGAGGAGAAAAGGACCTCTCGACCTCTGCTCCAAATGTCGTCGATTCTGTCTGCTATATTTCTCGACCTTTAAAAACTCGTACGGGTTCGAAAGCCAAATTTACGCTAATGGTATTAAAACGAGCCATTTTTAAACGACACCGCTGATGGAAACCTATCAGAACAATTAAGATAAGACGCAAGCGAAGAAAAACAACACCACCAACATGTTTTCATGTTTTAGTCGCACAAGTCGAGTTCTTCGGTCCTCTTCTGTGCACCACGAGGGGAAATTCCACCTGTCATGTCCCATCACTGTTGCATGCTGGTTCACGTAACCCAAGTAGCTGAAGGCTGCAGAGGACTCAAACTCCCACGGACAGCTCCATCGACTGG
The DNA here is from genome assembly GCF_009769545.1 of Cyclopterus lumpus. Classification (NCBI taxonomy): domain Eukaryota; kingdom Metazoa; phylum Chordata; class Actinopteri; order Perciformes; family Cyclopteridae; genus Cyclopterus; species Cyclopterus lumpus. Next base: position 11,366,707 of record NC_046988.1, read on the forward strand.
TTCGCCGACATCTCCCTCTGAACAGACAACTTCTGAAAGAGACACCCCGCGCTGGTTGTGGTTGTGGTTGTGGTTGTGGCTGTAGATGTAGCCCCCCCTCCCCCTCCCTCCATCGCCCCGAGGCCAAGTGGGAACACGCAGCATGACATGCGATTGAGTCTCCAGCTCGGAGCCCTCCGCGGACGTGACTCCTTGGTCCACAGTTCATCAGCATCAGTGTCAAACCGCAGTGATATTACTTCCAGTGCCTGGGCCAGCGAGCTGCCAGGATTTGACCTCTGCCCTCTTTGAATTAGTCTCTTCTTTGCCAATGTTTACGGCCGGAGCAGTGCGCCGGTTTCAGTTTCAAATGGAGTGAAGCCGAAGCTGCCAGATAAATTGAGCCGCCTCATTGCGAACACACTCTTTCAGCCATGATATTTCCTCTTCCCTCGATCTCTTTTCTCCTCCTCCTCCTCCTGTAGCTCCCCCCCCCCATCCCATAGCACCTCTACCCCTCCCTGCACCAAACAAGAGTGGTGTCTGCAAGAGAGCTCTGGAGAGGGAGAGGTTCATCAGCAAATAGGTCCCTAAAACCCAATCTCATTTATATGCAGATTAAATAAATATTGATGTGCTGCCACACTCTCGTCCTGTTTTGCCTAATTGATGCCAGCGTTCTTGTATCACTCGTGCAAGGTATGACTATTGGCAAGAGGCTTGCTCGCTGATGTGACTTGTCGCAGGCAAAACAAAGCCAGAGCGAGTGCGCAAAGTGAGCCGGCAGACAGACGGCACGACACGACCCCCTGAATCAAAACACAAACAAATGAAGTGATAGTGGCACACGGATATGAGAGAGAGACACACACAGAGAGACAGCGCGAGAGAGAGAGAGAGAGAGAGAGAGGGAGAGATGATTCATTGATGGGTGGGTGTGTGGAGAATACAGATATTAACTGCCTTAGAATATCTCAAAGCACTGTCATCCTATCTGGACGAAGCATATGCACAGGAACAAAAAGAAGCTTACAAATGCATTTCAGCATGCACCCACTAGGTTTCTCTTTTTTACTATACAATGATTCCGGTGAATGAGAGACTGCAAAGTAATCTAGAATGAACCGCCTCCCGGTTTGTGTGCCTCCACCAACCGGTCATGTTGCAGATTACGTCCATATATGTCCAAAATGTCAACACTTTGTTTGTGAGATTGTCACAATTTGCATGCTAATTTTTTTAATTATGGTCCAAAACGGGGGTTTTGTGAGGTCACGGTGACCTTTGACCAGCAAATTGTAACCAGTTTTGCCACATATGAAGAAATTCCTTGAGGATTTTCCTGATTAACGCTTTAACGGGAAGGGAAGCTGAAAAAAGGTGCAGAGGCATAAAAAAAATGCTACTAGCGAGACTCCAAAAGGGCCTTCTGATGGTCCAAATCCCAAATATATTCAAGTAACTGCGATATAAAGCAAGAAAAGTGTTCAGATTTGAGGAGCTGGAAGCAGAGCATTTTTTTATCATGATTAGCCATGCTAGCAGCGCAGCTCTATGGATGCTAATGCCGTCGGTCGATCATAGCAGCTGAAACTAAATCCGCATTTTGTGCTAATTAAACGGTCTGCACAATTCCATTCATGTCGCTTTATGAACGACTGAAAAGATTTCTGCCTGATAAACGTGACGGATTCCTCTTCCGTCGGTTGCATAATGTGTTTCGCTGTAAATACACAGATTCAGAAGACATTCCTATCGGAGATTCGACACTCTTTGTTTCAGCGCATCAGTCTAATTGCCACCTTCCTCAAATTGAGTTACCATCCAATTATCCAATGGACCGTGTCTGCGGTGCTTCAGCGCGGCTCGCCACGAGGCATGTGATCAAATCACTAGCGATCTGCAGGTGACTGTCATTAGCTGAAGGACCCGCAGGGACGTTGTCAAGCACACAACAATTAAGGTAAAAGCGCTAATTAGTTTGACTCGGCCTGCCGGCTACGCACAAAACCGACTGAACACATTTCAAGTGCGGGATAGATCCACGTGCACGCTCTCGTTTCCACTCGAGAGGTTTGAACACTCACTCAAGTGTCACAATACCCCCCCCCCCCCCCCCCCCCCACACACACACACACACACACGGTACAATTCTTCTTTTTTTCTCTCAATGGGAGCAAAAAAAACAACAAAAAAAACAATGTCTCTCGAAGTGTGAAAATGCTCAAATGCTGCAATTTGTGAAAGTCACTTGCATAATAAAGTGTGAACCGTGCAGACTGAGCGTCATTCTGTTTTAATAAGCCGGAACCCCCTCCTGCAACGCCGTTTATCTCTTCTGAATGAGGCATATGTGACGATCCATCAGGGAGCCACGCGTGCACGCGCTGAAGCGATTTAGTCGACGGACAGGGAATCAATCAGCAAACTGTAATAATCAATCCCTTCACAGGTAGCCTGTAGGCAGACAGTCACGATACAAAACACGGATGTTTCCTTCCCCGTAAACATCTGCGAGGCCCCATTGCTGAATATGTTGAAACCGGCGTTGTTTACCTCAGCGAGTCTTCTTCCCTGACTTTTTTTTCCTTCGACACACACACATTTCTTGGCACGTTAAAGCGAGAAACTGTCAACAGAAAAAGCTTCATCGCATGTGACGCCGGTTGCCTCGCGCAGAAGGCAGAACGCGAGGGTCCGCTCATCAGAACGTTTGCTCCGCGGCACCGATAGCGGTGACAAACTCTGCGTTTAATAAAAACTTCTTCTTTTTTTTTTAAATAAGCCGTGTAAAGCTTTTTCTGGCTCCAGAGGAATCTGGTTGGCACTACGACTTTGAAAAAGAAAAAAAGAAAAAGAAAAAAGCAATCTGGGAGCGAGGAGATAAAGTGGGGTAATGTTAGCGGCTACTAGCGCAACACACCCAAATAAAACAAACATTACATCGACTCGATGGGAGGAAATGATGTGCACGGTTTTTACATTGGAAGGAAAATGTGGCGAAGTAAAAATGCATCAAATATATTTTGATGCTACATCTATTTTTTTTTAACCGTCCATCGAGAGAAGAACAATTTTATACAAAGGCAATGGTAAATACACCAAATACCTTTTGGGCTTTTTAGCGCAGAAGAAATTGAAACAAACTGAGCTTTGAGAATGAAATTGACTTACAATTAATTCATATATTAAATCATCAATGGAAATGGAAATAATTAGTTGAAGCCCGAGCTGGTTGTGTAGCATGTTTTTTAAGGCTTTTATTTTTCACATTTTCATAATTAATTGCATAATTCGATCAAATGTTCACTTTCTTGCAATCATCTCACAAAGAAGCAGCATAAAGAGAGAGAGTGGCCCTTCATCGGACTCTGGCTCTGGACGCCGGTGGGTGACGATGAGCGTCCGACAGAAAGTGTGCAGCGATGTCGAGCATCCGAAGTCTTCCAGCGCTTCGCTCCGGCAGCGAGCTGTGCAGAGGGAGAGAGCCTGGAGCCCTCGTCCTATTTTCAGCTTCAGTGGGCAGAGAAGAGGAGAGAGAGCCAGGCCAACCCAGGGCAGACGGCATCGACCCCGGCGCCGTTTAACCCGTTCGAACCGGCGCTGATCAAACACAAGGTGAAATGCATCATGGTTATGGAGGGGGCGTGACTGACCAGAAAATATATAGCGTTTCTGAAAAGACTTTATAAAGTAAGACATTCACTGATAACAAATTCAAAAGACCACAACCTGATTTGTCAGACCAGAAACATCTTCTTTTTCCTTTTTAAAAAAAAAAAGAATATCAATCATCTTCAATCGATTAAATAACAAATGTAATAACCATTAGAGGGTTAGGTGTTATTGCGGGCCAAAACTAGTGTTACGATGGCTGTTTTCTATATAAAACTGCAGACAATCTGCTCTTTAGAAAAGATTGCAAAGTAATTACTGCAGCGGCTGTTGAGCTTTGTAGAAATGCATCGTCATCAGCGGACTCCGCACTGCACTGCATCATTAACTCGCCGCCTGCTGTTAACCGTACAAATGGGTATTTGGCTCATGATTGATTGTCAAGTGAAACGTCATCGCATTTCACCTCATTAGAAGGAGCCAATCACGTTACATTAGTGTCAGTGCCATTGACACATGCCACTGCGGAGGGAATACAAGCGCCCCCCATGTGGCTGCAGTGTCAACAACTGAAGCTTAAGAGGGACACAAAAACACTGCTTCCCATTTATAGGGCTGAAAGAAAATATGTAGTCGGCTGGAGTGTGTCTTATGAGGCGGTATAAGGTTATAAAAGAAGTAACACATGTCATTTAATTTGAGGTTCTTCCTACGTTATCAATGACAACTTGCAGTGATTGACTAAATCCTGTTGTGCCATGAGAACAGGAAATGACAGCGGTTGCTAGGAGACATCTGTAGCTCTGTCCAATCAGAAGCGATCAACTACGAAAAACAAACGATTACCGCACACAACTTTAAAGTCTTGTAAAAGCAGTTGAAGCGGGAAAGCTAAGGCTAACAACGTTAGCTCGCTAGAGGAAAAATAGGCTGGTGGCGTGTGTCAGGTATAATTTAGTTTATTGACTGATTGGAGTTGAAGGGGGAAATAACACATAATAAATATCATCCAACTGGTTATTAAAAGGTCAAATAAAATGTAAAGAAAAAGTATATTATATATATTTCTTTTTACACTCCTTCTCTGCTTCTTGTTAAAACTAAAGCGCTGCTTCATAGTCTCCGGCTGAGCGAAAGGTCGGGATATTATGGAGGCTCTTTGTAAATGTGTTTCACATCTCATGCGATTCCACCGCTTTACCATTACAGCCCACTGTTCCGAATATTAAACACCTCTCTTCTGGAACACACTATTGATTCTTCGGAGGGGAGTTTTGTCTTTTTCTAGTTTGCCTCTCTGGCTCCACAGCTCAAGTTAAAGAAAGAAAAAAAGGACAGCGCCCCAGAGTCTGTATTTGGGCTTCAGTGTCATATTCCAGGACACATCAGCAGGGTGCAGATGTTTTCTGGGTCATTAGAGGCTGTGTTTTGTTTTGTAACCACAGTCGAGGCCACGGGAGCCGTGTGTTTGTTGCAGTACACTAAACTCTGTCCGACCCACTTCCTCCCAAAGAGGTTTGATTATGCCCGCCGCCATCTTTTCCTTTTATTATAGTGACTGATCGGATCCCGAACACGGGTTGTTAGCGCACGGCATTAAACATTCATGCGAGGCTGAGAGCCACTCCTCGTCTCTGATTTGTATTCCGGCCACCGAGTGTGCAGGGGGCGAAACAATTCCTCTGCCTCATGTTTCACGTTCCAGTTCTCCCCGCTTTCAGGTGAACGCTATTTTTGCATGCAGGTGTATGCTTGTGTGTGAAAGAAGGCTGCGTAAGCATGAGACTCAGACTCTCTGTGTGTGCGTGTGTCTGTGTGTCTGTGTTCAAAGTCTACATCATGTCTGTGTGGTGGAAAAAGAGGGGAGGGGGCTACATCTGACTGTGGCTCGAGACTGCCATCTATGGGGACTGACGGGCTCAGATGATGGAGATCCTGCAGGCAGATAAAACCACAATCGCACAGTGTCTGCATGGTAATGAGGGTTTGTCGTCCACTTATTGTTATATTTTCAGAATAAGAGCGGGGTGCGATTCGTGGCTCGAGGGCTAATAGAGAAAATAGTACCTTCCCAACAAACTGGAATTCTGGAAATGTTCTGGGTTTCAAAAGGACTCTCTAAAGTGTGACTGCTCAAAAATATTCTCTGAAGAGCCCGAGCTTCTCTCTTATCGACAGTCGTTTCGACCATTAACGGTATAATATTCTGAAGGATACTGCCAGATCAGGAAATATCACGCATGGCATTTTTGCAGTGCGGCCAGTGATTTATGATCACTTATTTTCAGCGCGATGTTATAAATGGTATTGGATTGGACCGTTTTAAAGCCTTTCCGGCATAAATCATTCAACAGAGAGCATCCTCTCAACTTTAACTACACCTCACCCACCATGATTCAAAAGACGTTTGACTGGAAATATATTATATTTCTTAAACCACCACAGCCTTTTTAAGTGCCGGGTCCAACCAAGATCCTTGTGATCTGAAATACTATTTCAGCACTGAAAGATGGGTTTTCTAATAAACTGCTTGTTTTCCCTCAAAAGGCTGAACATGAACATGAAAGTCTGGACTTGCAAAGTCACTTCTTGCAGCGGGAGGGTGTTTAAAAGGAAAACAAACACACACACACACACACACACACACACACACACAAAACAACAACGTTGTTCCTCCCTCCACAAGCAAGCAACTCATAGCTGTGAATTGTAAATTTGTGCATTTAATATTAGCCGCCCTGTGTCCATTTCTCATTACTTGCGGCTTACCTCTCGAGTCCTTTATAATAAGGCCAGCGCTGAAGACAGTAATCACAGTCTTTCACATGCAGCACGGGGGAACAATGGCTCATGCTTTCAGAAACACGGCAATTTTCTTCAGTGAACTCGCACCGCGGAGCAATTTTGACTCCACTACCTGCACTGGAAAGCAGAAGGCGACGGCGAGATTGTCCAAGTCGACAAAAAAAGAGCCGAACGTGTCCATTCGGATGACCCGCTAAGCTCCGAGGTAGAAGTTGAGGAAAGTTGAGAGAGCGCCGCCCGGTTCCACTCGCGCTGGGGAGGATTTCTACCTTTTTATGAGAGAGCTACACTTGGATGTCCTTAATTATTCAGGAGCTCAGAAAGTGGGGTCTTTATATGGTAAAAACAGAGCGGACGTGATAATGCACAGCTCTCTTCTCTATCCCCAAAAAGACTTTGATGTCTTTTTCTCATCCAAGGAATAAGAAGGAAAAAAAAGGGGGTTTATACTAATGTCTATGTGAGAGGAAAAAAAATGAAATTTTAATAGTGGAATAATCACTTCTGATAAAAATAAGACTCCATCTTTTCACTGGCCTCCTTCTCTCTTATCACCTTCCACGCTCATTTCCTCAGCTCCAGCGCGCACACACACGAGAACGAGTGAGGCCCGTCCTCAGAACGTGGAGGTACCTCCTCCCCCCTTGTAGCTTAAGGCAACCTGTCTCAGGTGTCCTCCTTTCAAAGTCAATGGTCTGCATAGAAAAACCCTTTCCACTGGAAAACGACATGCACCTATAAATCCGCGAGTTGTTTTAAAAAAGGCACTACATCTCAATCAGACTTCTCCAGATACGAGTCTTCATTTCTTTTTGTGTCAACCCTGTCGGGCTCGATTACCTGGAGCAAGTGTTTTCCGTCTCCTAATTGCTCATAAACAGTCGGTGCCCTGCGCGCCCAGGCGCCGCTTCGCCGGTGACGGCGCAATTAGTTCACAAATGAGCGACTTATATTTGTAGCCTCGCGACGCCGAGATTATTCATCTCCGGGAAAGGTGGCGGTGGGGAGGGGGAGCTGAGAGATGCTGGCTCAGCACTCGCATGGAGCCTCCAAACACAGAGGAAATCAGACCGTCGTGAACTGAATGTGGGGCCCGGCTCACATTTCACACGTGACACAAGAGATTTAACGGTACAACGGCACACCACGCGAGGACTGCAGCGCGACTTGAGTACGCACACAGCAGTATATGTATAGAATATGAAAAGGCCATGTGTGGATGAGGTTCATTGCAGAACCCCCGACAGGCCCTAAAAAAAAAAATATGGAGCAGATAAATATTCCAAGACACTTTTTAAGTGATCTCAGGGGAAACGCTAGATTGATTTGATGGGAGGAGCAGCTTGGTTAAAAAAACAATTCACCTGGATAAACAGCTGTGCTAGAAATAATAATTAATTATATTATTATAATAATTCCCCATCATTCTTTACTTTTGTCCCGATTTTTGTATAATTGATCTACTTAAAGACAAACATAACCAATGTCTTTGTATTCTAAATGACTGCACGTTAATTCCAGGTCTTCTTTTTTCAACATAAAAGTTGACTATTGAGCCCATGGCGACAATATAAACAAGATAAATGGTGTGATAATTCAATGTTATCGTTCATAGCGGAGTTTTATTCGCTCACAAAATTAGTGATTGAAGGTTTTGCTTTACACGTGTGCAGAGAACGTAAAACAATGGCTTGCAGTTTGATTCAAAAGGTGATTTTGTCTCAAATTGCAATATTCTGATGAAAATTGATGTACGGAAACAACAGGCAAGTATTGTTAGAAAATACATGCATATACACAGAACTTGTCTTTTTGTGGAGAGAATATCGGCTTTGGGGATTTCTTTTCACAAGTCTGCTCCTCAGGTCACCTTCAGTAGTGAAGCTCCTCCTCCTGCGAGCCCCAAAGAGCCCGTAATGCTCCACCTGAGAGGATTGCAGCAGAGTGGATCCCCTCTGATGGCCTGGGAGGAGTTGTGTCGGTGCTCTTCATCACTGCTGGGTGTAGGCAGTGAGTTTGTTCAAGACAAATGACACTTTACATTCCCTCCAGACAGCGTTTCATGTCTCCATCGCTCCTCGAGCACAAAGTAAGCTCCTTCAGTGGCGAGAACAACAAAACACATTTTTCTCCTGAAAAATAAATCAGTTTAATTTCCACTAAGACGGATGCCGGAGGCAATCACAGCTCCCAGGCTCTGAATATCATAATAATGCCCTCACCTGACTATCGGGGCACGTTAATGTGCCCGCTTCTTCTCTTCGGAGCAAGGCGATTTTCAATATTCTCAGAGTTTTCAATTTCAGCATCCGAGGTGTAATGACATAAATTTTTCATTTAGATCGTCGGAGGACCGAGAAGTCAGATTTGAGAGCGCGAGAAGAATCATTTGGATAAAGGAAGCTCAATATCCAACAGCGCAAATACTAAATTACATTGTGTTACTTCATTTGGAATGACTCAAATGTGTGTGTGACAGAGAGAAGTTTCTTTTCTGCAATAATCAATGTCAGAATTACAAGTGGCCTCGATCTTCCTGGTTACTTTAAACCCCAACGAAAGCCATTTAATGAGTTTTCATTATCTCTAGAATCATGGATGATGAAAACTACTATATCGGGGGGGGGGAAGGTGTGCAGACTTTTACTTTTGTGACAGTGAGCAGCCACTGATTACAGTCACCTTTGGGCCTTTGTGGGATGAGGATGCAGCTGGTGCACAGAAACGGAAGAAGCAAGAAATCCAGCTGTAATGCTGAATAAAAAAAAAGAAGAATTTAATTTGCAGGATGCAAATCAGTGTGGTACTTGAGATATCAGGAAGGTCGTTATCAAGAATTTAAACTGTACTATTAACTGTTAGGTTGGATGCAACTTGTGGTTTGGGTCAAGCTCGCACTCTGATCAACTGTCTGAAAATGCCAAGAAGGAAAAAGATGGATAGAACGTAACGTTCTTTGTCACGGCCTTCAAAAAACGACTCATATGTACGGTAGGTAGGTGTGTGTATATATATATATATATATATATATATATATATATATATATATATATATATATATATATATATATATATATATATATATATATATATATATATATATATATATATTCCTGTTTCATTTAAGACGAACAATAAGCTCTTTGACGTTGGATACACCAGGAGTCTCAAGCTCGATGCTGCCGGTGAGTCTGTACTTTGAGACACCTCAGTCTGGACCGCAGAGGTGGGCCGAACCACCTACAGGCCGGCATCCATCCATAGACTCACGCTGCCAGCAAGGCGAACAACAGTGCTACCGACAGTTGGTTCAGTCCCGGGTGAAGAACAACTCAAGCGATTTTAAATGCAGGAAAAGCCAAACACAACGAACATCCTCCTCCGCAATGGAACCAGATGCAAAACCATCAAAGAGCGACGAGCTTTATTCCCTCTCCGCGACGAGAAACAACTGCACACTGAATGCGTGGCACGGCACCGAAGCCGCGCTGAAGCTGAACTATTCTCGGTGAGAGAGTGGGCGTCCTGCCCTGTTCCTGCAGGGCTTCTTCGTAGTGGGATGAGCAGAGCAGAGTGTCTGGCGCGTTGAATGCACGCACACAACTACAAACAAAAGCACAGTAAATTGCATTTATTCACTATTCTCTCCGCACAATCTCTTACACACACACACACACACACACACACTGCCTCTCTCTTTCTCCAGCAGGAGAAGTTGTGAGTTGTGGCCACGCATCTGCTGTAATTGCCAGTGCCGTTGCTTCACCAGCGGAGCCTTTGACTGCATCCATGACACTCTGACTTGCCCATTAAACGCTGGCAACAAGCAAGCCTCCTCCTTTAGACCCAGATAAGCTTTCCACACTGGCAGAAAGTGAAGGCAGCCAGGAAGTACAGACACAGAGAGAAATTAACAGAGAGAAATGGAGGAAGAGCTAGAACACGGGAGAAAAGAAACATTTGAGAATAGATTATGCGTGTGAGAGACAGAGAGAGAGAGAGAGAGAGAGAGAGTCAGAGAAAAGCACCAAAGCACCTGCAGGCTGAACTTATTGCACTTATTTCCACCCAACTGTCAGGCACATTTTAGGGCCAACTTTTGAAATGTCACCAAAAGAAAGAACAGAAAGGTTAGAGTGAATAAATGCATTTCCGGTGCAGCTCAATAGAGGAAAATGCATCCATAAAATAAAATGGAGTTGTGTAAGAATTGATTACGATGGCGGACGTTATTATTGTTTTCTTTCCCCAGGTAATGTGAACCATATTCCATGCTCCCTGAAATGAAAAACAACAAAATGCACAATATTACGGCTCCAGTAACACCCGCGACGAGCAACCGGTACGTAAGAGTAGCGGCTGGCTGTGACCTTTCTGGGATGTTGTGATGGTCAGGCGACATTTACGACTGCCCAAAGCCACTTCTCGACTGCTCTGCCGTTAGTTTGAACCCTTTATTAGAGCCACCATGTACCGTCGTTATTCTTTAAATGTCGCCCTAAAAGAAAAGGTGATTTATTTATTTATTTTTCTTCTTCTCTCATTCGATGCACAAGACTTGCATGAGGCTCACGCGGCTGTAGCGCGCTGGGTTGCACAGCTTAATGGATTGAAAGCGTAGGAAGCCGAGATCGCAAAGGAGAGCACATCAACCATATGAGACAGCGACAACATTCACCTCCCTCTCAGGCATTACTTCCATCCAGTTTGTCAGTAATTAGATGACCAGGATTCATCCGACTGGGAGATTAATTGCTCACAACGGTGATGAGATCTTCCTCGCCAAGGTAGTAACCATGGCGATGAGAGGGGTGCACTTATGTGGTGGGGTGGGGGGGTTGATGACATGACGCCCCAGGTCATTTTATACCTCTCGACATACAGCAAATGCTGCGAGAAACCTCGTAGATTGATATCAGAACAAAGCAATCACCGATTGAATTGCAATAAACGGATCTGAACGATGCCGAGACCAAAACGTCATCACGATGAAGCGATTTGTTAAAAAAAAAATAAAAAAAAAAGTCTGGAATCAGGCTCCGTCAAAACATCCGTGTATCTTCACATGCAAGAGCTCGCTGTGTCTCAGAATTATCTGTGAATATAAAAGAGCTGGTGGGCTCAAGACATGCACCGTAGGTTAATGGAAGGCTCTAAATGGCCCGTAGGTGTGAATGTGAGCGTGAACGGTTGTCGGTGTCCTGTCCAGGATGGACCCCGCCTTCACCCAATGTCAGCTGGGATCGGCTCCAGCACACCGGACCCTGAATAGGATAAGCGGTTTGGAAAATAAGCCTCTTATTGTCACCCAAGCGATAACAGGCCATTAGCATCTCCGCATACGCGAACATCTGGAGCATGTTGGCATCCGTCGCACACGCAGCAATAAACACATATACTGTGCAGCCACGAGTGGCATCTCATCCCAACTGTGCGAGGAACTGCTTATGGAGTCGAGATGCGATGAGAGCCGGCTATCCCTCCTAACCCCCACAGCTCCAACAGATGATGTGATGATACAAAACGCGCTGACACGCGTGGCACGCATTTCCGACGATGGAAATGGATGCAGATAGCTGACCGTGCTGTATGCATGAGGTAGCAGCAGAGCAGTGAGACATTATACGTTTAGATTCAGATGCCTCGGGGGTCTCGAGGGAGCTGTTGTAGTTCGAGCGCACAGTAAATATTGAAATGTTTGGTTTGCAACTAAACACTACCACTGAAAGCACAGTTATTTAATGTGTGTGTGTGTGTGTGTGTGTGTGTGTGTGTGTGAGAGCATGCAATACACCAGATGATGGAAATTTGGGGGGTATGGATGTAAAATGAATCCTGAGCATGCCACATTCTTGAATACAGATTGTTAGTAAGATTTGCAGATTTTTTATTATTTCTTGTCCTCTGTGTGTTCCCAATCAAAGACAAAAAGCTTTGGATTTTTAAGACAATACATTTCTTTTGGATTCAAAAGGGGGATGCGTGCAGACTTTTAAAGTTCAACCACCGCGAACACGATGGCTGAGAGTGTCAGTGGGATTCTGATTTACAGCGACGAGAACGATCGTATTCACAGCTAATAAGACAAGGAGAAAAGAAAAACAATGCAGCCGAAGCAGAGCTAATGCTTTCAGAGCAGATGGATGAACGAGTGGGAAGGCTCATAGAAAAGTCACTTCCAGCAGATGTATTCCCGTCAGCAAAGTGAGAGAATAACAAAATTGGCAAGAAAGTCTACCAGGGAGGTAAAGCGATTTGCAACGCTGCGACGTGGGCCAGAAGCGGCTCCCTAATAGTGCCAGCTGCTTGGCGAGTCAGGAAACCCTTCTACAGATGCTCAACCCCCAGAGTAGTGTCCATACATTACGATACATAAACCACGAGTTTCCCCATGCACTGCGATATAGTTATACCGCCTCACATACTGTATACTATCCCAAGAGAAGCTGCAAATGATAAATGCGTCAAGAAGAGACAAAATATTACGCCGAAAGAAGCCATTAAATGTTGCGTTGCCAAAAATGTGCAAACCGTGAAATAATTTAGCTCTACGGACCACAAGTAGCACAAAATATAGCCGGAACTCATGACTCACCAAATATTTTGGTAGCTGTGTGTGTGTGTGTGTTAAGAAACCAAGTGCTGTCCACACAAAGACAGAGAGTGACCTTCTTTCAACGCGGCAAAAAAAAAAAAAAAAAAAGCCGCCACAGCAAAAGGTAACAAGATGCAGTATTCATGGAAATATAACAGCCTGCAACCACTTGACATTTTACAGAAAACTTTATTCTCTTCTGAGAAACGTCAACTGCCCTTTTTTTCCTGCTTTCCGCAGCGCCGCGACCCGGCGGCCCGGCCTCCCCGCGTGTCAGATGAAATTTGGAATGCACTGCTTTCTCCAAATCAGATCTGCTGAGAGCAGCACCTCGACTTGATTGTATCCCGCCCTAAATGTCGGTTTCCAAAAGAGGCCCGCAGCACGAGTGCACGGCCAGCTCCCGTCAGTGAAAGTGAAACCAGGGGATTGATGGGGGTGGGGGGGAAGGCATCGACATTCCTCGGATAAATAAATCAGGAAAAAACAAGGCTCTGCAGGACTGTATGGAGGAGGTATATTGAATATTTACCACATTCAACGTACTAATTTGGCATGTTAGCGCGCTAACATTTGGTAATTAGATGGACGTTGCTCCTCCGAGAGCTGCGCAGCTAGCCCAGCTTTAAAAAAAAAAAAAGAAAGCCGAAATAAACCCACGGTAATCGCAAGAAGTGGCTGCAACAGAAGAGAGCATCTCATCCTCCCTAATTGAGGGCCCGAAGATTTGCTCGATTTGCATACCTGTCATATTAACGCTAATGGAGGCAGTTTTAAGGGCGATTTACGCAGGAAAAACCTGCGGAAATTCTGTGACTGGTGTGAACACTCGCAGATATTAGATTGCTCCGTCAAGAGAAAAACTGGTCTAATAAGAAATCTCTTATCTCCGCCTTTGTTGTTTCGCCATCACTGGGTACAAAGCGTCACCAAACTGTCCAAGATGGTAAGTATTAGTGTGTTGTGTAGTTACCGACGCAATATTAATTAGAACCAATGTACAAAGCCATCTGAGACATTACACCCAACCAAACACAAACATAATCGTCATTTTCCAAACCTCAGGGCGCATTTTCTTTGGGCTCCGTGTAGTTTCACCCTTGACGAACCCTCCAACCGAAACGGTGCACGTCTATTAATACAAACACATTGTGACAGATTGCCTTCCCACTGTGAAGTATATTCACTTTGATGGGAACAGTCTCTTCTTTTCAGAGATTAAAACACACTTTGCGTCACCGACGGATTTAGCGAACGCAAAAATAATGATATGGCTTGATGGAAACCATATGCCGAGGCTACCTTACACAACAGGAACAGTCGGCAACAAAACCAAGGACGACATTTTGAAGAAAAAAAAAACAGATATTTAGAAGATCATTTAAAGTGTATTTGAAGTGAACCAGAAGCTCGTGTAGTCTGTCACAGCTGCACACGGATAAAAAGTCGAGCACTAAGCAGCTCTAAAAAGGGGAATTAAGAGAGCTTTTGCTTCCCCTTGGCAACACCGTTTCTGTGCCGTGCCTTTAAACTGTCCCTCTGTTTCACTAGGAGGCAGGAAGACAGTCATTCGTCTCCATTCTCTCAAACTTGAACTCGGGGGGGCTGTTCCTGCCGCAAAGATTTTTTAAATTGCTTTAAGCCAATAAGTAAAATGCGAGACTGGGAAAGAATGGCTTACGTGCTGCTTCTCGGGCACAACAACAAAAACAGACCTTTGCTGTTGGCACGAATTTCTCTCACAGCTGAAACCCAGAGACCATCTCATTGTGTGTGTCCCTGGAGTGAGAACGGCAGATTAGGAGGTCACAGCTCCGAGGACGGAGATAAGGCGAGGAAAAACATTTTGACTTCGCCACGTTCGCTCCCGAGACGGCGATTGCTCGGCCTGAATCAATGCCATCGAATGTTTCAGAGCTTTGAGATCGTGGGCACAGAGTCAACAATGCCAGAGCGTAATAGAAATATACAAACGAGTCCAACAAAAGAGGGGTGACAATAAATAAGGTGACTGTTTTGTTGCCCACGGTTTATGTCAACCGCTGAGCACTTATTAATGAGTTTACGGCCTGTAGTCTCTTGTGGCACTCATGATTAATCTGCCCATCTGGGGGGCGGGGGGCTAGAGACCCGATGGATCATTCTTGGGTTCCGGGGCTTCTTGCTGCAGTGCTGTGCCCTGGCAAGGCCATCTGGGCCAGAAGAGAGCCAATCAGTCACAGGCCAGCCGCAAGCTTGATCCCATGTGGCCCCCCCTGATCACCCCTCAGCCCCCGAACTGGAATCAGAGTAACTCTAGTCACCATGCGAGATAAATGCCCGTCTGTCTTCCTGTTAGTTTGCCAGGACTTACGAACAATGTGCAGGAATTGCTGTTGAAGCTACAACCCGAGTCAGAACTGAACGGATGTAGCCGATAGGAGAATCACAATGAAAATGAACGTTGATTTAGTGACATCGATATCTGATCAATTTAATAAAAGGTCTGTCAACTATCTGTTGCTGAACTGACCTGGAAAGTCATAACAGCGTGTCCACCGGTGATACGTTGATTGTTATGTGCAGAATATGTTGTTAACCATCAAGCTAGGGTTGGTAATGTTCAGAAACTAGCACGAGTATGCATGAAGTGGCCAAGTCAGCAACACTTTCAGGCCAAAATGGCCAAAATCCCAATGACATAAACAACAAACATGGCTAATGTTAGCACTCGCAGCTGTCAAGCTAGCAGCTTGTGGAAGACTCCTGACGAGCATTGAGAGCATGGGCATAGTGTGCTCAGGTAGACAGGTAGGTATGAGGCAATGATGTCCTTCAGTCCTACAGCAGCCACAGAAGCCAGAATATTATTATCAGGAGCATTTTATTTATTTATTGCTGTCGGGATGTAATGAGAATTTCAACACATGTCAAATAAATAAATAAATACATGTTTTTGAAGAACATCGCCAACCCCCGCTTTGACTTTATGATTGAGTTTACATAGTAAAACAACAACAAAATTATCTTAATTCTGCAGTGGCACACATTCCGCACGGCACACGTTTCATGTTGTGAGGCAAATCTGTTGAGGACACGCTGCTCATTCATCAATCAATTAAAAAGTGGAAGACACCAATTATACTTCCATTTGGAAGTCTGTTTAGAGGACACTACTGCTTATGAGAAAGACTGTTGTGGCTCCAGAGGGAAAGAGTCTCAACAGAACAAACCAGAAGACAACAAGTTAGAACAGGACAAATATGGGAGGTGTGGCGTTTGAAAGAAGTGACTTTACCCTCCTCCTCCCTGCTCGATGCTACATTAGCTGCTGCTAGCATAACACACAAATATCCATATGAACGACTGACCAGCAAGCTGCATTGTGGGTAATGTAGGCGCCGGGTTTTGACATATGTCTGGTTTTTAAACTGTCGATTATGATTTGCATAATGTTAAGGGGATGCAATACAGAATTTGTAAAGCACTCTATTAATAGACAGAACAAATTGCAGCGTCATTTGATTATTAAAATTATTTTTTTTAAAAGGGAGAAAGATATATCTCTGCTTCACCGAATTATATTTTTTTAATCTCACTTTTTTCTTATGATTAGGGAAATCATTTTACCTCTAATAATTATTCACATTAAAAAAAAAGGTGGAAATTATCATAACTGGTAGATCAAATACAACCTAAGAGCTCCCGAGACAAAAAGGTTGGGGCCGACAGCATTGAAGCACTGAGCTAGCAAAGGCTCAAAGGAAAAGGTTTAACCTCATGCACGTGTCTTGCAGTTCCTACTGATAGAACAATACCATTTTCAATTTCTGAAATTAATATAAAACAAACAAACTGCCCACTTTCCCAATCAGAGCTCAATGTGTGACACTAGTGGTCAGCATAAACTTAACGTTACCGTTTGCCTCTTTATATCCGTACAGGTAAATAATAAGACACTTGGATGCCATTTAAACACCAGCAATTAATATGGAAGTTATTAATAAGTTATTAATATGGAAGACAAGACAATAAAATTAAAATAATGTGCAATTTGTTACCCCTCATTAAATCTCAACAATCTGATTAAAAATGACTCTTTGCATCTTGCTCACAGACCTGATTTCAGACTCATTACTGGAGGACTTCAGACAGAAGACATTAGAAGCAGAAAAGAAGAGTTCTGCTCATTTCCAAGAACAGAGGTTCTGTTCAGAGATGCCGTTTAACCTCCAGATATCAGGCCCGCGGGCACTCGTGAAACGGCCACTGTCCTTTTTAATACTTCTCGGCCGTAATCTTTGGAAAGAGAAGGGAAACAAAGCACCGCCCGAATGGTTCCCGCTAAAGCTCGGATGAGGTTGCACATCTGTCATAAGCGCTTATGTTCCTTTAGTTTTGCTTCAGCTGCATTCTTTACATTCCAGTGACTGTGACTCCCTTTGAGAGGAGGAGAGGAGGAGAGGAGGAGGGCACAAGACGCCCCTCCGGACCGACTCTATAAACTTGGTTTCAAGCCAGTGGCCCGAAGCTTGTGAGGTGGCCATGATCACATTCACAAACCAGGATTACGCCTCCTCCAGACAGCCAAGTTGCATTTTAAATCCACGTCTGTTCAAAATGTGAAATTGACAGAATTGATGAATTCTCGATTTGTGAGGTCACGGAGAACTTCGTCAACCAAATCAGTTCGTTTTGACCAATTTGAACAATATATTCCGCTCATGAAAATGGTACAGCCTTTCGCCACTGTGCCGAACAAACAAAGAAAGTCCATGTTGACCTTTGGGAACAGAATTTATTTGTTTTTATATTGATTTTACCTTTATTTAAGCAGACGAGTCAATTGAGAACCAATTCTCATTTACAATGACAACCAGATCCAGAAGTAGCGACAGAAGGCGAGAACACGGATACTAGTGAGATAAAACAACACAAAATCAAAACAATAGAGATGTACGTCCCGGGAAGCAAATCCAAGAGCATTGCAGTGATCAGAAACCATCTCCAGAAACTATTGACCGATACTTGAAAAAGCAAACAGACAGTTTCTGTTTGGCATTAGATCTAACTTCATCATCAATCATCTTATTAAGCAGTGAAACAGAAATCAGAGAAATGTAACCAATCTGAATAAATAACACGTTTACATCATCTGCGTAGTATTGAGCCTGATGCTTTTAGTAAAACTCCACAAATAGTTTGATGTGTGGACATTTCATTTCACAATATACAAACCAAAAAAAAATATTATGTAAAATCACAGCCCGGCAACACAGATATCGGACAGTTGCAGCAGACTAGTGTAGAAAGTTGAACCCCGGGCCAAAGGCCACGAATGTCTGGGAGCAGCAGTGTTTGGCGGTCAACATCAGCTGCTATAGACAGTTTCATACAGTCGTTGAATAAAGTTTTATGAGCTTAAAAGTGGCCATTCCTCCAGCCTGTGGATGCAGGAGTATGAGGCGCTGACACTCTCTGAAGACGACACTAGAAATCTCATCTTTCCTCACAGCCTTAAGACTTGAATCTCAACACGCCTCAGGCGAAGCTGCTGTAATTATTCACCAACCCACAGTGGAAACGGGCTTTCTACAACCAGTAGAAATGCCTCCAGGCTGCACAGTGGCTTGCACCGGAATGTCTTGGACAGAGATGTTTAGGGAACTGTGTATATCTGTTTGACCTCATTAGTACCGCGGGCCCGAGCTGTAGAGTGCACGTGCCAAGTCTGCACTCTCCCCTGCTACTTTATACACATCCCTGGAAGGAAGCTTGTTTGCTAGAATGAATTGAGGGGAGGCTGCGGATAGGAGGGCCGGAGAGAGAGGGAGTGTTTGTGTTTATTTGCATACGATTAACTTACACTGTTGGCATGTTGATAAGCGCACCGCCGTTGTAAGACGATAGGATTTGAGTGTTGGGAGCCGGAGAATGAGAGTGTAAGTACCAAGTAACACACACGGCAACCGTGGCATACTGATAGCATGTTGTAAAAATGAAAGACCGACTGTGACGGTGTCACTTGCTCAGGCAAAGCAAGCCGTGTTAGACACGCGCACGAACACACACACACACACACACACACACACACACACACACACACACACACACACACACACACACACACACACACACACACACACACACACACACACACACACACACACACACACACACACACACAGTGTGCAAATTATGTTGGGGACTATGTCCTTGAATACAAAATCCCAAAATGCAGGCGCAAAAATCCACTTGCTCTTTATGCATGCAGACCTGCACACATGGGGTGAACACACCGTATCTCCCTCACAAACCAGTGTGTAGCTGTGACGGTGCGCAGTGCAAACCCAACAACTGTAATGTGTGACGACAAGAGGCACGAGACTCGCATTCATCCTCTGGCACTCGTGGGAAGAAAAAAAAAGGCATTCAGTGGAGAGCGTTTGTAAACGTCTCGATGCCTTTCTGCACGGACGGTCATTGTGCGACTTAACTGAAGAAGGCACGTTCAGTTTGAACCAGTCAGGTAAATACAGGGAGATGTAACGGGGAGGGCCGAATTGTTTCCGACAAGCCAGAGGAGGTGGTATCTACGAACGCATTGGTAGTAGATACACGCAGAGTTGCCGTCTATGAACATTAATGTCGCGTCTTTGAAACGGTGACGTTCAATGATGCCGACTCATCCGGCGGTAAACGACCTGGAACCACATCAAAAGGCCTCCGCTGCAGCATTGTGTCCAAGCTGAATAAGGAGCCGCTTAGTCGTAAAGTGGTACACAACTGCAACACACAATTAGACTCAACGCAACCGCCGTCCGCCGGAGTTCTGCCGTGTGTGTGGACGTGAGCTCAGTAATGCGCCACTGTGTGGATTTAATGCTCTCCTCCGGAGGCCCTAGCTGCAGGCTCGGGGCCACATCGCAGTGAACGAGGGTCCAGTTTAACCCTGCGATCCAATTACGTTTCTGGCAATCGACCAGAATTGCAGCCCCACTGTTACAAACTCCGGGCCCAGAACGGGATAGGGGTTTTGTGACTGATCCGACGCCCGATTCCTCCTCCTCTCCTCCCCCCACCGGATCCTTTGTTATCGTTTGTTTTGGGTAAGACGGCTTTTAAAAACCAATCCAATGAGCAGACTGGGAATTGTTAAAAAAAACAACCAATAATTATATGACAATAGGCGTCGGCAAGCTTTGCGAGCACAATTCAGCCATCTTTTATAAGGAAACAATTGACAGTGAAGTCGGTAATCCCCCAAAAAATCATGACATCCATGTTGTCGCTGGAACCATCTTTCACACACTGATTCATCCGGATATACATGTTTCATACATTGCCACACTGGCACAAAAATAATGGCGACAGGATTCACTTTTTAAAAACTGTTATAGCTACCAGCTGGGCTAAGGAGAAAATTGTCTTATATAGCAATTTTTAAAAGATGTCTAATGGTCGTCTACATCCACTATTTGATGGTATATATACACACACACACACACACACACACACACAGACACACACGTAGGTGGAGCAAGTGGCCCGTCTACCCATCCCATAAGCACTATAGGTGCCCGTGAACCCATTCTTTCCCATGCAGATGTGAAAACTACTCTGTTTCATGTCCACTCCGCCAGGGTGTCTCTGCTCATATTTTGCCGAGCATGTTTTCAGTCCAAAGCTGTGGCTGGCACCGCACTCCCATTAGGGACCAACTCGGCCGCCAAGGCTTTTTCCTGCAGCATTCGGTCACGGATACAGGAAAGAAAAAGAAAAAAACACCATCCAACTCCTCTCTGCATGAGGTCTGGCTGTTGCCGGGGCAGAATGGCAACACCCACAAAACCCACTGGCACAGGAAGAGAGGGGTGGGAAGCGGCATGAGAGAAGGTAGGAGAGCCACACAGGGAGTAAATGTGGAGGAGAGAGCGGAGCGACGGAACGGGAGCTCAGCACCTCGCCTAATCAGAATCACAATGCGTGCTTTCAAGTTGGGATAATAGAGAGCCATCACTCATCATAATGGCTCGAAGTATGGCCAGGCCAGGCTAAACCCATACAGTCTGCCACGGGAACCTGGGGAGGCTCATGTAATAGTCGGTCTGAGGCTTGAAGGAGCGGCTAATAGAGGCATTCTGGGCCACTGGACTGGAGCCAGAGGCTACTGGACATTTTAACGAGCTTGGAGAAGCCAGCGTTACAATGGAGCCGCATTAGATGCCGCCGCAGCAGTCAGAGTTCACTTTTTGAGAAAAGAAACGCGGTTTGGTTGCCGTGAGCAAAGTCGAAACAAAAAGACCACTTAGCGCCAATATACCATTCTGTATTCTGTCAATGTCGTTTATATTTTCAGATGTATTATCTTTTGTACAGTCGAGATGTATTGACAGAGGCCAGAACAAGCTTGTGCACGGTATATGTGACACAAGGATGTAAAAGAAGTCGAGCGCACTGAGATTGTGAACCAAAGGCTCTTTAAATAAAAGGGGAGATAATGCAACAAGCTTCGTATTCAGAGCATGAGCTGCGGTTACTCCCGGGGTCGTCGCACAAAGTCATTGCCAACTGTGTGCATGAACGCAGTGAGTGTTATAGGTTTGATTCTTTTTCTCGACGAGCAACAGGAGGATTGTAAACAGTGACCTTTCCATGTCGTCTCAAGGAAAGAAAGACTGACACAAATCCCATATTTATGCCCGAGGAGTAAACTCGGCGAACAGAAGGAGGATAATTGTGCCTTGAATTTCTCTTTCCATTCTCCTCATTTCATTTAAGTCCGTTTCTCCCCGCGCGCCCTGACTGCCTTCAGACTGAAAGGAAATCATCAAAAGGGAGAGCAGAATGAGAGGACGGGGTGGAGAGGGCGTTTGAGAAAAGGATATTAATGAAGGCAGAGTGCAAACAGTAGCGCGGGAGTGAAGGGAGGTTTCAAACCGGGGCGTTCTTTCGTTAATTGTTGGAGGAAGTTAGGCGACACTTGACCCGCCGCCCCACTTATTAAAGGATATTGCAGGGAGAGAGGCCACATACACACACACACACTCCCTTGACCTCAGTCTAATTACTGCATACCTCGTGGTGGATGATAGCAATGCTGTGCAGACTCACGGGAGAGATGAGAACGATGTGATGCCAGACGGCTGCCTGGTGCCTTTTGTACCTCCCTGTGGTTCAGAAGCAGGGGCTGTGCCGCCCGAGGGCATCGAGAAACTTGTGTTACTGTGCTCCCCTCATCGCTGGCTGCAAATGCACTCGTCCCTTGCATAGAATTGCATATAAAAATTCAACAGATTTCAGGACTGAGCGCTGGTCTCGCAGTCGCCCGGAGCGCGATGAGTTTTCAATCAACAGTCGAGTCTAAGTTTTTGCTTTCTACTACAAACGCCAGGCTCAGAATGTCTGACTCAACTGCGCTGGGAGGATAAAGTCAAACGGGGCATATTTTGGACAACATATTTTTTTGCCCAGCACGAAGCTCCAGAAGCATAAAATCAATGTTTAAAGAAACCAAGCGCAGGGGAGAAAATAACAGCCAAGAGCCATGGGTTATTCAGAACGGAGCGTGACCACAGTGCAGCATGGCCGACAGCCCAAAGATGCTGCTGCGTTTTTACTCTGGCAGCAGGACAAACGAGATTTTAACCTCTGCAAACTTCACATTTTAAGCTGCAAAAACTGGTTTCACGTGAGCCTTTGTTAACTTCATCAATCAGTGCGTGGTACAGGCCCGGGTTTAGAGTACCGGTAGTCCGTGTTTAGTATTCAGTGCTGCATGATGTTACATGTACTTATAATTTAGAAGAAACGCTAAAGTCTTCATTTGAGCAACGGTGGCCAACATTATATCTAATCAGTTGATTAATGGTCTATAAAAATGGTCTGTAAAATAAAAAATATATATATATTAAAAAGGAAAATTATAATGTGATTTTTTCAAATTGCTTGTCTTGGCCAAGTAATAGTCCAAAACCCAAAGTCACCACCTTTCGCCAGACTGTCAAGTTGCAGTTTACATCCAAGTCTGTCCAAAATATCACCACCTCATTTGTGCAAAAGTGTCCTAATTAGCATATGAATGATTGCGCACGCACTCCAATACATAGCAGCACAGAGGCAAAATAAGAGTTAACTAATTTGGCAGTTTTTCCTGATAATTGA
The DNA here is from genome assembly GCF_009769545.1 of Cyclopterus lumpus. Classification (NCBI taxonomy): domain Eukaryota; kingdom Metazoa; phylum Chordata; class Actinopteri; order Perciformes; family Cyclopteridae; genus Cyclopterus; species Cyclopterus lumpus. The sequence goes on from NC_046988.1 coordinate 11,389,844, forward strand.
CGGACGATTAATTGCTAGTTTAATTTGTAGTCGATGGCGGTGTGATCCAACTAGTTTTGTGCACTTTGCATTTGTGCCATGACAATAAAACAAGTAGAAATACACCCGGATGATTAAGTGGATGGGGTCGCACAGGTCACCTTTTCTCTCTCATGGCTGCTGCCATTACAATCAAAAAGGTGAGCCAGTGACAATAGATCTTTTGTCTTCCTCCTCGTGTTGGCTTGTATAGAGAACGAGCCGGTGGGTAATACCGTGGCAATCACACCGCATTAATCCCTTCACATTCTCATCCTCGACGTGACAGCGACCTGCGACACTCTTCGTAGTCGTAAATGTGTCACTTCGGTCCAGACGCGAACGTCAAGAGCGCAGAGCGAGCGGGTATAGATTGAGATTTAGAACGGAGGCTCTGACTGTAAGACACATTAGAAAGATTGGTAGTTCTACGGCTCGCCAAGAAATAAACGATGAGCGGACTGAGTCTGTGCCAACTTTCAAAGCACTCCTTGCATTAAAAACTCACAAATGGACAAATAAATTGTATCTAATTGACATCTAAGATTAACTTGAAAAGAAGCGGCTCGTTGTCCATCTCGAGTATACTACGATTCATATACTTCAGATAAAACAGTGTGGAAACAGTCAAGAGCACAGCTTGAAAATGTCAAAGTGCATGGGAAATATCTCTCAATTTCAAACATCAAAAAACACTATTAAACCGTCAAGAACATGTCAGAGTGTTGTGGCACAACACTCTGACATGTGGTATAACTTTATTCTCAAAATGATGACTAATGTGTTTCTGATGGAAAAAGCATCTTTTTTTTCTCGACTTCAAAGACCTCACAGATTAGTTCTCTTAATAATTGTATTGTCCTATTTCATAGCGTTTGAAGACAATTCTCATTTGAATAAAACAATGATTTTGAATTTGGTGGAATCTTGTACAACAAACACAAAGAACAGGTCAAAAGAAGCCTCTCCTGATGTGTCCTTCATCTGATGGACCGAGACGGAACACGGAAAACAGCCGTGCCGTGAATGTCAATCAAAAATAAAACCAGAATAGTGTGCGGCTATTGAGCTTCAGGTGTGTCTCATGGCCCGGGAAGTCTTTCAGAAGGTCCCCCGCGCTCTAAGGAAGGCATGAATAATGTGTGCGAGCGCAAGGACAGACAGGCCGAGCTGCGCAGTCAAAGTCTCTTCATCCCCCAAACCGATTTAAAACGTGCCACTCTCAATTCCTGAGACGGTGTTGCATACGTAAAAAAGAAAAGAGTGGCGACGTGAGCTGGCTTAAAAGCAGCTGGAGGTGACCTCGCTGAAGGCAAAACTAACAGGGTGGAGGGTGGTTTGCTATTCCACCACACAATCTAAAGGCTAGTATGGGACTTGACAGGAATCGCCCCCCCCCCCATCCCAAAAAAGTAAGCGTGAAAGTCAGAACTATCCGCAGATAATAGAGGCCTCGGGGACGTGTGAACCCTCAGTGGAAGACCGCGGAGTAAGATGTGATTAGCCTATAGACTGTTACAACAGACAGGCAGCGGCGGATTTCATTGGAAAGGTAATGCTAATAATGAGTCTCATTGTTTCTCGTGGATCAATAATGCCCGGCGGTAAATCAATGTCTTGTTTATGGTCTTATTGCACACTCTTTATCTCGTCACAAACTGCTGCTCTGACACTTTTGGGGGGCAGTCCTCGCTTGTAACACTGCAGGTGGATCAATAAATCAGGCTAATAATGGTGTGGTTGTTTTTCTTTTGTGTGTGTAGTGGCGGTTTCTACTGTACCGTTTATGGCATCCGCGTCCGATGGCTCCGGTTCATTTATTTATCGCATGGTCGATCGATAATACAGCGTTTTATACAGCGCTTATTAACCCCAACAGGGTTGTTGGATCAGACTAACATTTTGGGGATATGCGGTTATTCAATTTCTTGACAAGATTGATGCCACGGTCAAGTCTGTGCATTAAATGTAGAGTTATAGCTAAGCCGCAGTTAGCCTAGCTTAGCATGAAGACTGGAAACAGCTTATCACAGATATCGAAGAAATCCAGTATCCATCGGGCTTTAGTTGCCATGTAACCTGATATGGGCATATGAATAAACTCTAGTGACACGACTCCTTAACTAACTTATTGTTGTTTTTAACGACTGATACGGATTCAACAAAAGATATACAACATGTTAATTACTGAGCCTTAGTGGCATCTGATAGCCTAGCTACACACCTGCTAATCTAAGTCTAAATCCACATTTCCATAAATTCCCAAAGTACCGTGATTCCATGCTGGAAAAATGTTCTCGCTTCTGAACTAAGATGTGCTGTCCGTTTCCAGGGCAACCGAGGGGAAGCAGTATGTTTTGTGAATCTTTTGTTGGTCATTGTCCACCATTTGTAGAAACGATTAGCCTTTGAAAAAAAACAAAAACACACACACACACACACACACACACACACACGCACGCACGCACGCCAAGAGACGAGCAGAGAAAGACAGAACCACCACGGCGGCTCTCAGAAAGGCTTTAATCGCTCCGTATTGATTGTTCCCTTTTTTTGGCGAATCAGCAACAACTAGTGTGGGCCGAGGAGTTTGCTTAATATTCCCTTCTCTCCGTTAGCAGGTCAGCCAATTTCACCCTCCCCAATGCCTTTCTTCCAAAATATCCCATTTAGATCTCATTTATATTCGTACCACTGGCAGTTTGAGGGCGTAGGAATATTAACTTTTCCCAAAATGAAATATTACAATATCCCCCTCTACATAAGGTATTCAGGGGAGGTGCGGCTATCAAATTTAGCAGGTTTCACAACAGCAATCCACAACCACTTAATGATTCATCGCAGCTTCTCGACCCTGATGTTTACTCGAGCTTCATCATCTGCCTACAGGGCTGCAGGGTCTGCAGTTCTCCTCTGTGGCTTTGATAGGGTTTTGGTGAAGAGGAGGCCCCCGAAGGACGCTCGAAAAACGAGACCGCTCCACGTGCGATAAAAAAAAAATCAAACTCGACTTGAGATGCCAACATTGATTTGTGGCAAAGACGGGAGGAAATGTCTTTGGGACAAAGGAGGCGCCAGTGAGACCGGGCGTTTTGCGATAAATGAGCATTCCGAGAAGAGAAATGACACCTCCCTGGTGTCACTCAATGCAAAACTGTGTTCGTATACACGACGCTGGAGATAAATCCTACACACACAGTAGGTGTCAATGTCAGTGACAAAAAAGCCGAACAGATGAGTCTTTATGTGTATCTATCATTATAATGCACAGCCTCGCGCTGCAAAAACAGCTTTTGGATTGCCAAAATTCTCTCTCTCGCTCTCTCTCTCCTCCCCCTACACTTTTGCACAGGTAAACACACACCTTCCTACTTTAACTCACACTGTGGCCAACATGTGAATATTAGCGCTGCTCAGAAAGAGTGGAGGCGTGTTTAGGGTACTCGGCATCCTTGTAAACATGAATGAGCCGTTTTAATCCTCCTTCGTTTAGCATCAAAGCTACTACGAGTGGAACGTGGTCGAGCCATCTGGAGGGATTTCAACATGAATAACAAAACATCACACCTGCTTTTAATCACAAGATCTGCCGAGCGCTTAAAAGAATGAGCCAATCGACTGATGATTAGCTGTCCTCTAAAAGTCAAAGCATCTTTTTTTTTTTTTTTTTTTTTAGATGCAACAGCTATAAAAAAACGTGCTTGTGTACACACTGCTTAAACCTCATTAGCAAATGGCAACACAACACACTAAACTAACGTGGTTAGCATAATAAACATTGTTTCTGCTAAACATTAGCATGTTAGCGTTGCTATTTGGAGCATGTTAGCACGCGTATGTTAGCATTTAGCTCAAAGGCCAACTGTGCAGCCTCACAAAGCCGTTAGTGCGGCTGGAGACGATCCACTAATTGTTTGAACCCACTATGGTCTCAGCTTAAAACATTTTACAGTTACAGCTTCTCAAATATAAGTATTTGCCGATTAAAATAATATTTTACTGCTGATCAGACTGAATTAACAATCTGAAGGAAACACTGTCGGTTATGTTGACCTCTAATGGCCATTTGACTTCATTTTTAGGTTTTCCGTTGGATAAAATGATTATTTAATAAACAAAGAAATGAATTGATCGTGAAAATAACTGCTAGCTAAAGTCCTAACTCAAGCTTACAATAGCACAGTGCACTTAGAAAGCATAAAAGGTTAAACATGCTGTCTTATGTCCGTTCAAAAAGCTATAAAAGCTTTTTTTTTTTAAAAAGGACCAAAGCAGCTGATGCAGCTGCATGAAGGACACAGATGCGAGGATTGAAAGGAGCCACTTTGTGGGACAACAGAAACAGACTCCAAAAACAGGCACTATTTGTACAGGCCGCCTGCCATTCATCTATAATTCATTGTAATGAAAAGGTAAATGGTTCCTCTCTATTCTCAGTCACCTTTTGCTCCAGACGCCATTCGCTTATAGAGCCACGATAATAACAATAGAGAAGGTCAGAGCGATTTTTAAAAACAGAAAAATAGTGCTTTGCTTTCAACGCTCCATTGATACGTTCAGTTAATGTTACTCCAAAGCCACAAAAATACACTCAAAAACGAGAGAGAAGTCGGGCTTCCACTTGTATGCCACCGGCCGCACATGTAGAGAGCACACCGACAAAAGTTTGCAGCCTTCCTATTCTCAGTCCTTGGAATACTTCCACTTGCCACAACAACAGATGGCTGATGTTGACAAGGAGGGAGGGAGAGAGAGAGAGAGAGAGAGAGAGAGAGAGAGAGAGAGAGAGTGTGTGATCATCACCTTTCCCTGGAGGTGAGCCTTGCAGTCAGACTGTAACTGAGGCAACGACCACAGGCTCTCTCCACCAAACCTCTGTCAAGCATGATTGGACAGCATGTGGTAAGTGGTGCTAAGGCCCCAGGGACATACACACACACACAGTAAAACAGCTCTTTATGCACGTGTGTGTGAGTCGGTACCACGTTCTGTGTACTTCTCAGGAATTGGCCCCTCCCGTCTTTCAAACCCCCAACAGACCGGTGACCAGTCCAGACTCATCATCACTCACATCAGTCATGCCATTACTGCGACACGCACCATTGACGTGATGGTATCATAACATACTGGTTCTCCCTTGAGCTGAGCGCGGTGTTGTCTTGCGGATTGCTTCTTCGTCGTGTGGGATGTTTCATGGTGAGGATTCCTGTCTGCGCGACATATTTTTGTTCTTTGGGTGAAATAAAGCTGACCTCAGTTTCCGCTGACACCAGCTGATGGTGTTTAAATGACTTCATCCAACATATTTGCTGTAACACGGGGCTTCCTTAACGCTCACAAGGCTGCGACTCAACAACCGCATGAGCAGTGTTAGTATAGTGTCTCCCAAGAGGCCCGGAGTCATCATTGAGCTAATTACGTCCTCACAGCAAAAAGAAGCAATAACATGCATGTCAAGATTTGCATGTACATATTTAATTTGAAAAACGGACAATAATCTACCTTGATAAACTTTTAAAATGTTGTGAGTTCATGTCAAATGATTGGCCTTTTCAAAGATTTATGTGCACAAAGACACAAGAAACAGGTGCTGGATACAATAATCAGAGTAACATCTCAAAAAAAAAATAAAAAAAATAAAACAGAACGGGACAGGCAGCCAGCGGGTCGCGGAAGTAAAACTGTAGGAAAAGTTTCCAGAGTTCCTCTAATTATATGAAACCCGTCTCTTCGCATATTGTGAGGTCCGATCTGAAAGCCCCATCGAGCCAGCAACTGTTGAGCTGCTTCCTAGTGGCTCAGTGGCTTTGTATATGGCTTGTTATAAATATGAATAACAAAAAGACCCACACCAAATTGAAATACAGGTCTTAAGAGTTGCACAATCTATTCACATCATGTTGAGCTAATTGTCCGTCTTCAGTCGGTCTAACAGTCTCAGATCAATCCCTGTTTACAATCTGAAGAGGAAAACGTTTGATATCCAATTCAACCTCACAACACAGACCTGACATCGGCGAAAATGGTGAACATGTACTGTATTTATACGACTGGCAAATTACAGTTACTTTTGGGGAAAAGCTTACAGTAGCTATACTGTTGTAGAATCCATGCCCTCTGAATATTAAAATTCCACTCAGAAATACCTGAAAATAATTGCAGGGTGTAGGTTATTGAATTACAATTAAATCAACCCAATTTCAAAGCAATAAGTTTAATCCTGTTACAACCTTTTAAAAACTAAATAGGTGCTGCCACGTCTGCCTTGCTAACGCTCCCTGGGCTCACACTGCTGTAATGACCCCTCCACAACCCCTAAGAGCAGCTAATGCTAAGTGGGTACCCGGCGAGTACACCGAGTGCCTTCGGCGGACCTGGAACTGTCAACCCCCACCTGTATTCAACACCCCTCAATCAGCATACAGTTCGCAGCCACACCGGAGGACAGCCACTGTAAGAGCCTCTCGCTGTAGTGGTGCTGAAACATGCAGTGACAGCCTCCACAGCCGGCCACATTAATCCTTCACTGGAGCTGAAATAGGAAGCAGTTTATGTATGTGTGTGTGTGTGTGAGTGTGAGTGTGAGAGGGAGATGGAGATGGAGATGGAGATGAGGGAAAGGCGCAGGGAATGATTTAAAAGCTAATTTATCTTGATGCGTTGGCAGCGTTATTCGTGAATTACAGGGAGAGCGACAGTTTCAGTGTTTACTCTTCACGCAGATTACCCCAAGGTAAGACTGAGTGGAGAGCGAATGGAACTGGAACACGTGCGATATACCTGATTTTTACCCATTTCTGCAGGCGGCTGCGATGCGATGATGCATCGTTCGCTTACTCGCCTGCATGCTTTATGTGTACCTGGAGGATTAAAAAATATATCCACTGAGCAGCAGATAAGGATTGCACCGTCCCTTATTGTTGAGCTCAGATTCAGTCCAGCATAGACATAGTGGCAGCACTCGATGGGGTTACTCCAGTGCAGGGAGCCCCGACCCCCTTAATTGTGATCGAACTGGAGCTCCTAATGGAGCTCCAAGATGATCGCTCTGCATTTCAGCTGAAAGTCCGTTACTCTTCAGAGTGCTCTCTCTCCTCCAGCTCTTGCTCTGTGAAGATACCGTTCATTTAAAAAGACGACAGCTTCCTGCTGCACACGCTTCACAGTAAAAGCTTTTCATGTCTAAGGAATGAAGACTTTTATTGTTACTCAAATACAGGAAATGCATTGTGTTGGTCACTGACGTTATGGACGAACACATTGGATTTGCAGTGGCGCGAATAGTAGCATCACTAAAAACGTACTTCTTCAGCGGATTAGTTTTTAAATATTGCAGGGAGCAATAGTGCAGAAGAAGAAACAGCCATAACGTGCCGTTTGAGAGAGCCGGCACACCGCTGACCACTCAAGCAAAAAGAAGCAGTAAAAGTGCAGTGCAATGTTCTAGAGAAATAGCAGCATGAATATAAATAACATATCAATAATAATAAATAAAACAGGAAGTAGTCTCAGACCCGTCCTTACTTTATCCTTAATGTCTTGCTCTAATGAGAACTCTCGGTGTCTCTGGGAATGTAATTGTGCCCTATGTTCTCTTATATACCCATCAGTGTTTTGTGGAGATCCTAATTACCTCCTGCAGGGCAGGCCTGATTGCTGTTGGCAATCTAATCTAATCCTCACCTCACAGAGTAATGCTACACTTAATATTATGTGTGTCTATGTGTGTGTGTGTGTGTGTGTGTGTGTGTGTGTGTGTGTGTGTGTGCGTGTGTGCGAAAATAGGACACAGCCTGAGGTTTTCTGAAATTAAAGTCAAATTAAAGTACGTAGTAAGTGATTAAATGCATAAACATGATTCATGATCACTATAACAGAAAGAAAGTTAATCATGACGACCGGGCATTTATTTATTTTTTTTCTTCTTCTTCCTTCTTCTTTTTTTAATTACAGAGAAGATCTTAATGAAAGTTGGCAATTCAGACCAGATACCCGGAGAGAGAAGGAACGTGTTCACGGTCGTGACATCGGTGCAGCGGCGGACCGCTGCAGAATAGAACTTGATGCGTTATTCAAAACAACCTCTGGAGATCGAGCGTGCATTTAAAACCGATCTTATTGGGACCTAGCTCGTCCATTGTAACCAAATATCTGGGAAGGTTTCAGCTTTCATTGCTTGGAAGTTTGCCTATTTGAAGTGGCTCCTGTTAATAAAAGATACGTTTCTTAAAAAGGACATACCGGGCAGAAGGTTTTGTTTACAGCCGGGGTTTGACCCGAACCGTCACCTTAACTCAAGTACACCTTTTACTGTTGATGTGACAAAATGTGCTCAGAATAAAAATTGTAAAAAAACGCTGCCCTGTCATTATTGCTTGATGTTATTGTATCCTTTAATTATATTTGTGCTTAGAAATGCAGAACCATTTTTAAAAGCACACCCGATAAAAAAGAAAATTCTGTTTACACTCATAACGCTCTAGGAATTATAACAATAACCTGCATTTATCTAAATCTCAGTGATTTGTCCACCATCTGTGAAGCTGAGCAGGAAAACAACATTAACCACAAAGCAATTTTGACAATGGAGAAAACGATCTGCTGGAACTAGTCAAAGAAGTGACGATAGCGCGTTCGTAACAAACACTTTCTGAAGCTTCTACTTTTTTAAATATTGTATTCAGCTTCTTTTTTTCTTGTTTTATGTGAGTCTTAAGTTAGAGGCACTGGCATTAGCTTTTGGAGCAGAAGAAGAAGCGTAAATGTCCATTTGAACACGTGTGTGTGGATCCGTTTGACATGGTGAACTAGTCTGTACTAGTTAAACATGAAGGTTACCTCATCACCAAGGTGATGCCCAACAGCGCCGCACGAAGATGCCGCAAACTGCAATTCATTTCTGCAAGTGTTGCAGAGTGACAACAAATGATCTTGTAACCTTGAACCTGTGTGTGTGCAGCTGCTGGGATTTTATTAACGCATTAGCAACATGTCAAAGTGGAAGTGGCCAACAGTGGAAGACAATGACACGCAAACATGGAATAAACCTACTTATTTACATTCTTCGATTCATGTGCCAATTCATTTTCTTTCTTGCAGTCGCTTAACGAATGTATTTATCGAATAGCTTTTCAGTCCAAGAAATATTCTCAAGCGTTAAGTGAGTTAAGCGTTAAGTGCTTCCACGTCTACTGGTCAGCGAGAGTTTTCGCTTACGAGTCATGCAGAACATTGTGGAGCGTTAGAAATAAAGCATCGAGGAGCACGCTAATCAATAACAGTAAGGCTTTAAACAAATGACTTTTTATTGCACACAGAATTATATGATTAGCATAAAGCAGCCGAGCAAGCAGACGTGTGCGTATCATCCGTCAGGCCCGGATGATTGTTATAATACTCTTCAATTGACTCGAGGAGTTCATGTACTGAAAGGGTATTCCCCCCCACCCCCCCCACCCACACACACACACACACACAATAATATTTACTTGTGAACGTGTTTACTAATGTACATATCAACCATTTTAAAAACAACTTGACGGCGTCAACATCCGATCGAGCAAACACAAGCAGACCAACGGGAGGATATCAATCACTTCGGCAATCGCCGGAGGATATGAATATTTCAAGTAGGGAAGAAAAAGAGTAACACATTAGTTTGATATAGGCTCGGCTGCCTTTTTACATAAATCCCTGTGTGTGATGCTGAACGCACACTCCCAGACCCACATCGACACACACACACACACACACACACACACACACGGGCTAAGACTTTGATCCAAAGCCTCTTACGGGGTTTTCTGATTTTTTTCCACCCCAAAATCAGAGTCCACAGATCCTCCTCTTAACTCACAATGCAAGACAGCGTCATTAGCTGCATGGATCAAAGACACGGCGACGGCCACACGAGTGTGTGCGCGACATAAGAGCTTCACATCCCGTGAACACGAGTTGACAAGCGTTAGATGGAGTTGCTGCATGTTCACGTGACTTGTGCTCGATATTTTTTATCTTTTATTCTATTTCCTTTTCTTTTAATGTGAAAGTGTCAGCATGAATGTTCTGGCTGCTGCGTACGATTCAGAAAAGTCTCCAACAACTTTGGACAGCACAGTCTTGGCTTCATGTGCCTGAAAAGTGAAACCACATCACTTGCTTAAGCAATCGACTGCGCTTTCCACTCAAAAAATAAAAGTATTCTTGAGGGGACTTCTGCTGTATCCGTGACCTTATCACACTTTATGGTATTTTTCATTTCATAGGACACCAATATAATGTTGAAATAGGGACTTGCTCAATATTTATCCAATATCCTCTCCAAATTCAATTTAGTCCACTTAATGTAGTGCATGTTGGATGATAAATATTGCATTCTTAAATGTCTGCTTTGTCACTACATGTTTGATTCAAAGGTTAACATATATATATATATATATATATATATATATATATATATATATATATATATATATATATGGAGCATTTCTCTCTCCCGCAAGACAGAACTCAAACTATCTCCAAAGGTTTCCTTCCACATACAGTATCAAAGACATTTAAATACATCAACTGCTGCTACTAACAATTATTTCCATGGTCAAATATTTTCTTGATCTATCGTTTGGTCAGAACTATAAGTAACTATACAACATAACTACATTCCAGAAATCAAGCTGACATTTTCAAACATTCTTGTTTTGACTGATCAACAGTCCCAAAGCCCCAAAAATATTCAGTTTACTTTCAGTTTAATTAATAAATACAATTCTAAATTGTTGTTGATTAACTTTCTGTTAATCAACTAACTATTGTAATATACATAAATTATATTATAAATTATAACAAATAAAATATGCAATCGTAAAATATGTCAGGACAGGAGATGGATGCTCTTAAAATTCTGCTGAACTTGTATATTTGTGTGCCTGTAAAGCAGATTTGGTCTGGGACCAATTCAAAAGAAGTAATATGCAATTGTAAAATATGTCAGGACAGGAGATGGATGCTCTTGAAATTGTGCTGAACTTATATATGTGTGTGCATGTAAAGCAGATTTGGTCTGGGACCAATTCAAAAGAAGTCTAATAGAAAAAATCCCAGTATAATCTCCAATATCTAAGGAATTATGCCGAGGATATTAGATATGCTGTAATCTTGACCTCTGGTTAGAAATATTACAGTACAGCATCAGTATGGTATTACATACGTGTAATACCTGTATTTACTGTACTTGAATTGTGTGCAAGACCCGAGTGTGTAATTTCTGACTGCCCCAAATGTAACACACCCCCTTAAAAAAGCCACACAGTAGCCTACCAACACACCTTTTTTTGGGGGGGGGGGTTCAACAACACAAAAAGTACAAATGTTCTCCACAGTTTGTTTTTAGCACCGAGCACCGGGCTATCGGTTCTGAGAGACAATAGTCCTGCTGTCACATCACAAAAGCTAACGGTTTTTTTTCCAAAAAATTTGCGGAGGGAAGAAAAAACAACCCCCCCCCCAAAAAAAATAATAAACTACGAAATGCGGGGAAAGTTTGGTGCGAACGCGTAAAGAAGCCTCACCTTGTTTGACACACTTGATTCGGACGGGGTCTTTGCTGTGTTTGACCACGGCGTGCACGTCCCTGGTGGTGAGTCCAGCCACGGGGGTGTCATTGACTTCCAGGAGGAGTTCATCCTGGCAGAGTTTGCCGCTGTGGCACGGCGCTCTGGCCGGGAGAAGCTCGCCGATAACGGGGAACTGTCCGTTCTCCGCGCCGCCCTTCAACTCCAGCCCGAGCTCCCCCTCCTCATTCCTGCAAAGCACACTCTCGTGGACTTTGTTAGTCCAGTGGTTCTTCTTCTTCTTCAGGCTCTTGGACATGGCTCAAACAAGAGAGAGAGAGAGAGAGAGAGAGAGAGAGAGAGAGAGAGAGGGGGGGAGAAAGAAAGAAAGAAAAAAGAAAATCACATGAGTGCGGCCGTGGAAGAAGTTTCCCCCCCCGCTCTTTGAAGTCCCCCAGTGTCCCCGCGACACTGTAACGGGTCCAGTTTTCAACAGCGGACGCCAGTTGTATCCATGTCAGCGCACACACGCTCACGCGCACTCACAGCAGCTGGATCATCAGTCCGCCTTCGCGTTAACTGGGAGCTGCTCAACTTGGGACACCTTCACGTGACGTCTCAAAGATCGGTATTGACAGTTGTGCGTGTTCAAAAACGACCCAGCGAAGAAGTAAGTACAAGAATTGAGGGGGGGATTTATGCGATACCTTGATCTTACACTGTGAAGCGGATTGGTTAGAGAAAGCATGGACGCCACTCTACAAATAACAATAGTTATATTTTAAGTATTTGTTTATTTTTAAGTACAACAAATTAAATGTTAACTTAGCTACACCTGGAGGGGCACTGAGTCTCCGCTGTCCTTGCGTGTCAATATTATATCATCAAACTAATTTCAGTTTAAAAGAAGCAACTTTGATAACGAACTTAGTATGACTATCTTTCTATATAATGCATACAACAAGCTTTTCCACCCCCAGACATTAAATCACATTTGAAAAGGACATTTTATAAATTCGTTTTTGCAGTTCTACTGATTTAAAATGCCTTTGTATATGCACATAGCCAGAACGGCTTACTTTAAATAGATAAAAAAATCAACGGATCAATGCACATTTACTTTATCATACATTTTTAATGTTTAAAGTTCATTTGAAGAAAAAAAGTATTCATTTTAAGTGCTGCATGTAATCAAATGCATCGAGTAGAACGTATTTACAACTTCAAAACTTTGATGTTTCCAAGTTTACGAGGGACGCCTGAAGGCAACATCCAGCTCCAACCAACCCAACTGACCCGGATGTGAAGGCTGGAGGAGGAGGTAAGAGGCAAGGCTTTTTTTTGTGGCTTTTTTTTCTTCTTCTCCCAAATCCAGCTTTCCATGGGAAAAAAAAAGAGAAAGGAAAAGAGAGAGAGAGAGAGAGAGAGGCTGTATTTCCACTGGCATGCCGGCAGCAGAGCAGCAATAATACGTTTCTTTTTTTTTCATACCACAAATATGTCTCTTCCTTTTGACATTTTCTGACAGACGCTTCCAAATGCTGCAGATTGTAAGCCTCAGAAAGTTATATCAACTCACTCAACTCTATCAAATTTCTATTTTCCAGCCGCGTTGTCATTTCTTTCCTCTCGAAAGTGAGACTACACCAATTACAGTCTATTTCTGGTCACCCGATTCAAAGACTCTGTTACTACAAACAGGGCCTTGAATGGTGTCGATTTCAGGTGAAATCGACACCATTCAAGGCCCTTCGAGGGCAACAAGCCTCCCTCAGCTTCTCGTCAATAATGATATTTCAGATTTCACAAGCATATTTTTGTCCCCTCTAAAACAGCCTTTGGTGATGTCACCTCAGTCGGTTGGCTGGTATAGTTTTGTCATTCGCCAGAAGACATGGCTAAAAAAAGAGGAGAAAAATCCCCTCTATATTAGGAAAGGGGACGTAAAGCAAACAGCTGAGAACATTTCAAACAAATGCGGGCATTTTCCTTCACTGGGTTGACATCTTTAAATCTTTGTGAAGCCTCCCCTAACATCTCTTCTTGTTCAGTCACTGAGCTCATGTTCCGTAATGATAGTTTGCTGCATTGCTGCCATAATTGTATAGATATACGATGATAATAGCCATGCTATGCTGCGGCGTTATCCATCGAGGCAAGCTAATCCCTTTCCAGTGTTTTTCTCATAACAAGGGGAACATTCCGGTAATGACTCGAGATAAGTGCACTTCTTTCCCACACAAAGTGGGATCACGTGTAATTTATTCTGCCGTGTTCAACAGTGTTTCCAGAAAACAACCCCAAACTTGTGTAAGCAGCGCTCAAATTATTGGGGTTTGTCATATTAGTGAAAGCAAGTAAGCAGACATTGAGTGAGACATATTTTAAACACATTCTGTGTGAAATACTGCACACACTCATCTCTTATTGGCCGGTTGAAATTCTTCAATCTGACCTGAGATGGGCGGTCACAAGAAGACATTTCAAGTGGTCGGAGGGCAAACAGGTTTCCATTGGAAAAGAGGATCTAAAACAGTCAACATTTTTGATGGCTTCATAATTTAAATAATAACTTCATCTTTGAGCAGATAGTTTTTTCATTTAATTAGAAAACTTTAACTAAATTTAAAGTATATTTTATTAGGGCAAAGCTTTATATTTAGCACATTGAAAAATAAAAAAGGGATACATAAATAAATATATAGTATATATTTATAAATAAATATATAGTATATTATAAGTATAATCTGTTATGAATGTAGTCTTTGTTGACCCAAAATAAATCAAATTTGAAAGGAATAGTTTAGATTGATACCGTTTATATATTTGTACGCTAAATATGAAGCGGATGGAGAGGGTTAGCTTAGCTTAGCATAAAAAAATGGAAACAGCTAACTTACAAAACCCAAACTGGTTTATGGATTAAACACTTTGTTTCCTTCGGATAGAGTCCCCTGAATTCACATTTCCTACATGTGATCTAACTCTCGGCAACACACTGAATACGCATATTTCTCAAAGTGTCGAACGATTTCTTGAACTTTTGTCAGCGCCAAAAAAGTCGAGCAATCAGCCCGTCAAACAAACAGCAGAATGAAAAAAATTCCCAGAGAGAACACAGTGTCCTCAGTTGTATTAACGGCCCAGCTTGTTGCAGATTTTATGAAAAACATATATAAAAAAAGACAGAGCTGTATTTTATCCAAAAAAACAACAACAATTGTGCTGCCCTTGACAATAAAAAGACACACAATGCATCATTGTCTCCTCAGTAGGATTTGTGGGTGGGGGGGGGGGAGAGAGACCCTGCATTCCAGAGGTGGGAGCACTGCGGATTCGAGAGTGAAGATTAAACGAGAGAGAAAGAAAAGTGAAAGACGAGGGGAGTACTCTAACAAGGAATTCTGGAGGCCGTGTTTGAACGAGGGGAGGAATGCGCGTGGCAGAATGCGTATCGGGGAGGAGAAGACACTGGGAGGACTGGGAAAACAGTGTGGGATTGAACTGGGCGACATACGCACAGTGAGCCCGGCGTGGGCTTACGAGAATACGACTATTAAACATAACGTGCATGTTTGGAGAGCAACATTTTCTCATTTCCTGCTCATATAATTACAACTTTGTCCTGGGAATGCAAAACACACACACACACACACACACACACACACAGAGACCCCCCCCTCCCCACATACACACACACACACACACACACACAGGGCAGCTTCAGGCTCCTTTTTTCTGCAGATCCATATTTGCAGGCAGTGGCACCGTTCAGCCACCAGTCACGTCTCCTGGGCCAGATGGGAGTTCATCAGCTCCGCCAGTGATGCTGCCCCTGGGATCGCCACGCCGCTCCGCCACGTCATGTAATGGTTGCGACAGGCCTCACCGCATGATCATTAAAAAACGGTCAGGAACGGAGCGGAATTGCCCCGATGATGGCTTCCCCGCCGCCGATGAAAGAGGGGGGAGTCGTTGTCCACTTTGTTTGATGCGAACACGGCCATTTCCAGCTGTCCGTTGGAAGCATTGAACAGAATATTCAATATTCCGGCGCGGTCGAGTTCGTCCGATTCGTCGGGAAAAAAAGGCATCTGACTGTTTTTTTTTCCCCCCGCTGCCATCTGCTCGACCTTGCAGCGAGGGAGAGGTCCAGTACCGTCCGCTCTGCATCTTTTCTTTGCTTGACCCCCCCCGCCCCCCCCCCGGGATGCCAAGAGATGTGCAGCTGAACCTGATATTCTGCCAACGGCATCTCTGGCTTTGCTGGAACTGGCAGAGAAAAGGTCGGGGACACTGTTCAGTGTGGAGGCAGAAGAGAGAAGGTGGAAAAGAGGCTGTTTTTCATGGTCGGGGCTTAGTTCCAATCTTAATGCTACAGCACACACGGGTGTTTTAGACGGTTTTGTAACCCCGTGCTCAAAGCCAGGTCCGTAAAGATGCAGTTTTCCGAGTTTGGTGCGGAAGAACGCGATTGGTCTGCACGATGGCATTTCTTTCTCTTTCTGGTGAAATGTAAGTAATTAAATTCCCACCTTTTGATTATGTAGTTTATGTAGCTAATGCGAGCTAAAGTTAGCAAACCGTATGTGTTACAGGCTCCCTTTAAATAAGATAAAATCAGTCAGATTAATGAAATAATTCATCTTTCTTTCCTGTTGAAATGTAGATATCTGTCGTCCACATTCCTGACACATGTCGAACTGCAAAAGTGTCGGTATAGCAAAAGTCGCAAAAGTGATAATAAAATTGGCTTTTATCACTTTACTGGACTTTCCACTTGGGTCAACACAAATAAAAGTCGAATAAAAAACCTCCAGCCACCGACGTTAAGAAAATCTGTGCAGTCTGAACACGCACCGTGGATTACGACACAAAGGAGAGCGGCATCCATCCTATTTCTTGTCTAATGTTAAAGAGCATGGTGACTTGTTAGGAGCCCCCGCCTCTTAATAAATCGCAAAGCCTCCGGGAGGTTTCAATAAGAGCCGGGGCCTCCTGTGCAGCTTCACTGACCCCCCCCCCCCCCACCTGCTTTCTGTCCACAGATGAATTAGTCCGCGTAACAGCGGCAGTACATCAAAGAGCCCCGGGGTGAAACTCAGGGCTTCTGGCCCCCGGGTCTGATTTGATTGCCCTCTGCATGATTATAATCATGTTTTGTTTCGCCTTCAGTTCTGACCACTGTGGTGATTGTCTTCCCTCTGCCGCATGATTTAAAACAAAATCCATGTCATTGTTGTGCTCTGGCTCCCGGGAGACCACCTCCACCTCCACTCGACATCACAACCTCAGCCCTCCTCCACCTCCACCTCCCTCCCTCCCTCCCTCCCTACCGTCCTATGAGCCCAGACAGATAAGTACCTTTTCCCACGCCGAAGCCTTTTAACTGCCTCGAAGCCTGGAAAGACTCTCGCTGCTCGCTCCTGTAAAACCAGACCCCCCCCCCCCCTCCTCTCTCGCTGGGGGACAGTTACATTCACACTATCACAGTCATCTGTCTCCACCAGTCGGTCTTCACAGGGCGCATCATCCATCAGAGGAGGAGGTGGGGGGGGAGGGGGAGCAATGACACTATTGCCTTGCAATCAACAGCGTGACAGCTTGATAGACTTTCACGAGCCACCTCTCATATCCCGTCACAAAGCATATCCCACAAACCAGCAGGGACGGGTCATCAAAACGAGAGTTGATTTCAGTCTGTTGGAGATTAGGGTGTAATGTGTTTTTTTTTCCTCAAACACAGCTACGCATAAAACGCACCTTTTATTTTCTCATGAAATTGTATTTGATAAATGAAAATCGGATTTAGTTGTGTGGCTTTTGGTTAAAAAAAAAAAAAAGAAGAAGAAGAAACTTGCAAGGTGATTGTCGGATGTTCTTCCACAGCCGTGCCTCAATCTTTACGGCTCAAGGTGTTCTTGGCGCTCCAATAAAAAGCCGACACGCACACTCCTGCATGTTTACTGCACAAAGATATTGCTTTGCGCATGATGGCAATATAAAGTATTCTTTATTTGCATTCTCCGTCTTCATCTTAGAAGCAATTTGGATGACGCTCGCGTGTCAATCAATCAATTAAATGTCAATTTTTATACGACAAATGTAATTTTCTACCAAATTCAATCTGAAGATGTTGTCATATTTGCATTGTGCACATATTTATCCTGTCAGACATATAACTGATGTAAAACCTTGGCACATCTTCCTCCTCCTCCTCACATACAGCCCTCGTCCATGTACGTTTCTGCATACTGCTCTTCATACCTGCATCAGTATATACAGGAAATATATGTGAAAACATAAGCCAGGTAAAATAATTACAAGTACAAAGCTAAAGACCACCCTGCCTGCCCAGGATCTGCCGGATCTTCCCAGTTCAAATACTGCAGGCAGGTAACAGATAATTACGTTTACATTGTTCTATCAACTGTTTGTGTCAAGGTTCCTTTTTGTATAATGTTTCTTTTTAGTTTCAAACAAAGACACTACAGGAGCCAACCACTTTTTTTCCCCAAGCTTATTAGATGTAGTGTGTTTTTTTAATTTATTCTTTATAAATCAATTGACTGGGCCATTTCCTGTTTTCTTTCTTGTGGGGCATTGTGCTGTGCTGAAGGGTGGTGGTCGAGCAGCATGCAGATCTTATGGTGTGGTTTGAGTCACCTTAGCATGGTGTGCGTAGGTACATTTGATTTGGTAGTGGTTTAGTCATAATTTGCCTATATTCTGTGACAAATTCCTCTGTTTACGCCTAACTCTACACTCACCTCCCTGATGGTGTTTGGCCCCTTGTTTGTTTCTTTTCCTGTTCGCTTGTTTTGAAGTCTTAAGACACGCATTGTCAAATAAAATGTATATTTTTTGTATATATTTTGAGGTGTGAGAGGATGCCTAGGCATCTCCCCTGGAGGCATGAAACGCTCTCAGTGAAAATTATGACAAATGGAAATAATTCTAGCGATAATGTATACGTTTGTGAGATGCTTAACATTTGTGAAGACAAACTAAACGGCCTGTTTACTCTCTCAGTCACCTTGTTTCCTTCTTCTACGGTTGGAACCAACTAACGAGCACTTTTAACACACTTAAAGTAAAAAGGGCTTCTGGGGTTATTTAAACTCCACACCTCAAACTACATGATTATTAAGTAGTAATCTCACAGTTGGAGCAAGACTCAATCTGCGTGATATTCTCTCATCTTGACTGTGGCCGTTTCCTCGCAGCCTTGCATAAACCCACTCATTTTATAAATCCATCCAGTAATGTTCTTCAATCCAAAGCGCGCACACACACACACACACACACCAGAGCACCGTGCGGTTGAGGACTTTAAACGCCCTTACAGCTGCTGAGGCGGAGGGGGGCGCCCGGAGGTCGGGCAACGGGGGCCGAGAGGTCGGGCATCGCCTGCAGCAAGAGTCACGGACGCCGCCGACCGGCACCTCTGCGAAGGGAAAGAGGAATAAGAGAGCCAAGTCGATCTTGTGTGTTTTGAAAAATAATAAACCGGGCAGAGTTGAAGAGGTTAGTGTATCAGATACCTCTTATTAATATTCAGAGCGTGAAACCATATAAGCTGGTGGCCTTTTGTCCTGAGTGAATGAGCTGCGTTTTTAAAAGACTGATCTCCTCGCCTCTTGTGGAATGATGGGGTGACCCCGGATGAGCTTTTCCCAGAGGCCTTTTGGGTATTCTGTTCACAAAGCCCCCCCCACCCCCCGTCTAAAGACCCTCATCGATCAGCTGCTCCTTTAAGATCCTCTCTCCTCGTTTGGTGAGTAACTGTTGCGTCACTGTCGCTGGAAATGGATAAATGGTCATCTGATTTATGAGGGACTGGCCGGGTCGTGTGTTCCTTAATCTTACAAATGTTTTTCTATGTATAATTTATATAATATTGGGGGAAATGATTTGTGTTTCAAAGAAGGCCATGACTACTCAGGGAAAGAGCTACAAATTGGTTGTACAATTTTCCACATATAGTCATGAATATCTAAACGGTATAGAAACCAATCACTTACTCCAATGATCTCTATATTTTACAAATATATATATATATATATATATATATATACATACATATATATATATATATATATATATATATATACACCACCCGAAAAAAATAATTTGGACTCATAAAATGAGATTTTAAAAGAGTCAAACTCAATGAAACATGAAACAGGAGATGGGGAGAACATATTGCCAATAGTTTAGCCTTCTGTTCCGCTAACCTTCACCAAACACTCACGGCTAGTTCATGTAGCTCGCCAGAACTTTTTAATAACAGCATCTCATCTCAAATGGCTTGCGGGCCCACGAGTGTGCAAAGAAAACGGGACTGTTATCCTCACATTTGCCGCTACATTACGGCGTCAGGATCACAATTACTATCGGGGTGATGATGCGTTTGAAATGACTACTTACTCGTACAGCTTCCTCTAGGAAGCTGGTGCTCCTCTGGTGGGCGGGGCTTAGGACAGAGGTGAGAGCTGCAGGAGGAGATAACCCCCACACACCCCAGCTTTTTAAGTGCCCTTTGTTTCCCCATTACAGATAACTAGGAACCCGATGTGCTAGTTTTAGGAAAGGTTGCTCCAAAAGGGACACATATTTTTAGACAAAAAGGTACCATATCACACACACACACCACTAGAGTCATTGTAATATTGAATAACGATACCCTGGTTTTAACACTTCAAACCAGGGCCTGAATTTCATTGTATTCCACTGACGAATGGGACATGTGACAACACTTCTCATACATTAATGCTGCAAGTATTTCCACAATCTGGCCGTGGCATTTTGTGTAGAATGAATTAGACAAATGATTTTCCAGTAACAAAGCGCCAGGGCCTCACGAACTCACCTGAAGGTCATGTTCTCTCTGATATCATGGTCCTTTTGACTAACTATGACCTACAAACCACATCCTTCTCCAGACCATGCCACATTAATCAAATGCCTTATTTCTATTCATCCCTCAAGCCCTTTTTGACAATGTAGCACCCAGCTCATTGCTCCCCACTGTACTCACCACCTGTGTGTCATGCGGACGCAGCCCACAACTTAAATATTCATCCCTGGCCTATCCGTTAACAGCAGCCTACACTGCAAGTCACTCCCCCCCCCCCCCCTCCCTTCAGTTAATAAATATTCTCTGCTAAGATTAGAAGATTTTAGCATGACCTAGATATCAAATCAAGCTATTGTTCCAGCTCCGTCATGCTACATTTTCTCTGATGTTGAAGGGAGAGGAGAAGGAGGAATGATGGGAGGATGAGGAGGATGGATGCTCCAGTTCAACAGTGACCCCTGCTGTAGAGTGCAGACTGGTTTCTCTTCCCTCAAGGCAGTCAGAGTATAGAAGGTGTGGGGGGGGGCTTGTGTGCCTTCCCCATGGTGAAATACTCACAGAAGTGTGTACAAGTACAAGCTGCGTCTGCAACTGTTCACGTTCCACGGCTGTTCTGCAGAAAACACGAAGGACCAATAGAAACGTTTGAGGGGTCTTCGCTCCCCGTGTGAAGTGCAGGGCCGGAGGTGCTGTCGACCGCAGGATGAACATGCAATGTGTGCGTTTTTGTTTTTGTTTACGCACGTCTGTGTGTCACGACCGTCACTAATTACTCCTTCAAAAGCAGTTTTCATGCACTGGAGCCTTTCACCCCGTTGACCTGTTCCTGTCACAGAAGATCCTTGATGATGGTTTCACAGCTCTAATGTGCAGTCACTACCACAAATGGCTTTTTTCAGAAATAAATGAAAAAAAACCTGTGTAAAAATAGACAAAATAATAATCAGCATGTCAGGTTCGCTCACTATTTCTTTTTGTTATGATCTGACGTTGCAGAACTTAAGAGTACTTATACCATATTGTTGTATACTTTTGCCATTCATATTGATAAATTGAATAGTAATAAACAGGTTATTTGAATGAGAAGTCTTAAACAACCACTATTTCATCTTCCTGTGAACCAGCTGTGGGAATTAATAATTGTCTTTTAAATTTAACTTTTTGTTATATATTTCACTAATATGTCTCCCGATTGAATTTTACAAGTAATTTGTCTAATTCTTGAAGATGTTGTTCTATTTTGTGCTTTAATTTGGACACGTAGGAACCCTAAAATGTATTGAGGTCCATTGATTGATTTAGAATAGATTTAATTAAAATGTCCTCTTATTTTTAAATTTAAGTTTGAATGGATAATTTAAATGCTACTTTAATTAATTCATAGCTAGAATTAAAAAAAAGAAAAAAATATACATGTAAATTGATCACAATAAAATGCTTTAAATATCCCAAAAAAGTTGGATGGGACGATACAGACTCCTTCGTGCTCCTCTTGTCTACCAGTGCACGTCAGTGTGGTCATGTCAGGAATCCAGTGTGGTCCAGGACACGTAATCCAGACCTAATCCTCACCTTGACCATTTCTTTGAGTGACATGTGTAATATTTGTTCAAGGTAGCTGGTTCTGGAAGATTGAGTGGGGCGGGGGGGGCCGGCAGCTTTCCATGTCAGGCCAAAGGGCCAAAGGGGCCAGTTCCTCTTGTGTCTCAAATCCTCCTCCCCACCCCCCCTCCCATTGCAGGAGAGCAAGAGTAATCACTGATTCTGCGGCAGCAGCAGAGAAGATTTAGCTTTCCTCTCTTACCTTCGGCCCAAACCGTCAGTCACTCCGAATAGAGCAGCTGCCTGGAGGCTGCCAGTGGAAGTATACATCAACCACATATCATATCCTCCTCCTCCACCTCCTGCTGCTAACCACCATTACGCCTTATGAATCAACGTGTCAGAGGAGAGAAAGGGGGGGGGATATATTCATGGAAGGCAATTAAAATAACTAAGAGATCCATCATCCATAAACACAGGAGTTGACAAGATTACCATCTTGATGAATATTTATCAACAGGAATGGCAAGATCAAAGGGTTACCCCCCCCCCCCCCCCCCCCTCTGCTAAAAGCACAGGCGGGACCCCTCGCATAGCAAATCATGGTGTTTGCTCGGCGATGAATTTGTTGAACGATAAGGATGCCGGTTTAAAACAGACACCGGGGGGCTTGTGGGTAGACGCGGCTGCCGGTGGAGAAAAGGTCGAAGTGTCGGAGGGAGATTGGATAAAACTCCTGCAGGCGCCAATACGTTCAGGAAGCCCCAAAAGCTTTTTGTGAAGGCTGCGTCAGACAGATGAAACGGAGCAAAGTGGGTTCCAAGTCCCTGACTGAGTAACGGGGTACCGTGAACTCCTCATATGAGGATAACAAACAAAAAAGTTGTGCATTTACCACATCAAAACAAAAGATGCTACCATGTTGCATATTGGGGAATTACAGATGTGCGTATTACTTCTGTTGTAGACAGGAGTTCCTGATAGTTTAGCTCATGAATGCTCATCTTCAACTCTGAAATATCAGACGTTAAAGATGCCGTCGTGAACGCACCTTTTAGCTGATCAGTCTTACGAACTTAAGCTAATAATAAACATGACACTTAATTTCCTGATGGTGAACCTACGCATTTACGGCTTCTAAAGAAGGATCAAAGTGTAAATGAACTTTGCTTACTTCCCAAAGGTCAGAGTTCAGCCACCACTGCAACAACTACAGTATGTTAAACAAGTTAAGGAAGTGGCGCCGACAGGAAATGGAGCGAGACGTACGTCAGACTTTTGCAAAGTTCATTAAAAGAAACATCGTTCAATTTGCGTACGACCCGGGAACAAGAGGTTGTTAAAGCTCGGCGGATAACTTGCAACAATCCGTGGAGTTGAACCCCCGATGATTTAATTCAAGGCTAAACTCTGCCATCAGCATTCAGACAGGATGAGTTATTGCCTCGTCTTGCCCGAGCCTCGAGTGTCAACCAAATTAAAATTCTGCTCAGAGCGGAGGACCTATATAACGAGAGAAACCATATTCCCTGCGAAAGGTGAGAAAGGAAAGGAAAATCTTAAAAAACCAAAATGTGGACAAACAAGTGCGACACCATGAGGGGGAGGGGGGGGCGGCATTAGGGATCAGGGGTGATGCACCGGGCGAGGAGGAAAGTATAAAGTTGGGTGAAGTGAATCCAATGTAATCCGTCTTTCAATCCCTGTAGCTGTGTCTACAGCGTATGAATGTAACATGATTGTAAGTCGCTTTGGATAAAAGCGTCAGCTAAATGACATGTAATGTACTACTACAGTGGAAAACCGCTTCCACTGATCAAATATGGAGCAAAGAGTTTGTGACAATCATTCACACACACACACTTTAAATCAGCCACTTATTGTAACCAGTAGTCCACTTGCAGTGTTCCTTTTGGGTCTTCTTATACAAACTTTACTTTACTCCCATGATACTTTGGATATTCGAGATTGTACGTACGGTACGGGTTTGATCCTGTTTGAATTGTGACATGTATGTCACGTGCTAGGCTAACCTTCTGTTATAGAAGCTCACTACGATGAAAGACGTAGTACTGTCAATTGATTTGCCGTCATTCAAAAGAAATGTATGGATTAACACAGCTTTGATTTTTTTTTTACAGGATTTCAGTCATCCTTAAAAGGCTAAATCGGTCTTTATTTGTTAAAACAGTAGAGGGACAAGAATCCATTCATGTTGCATTCAGGCTCAGTTCACCTGAGCTGGCCCTCTCAGCCAGGGGCTCAAATCCTTGGCTCCGCCGGGTGCCACTGCTCTGATTACACTCTGCTCCAGCTCATAAGCACACGGCCTTAGTCCAGGAGCTCAGATATGACACCTCAGGGGGTCTTTGTGTCTTATCTCAAAGCGAGGCGCAACCATTTAGTGACACACAACGCACACGGACCCGAATTGTTCCGTGGACTAAAGAAAATAATTGCGGGCTAAATGGCGGCGATCCAGTGAACAACGGTGGTTCTTATCAGAGCGACGCAGGGCACTGGAGTTTTTTTTGGTCTATTTTTTACCTCAGCTGAGGGTGAAATATAGCTGGGAAGGGAGCGAACACAGACGTTGGGCTGTCTGCTATACGTCAAAACTCATTTCAGAGGGTGAGGCAGATAGAAAGTGAAATGTGTTCTATTGATCCAGGCATTGTCTTTTATGTGTGTTTATAGCTGTTTCACAGAGATATAACAGACACTTTGTTTCTCTCGGTGTCTCTCTCTCTCTCTCTCTCTCTCCTGCTTATTTGTACTCAGTTTATATAAAAGAATACCAATCGCACAGCAGTCTCTGTTATGAGGGGAAAGGAATAAAAATAAAATCCCCTTCTTATACGATGCTGACAGATTGCTTTCTGCACCAGCAGCGATGGTCCCTCAGAGCTCCATTGCTAATTCAGTCAGACACTTGTGGAGAAACGACCCCCCCCCCCCCCCCCCCCCTCCCCACAGCAGCGTCAAAGAGACATGAAATGCCTCCATCTTGACAGTCAAACCGAAACTGACGCCTGTCAGCATTGTAGGCAGCAAAAGCCAAATGGTGACACGCACACACACACACGCACACACACGCACACACACGCACGCACACGGCCATCGGCCAATGAGAGCCACGCATGACACCAACAGCAGTGTTGCCAATGCGATGAACACAGTCGGGTCTGGTTATCACACTGAACGCTGAGCATAACGAGTGAGACTTAATTTCAGCTGAACGTGTGACTTTGTTTAGCAGCCGAAAATAATAAAAGATTAAAAGTGTCTGACACAAAAAACAGCCGAGAGCTTTGCTGTGACCTTACTGTCAGCTTTATTTTTTTGATTATTTATTGTCGCGATTCTGCTGAAAAAAATTAAATAAGAACACCTCTCAAATTTAAGAGGTGTTGTTATCAGCATTAGGCAAAAAAAAAAAAAAACGTGAACATATGTCACATGAGTTGTGTACGAGAAATTATTTTAAAAAAGTGTCCCCAGGCTGCTTAATTGTGCTCGTTGTGATCGTGTTATTACTCCAATGAAAGTAATTTGAGGTTGAGGTGTACTTTCTGTACCTTCACACAATGCACGGTTACTTTATGCTTTTGAAATGCACCTGAAGGGGCACATTTGACCGTTAGAATAAAATAAGTATGATGATACTTCTGAAGACAAATTATGTCGAAAAAGGTTGTGGCCTGTGATGCAGTGGGGTTCATTTTAAGTGTGTACAGTCAAATGCCCACTCACAAAAAAAGAAATACATGATACAAAAATAATCTCTCTGCAATTGTATTATTATACTGTGTATAATTGAACCCACAGAGTTAATTGTGTAGCTACACAGAGTACAGAAAAGTAATTTGGTAGAGGCTGCGTGTTCTCCCCCATGGCACTCAATGCAGGAAACAGATGAGAGGAATTTTGGATGGATTATGAGCATTAGCACTTCAGCCACCCGGGCGGGCATTGTTATTAGTTGGCTGAATATATCATTATGAAAATGTCTTGGTCAGACTGCGTGCCGACCAGGGTTGCATCTTTTATCAGGGAACAGTGAGAACGATGGCAATTTAGATGAAGAATATGAAACATTATTGAGATTGAGAACCGCCGGGGAGACGTAGTAACGCATCTCTGACTTTGAAACATATTCAAAACATGTAGGAATATGTCCTCTTGTCATTTTGTCAATTAGGTAGGAGAAGATAAAACATGCACTTCTCTCATTCCAGCCTTTTATATTTTTAATTGACCTACTTGCAGAGAAAAGGCTGACAGGAGATGGAAGAAAAGTCATGAATGACAAGGGAGGTGGAATAGAAGCAGCGAGATCACATTTTACTTTCTCATCTGTCAGGGTGTATACAGTATATTGACTCACGTACTGTATATATTCTCAGTGTGTATTTATACATTGTTCCAGCTGCTCCCCACAATCTGTTACATATTCTCGTTATCTTTCTTTTAGTCCGTCTCTCCTGTCCTTCTTTTCCCCAGAGGGCGAACTCTCGCTTCTAAAAACCTGCTTTATTAACTTTTATTTCTGTGAGTGCTGGTCCTGTCTTTGACAGATGAAACTCTGGCAGATATTACAACACACAAGTGCACCTCCTCTCCGGGCCACACCAAACCTCAGGCGGATGACGGTTACCAGTTCTTGTTTTCGTGGGTTTTCCAGAGCTCGATTCGTGGATTTTCCAGAGTTTCATTCGCATCAGTGTCATTTTCTGCAGAGCTGACTTTTGAGCAAACATGATGAATAATTGAATTGGGTGTGCACAAACACGGCTCATGATTAAAAGCAGACTGTGACTACATCAAGAGCTCGACAAACACAAATCAGCGTACGCGGTAGAAAGCGCAATGGCACAGACAGGAAACTGGTGGGGTCCAACAATCGCGCCCTGAGGGACTACTCGCATGGCCAAACTGGTGAGTTAAAAGGGAGTCGGAATAAATGACTGTGGGTAATAGAGGTGAACAGTTTGTCGGGGGGCGTTTAGGGACAGAATCAGACTCTCTGTGGGGAATGGCTTTTACTTTTTACTTTAGACTGTAAAGCAAGAATACCAATGAGAAATTTATAACTAGGACCGCAGCCAAAACAAGCTCTCAAAGCCTCCTTTCTAGATGGGCTCTGAAGTTCTTGCCTAGCGCATAAGAAGCTGAAATTAAGTATTGAAGCAGAGAGAGACGGTTTTGAAGTGCAGGAAACGCCTCTTTGCGTTTCTCCCTCTGACTGTAGGTAGGGGGTTAAGTGGGTATATTAGGCAAAGATCAAAAAGATTATTATGATGTACTGTGAAGTTGCACTTGAGACGAAAAAATGCCCCATGGTAATGCGTCATTATTGCAAACAGACATTACCGCTGCACAGAGCGAGTTATAATTTTTTTGGTCTTGGATGTTTTCAGCCTCCTAATAAATTGTGTTTTTAACAGCTATAGCCCAGCAGAGCCTCACTTTCTTCACATATTTGCACGGCAATTGCAAATGTTATGCCAACGTGCTAACCGTATCAAGAGTTAACATGAAATATTCATAATAATGAGATCAGATGCATGCATTAATAATAGCAATATATTACCATTTCATTGACTTTATTTAATGTATAACAGAACTTTTCATGATGTATGACTTTACTCACTTTGGGTCCAGAGCTTAAAGGATACGTCTTGTGGTATTGTCTGTGGAGCCAAAAAAAACGGATATATATCTCATTCCTGCTTCTTCTGTGCCGTAGAGCGGCATTGTTGTCCAAAAATGTTTGAGAAAACGGCAGTTGTTGTACTGTTTAACACGATATTATGATCAGGATGAACACGGGCACTGTATTTTATTTTTAATCAATCCAAACCATCCTGTAAATATTCACCAGAGCACCAATTCTCTTTTTAATCCACTGCTGGAAATAATTACCGTCAGTAAGGAAATTATTTGACCCATTTTGGTCTTGAATACGAGTCAAAAGGTATTAAGATGGACTAACTGCTAACAAAAGTATTTTCAGGGGATTTGTTGACAACGACAAACATATAGAATATTTTTACAGCATGATCCATTAATGTACAACATTTTAGGAGTTTAAATCTCCGACTATTTTGTGATGCACTCATAGGAGTAATTTGGAACTCAAACTGAACCGAGCAGTTTTGTCGAAACATACATTAAAGGTGCGTTCGCCTTGACATATTTGATGGGAAATATATATTTTTTGAGGAATAATGAGCCAAAGTTGACAGCCTTGGGATTGTAGCGATCATGAGCTCAGGCGTGTGTGCTTCTGTATTCAACATGCCCACCTACATTTATATTAAACAAACCAACTTAGCGTCGACAAAGTTAATCGGTGAACTGTAGTGGGTCAAGTTTCCCCCTCAAGAGGGGGCCGGGCCATGACAACACAAAAGGCGCCATGAGGACGTCTCCGCTCCGCTGCACCCGTCGCTGACTGCAGGCACAATTGTTTTCCCTTTTCCGTCAGGCACATGATTTGTCTCGCCTGTCACTAATGCCGGCTCTGGAAGCAACGAAATGCACTTTGCTGCTCTCTAGTCAAGCATCAGGAACAAGGCCTTTCCAGGCTAACGGCATCCTGAGTGGGTGTCACTCTGGCGGCGAAGGCTCAGAAAAGTGCGACAGCAAAAAGCAGCAATTCATTATTGAGGAAATGTTGAAGGTCTTTGTTTGTCCTTTCACCTGCTTCTCACTTGAGCCTCCCGCAGTATTTTTTTTGTACCGCTGCGTCCTCCGCTCGGGTTTCGCTCGACCCCTCCCTGCACTTTCCCCCCGTCTCTCCCTCCCACGGCGCTTATTTTCTGTCGCCTCTTTACATTTCTACTTCATATGCCAGGTGCTTATCAGCGTGCGCAACATAAGATAAGACTGGGGATTGTTTGAAGTGGCGAGATACCGGAGGTAATTTGGACATTCCAGGTCCCGCTTTGCCTGAGATAGAAAATTGGTGTTACACTTTTTGGAGGACAAATGCTTTGCTTACTTGCCACTTCCTGTTTGCAACTTTCCTGTGCTTTCCCAGCAATTACAATATTATCATAAGATAGAATCGAAAATGGTATTCTTTAATCAATTTTGAGAAATTTAAGTGTTAAGTTCCTGCCAGTTGGATGCGACAATGAATACCCATGAATCCCACTGCTTTTCTTGGAAATACCCGCCCTGCGTTGAAGTCAAGAAGCATATGATTGGCCAGGCGAGGAGGTGCCGGTGAGCTGATTTGTCAATGCCTAACCATGACCAATGGTTTTGCTTCTACTAGCTCCGCAGGGCGGGGCTTACCAAGAAAAAAAGAGAAAAGAGCGGGATTCATAATTACGCGTCTGTGCACTATGGAGCGGGAGCCCAGAGATGATTAGCTTAGCTTAGCGTAGCATGAAGCATTGGAAGCAAGGGGAAACGGCTGCACAAACCTCGCTATTCCTTTTAACACCAGTGTTCACACACTGTATTGACGTGCGATTATCCCTGTTATTTAATTTATACACATTGGCCATCTTTTCTAACCCTTTCTCAGTTGATCGATGCCTGCAAACCAATTCAGCCAAGGCAGCGCCGATCGTAAAAAGGTGCTGTCACAAGACACCAAGCTCACGGCCAGGCTGCAAATGGTGCGCATTCCACTTCGAAATCCTCTTTCGGGTGCCGCCACAACGGGGAACATCTTTCCAATCTTCGCTTGAGTGCCATCCTGCTCTTATCTAACTCAGAGAGCGATAGCAAATGCGGCAACAGGGCCATGCATAAAAGATGAGTCATGAAATAATGTGAAAGTGCATATGAATGAGTGCGCAAGTGCATGTCTGTGAGCCGATGTGTGCGCTTGTTGCAATGGACAGGAAGAAGGCTGCTGTCTTTATCTCCTCCTTTTGTCGTTCTTTCTCTATCTGTTCTGTACCTCCGTGTCACGGGGATCAAAGAAGAAAATATAAAATGGCAAAAAAACATCCAGAGACTTCCTGTCAATCTTTCCGTGTTTCAAAAGGTGGCGAGGTCGCGCAGGGGCCTCATAAAAGCCTGAACGAGGTTTTGTTTGCAAGACACGGCGAGAGAGAGAGCGTCGGTTCAGCTTTTCTCTCTACTTTTTTTTTTTTTTTTTTTTCCCAAGAGGGAACACAGGGTGAAAGTACAGACAAGGTGAATTGGAGATGAGATATAGCCAACTCAAGAGAACTGCAAACAAACACACACACACACACACGCACACACACATCGGAATGTTTGTGTCCCCTGTGTGTGTGTGTGTGTGTGTGTGTGTGTGTGTGTGTAGATAATTATGCATCTTCCTGAACCACAGAGGAGGGGTGAGGATGACAGATTTCTCTCCCCTTGACTTGACGGCTTCCGGTCTCTGTGTGGGCCGATAACACGGGAGCTTGCTAATTAATTACCTATTGATGCTTTTACCGTTTGGTGTGTGCGTTCATAACAGTCACACACCC
The DNA here is from genome assembly GCF_009769545.1 of Cyclopterus lumpus. Taxonomy (NCBI): domain Eukaryota; kingdom Metazoa; phylum Chordata; class Actinopteri; order Perciformes; family Cyclopteridae; genus Cyclopterus; species Cyclopterus lumpus. The sequence goes on from NC_046988.1 coordinate 11,420,278, forward strand.
GTCAGCAGAGGGTGTGTGTGTGTGTGTGCTGGGGGGGGGGGGGGGGGGGGGGGGGGGGGGGTTGCTCTGGGGACACCGTTGAAAAGTAAGCTTCATTCTGCAACAGCTCGACCATCTGCTAAAATAGCAATATCTCCTCATAACACTATTGATAATAAATCATTCATAGGTTCTGACATTTTTGCATTTGGAAAAAAGGCACAAGAGGTTTGAAAAAAATTCAATCATGCGATACTAATTCTAGAGAAAATGTCACTCGAACAAAAATTAGGTTTCTCTAATGAATAAATGAAAGACTTAAGTTCAATTTAAAAGTTTAGACATTGACAATTATTTAGCCCAGAATGTTATTTTTATATCGAATGAATTTGTTATTAAAAGTGAGACTATTTTTCTGGTTTTCAATATAAAAATAATTTCCTTTTTACACTTAAAGATAATTACTTCTTTCCCCTAGTGGAACAATGCGCCTCTTCCAATACGTTCATGCTGGTAAATTCCTTTCAACGAGCAAGCTGCACGAGGAGAGACTATGACCCGTAAATGTTAAAGGCTGGATGTAAAATGACTATTATTTTGAATAAAAACAGAAACAGGACCCCTAATAATACAGTGAGTTGTTAGAGGTAATCTGCACACATTTCTCATCATAGCAGCAAGATCACAGGTACGATTAATAACCTCCCCAACGGCTCTATCAAGGTTTTACTCGTTCAGATGCCTTTCTGTTGTTGGCTCGCTGACGAGCTTTCGCACTAAACGCGGCCTTCTCCGAAGCCAAGTGCCTGCTGTGACGAGTCTATTGTGTGAAGACAAAACTGAAAAGCTCTTGTTCGGAAGCCAAAAACCAAAGTCAATACGCGTTTAGTTCTATTTGATGGAGAAACTCGACACTTCTGCCATTTACGGGGAGAAACTGCAACAAAGACGTCGAGAAAAAACAAACAACGCGTGAGCTTTTTAAAATTTATTTTATTTACCAGGAAGGATAAGAAAGCTAAAGGCTGATTTGAGAGCGAGTCGTCACAGAAAGTTCCTTGGCAGTGTCTGGTGCCTCTTCTGCTTCCACGTTATAATTAAAGTGACAAACCTAAACCATTACGGGGAGGACAGGCAGCCTCTGTGGGGCCTCCGCTACATTGCATTTCAACTTCCGTACCGCCCGGTTGGGTTTCAGGGGAAATGGGCTGACATGCTTCATCTGTTCGAGCTACACAGTCACACCAGGAATCCTCGGCGTTTCCAGGAAATATAGACAACATTTTGAGAATCTCCTAATGTTTTTTTTTTAGAGTTCCTAAAAAACCCTGGACCCTTGACTCTTCGCTCCACCTGGTCGGCAGTGAAGAGATGATACAACGTGGGATAAAGGGGATCAACTAAACCCCTCAAACTGCTGAATTCTTTATGGACTAGATATAGGAGTGAAGCTATGAGAGTCCGACTATAGATGAAAGCATGACCTTCTTTTAAATCTGCAGAGGATAACAATGTGTTGATGTTTGAATTGATTCTCAGGTGGCAAAGTGGATTAATGTCTCTACCTGCGGACGTCGCTTGGGCATCTAAGTGCCCCCTTTAAGGGTTTAGGCCTCTGGCTTTAAAGGTACAGGATGCAAAGGGAGAATTATTGCTTTTCGCAGTCTTGTGACACGGTTTGATGTTGCATGGGGATCGAACTCATGTCACACATACAGATGATTGAATTGACCGGAGATGCTCCGAGCACAATGCCCTTCCTCTTCGTTCATTAACCTGAATACATAATCCTTTTGTCATGTTTGGGGTATTTTGGTTTATTTTTTAGGCTGGTCATTCATCAGGTAGAAGACGGGCTGTGTTACTATATAGATATGTGTGTTTGTATATTGAGATTTCTAGTAATTCATTTAGTTTTCTATACATTTTATGACACTTGTTCCTCAAATCTTCCTGTGATATAAAGGTTGGAAATCACACGAAACAACACGGTGTTACATAGAATTAACCCGACGACTATCATTATGTTGATAAATCTATTGTGTCGACAGAGTCGAGAAGACGGGGTTGGAACGAATGACGAGTTTATAATGGTATGATTAGTAAAGTCAACATTACATTATCCGAACTGCTTATCCTATTCAGGGTTGCGGGGAAGCTGGAGCAACAAACTGAGAGTAAGTAAATTATTATTTGGTTACGGTATTTGTTTTTAACGATTCATATCGTTTTTGTTGTTGTGTTTACAGCTTGTTCTGCTGCCCCCAAGTGGTGAACAATAAATTAATACAGCTTTAAATGTACTACACATATTAAAAACATGTAGTTAGTTCATTGCCATATTCATAATATGCATCAGATGTGAAGATAATTACAATAAGTTATGCACAATATTGGATTTCTGTTGATATGTGTCTATTTTCTTTGGCCGATTGATGACAATCTAATAACAGAAAACATTATATTATTATACCTATACTGTTCTTGTGACGGCGCAGTTTCAGATGCTTTTCAAAATGAACACATTCAATAAGCAACTTGGGTTTCGTGTTAACATGACTTATTTCACACGCTCAAACTAAACTGGAAAACTCCTTCTACTTCAGGCTCGGTCGAGGGACGACTCCCCTGAGACATTCCTGAAAATAGGCACAACCGGGGCAAATCTGACCTATTTCACAACTTTTAAAACAATGTAATCTCTGTAATTAAATGTGTAGTGTTGAAGGAATGCAATTTGGCTCTTTCCTCGCATGACCGACGGCGAGTGATCGTTTGCAAATTGCAACTTTGCTATCGTTAGGCGAGCCAATCGGCACAGCCCAACCTGCAGAATCATACAATTAGGACAGAGACGTGTGTGTGTGTGTGTGTGTGTGTCTTGGGGCTTTTGAAAGAATAGAAAAAAGAAATCAGGTGGCAAGTTTTTGTCTTCTCCTTTCAAGTGGGTTCTGAACCACTGTGGGTCCACGTGAATTACGGACTGACTGTGAACTTGCCCAAACACCTGCACCAGCCCCCCCCCCACTGGGCTGTGGGTCGATCAATAAACACCCCAGCGGCCCGTCATATGGGAGGAAAGGTTTCATTTTAAGGGTTCATCTGGCAATTATGATGTTGTCTAATTCCAATATGACACGAACATCGTGTACACAATGCACTAAATAGCGTGTGTGCTATCATCTGAAACTGTATTTTAAGCCCCTGCACCTTTTCTCGCCTCTCCGGGAGAAGCCGACGGCTCATCTCGCTGAGTCATATAATCCACAGAGATTATCCAGAGTCGTATAAAGAATCAGTTTCAGAGCCGCGACCCCATCTGGCTTCGGAGCAGTGTGGCACCAATAGGGACGGTTAAATGGTCTCGGAGACTCCGAAAGTTAGCGAAGTGACGCCGCGGCCATTTTGTCTTCCATCCTCCAACCTGCTCACCCCAATTTTTGAGAACTGTTTGTCCCCGTGAGAAACCCATTACTGGTCTTCACTGGGATCACCTGCCAGTGACTGTGGTTCGCACTGAGCTGGGAGATCCCAAGGGCCGCTCTTTTAAGAAAAAGGGTCCGGGTGGTGAGGAGATATATAGTTATATATATATATATATATATATATATCATTCATCCCTAATTCTTCAGTCTTGGGATTCGAACTGGCAACCACCCCGTTAGTTGGCAGTGAGAGTCCATGTTGTTTACACAAGTTGCTCGCACTCATCACAGTCATTACAGCCTGAGGATGGTTATAAAATCAAGCAACAGCCCAAACTACAAAGTGTGTGAGGAGCAGCAAACGGGTCTCGCTGTGCAATGGTGTGTGTGTGTGTGTGTGTGTGTGTGTGTGTGTGTGTGTGTGTGTGTGTGTGTGTGTGTGTGTGTGTGTGTGGCAGTTAGAGGGTGAACGTGTGAGCGAGCTCCTCCAATGAGGAGAATGCGTGTCTTGCTCACGCTCCGCTGAAGCATGAAAAACATTGTCGACGGGCCGGCCGGCAGCCAAATAAACACACACACACACACACACACTTTAACCTGAAGACGTGACCTCTACAGATCGTGCATCTTGTATCTTAAAGATTTATGGTGCTAAATTAAGTGAGTTAAGTGATTAATTGAGTTGTTTTAATGATATGAATCAATATCACAATATTAATGGCTACCGGCTTTGAAAACAAGATGTTTATCCTGAATATATGATTTTTGTTCGATTGATTGATTTACCCCAATTGCCCAACCTGTTTGGGGTGTCTAAGACAACAACAGTCAAGATAATGATGTATATCTATCTGACAAATTCGTTCCCTTTCTAGCTCAAAGCTTAGAAATAGAATCCTCAAAAATAAATGAGTCGAAAGATCAACAGGATGAAGTTTCTGGCGTGTTTCCCATGATACAGCAAGAAAACGTGAAGTAGCCATGCTGCCATCTGCTGGTGGAAGACACACACACACACGCACGCACACACACACACACGCGCACACACACACACACACGCACACAATTAATAAGCAGGAGTAGATCAGATACAAAAATATATATACAGCTTACACAAACTCAAAAGACCCCTGCAAGAAGCTCATGCCATCATGTCAGAAGTCGACTTCTGCTGTGTCAACCAAGTACACGCGCACACCTTCCTCCTCCGCCAGCGTCACGCGCACCATAGTTCGTTCCTCTGCCATTGATCTCGGTCCTCTCGCTGCGTCAGCGCGGCTCGAGCCGTCAGCCGCTGATTGAAGATACATTTCCCGGCCGCGGCACCGCCTCGGGCCGCCTCCGGCTTAATCCACTTATGGCTTCCTAATTACTGGAGTGTGTCAGAAGAAGAAGAAGAAGAAGAAAAAAAAGAAAGAAAGTGGAACGCGGCACAACTCAATTCCTCCCCCCCCCCGCACTGAAACACAACTAATGACACGCGCCACGCGCCCCCCGGGCCCTTCGCCTGTGGGCAGCCCCGTGATGTGACTTCCAATGAGGTTCCAAGGACGAGCCTCCAGAATGGGATAGATATGCAGCCCCCCGCCCCCCAATGTGGGCAAACAACGGGGCGTTGATCACATCAGCGGGGAGGGGAGGTGTGGTGAAACAAACACACCCCCGTGGCACAAAATCGATGAATTGCGCCGCGCGCGCTTATCCGGCGTCCACACGGCGACCCGGGCGGGGACACGGCCAGCAGAGAGTCGGGGGGGGAGGGGAGGGGGGAGGGGCGGAGGTCTTTCACTCAATTCAATCAGCCGCTCACTCAAACCATTTCCCTTCTTGTGGCGAGACGCTGGGAGACTCGGGCCCGCGTGCCGACATCAAAGGGTGACGTATTGATTCCTCAAGACTGACTTTACTTTACTAGACGAGGGGAATCCTCCATTAAGCTTTAGTCCAAAAGCACGGCGCCTCGCTGAGCGGGGGGGTTGGGGGGGGGCAAACAGGAAGTGGGTGGGGGGGCAAACAGGAAGTGAATGGTGGAACATCAAAAACAATGTTGTGTGTTTTTAAGGGGACATCTGTTCATTTACTCTGCCTCCCTTCCCGGGAAAAACAAAACGAAACCTCGGGGGAAAAAAAAACTAAACCAAACCTGAAAGCCTGTTTTTTAGCTAATAGCTGCTTGTTGAAGCTCTCTAACTGAGGTTAGCTATTAAAAGACAGTTGCCATTTTAAGGTGAGGTAGAAAAGATCATGTCTGTAAAGAGACCCATCCTGGACTTGATCTGACTAAACAGTAGGCCTCAGTAAATGACCTACAGGTGGGAACATGTGGCTTGAGTAATTAAAAGATAAAGTCCACACCAAAATAAAAAATACATGTTTTTTTCCTGATGTTAGACTTTGGATTATCCTAAATAAACAAATGGTGATTTCTGGAAACATTGCTGTTAAGCCGAGTGCCATAGAGTCCTATATATTATATTCGAGAGGAGACGGATAACTCTGACATTGATAAATAGCACTACAGGTGGGAGGAATAATTTTAGGTCGAACCGTCCCTTTAAGAATTTTTTATTTTTTTTTACAAAAGCTTGCAGAAAATCAACGATCCACCATCTTGCTACTTCTTTACCTGGGTTTTGTGCATTACGCAACGCTTCATGGTTTCCCCCAATGAACTGGTGGAAACCAGTTCAAGAGCCAGAGCTAATGTGGTGGAAAGGGGATCTGAGAGGCCGTGCTTTGAACTAAACGCTAACATCAGCATATTAAAGGTTTACCATGCTCCCTTATCTTTAGTCGACATTTTGACCTGACGATGCCACCAGATTAAATATTAAGGGATCACCCCAGAGCCACACCAGAAATACACGCCTGTATAAGATGCACATTGTTTTCATTTTGGTGAATCTGTGTATTGGGTAATGTGCCATGGTGAAAATGTGCTGATTTATTGTAAAATGCTTGTACAACAACTAGTGACAGATGTAGCCAGCTTCACACACACACACACACACACACACACACACACCGTGAAAGGATTTTTTTAATGCCGCGTTGAGTTCAATCAAACTCCCTAATTGAGTTTTCTCCCTCCTACACGAGACCAAGCAACACGACTGCAGGTTAATTGGCGGTTGTCGAGCCCGCGAGGGGGAAAAAGCTTTTCCGCTGCCGGGTTTTGGAAATCCGTCATCATTTCTTTCTTTCTTGTTTTGTATTCGCAGGGAGGAGGTTTGTGGGTCAATTTGTGCTCAGGCAGACCCTCGCTCAAGTGCATTTTAGGATGAGCAAACATGTTCTATGAATAACTCGGCTCCTCTTCAAATGCAACAACAACAAAAAAACATGAAAGTATACCAACGGGTTTTAATGAGTTTTTACAGCTCCAGCAGTCACAGAACAGGACACACACCATCAACTAGGGCTATTTAAACTGGCATAATTCACAGTTTGATGAGACACTCTTCAAATATGAATTATGGATTCAGACACATGGCCCTCAAAACAGCTAGTTTATCATTAGCTGGGTCTCCTCTTTTGTTTTCGACCCTGTTTGGTGTTTGGATTTTAAATCTGATCCATACCCGTTCCTGCATATAAAACATATGTAAGTGAGCTGCTTCGGGGACTCCATAATTTTACAGCTCGGACTGGAAGTTGTCATAAAACCAGAAGGCAACCAGTGTAATCTTGACAATGTCAGACTTCTGAGGGATGAAGATGGATTCAATTAAGAGAACACAGAACACCTCCGTCAAACAATCTATGGATAATATTTCAAATATACGTCCAAATATATATTTGGGAAAAAATCATTATTCCAGTGTGCAGATTTTATTAAAATAAATGTTATTTGCGTCTTAATTTCAAATTCACATTTTCATAATTTCAGTTATTTGACAAAATTCATTATTTTTTTTATAATATCAACATATTAGGAAGAAAGTACATTTTAAGGCTCATTGAAACTATGATGTACTTAGTTGTTTGCTCTATTTGTGTGTTTGTGTGTACTATATTACACACACACACAGGGAGTTTTTCCTGATTCGATGTGAGGTCCTGGGACAGGGATGTCGTATGTGTACAGATTGTAAAGCCCTCTGAGGCAAATTTGTAATTTGTGATATTGGGCTATACAAAATAAACTGAATTGAAAATTGAATTGAATTGAATTATATTCATATACGACAGTTTAGGAAAGTAATATGTATTATGCATTATAATGATTGCTATTACATAAAGTCTAGTTTTAAAAGGACACAAATACATATTTATGGTAAGCGTCATCTACATCTGGAAGCTACGGTTACATATTTATATTTCAATACTGTCTTGTTTCTTGCACACACACACACACGCACACGCACACATCATCTCCTGCACACTGCTTATGAGATTATGATGGAGCTGTGTGGGTGGGGCTGACTCATGCCAGGAACATTAATCAGAGCTGTGTCAACATCAAGATGTTGTGACATCAGCAGCATCTTCCAGCGGCGGAAAAACTCAAATGTGTGAAAGTGACACCATCTGAATCCAAACAGCGTCTCAAAAACACCCAAAGCGCTTCTGGCCTCAGTGATGATATTACAGCACAGGAAATCGGGTCTAATTGGGAAGCACCCGGATGCAGCGCTGCAGAGTCGTCGCTAGAGGGCGCTGAGAGGACGGAGGAGACGTCTCATCGCGGAGGTACAGCCGACAAGCGGTGCTCTTCAGGAGCACTTTGAAAGATGTCCAACAACATATTGTATTTCTTATTAAACCAAGTGGAAGAAATGGGAAGATTCCCTTTGTGTCACCGTGTCGGAGCGAGGCAGAATCAATTTTAAAAAAAAAAGAATTGAAAAAGAAAAAAGGAACATTTGGACCACAGTGAGAAAGCATTGAGAAGAATAATTAGAATAAGTAGAAGCTGTTGCTCTGGTGAGAGAAGTCAGATGCAGAACAGCCAGAGTTCGATTAAACGCACAGTTAAATTGGATAATGTGCACGCGCCACATAAAGCCCATTAAGTGGGTTCACTCCGACACTGTTTACTGTTGTGAGTCGGCTCCTCCCCCCTCTCTCCCCCCTCTCTCCCCCCGTTAGATCACACTCTGCTTCTGCTTAACAAGCCTGACAGCAATTTCCGGATACAAAGATGAGGCGGCCGCGCGTGCGCGACTGTGTGTGTGTGTGATGATACATAATGAAAAGCTACTTTTCTGGCATAAAACAAGTGGGAACAAAAATTATTTCGAGAGAGAGAGAGACTGATAATTGAGGCTGCTATTGATTATGTGCTTTGCCTCACAAAGATTTTTTCCCCCCCTTTGTAATTAGGCATCGGATTCCTCTGCCTCTAAATGACCATTTACAGGATCACACGATGAGTACTGAAGCCCTGCGAGCCCACGCTCACACTTCCCATTCACAACTCCATCTCTCAGGACGGCAGTAAGTCACCGTGGTTTAGAGCTAAAAGATGGACGCTCAAAACGCTCCTCTTCCCCTTCAAAGCCTCCTCGGAGCAGGTGGTCGAGGTCAGGTGATGTCCAGAGAAAACGCTCCCGCACGACAAACAAAACAATAATTTGTGTGCCACCGTGTTATGAATAAAAGAGTGATTCATTCACAGTGAGAGCAGCAGAAGGCCTGCTGCCCACGGACAGGCTGAGTAAGTGGATGATTGGGGGAGGGGGGGGGGGGGCAGTTGACTCAGACAGGAATACAACAGGAGCTGCTTCGAAAACTGAACATCCCAGTTTGACCAAGCGTGGCTTAAAAATACAGAAATCTATTAGTTATTTTCCTCCGTAGATCAATTAATTCACATGATTGAATACAACGAAAAGAAATATATCAAGTAAAATTAATTAAAAAACTATTGTTTTCGTCCAGAAGGCCAAAGGGGCCTTCGCCCCGCCAGATATCCACCTCAGCCGATGGCCCCTCGGGACCCTTCATCGGACAAGGGCAACGAAGAACCGGCTTTTCTTTAGCCCACTTGATCCATCACGGCCTCTGCATTCGGAGAGTTTATGCTTCTGTAACACTTTATTGTCGGCCACAGTTTCAGTTGAAAGGAGCTCATGTGACATAGTGGGCACGCGGGAATGTTAAGAAGGTGGAAATGCACCGTTTAATCCCAAATACCCTTATCAAAGCCTACAGGGTGGCTCCAACTGGGCCATTGTTCAGAGAGAGAGAGAGAGAGACTCAGTGTGCCCGTAACTTGTTATAAATAAGAGAAGCATTTCAGGTACACAGTGAAGAGGAACGTACAGTGTACACAGGCCCTGGGTGTGAATGATGTCATGTAGTGTTATGAGTGGTCGACAGACTAGACAAGTCCCTCTCATGTTACGGTGATTTTTTCTTTTCCTTCTCCGATCGTGTCTTTTGAAGATCTTTACGAGGCCCTCGGAGCTGTAAGTCGCCCGATAATCAGACCCACGTCATTATCCTGTTTGACAGCGGATCCATGCGAGCCAATTTATGTCCGTAAGGCCTTGTTGATTTCCCCTGACTAAAAGAACCTGACATCTGAAAAGCACAACAAGGACCTGTTACGATTTAAATGGTGTCTTCCGTTTGTTTCTTCTGCAGCCGACTTTGCAACAGAGGAAAAAGGCAATTTGAATTGCTAAAGTTAAAAAAAAAAAAAAATATCAATCTAGATAGAGGCCTAAAACGGTGCGGTTATTTAACATTTGTTTTATAAAGCAAAAGAAATGTAACAAAGGTCAGAGCAAACCTTTTTTTCATCATCTCACCACACCTCAGTCGGATCTTGTGACGCTCCTGGCCCCCCAGGCTGAAAAAAAACCCACTGATGTAGACAGTAAGACACATTCACAAGTCAACACAGGCATGAGGGCAATTAAAACTATATCACATGAGCACAGAAAAGGGACAGGCAAGTCTGAGAAAGTTATGAAACGCGTGGGGTTCATAAGGGCAGCCGTTCCAGCTGTGGAGCCATTTGAAGCCCATTGGGCCTCACGTCGCTTTCTGCTCCAGCACATCGATCCAGCCCTGAAATAACAAGCATATTTATGACAAAAGGTTCCAACGGACGACCGGCGTCACTCCGAGTGGTCTGAAACAGCCACTTGACGAAGACACAGCGTCTCCGGGTGAAACACCCACGCCGACGTGCTCCAAGACCGACCCGCCGCCGCCGCCGCCACTCGGACACCTAGAAACATCAGGAGCTATTTATAACTACTCCATCCCGTCACTATGAAGGAATATCTCTCCGTTTTGCTTCTCTCCCCCCGTCCCCCCCCCCCCATCCCTGCTCACTGTTGCCATGGAGCTCGGAATCAATGACATCACCACGAGAGAGTGTGTGTATACGCTGTTGCTTACGTGTGTGTGCGTGTGTGGAGATGAAAGCTGGAATCTGCACACTGAATGAACGCGGCCAGCAAATATCAGGTGACCAGCAGAAGCACAGGCATCCAGCTGGAGCACGCGCACACACACACACACACACACACACACACACACACACACACACACACACACACACACACACACACACACACACACAGCCTTTCCACCCACCAGCCCACTCACAGCCGATCTGTCACACACTCACACGTGTGAATGGCAAAAAAAAAAAGAAGAAGCAAATTAATAAACGATAAAGACTGGACTTTTCAAAATGGGTGCCCCGTCACGTCGTGACACAACACCCATCTCATCGGTGACTACACAGAGCGCACTAATGCACTAATAACTCAGGAGACTACATGTGAGACTACATATTTAACTTTCGTGACCCTTGACATGTCTCAGACAGGCCGACATTAAACATTACTTCCAGGGCGAGAGAGGCCACTTCCCAGTGTGCGTCCAAAGCAGCAGAACAGAGGAATTGTGTGGACGAGCAATGCGATAAAAGAGTCAACCCTAAATAATCAGCGTACCGGCCGGGCGGACACGGAGCACTGAGAGCCGACGCATGACGTCCAACTGTACCGTGAGATATCCGGCGCGTGGAAGAATGTGCAGCACAGTGTGTGTGAGTGTGAGTGTGTGTCTTTTGGTGTTAGCTGCAGAGCTCATAAGCCTGTCTTATCTCGGTTGCCAAATAACTGCTGCCCCCAGAGTGACTGAGAGGAGAGCAGACGGTAAACACAGCGATGGACCAACACTGGAATAATGCCTCCATTGTTCCATCTATTTACACCCTCCTCCCCTCTCCCTCTCCCTCACACACACACACACACGCACACACACACACACACACACACACACACCTCAAGTGTCACTGCGTTGCTTTTACACCGCCACCTTTCTGTCGAGCTGTGACAGGAGCTCAAACCTTGTGTGTGTGTGTGTGTGTGTGTGTGTGTGTGTGTGTGTGTGTGTGTGTGTCTGTACAGGAGTGTGACAGCACACAGGCAAAGCAGCAGCGTTGATGTGTGCAAACAACAAACACATGCAAAGTATTCGTGGCGCCCCAATCACTTACAATGTGGAATTATCTCACGGCAAGAGAGGCAAAGGTTTCTGAAACCTCTGTGCAACGTTGCATATCTAAATTGTGCTTTAAAGCTGCTTTAATCCAGAATTCTAGCAATAACTCATATTGGAGGTGGCCATAAAGGGTAAAACAAGTAAAACACGGAGGACCAAGGAAAGTGAATCACTAGAGGACCAGATACACGACTCTAAGCGAATGCTAATGCTCACCTACGAGAGCTGGATGTGTAATTAAGCAGTAGTTTGTGAACAAAACTTTTTTCAAATAAAAGGTAACATATACTGTATGTGGCAGCTTGTGGCGGTCAGAGTTATCGAGTACACTTTGTGCAGCTCGACCCTTCTATTCCACATGATGCGTGGGTAGAGGCCTTGTTAGAAAGGGAAGACAACACCGATGCTATTCACAGGTCAGGGCGCGACATATTTACAATGCAAACTGTGTTATGACGACGCACGACGAGAGGAAGACGGGCTGAGGAGCGCCGCGCGGTCACGTCAGCCCATAGGAAAATGAGATTAAAGGCGGATTTCCATATCGGCGTACGCACGTTAACCACCTCTTTGGGCGCGATCGCTTGTTTTATCCTAACAAACCTTTCCATTGAGTGCTCCTGCCCTAAAGGCCACAGTGGTGCGAACCAATGGGACGGGGAGGTCGTGTGTCTCAAATTGGTGATGACCTTGCTTCACGGGAAAAGCATACAGTATGTAAATGAGTACCTGCTCAGTATGCCGAGCCGGCCCTTCATGAAGATGTGAAGGGGGGCGCGCGGTCCACAAGCATCAAAGCACGAGTGCATGACCCATTACCGATAAAAGCATCTTCAAATAAAGTGGAATTTGCATTTTAGATCCACGATGGAAGAAAAACAATTCATCTTTGAGATTAAAACCACCTCGGGTCCTTAACACCCGTTACATTAGTCTGAGGTATTTCTGCATCTGAAGAGCATGTGATAGCAGCCTGACATTAAAAGGAGGGGGGGGGGGGGGGGCAGCAGTAACTTAGTTGCTTCATTAACCGCTGAAGACACACGTGTAATGATAACAGCAACGCCACACGGTTTGTAAATGGTTTTTATTAGCAAAATAAGGGAGATGAGTCTACAAAGGTTCTCCGTCCGCGGAGAACATACACACACACACACATTGACAATTGTGGCAGTTTCTTTATATGAACAGATCCAGGACCATATCTGTCTCTCCTCTTGGCTCGCTCGACCGCCTCCCTTTCCATCACCCGACTGAAAAAGGCTTTGTGGATCCTCGAGCGGGACCCAGGTCTGAACCTTAAAACATTCCAGACCTCGTCCTCTTTTCAACCTTCTTTTTCTGTAGTTCCCCCCCCCCCTCTCCTCAACACCGAAACCTCTCCTCCAAATACATTAAAATACACAATAAAACGTGCCTACCCTGGTCTTTGTACTATAAACACTCCAGCGTATTGTGAGCTCGAGGCCTAAACTAACCATTTTTCCGAATGATTGGGAAGAATGGATATTTTGTACAGTTTAAAAACCAGAACCCCAGATCTGCGGGGCACATGTAACAATATACATCTCAGTATTGTACTGCGTGATCGGGCCAGAGAGGCCCTCCATTGTCATGGCTGGTGGGGGGGACGACGACGACGACGACGACGACGACGACGACGACTGTGGAGGCTACATGTCGGTCACCATGGAGACCCATGTATCTGCAGACCAGACTCTTCCTCCTCCCGATAGCTCAGTGGTGTGCACAGGTAAAGATAGCAGGGACTAACATATGAAAACAGTTGACCTCTTAATGTTTAGAACAATTCAGCAGGCAACAGAACAAGCATTGGGACCACGGCCGCAGTAAAAGGCATGCGAAGGCACAAGTACCAACAGACTGGACTCAAAGTCGGACCCCTTTTCTTCCCTTTGTTGTTGAAGGGAAGGAAGAAAAGAAGCATTTCCACCAACAACAAAGCGTCCTTTTCCAGAGGCGGCTGCAGAAGGAACAGCAAAAACATGAATTCCTCCTCTTCCTCGAAAAAATTAAAAAAACGAAAACAAAAATATATATTTGTTCCTTCTTTTTTCTTTTTCTTTTTTGCGGCGACGCTTTTACAATGATACAAACATCTTACACAAATGACGTAACGCTAGTTCAAAATGTCCCGAAGACAAAAAAAAAAAAAAAAACATAAATAAAGCTGTTAAAAGTGGCATATAGTACAGCACTGGTCCGTGACTGATCCTCCCGACTCTTCTCATCTTCCCCACCAAAGATGCACAATAAATCTGGCTCCGCCTCCTGAGGACAGAAGAGCAGAGGGGGAAGAAACATGAGTGGCGGGAGCTTGGTGGAGCTCCACCGGGCCTACCATCACTTCACAAACATCTACAACGGAGGAGCAGGAAATGGATCTACGCCTCGGATGAAAGAAGGAATAGGATGTCAGCCATTTAATTATGCATTTGATTATGATGGATTGCGCTGAATCTTCGCGGTCAACTCCTCCGTACTCAAAGCTCCGGAAACTAAAACCTTTTGAAGCCAATTTTTTAAAAAGGCGTTTTTGAAAGAGAAAACCCAGAATGCAAACCCGGCGACTCCCACTGCATGCCGATGTCATGGCGAACACGCATTCAGTCAATAACGCTGACATGCGCGTGGTGCTTAAGACGAAGGGAGGATGATGACTAACGACGAGGGCGAGGGGGGAGAGTTCCTTACCAAGAGAAAATAAAATGTAAAAGGTCATCTTCGTTGCCATTCTCCTCAGAAGAGGCCGCAGTCTTTCAGGTTGTTCTTGATGATGACGTCGGTGACGGCGTCGAAGACAAACTGCACATTCTTGGTGTCCGTGGCGCAGGTGAAGTGGGTGTAAATCTCCTTGGTGTCCTTCCTCTTGTTCAGGTCCTCAAACTGACACTGGATGTAGGCGGCGGCTTCCTCGTACGTGTTGGAGCCTGGACGAGGCGAGGGAAAGACAAAACAAGGAAAACATTTTTTTTTTTTGTTCTTCGCTAACTGGGCATTCTGCTTGTTCTTGTAAAAAATTTTTAAAAAAGGAGGAAAATGCATCTGTTACATATCAAAGCTTAATGCTGACGCGAACAGTGAGCCAAACGGGTTTATTGGCCTCTGGTGTTTGTCAACCATGTAATGTTCAGACCATTCACAAAGTTTTTTTTTTTTTTTACAGTTCTGCCTTTTTCTTTACAAATGATGTACAACGTGATTATTAGAGCTCTGTGCTGGTCGGTGAGGTTTGTTTCCTTTGGACGGAGCCAGGCTGGCTGCTTTCCCTGTTTCCAGCCTTTATGCAAAGCTAATAACCAGCTGCCACATTATATTTAGAAACAGATATGACAACGGTATCGGTGTTCTCATTCAACTTGTCAAATATGATACTTTTCATTAAAAAACTAAAAAACATCCCCAGTCTTTAATAGGTCGACTCCATAAGCACAATTTGAAAAGTAATTTGCAGGTTCTCACGTTGTAAACAACAACAACTAAATGGGCCACTGTCAGAGCCAATCTTACCGGCGTATTCTGGGTAGCAGATGGTCAGAGGGCTCTTCTTGATCTTCTCCTCAAACAGGTCCTTCTTGTTAAGGAAGAGGATGATGGAGGTGTCCGTGAACCACTTGTTGTTGCAGATGCTGTCGAACAGCTTCATACTCTCGTGCATCCGGTTCTGCGGAGCGGGGGGGAGGGGGAGGGGAGAGGGGAGGAAGGCAAATGTTGATCACCGCGTCCCGCCATGAACATGGATCCTCCTCCTCAACTGACCCATCACGATTCCGGTAAACAGAGGCAACGTTCCCGCTGTGTATGCACACAGAGTGCCCGCTATTATGTTATCCCATGAGTCAGAGGCTGAAGCACTCACCATCTCCTCGTCCTCAGCCAGCACCAGGTCGTAGTCACTGAGGGCCACGCAGAAGATGATGGCGGTCACACCCTCGAAGCAATGGATCCACTTCTTCCTCTCAGACCGCTGCCCGCCAACGTCAAACATTCTGGAGGGGAGAACAGACGTATGCACGCGTCCTCAGCGTTACAAACAGACACGATACACGCAGTGTTTACTAAAACCTCAAGGCATGAACTAAATGGAGAAGAACGGGGTCGCTGTGGCTGCTCTGGTGTTTAGTGATGACGGATTGAGGGGAAAGGAAACAGAAATTCTTTGTCTTTCGTTAATTGAAAACAATTCTGATACAATCTCAGCAGCGCAGATACTCAAGTGACCGGCAAATGCATATACGGATTGTGTAATAGAGGGGAAACCATTCAGACCTGAAGCAGACATTTAGTTTGTGTTCTATTGGCGCAGTCAAAAGATGGAAATGTTTTATTGCTTTAAAGTGTTTAGTGTCTATGCTCACCGAGGTGACACGAACACTACGAGTTAGACACAACGTGTGTGTGTGTGTGTGTGTATGTGTGTATAAGTATAAGTATATATATATATATATATAAATAAATCTCACATTCAGGGACAATTTCTAAACAAGCAAATCCAACAATTAAGAGCAGTTTCAAATCAGATTCCAACGGGATAAATATGCATGCAGATGGTATTAAGGAACCAAAAGAAAAAGCCTCATTTAGCTCTTGGATCTGTAAATACTCTTGTTTTTGAAAGGCAGGACTGCAGGGAGGGGATTCTTAAAGACAACAATGACTATCATTGTGGCACAAATGTCCCATGCAACCCATGAATTATTGTGCGAAAGATCGACATCTTGGCTCAAAAGGGAAGCCGGACCCTTTTTTAATTAATCATCAAACTGGAACCACGAAGAACATATACTTTGCTTTCGATATTCAACATGGTCGGTGAGACACTGCCGCCGCGTCATTCCTACATGACATTGAGCAATGGCTACTTTACAGAAGAGCTGTAATGTGTTGTAATACACAACTGAGACACGCGTGCGTCATCATGACACCGCATTCAGGCTTGCGTCTGAAATTGAGAAACATTAGTGTTTGTGTGCGTGTGTTTATGGACAATATAAGAGTTTCAGTATGAGTTTCAATAACCCTGAACCTCTGGTATTATGATGTCATCAGGCCTGCTGCCTCCACTTCCTGTTTTTTTCTCTTCTTTTTAAAAATAGAGAGCCAAAAACTGACTCATTGCTGGTGCCTTCACAGTTTGTGTCACGACATACAGCTGTTCGTGCACAAAGGGAATTTCTATAGCGAATGAGTCAGTGAAAGGAAGGAAAGCTTATCGCGACAAAAAAGAAATAAAGAGGAAACAGCTTTGAGGCCAAGCGAGTCGTCACGGTGAAGAGAAATCCTCACTTGAAGTGCAGGTCCTTGAATGTGAAGTGGGTCTCCACGATGCCTGTGGTTTTGACTCGAGTCCTCAGGACATCCTGCTGGGTTGGGATGTAGGTGGCCTGGGATATCCTGTCCAGATCGTTCAAGTAGCTGAGAAAAGGACACAATGAAAAAAAGGACTTGAGGAGGGCAAACCAAAAACACAGTGAGAAGGAGGGAAGGAGAGTGGGAGAAAACGTGTCAGGAGTGTCAAGGTCGAGCGTGTAACTTCCAGTTGAACAAACAGTGATAAACCATGTTGGGTTCCATATTTCTGTCCGTCTGAAACCGTCGACTTCTTTATGGTGCAACGCCGGACAAGAAAACGAGTTCAGCACATATCACGGGGTCTTCAATGAGTTTGAATGGTTCCACTTTTAGATCTTATTATTTGGACTTCCAGACTAATTTGCCAGACCAAAGCCCGGTATTAATGTTTAAACATCTGCTGTATGTCCCACATAAAACCCACAACCACCCCGGGCGTATTAAGATCCGAGCAAATATCTCAAGGTTACCGCTGATACATTACAGGGGAAGAGATAAGTGACCTCTAGTTGTTAGCAGACAAACACACGTAATCTCCCCTTTTCCTTCAAACAAGCCTTTTGTTTATCATCTAAGGCATCAAGTTAAAAAACAAACCACACAAGGTTTGAGCGATGGCGTTCCCTATTCATGAAAAGATGGCGGGAGGAGAGGAACCAATTAGAAAAAGGCCAAATGACTGCGATGACAAACGAGGCGGATGGCCTTTTCTCCCAACAAAAACAGTGGCGCTGCCTTGTGATGATATCATTGGTTTCAACGCCAAGGGCTCTTGCGCAATAAAGAATAAAAAGGGGGAGAAGATGTTCTCGGCCGTGATCGCTTGCTTTCGGGGCATTTGACTAATGTTCCTGTGTCGAGGTGTGAGGTCAAAGATTAAGTCGTCTTGGCAGAGGGGGGTAAGTCATGACAGATGTGTGGTGCCCTTGGCTCGTGTTTGGCAAGGTTGGGGGGGGGGGGGGGGGGGGCGGGGACCCCTGAGCCTTTTCATTGGATGACTCATGGTTTTTTTTCAGAGAACCGCTGCGCGTCTGTCACCCCGGTTTGTTTATGTGTGCGTCTGTGACTCACTATGCCGCCGAGTCGTTGAGCTGATATTCGCGGGAGCGGCTGAAGCAGGCTTGAACACCTCCGTCCTTCCACAGTCGCTTGATGACGCCGGCCAGCTCTCCCGTCATGAAGCCTTCCTCCGCTGAGCCCGCCAGCACAAACAGCTGTCGCGCATCGTCCTAGGGGAGGAGTCGCATGAGTCAATACCATAAATCAACCAAGTCAAAGTCATTACACCGCCATTACCGTTGACCTGAGCCTGCAACCGAGCTGCCGGGCACCGAAGGACGTTTTCAGAGACCTACATGATTTGGCTCTTTGCCCTGAAAATATCTCCGGCTACATTCAAAGACTTCTTTCCCAGAAAGCGTTTGCTGACCGCTTGTTTTCCCCAACGCCACAAACTCGCACCCGGTTTCTACCCACTCACCCCCCCCCCCCCCCCCCTCTCTCTCTCTCTCTCTCTCTGTCACTCACAGCTCTTGCGGCGTCGCCGAAGTCGATCTTGAGGCGCCCCATGGCTCTGATGATGGCGATGATGGACTGGATGGTGTTGCTGTAGACCACCGCCTTGTACTGCTTACATTCCTCTTCTGAGTAGCCGGCCTCGTGGATGATCCTGCAGGAGAAAAAAGGGGGAAAAAAAACCCGGTGAGCAGTTGAGACATTTTCCAGCTCTGCAAACGCAAGCTCATCTTCTCATGACCGATTCTCCCAGGCTGCATGATGTCCGCGGTTTTTTTTTCTCCGGCATTCTGAGAAATTATTTATTTTCCTCCTCAGCCGTTATTAAATAAATGTCTCAATACTCCCGATCTTTCATGCTCATTCGCAGAAATATTGTCAGGCCACAATGGCTGTCACCTCATTTCGTGCGGCCTAAATTATGGTCATCCGGAGAAGAAGGAGCTTCTTCTACAGTTGCCCGAGATTCTGGATGAAAAGCACGAGCTGCATGGCCGCATTGTAAAGTCTATTATCTTGACTTGGACATTAATGTGTTGTCTTGCTGACGTTTGATTCTATATTTTGTTGTCATCGTCAAAGAAAATCTAGCAACGGTGTGTGCATAAAACAAAGTGTTTTTTTTCCATTATCGATTAATCTGTTATTTTTTCGACTAAAAACGTCTTTTCATAGGATTTGGTGACAATGAGAGGAAGACAGAATATATCACAAGACTTTTCCTTTTATTGTTAAAAATAAAAGAAAAAAAGGACGGCAGCTTTCACCAGTTATCAATATGTTAATGTAATCCGCCGGCTGCATCATGCTGCAATAAGTATAAATCATCTCCCTAAACCAGACAGATACTGAGCCATGATACCTCTCAGCACGCTCCCAGAGATCCCAGCGGATTTACAACATCATCGTTTTGAGTAAAATAACATTCATACTGGATCAAAACAAAAATACCCGTCACAGGAAAATAAATAAAAATAAAAGCAATATAATAGGTGACCCGCTGCTTAGAAATGTACCAAGTGAAGTGCATGTGGCGATGAGTTTACACTTGCATGAATTCTGCCGGGTTGTCGTCATGATCTATAATGCATGGTAGCCGTTTGTAACGCGCCTCACGGAGAACGAAACGACCCAGAGAGGCGCTCGAAAAGCACGATTGGCATTTGACACCGTTTGTGTTGTGGAAAATTAATACTCTCTCTGTGCCAGTATGCATAGCGGATGAGACAAGACATTGTTGATACACTGGAAGAAAAAAAAAAAAGAAGAAAAAAAAGAGTGTCGTTTTGATTGTTCCGTATGCAAAAATGAACTCACTTCATCTGCTTGACGATTGTACTCTTCCCCGATTCGCCGGCACCTGGAAAAGACAAAAGAGAGGTTTATTATGGAGTGTAAACATTTCAAGAGGTTAATGTTACCAAGTGGGTCTCTAAGCACGTCTTTTTTAACCCGCAAATCATTCAGCTCACTTCCTTTTTATTTATAAAAAAAAAAAAAAAAAAAAAAGCACTTACGATGTTATTGTGCAATGATCTAATGGGTCCAAGAGGAAACCGCGGGTATGAAACTGGAGCAGAACTTCCCTCGCCCCCCCCGCCCCCCCCCCCCAAAAAAAGGAGAACTGAGAAAACCACAGCGCGAGTGCTTCGGCGTTCACGTTCAAAAGAGCCTTTTGAAACTGGAAACATAAAAACAGGAATGCGGCGGACGTCACATTTCCCGTCAACACGGCGGCCATCTTTGCGCGTACCGGCGCCATTGCAACCATGGTGGCGGGGCTAACTTCGGCGTAAACCGACTCATGCGGGCGCATTTTTCTTTTCTTTTGACCTCGTTTGAGCTCTAGGCTCTCGGCCTTAATCAAAAGAAATGGTCGAGAACCAGAGTTGTGAAGTGCCGGAAAAACACATGAGGGCACTCGGAGCCGGAGACTGATTGGCCAATCAGACAATACTACGATAAAAACAGAAAATAAACGCCTTTTGCATGGCGGACCTCTCTAACGTCACAGCGCCATGGCAACTGTTCTCTCCATATCCAGGACATCTCTTGTGTGAGGCCACAGTCACCTGAGGACCATGTGCGTGTGTGTGCCCGCATGTTGGCTTCAACTGGGACCATTATGTATTATGCACACACGCATTATGCTGCTCTTTTTTCCCCCCCTCAACTGTAACCAGTCCCTTGGAAGTGCCCTTGTATTTAAAAAAAGAAGAAGTTTTCTTTTACAAATCAAAGCCAGCTGCGGTGTCCTCATGAACCGTATTCATCAGAACCATATTCATCCTCTAATGGGTATTACCGTTAACCGCATTAGATCTGCTAATGTGCACTTAATGTCCTCACGTTACAGCAGTGGAGACTTAGAGGAAGGTAATCGGCCGGTCGACACTCCTCTGACACTGGGGAAGATGTTTGGAGCCAGAGAGAGCGGCCGTTCCCTGAGTGAACCCCCCCCCCCACCCACCCACAGCTCGTCTCTCGAAACAGAATAAGAGGAAGTGGAATCATATCACGAAGTCCACCACTATCTGTTCACTCGTGATACCGTGAGCGGAGACGAGATGGTTTGCTCTTGCATAATATAATCATCCCCTTAATCTAGTTCCACTTTCCTTGATGCTTGCTACTGCAAAAGCAACTTTGGGACATTATTTTAAAATGACATTAGTAGTTGAGGCTGCAAGTAGCAGCTCCCCGTGAGCATGATTTCGAACTCAAACTGAATATGTAAATACGCGTCCCGCTGCAGCGTGACCGCCATCTGTCTTTGTGCCGACAAACTTTCCCTCGGCAGCGGCTGCATGCTGATAGTGCGGCCCCGGCTCCTCACCTTCGGGATGATTGGATTGCGATTCACCCGAGGGCATATTATTTTAATTACGTGTCACCTCCCGGGTGCTGGAGAGCCCCCCGGAAGAGGGTGGCGGCGGTCTCCGAGGCCAAAACACTGGATGCCTGAATCCCAGCGGGGGGGGGGGGGGGGGGGGGGGGGGGGCGGCTGTGAGCTCACACTTAAGCTCAAAGTAGTAACGTTTCTCTGACCTTGGTTGTGACTTCTCAATGGTTTCTGACATTTTTTTTTAATGGCTTGGTTATGCTAAAAAAAAGATATTGCACACACCACTGCAACGAAAAGGGATTACGTTACAATTAAAAGAACATTTTCATCATCAGCTTTACTGAACTGGCAAAGAAATCTCTTAGATCCAAGAAGATAAAACTAAATAAGGCTTGTTTCGAGTGCTAATCCTGCTGCCGTTTCAGTGACCTGTTGCTTAAATTCAATGGCAGGAATAATGCGGTCACCTGGTATCATAATGACTAAATACACACACACACACACACACACACACACACACACACACACACACACACACACACACACACACACACACACACACACACACACACACACACACACACACACACACACACACACACACACACACACACACACACACACACACACACACACACACACACACACACACACACACACACACACACACACACACACACACACCTTTAAGGGTTATATAGCACCACGGGCCTGACCGATCGGTCCTCATGCAGAGTCATGTTACACACCCACAGCTTTGATACACCCACCCCAAAACAGTCAAAACCACTGGAGCAGCTGGTTTCTGTTTCTGGCGGTTGACACTATTTTAGGAAAATCCAAGCTTTACCCCTTCAGTAAAAACAAAAAGAGTTTTTTTTGTTTTCTGTTTCTTCTTTATACAGGGAACAAAGCCTTTACTATATACCAAACCGCAAACACATCTTTTTTTTTTTTTCTTGGAACCTCTCTCGGTCGCTCTTCCCAGGCCAGCGAGGACGAGGGAAACAATGGCAGTATGGAGACGAATGTGATGAAAATGGCTACCGTGCTCGGGGCTTCTACATTTCCAGATCAACTGTATGATTAGTTCTCTTTAGAACTTTAGCAAGGCTAGGTTGAAAATTTATCTCGGTTGTGTAAATGAAAGTTGAACTTGATTATTTTGCGGCCATTTAAAGAGGTAAACCTCCTCAGAGTGTAACTTTAAAGTTGACACTGGATCACATCTTAAATTGGGGGGGGGGGGGGGGGGGGGGGCAGGCTGCCGGCCCAACATGCACACACCCACACCACTGTGGTTTGGTTTTAAAACGCACATCTTTTGCCACTAGTGTCCACCCGGCCCTAAAATGGAGATGTTCGGCAGTGAGGATGAAAACCTAGGTGTGGAAGTCGAGGGCTCAATTTCCAATCCGCATTTGTGATGCCACATTAGCAGCATGAGCCCAACATCATCCAACTCTCTCTCTCTCTCTTGCACTCTTATTCCGTCATACACATCCTTCTTCCTCTTTTACATTCTCTCTGTGTTGTACAGTCATTTTCCCATTATGATATATGGTTCCTCTCCCTTACTAGAGGAGGATTTAAGTATGAGTCACTCATGAAGGATTCCAGCAGTGCTTCCACAAGGGGAAACGACCGGAGGGATCGATCTACCAAAAAGCGTAATCAATGGCTAAAAGATTGTTACACACACACACACACACACACACACACACACACACACACACACACACACACACACACACACACACACACACACACACACACACACACACACACACACACACACACACACACACACACACACACACACACACACACACACACACACACACACACACACACACACACACACACACACACACACACACACACACACACACACACACACACACACACACACACACACACACACACACACACACACACACACACACACACACACACACACACACACACACACACACACACACACACACACACACACACACACACACACACACACACACACACACACACACACACACCGAACTATTCACAGAGATGTCTAATGATGCCAACAGCGGGATCAGAGTGTGATTAATTTAGCTGTTTTGATTGTGCCCCCCGCCCCCTCTCAATATCCAAATGTAAGATGAGTAACACAACGCTGCACTACATGTTTGGCTGGTTAAATAATTTCGACAAAAAATAAATAAATTGCCAAACATTAGAGAGAGACGGCAAATGTTAGACAAAGGCAAAAGGGTTATTAATAAAAATGTTCCCACAGTTGCACGACAGCTATAGAAAGAGTAATTAGGCTGAGGAGATTGTAATCTATTTTAGCATGTAGATATGAATAGTAGGATAATTAGGTCCGGGAGATGGTGGAAATAAAATGAGCCAATAAAAGACCAAGAGCTAAATGAGAAATTTGTTCAGTTTTCAGGAAAAAAGAAAAAAGAAGAGATCCAGTTCCCGCCCCATTCAAAGACACCTGAGCCTGATGCTTTGACAGCGAGGCCACAGACTCCCAGAGATCCAAATAATGTTCATGCAAATTGCGGAGTTCGTTTTTTTTTCTTCACGTCAGCGTAATGATTTCATGTCACATCTGCCTGTAATTTAGATTCAGGGAAGTACTGAACAAAAAAAAACTGCCGCCAACACCAACGTACCAGAGGCCCCGCTGCCTTAAACACACACGTCTGTCCTTCTCGTTGCACGCAACACAGCTTTAACATTTTAAAAATGGACGTTGACAGGTTACGTTTAGAGAAAGGTACACTACAGAATTTCTTACTGATTAACAACTCATAAACAGTATGTTTCCACTGTTTGTATCGGCAAGGTAAACAACTCAAACTCTCTCACACACACAGATACGGACACACACACACACTGTCTCTCTGTAGCAGAGCCTTTTCATTTTTAATGCTTTAGTCATTAGCGACGTTCTCATCTTACAGCCCTTTTTCTTTCTCCTGGTGAACCCAGCCCCACGTGTGTGCGTGTGTGTGTGTGTGTGTGTCACTTCAGCGGAGCCAGATGGCCCAAAACACTAACGGCATGGAGTCGGGCAACCGACCCCGAGGCCACGACGAGCCACTCCGGCAAAAGCGAGAGCGATTCTCTGTGTCTGAGCAAAAAGAAGGTATGAAAAGTCAGAATCCACCCGACAGCAGCAGAGCAGAAACTTGACCCAACTTGTTCGCTTCAAAATCAGCAAGCCCCATCTGGACTCGGAGCACCTGAGGAATGTGGTCTACCTATGGGGAGTAGAAAACGTACGCTCTTGTGGGGACAAAGCAACACTAACGTCTACCACTATACATTTTATATGTAGATGGCGAGGAATGTGAAGATTGCGTCCATTTGACGCGCGATACGATGAATACCAATGGTAGCAAAAGAACATATTGATCTATCGCCGGCTCACTGATCGGTCCACAAAGCCACTAACAGCTTGTGTCAGACGTTTACCTGGTATTGGTATTGGCTCCAGACCTCAGGTCCTGGTAACCCACATGCATTGTGTGTGCATGTCAACATTTCCCCAAAGCTCGGCCCCCTGAGGGGTTGATGGAAAAGTTTTTTCGCCTGCGGTCTCTATTTACAAGGATAACAGTGTTTCCCCAGCGTGCAAGTGAGGCCATGCATTTGCACATGGCTGGTTTTCTAAATGCAAGCGATGCACACGGGGAGCAGTGATGGAATGGATCCAAGAAATTACAATAAGACTTCAGTGGATGAACTGTGTGCCATTCATAAATCCTTCTTGATTTTTAATGGATATATTTTGAGGCCTCTAACTAAATTACATTTAATCGTTGTAATTTCCTGCGTTTGTTGCGCAATATGTTTGTCCTTTTTTTGTCTCTCTCGCTGTGTGTGTTTCTCTCTCTCAATGTGTTTCTCTCTGTCTGTCTGTCTGTCTGTTTCTCTCTCTCTCTCTGTGTGTGTGTGTTTCACTCTCTCTGTGTGTGTGTGTGTGTGTGTGTGTGTGTGTGTGTTTCACTCTCTCTCTCTCTCTGTGTTTCTCATTACTGAACTTGAGATGAGAACAAGACAAGGCAACAATGTATTCAATGCGGCTTTCAAAACATCTGAAAACTGGAGATGACACTGCTGGAGAAAGACAAATAGGACCTTCACACCTCCTAAAGTGAGCGGACCCTCTAAAGTCTCCAGTCCCAATCAGTCGGGCCTGGGCCCCTAATGTGCCACAGGCCTATTTAAACTGCATAGCACTGGACTAGACGAGAGGAAATGAGCCATTGTTGAACGGGCTTGGTCCATGAATGGAACACACAGGCGGCCGAATGGAACTTGTGCCAACAGCACGGAAATAGGAAAGAAGGAAACAAATAAAAACTTGCCACGTCTGTAATTCTGACTGAAAAACTGAATTAATTGGGAGTTTTTTGGAATTTTTAACAACATAATAACGTTTAGCAATTTTTGCTTGTAAATATCATGATTCATTCAGTGAGTTGACGGTTAACTAATTAAAGGTAGCAAGGAGAGAGGAGAGGAGGAGAGGAAGAGAGTATGCTCGCGATGCGGAATTGAAACTCCCGTTTCTCTTCCCAACTGACACCACCGTTAAGAACACTAATGTTGGGGGGGTTCGCTCCCCGCGTCGCCTCAGAGCTTCACGACTGCTGTGTGCGAACACAAGGCGAAGTTCGTCTGCATGAACCGAGTCTTCGCCGAACCCCTCCTCGTCCACCTCCTCCTTCCTTACCGAGCAGCAGCAGCTTGACCTCCCTGGCCGCCTTCTCCCCGTCGTCCCGCAGATTCCTGTCGATCATCTTGCTGCGCTCCACCGCCGCCTTGTCCTCCGTGCTCAGTGTGCATCCCATCCTCGACTGTGTCCTTCAAGACCCAGGTAGGTGTTAAAAAAAAGACCTAAAATACCATATATACCCACATTAAATGGTTAAAACAGCCTTCGCTCCGCACACACGCCCTTTTTTTTTTAATGACAGGCAATCGATCTGTTTCAGAAGAAATAAAAGGGTTTCGACTCCCCCCTCCCCCAAAAAATGGCACGGCGTTTCTTCTAAGCCAGCGGGGATTTGTGTCGGGTTAAAAATCCTCCTTGCGTCCGAGGGAAAGATATTTGAAGAGCCAAACAATTCATTAATGATGTCTCCTCCGCCCGTTCGCCTCCCTTCGTTGCGGCGGCGACTTCAACTGGCGAGAGAGAGCTGCTCGGCGTGTTCCGTCAGCGGCGACCATCTACTTCCGGTCGGATCTTTCACAATAAAGGTGGCATTTCCAGAAAACCTCATACTAAAAAAAAGACTTAAGATTTGCAAAAATTCTCTTCAATATTATATATTATTATTATATTATACTATACTCTGCTGGAATACCATTCCTTCTCTAAAACTGAAAATATATAGAATATAAAATACCAATACCATATTTAGGACATAATGTAAGTGTTGCACTCACCACACAGCAGGTCGATGGTATCAATGTGACCTTTAATACTAAAATGACTTTAAATGTGGCACTCATCGGTTACCTAGCGTAACTGCAGTGACCGGGTCCTTTGTTGCATGACTTTCTCCCCGCTGTCCACTGTCAAATTCTCTCCAATTTTCTCCAGTGTTGGGCAAAATGCCCCAAAAGGTATAAGAAGTATAAATTGTGACCAGAATGTACAGGGCATGTTCATCTAAATATATGACAGAAACCTTCTCTAGGCCTTATCTTCAGTCCTATTGACTGACATTGCACTTTGTGCATTTGTACATAAAGTACCAAATGTAAAGTATAACTGACTTGTACAGCCTGGTATTTCATAATCAAGAAAACATGTTTGACCACACCTGTGTATTACTAAATCTATACATGCACTATATTTTCAGTCAAAGATAAATTGACCATTATTTTGGAAGTCGACCCCTAAACCGGAAACTTCTCGACAACGGGACGCATTTCAAACCTGCACACTAATAACTTTACGTGTGGCAGTTTAATACACATTTAGCATGTTTCCTTATTACCGTTTTATTTGAAACATCTAGGTTTTCAATTGGATTAAGGTCAACTTTATTTTCATAGCTCGTACTCAAAAATGTATCACCTACACCCACAACACTACAATCACACACCTCAATGATATATTTAGCTCATAATATATGATCATATTTAATATACAACTATTTAAATATTTAATATTAAACCCAAATTAAAACTCATATAATTTTCACTTTGTCAGCCTTTTTTATGTTGTCAATAAAGATTATAACTTTTTTCCCCTTGAGTATCAATTAGTGAGTTTGACTAAAATTCATATATATCATAATAAATTCCATTTAATCCCAGTATTATACGCATACATCATAACTTCTCTGATTAAGTTACCCCGTATGCCACTGTAACCTACATTTCTAGTGTGTTGTTCCCATGGGAACCAAACCTCTAACGGTGACAGTGTTCGTCTCATCCCAACCCGCTCAGCAGTCCATGACCATTGTTTGTGGTTTAAATAATTTAGCATGTCGGACGGAGTCAAGTGTGAGTCTTCAAAGTCAACAGTCAGTCTGAACGTCGGTTCAAACATTCCACTGAAACCCTCGCGGTGTCAACCCCGTCTCCTCGAGCACATTTTCATTTTAAACGTGGCTTTTTTTGGGAGAACATGCAAATGTGTGCCGTTGACCTTTCCACTCTCGCTCTAAACTGGCCTGCAGGTTTCCCTCGGTGTCATCCGGGCCTCTCTCCAGGTTTGAGATAACAAGAGCCAGAGGTTGTATCCCTAAGGCACAAAAGGTTATGTCATATTACCCAACACAAGAAGCACCACGGACATGAAGTGCATTCATGTTCTCTGAAAAGGACAATGTTCTTTATGAAATATGAATGCTTACGTATATACCATGCTTATAATAGGAGCTTTTATAATCCACTTTCAACTGAACACTATATTTATTTTTCTGTAAGGCTATGTGTGCAAATGCATGGCGTTACTATCTCGATGGTTATGTGGTGGACAGTTACTGTTTATTTATTCAATCTTATGAATAGAAGAGATGGCATATTGCCTTTAGTATACTCGGTGATCTTTCCTAGTGAAGAAATGGGTTTGTTAAGCACACGTTTAATCCGTATAGGAACAGAGATACAGGAAATAGTTTAATTTGGCAAAACATAATTTGACATGAAACATATTACAACACAGATGACAAAATAACAATACACATTTTTAAACCCTAAAGTTAAGCTCTAGAAATTGGAAACGGTGGATTTTGTTTCTAAAGAATGGTGGTAAAAAGACCAGACGGTGTCGTATGGTGTAAGATATCCCCACAAGTATCATTAATCGTTTACATGTCTTCAATAAAAAAACATTTCAGCAGCTGGCAGAGAAGCCAAAGGTGTATCGGTTTAATCTCTGCAAAGAGACAAAGATGCAATCCAAATGTTGTCGTTGGGCGATCAACAATAAAGTCAGTCAGGTGAGATAGAAACTGTTGTGACAAGAATGTTTGTTTCAATAGGCAGAGACATGTCTCTGGCAGAGAGACTTAAACCGCCGTTAAACCACAAGAAGAAGACAAAGAAGAAGAAGAAGAAGAAGACGAAGAAGAAGACGAAGAAGAAGACGAAGAAGAAGACTTAGTTGCACCAACCACATGGACAGGCCTGCTGTTCTCCTCCTGCAGTGAGCGTTGAAGGAGTGTTGGTGCTGCCCCCCAGTGGTGATAATGCGCCACTTCACGGCGCTGCAGAAGCGGACACGTGGGCTGGAAACACTGATGGATCAACCCCACAGACGAGCTGTGGAAGCAGTTTCATTCAATGTCAAAAAATAGCCCCTGAGGATGTAATAATATTAATAGTGATAATCATAACAATAACAAATACTTGCGTAGAACAAATAAACAAGCAAACAAATAAATAAACAACTTATTTGATGTGAATAGCACTTTTCAAAGCTGCACAAAAAAGTTAAAGTTATTGTAGGACTCGATGGTTTGGAAACAAACATCGAAGACTTCAAAGATCACGAGACCGAAGCAAGTTTTGGAGCAAGCCATAGCTTTACCCGAAACTCACCTGTTCCCCATCGACATAACTATACTCAATTATACTTTTCAAAATCTTTATTGACAAGAAATCACACACATACAACATCCGAGCCAGCTAGGGAATCCATAAATAATCTAAACTGAAATAAACACTTTGGTGGAAATACTCCTCTTGGTAGACTATAAAACATGAATCCACAAAGAGCATCATTTAGAATTTTATTCCAATCTTAAGGTTCCCGTTTGCAAACCTTGCCGTGCTGGGAAGAGTCACTTTGCAGGAGGCAGCGATGACGCAGAGTTGGCTGCCCCGTTGAGTCGTTACATGAATCCATTGAGATTAAGAGCAATTCGTTTCATCATCCCTTATAAAAAGCACACATGCAGATAAGTTTCTTCTTCTTTTTTTTTTTATTGTAACCGTCTCGGCGCAATGAGGAAAACACTTAATCATTTTTATGTTCCTCCTTTTCGGTCCCTCGTGATCTCGGAGCAGAGAGGGGAGAGAAAGGAGACGAGGGATTAGGAGATAGAGAAAGGACAGATAAGAAACAGACCAGGAAAGAACATAAACAAAAACAAAAAGACGGTTGTCATCATCCAGGTCGTTGGGTACCAAGAGCTGATATCTTCCCACCCTGATACATCCCCCTTCAACGAGAATTATGAAAAGCACAAATACTACGGTCTGTTAGATGTTGAATGAAACAAAACAGAAAATTAGGAGAACTAATAAGCTTTGTTTGACCTGAGCCAACTCCTCTTGCAACCTTTCTCCCCAGCCTTATCACCTGGTGAGATAGTCCCTGATACCCGGTGAGATCGCTCTCATCTAAACGCGTGACCTTTAACCTCATTACATAAGTTTATTTCTGGGAGGTCCATGGGTGTCTGCATCTTTACCTGACCTCGGCTGCTCCGTCAGTTCCTCTGATGGTACAGCGTGTCGGTGCCACTCCTGCCATCGCTGCTGCTGATGCTGCTGCTGCTGCTGCTGCTGCCGCCACCACCACCGGGACTCAAGCTGCACATACCAGCACTCGCACACCATCACAGAGACAGAAGGAGAACAGGCTGCCAAGGCAGACAGACGGACGTAGAGAGTGGCGGAGGAGAGCGCACACCACCATGGACTGCTGTAACATGAGGTGCGGGCTGATAGCCGGAGCTGTGTTCGGGGCGGTGGTAGCCATCCTGGGTGGCGTCCTCATCCCAGTGGGGAACAGCATCATTAAGGGGACAGTCGAGAAGGTACGTGGCCGAGTTTCACCCCGGGGGAGTCGGAGAATAGGGGAGTGATGAGTGTGGGTGAATGCGTGTACATGTGTGTGCGTGTGTGTGTGTGTGTGTGTGTGTGTTTACGCGGAAGATCAAGGTGAAGCAGGAGAAACGAGGGGGAAGAGGTGTGTGCTTTTGAAAAGCTGCTTCAAATGGTAAACAAGAAGCTGTGCAGAGAGCCAAGTGTGTTTTCATCCATCAAAAGATCAGCGTCTGTGATTTTAACAAGAGATTGTAGAGACATTTCTTTTTGCAGTTTACATCTGATTTCTCTTTCTTATTTTTTTTTGCGGTCGTTGAAATAACAGAGCATCCACCCTCTTTATGTATCCGTGGGGGGGGGCAGCTGGCCTGCTGGCAGCCTCGAGCATTGTTAAAAATAGACTTGTCTGTTTGTCTTCGGGGGGGTTTTAGGAAGCCGTCATTGAGCCCGGAACGACAGCGTATGACAACTTTGTTGCTGCGGGAGCAGGGGTGTACAGGCAGTTCTGGTTCTTCGACGTGCAAAACGCCCAGGAGGTTGTGCAAAACGGAACGACTCCAGTGGTGGTGGAAAAAGGACCGTACACATACAAGTAAGCTTGATCCGTTGACCTCTTTTATAGCATTTCGACAAAAAAGGTCACCTCTTAAATTACAATCTTCTCTCTAACACAACTGAATATCTAAGTATGACCGTCTCCCCCATTCAGGACAAGGTATTTCCCCAAAGACAACATCACGTTCAACACCAATGATACGGTCTCCTTCCTGCTGCCCGTGGGCGCCATCTTTGAGCCGTCCATGTCAGTGGGACCGGAGGAGGACAAAGTCACCTCCCTCAACCTGGCTGTGGCTGTAAGTGAGTGTCGCCTCGCCGTGCGGCGGTTCCTGACTCCGCTCTGCTGTTAATAGTTACGGTTCCTCCGTGCCAGAGCCGGGGTAAGCTGTGCCAAAGCAAGCTGTGCCGCCTGTGGTGGGTTGCTTCGGTCTGCTACCACTCATCTTATTTGTGGTTCCCAGCCTCTTTTGGTTTGTGACCCCTCTCTTCATGATGGTTGAGTAGGTTCCCAGGTTGTTCCTTTTGATTATGTATTTTTACAGCCTCAAGGGCTGAAAACTATTCAGAATTTCACATGAAAAGCAGGAATGAGAGATCATTTATTCTAATATGGGTATATAATATATGGTTCTTGTTTTGGTTCTGTTAATCTGTGCCACTTGTGACCGTGCGAAGGGTCCGGACCCCCAGGTTGGGCAACAGTGCACTATATATCATAAAGAGGGGTCTCAGAAAGAAATACAATAACATGTCTCACAGCGAAACACACTTAAACACAACTGTGTGTGTAGATAAATAGTCAGCTTGATGTTTAGCCAAGGAGTTGCCCCAGTTGGCTCCAAATAGCTAATGCAGTGGGCTACAATGGCCACAATAAAGAGAAAAAGAACCAGGTTGAAAAATACCGGTTGTCCAAACATTATCAGGAATCCAAAAAATTATTCTTAAAGTCCTTCACCTTTTAGTATTGCATTTGACCCGAAGATAACATTTGACATCGGTGCAAAGATGCTGTTAACATGGGACTTTGTTCAAACTTTGATAAGAGGCAGAGCAATATCAACTCTGTTTGTCAGTAAATATGCAGCATCACGGTCATAAAAGAGGGGGGGGTCCTGTCAGGCTTATCTCCGGGAGGCCACCGCAGCAGTTGTGTGTGTGTGCACAGCAGTTTTGCTTGTGTATCAAGATGGTGCCATGATGTCGCCTTTTACCATTGACACCATCAAAAATGAAATGTTGGGTTTTGTTTTCTTCAGGCAGTTTACTCACTGGTTCCAAAAGTGCTTCATGCTGTGCTGGAGAATCTGATAAAGACCAGCAACTCCTCCTTGTTCCAGCACCGTACAGTCAAGGAATTGCTGTGGGGTTACGACGACCCCATGTTGAAAGCAAAGCTGGGCCTATTTTACCCTGTAAGTAAACAAACAAGTTGCACTTACACTTTATACAACACAGAATAGACTACATCTACCCAGTAACATACACTTGTTATTAATATATTGAATCAATTCCCTAGTACAACGGTACATATGAAGGCGTCTTCAATGTCTACACTGGAAAGGAGGACATGTCCAAAGTGGGAATAATTGACAGGTGGCGAGGAGAGAGGTGAGTCTGACTGAGATCAAAGTGAAGGAGTCTTGATCTTTTTAAATCAGGTGCTACATTTTGACGAGTTTAGTCTGTTTAATCAAATCAGGTTAATCAAATTGTACAGATTCTGAAGTGAGAATTCAGCTTTTTGTTTGTTTCCAACTGTAATCTTTTAGGCTGCGAAATCAAATAGTTTGGTCTGACAAATTGAATTTTTTTCATCAGGAGCCTTCGTTTCTGGGACGACCCATACTGTGACATGATCAACGGGACAGGTGCGGCTCATATATGTGTATATATATATATATGTCATTTATAACTTTCATTCCTGCAGCCCCTAAATGCTGACTCATTGACTCTCTGACCTCATTTTTCCCCTCCTCCCTTTCTCAGATGCTTCTTCCTTCGCTCCCTTTGTGGACAAGAGCACGCCGCTCTATTTCTTCTCAGCAGACATCTGCAGGTGAGGGGCAGTTTCTTTTCCCCATAATGCAGTCTGACAGCTTTGCTCACATGAGGTCGGGCAGTAAGTGTCATCGATGGGAGATTTAACATCTTCATTGAAGGATGGCAACCATTTGGACTTTCCTCTCAGTAACCACTAGAGGTCAGAGCTTTCCAATACCAAAAACCACAGTCATGTACTGGAGGCTGAATTAAGTTGCACAATGGATGACTGGGTACATGGTGTTCAGTGTGTGGAAGACTTTTGAACTGATCTCCTTGTTGTTTTGTCTTCAGGTCTGTGTCCGCTGGCTTTGAGGAGAGCAAGGATCTGAAAGGGATTGAAGTGTATCGCTACACCCTCCAGGAAAACACCCTGGCCTCCCCTACGATCAACCCAGATAACCGATGTTTCTGCAGAGACCCAACGACCACCAAGAATTGCAGCCTGGCCGGAGTCCTGGACATCAGCTCCTGTCAAAATGGTCAGTTTGCATTTGTTTTGTTGAGCTCAACATCATCACGGTATGTGAGAACCTTCTTCTACTGTTTGGTCGTTTTGCTCAGCAGCTTGGTATTTTTGAATTGTCTGAACAGGAAGACCCATCTTTATCTCTCTGCCCCACTTCCTCTATGGCAGTCCGTCCCTACAAGATGGGGTGAAGGGCCTCAATCCCATTAGGGATCAGCATTACACCTTCCTGGACGTGGAACCTGTAAGAGCATTTGTTCTTTTGGGACTTTTGACTTCTACTGGCGGAAACTCTGATGCAGATGTCATTTTTCTTGTAGACAACCGGGTTTACCTTGAGGTTTGCCAAGAGAATTCAAGTGAATATGATGTATGGACCATCAAATGTCATCACGTAAGTTCCGCTTCACCTTTTTTAAAAGGAAAGGTTAGTGGGGAATACGCCAATTCTCTTTCTCGACGAGAGCTAGAGTGAGAAGATTGAGACCTCACTCATCTGTGTGGTAAATGTGAAGCTACAGCCACAAGCTAGTTAGCATAGCTTAGCGTACAGACTGAGAGCAAGGGGGAAACTGCTAGCCTGTCTCTGTTCAGAGGTGACTAAATCTGTCAACCAGTTCCTGTAAAGCTAATTAACTCACTATATATAGTTTGCATAATTCATACAAAAAAGAATGATACGTTGTGGTTTTATGAGAGTTAAACAATTCTTGCCATTGTATGGACTGCTAAGCTAACGTGCCGCTAGCAGTGGCTTCATATTTACTCTCAGACATTAATAGCATGTGCCTCATTCAAGGTAGACGACACAGCAATCTAACGCTCGGTAAAAAAAAAAAGAGAATACCGGTGAGCGGTAATTTCCCAAAATTGTCTAACTACCCCTTGAAGAAAGTTTGAGTTTGCATGTCATCCGCCTCCTCTCTTTCTCTCTCTTCTTCTCTCATGTCAAATGAAGGCAGAAAGTTTGAGACATCTTCCCGCTCCTGAATACCAAGTAATGAACTCTTTCCCTGCAGGGTGCTTAAGAAAGTCAAGGATTACACCATATTCCCTCTTGTTTGGATGAACGAGGTAAGATTTTTTTAAAAAGCAGCGGAGCCCTGCAGTCATGAAGTTTGATCGTTTGGGGATGCATTATAATCAGTCACTCTCTTTCTCTCTCTCTCTCTCCGTCTCCATCCGTGTTACCAGACGGCTGCGTTGGATGACGCAACGGCGGACAGGATTAAGGAGGAGCTGGTGTCCCGTATCCAGATGTTGGAGATAGTCTGGAAAACCCTGCTGGCCTCAGGTGTGGCCATCTTCGGGGTGTGTTCCATCTCCTACTGTATGACGAGGAGAAGCCAAAGCAAGTTGGTGTGAACGGATGATGCAGCGGCGTCTGTCGAGCGTGAGCTGCAGAGCACAGTGCAATTCAAGCTGCTACGGGACATCAAACCTTTTGATATAGAGTTGCACCTTTTTTTTTTTTTCAAATGTCAGTGTTATTTATAAAATCCTACTTCCTTTGACTACCAGGGGGAAGAATACTGTGATTTAGTAAAGCTCAAGAGCTTTTGCTGCGTATTATTTCAAATTGCAAACACTGTAACAATAACTCAATCAGGGATCTCTGGAGGGAGAGCAGACGGAGAATCCTCTAAACTGTCCGCTTATTAAACTGCACAGAGGAGAGATGGTTTTTTTCGACATCCTATAAAAGAAATGTACATGACTCTAATCTTGCGCAAATGTTTGTATGCTTTGCTGAACAGGTGTCTTCGAAAATGAATAAAAGCTGAAAGGGAGTTCTCATTGGGTGTGCTATTCCTAGTATTGGATTGTTCCAACCGGGCAAAACAAGTCTATAAATTGGTTGACAATCCCCCCTCGGCCCAAACTACAGCCGAGGCTGAAACAAAAGCTCTGCATTGTGCACGCTGCAGCAAAAGGACTTGCTGGGGGATGATTATACGGGGATTTTGAATGGTACTTGGGTTTGATTGGAGAAAATGTCGTATTTCAGCCCAGCAGGAGGCCTCTCTTTGGTTTTATGGCCTTCAAATTACCCTCCGCAGCCTCCCGGACGACTTTGATTCTACTGTTCGGTCCAAAATCTCACATGTCACACATATACCATCGGGATTCAAACTGACAACCCACAGATTTCTTTGAAATTTAGGACAGTTGTTGTTTGAAAAGCTCTTAAACTTCAGCGTAATGTCGAACCCATTCATCTTCAGTCACTTTTTCAGAGCAGACAATCTCTTTCTGAGCGTTGATGGGTTTCCTGCAGACAGAACCAGGGTAGCGGTTTCCAGCTTTGTGCTAAGCTAAGCTAACCAGCTGTTGGCGCGGCTTCATATTTACAGTGCAGGCATGAGTGGTATCGATCTCTTTTGCCAGTAAGCAACTATATGTGTATTTCCCAAAAAATGTGTGAAGACTCAATAGGATGATATATATTCTATGATGATCATAGAATATAGGATAATCTATTTAGATGATGAATTGGCAAATCACAAAAAGACTACATTCACATTTGGAGAAATTACACCAATAAAGGTTTCGACAATAAAAGGCATGATCTTTCTGTAAAATTGAGATTCATCGGAACAGATTTATTCAGGCTATCACGACATTAATAAATAGAAATACATATGATTCACAACACTGAAGTTACACTGAGTTGAAGTTCACATGACGCCGGTCGCACAGCTTTATTAAACGTAGATCTTTTTTTCGAGGGAGAAAGTGAAACGAAAGTGAAAATGAAAATAATACTGTATGTCTCTGCAATTTGCAGATACAGTCATATGCTGGTGAATCATGTCGAAATTATGTACACATTTTCACAAACATCTGCACAACATTAAATTAAAAAGGATGAAACAAAAGAAAATATACTATGTACACAAGCAACGATTAATCTCTATCTACATTAACTACGTCTTTGGATAAAAAAAAAAAAAAAAAGGTCTATTCACAGAAGTCAAATAATGACTATTTCTGAATTGAAACGGCCCACTTTGCCGTCAACGACGTCGAAAGCATATTGTCACGTTTCAGCATAAGATTTGAACTACGCCGTAAAACTAAAATGTGCGAATCTGCTAGTTACTCAAAATGTGATCCAGGCAAGAATTAAGATCCCTCGACGCATTTCTATAAACATGCTTCTGTGCTATAAACAATGGAAGTATAAAACAATGTGCAGCTGATTTACAGTGAGGCAGATTCTCGTCCGTGTATCAAATGTTTGCAACAGATTCCCCCGCAGAATTTGATATGCTACTCTGTGTTTTACTACTATTTCTGTTTGGGTAACATCAGGATGTTAAGTTTGGCCTTTGAACTAATCCCTTGTTTAACATACACAGCGCTGTAATGTCACACTTTTTATTGGAACCACTTGCCATCTGTGCTTTGTATGATCGGTGCTGTTGTAGACAGCGTGAGAATCAGTCAACTCATGAGAAACCCCTTTTTTTCCTCACAAAAATTTACTCCGTATTACCTGATGTTTGCCCACACTGCCATTTCACTGAAACAGATACATCTTTGTTAGTTTAAAGTAAATAGACAAATGTGAGTAGAATCTAATAAAACACTAATATTATACTGTGAGACGGCGCTCGCTCTCAAGCATGCATCTGTCTCCCTTTTGTCCCTTTTCAATCTCCTCCATTAACCATGTTCATTTTCAAATGACCGCCTCTTTTTGTGAACAAAAGAACAAAATCCATCGTGAGCTTTTAATACCCGGCCAGGTCTAGTTTCCCTTCTAATATCGAAAAAAAATATGATACGATCATTGACCACAGCTGCGTCTCAAGGTGTGTTATCGCAAGCAATGTCGGCTCGGACCGCGGTTTATTAGTGCCACTCACAACCGGGCCACCTCGGTCTGTGTTGGGACTCTGCGACGGGGCAAATGAACTGCTCGTGGGTGCCTGTGGGTGTGCGTTGGTGGATGTCACGGCCATCTTGCTCACAGTACACCTCATGCAAGAATAAGAGATGTTGCCGAATGACAACTCCCCACACCCACCTCGCAGTGCAGCTGTGCAGTTTGAGATGAGAGTTGGAAAAAGGAAGGTCTGGGTTCGTGGGAAACAGCGTGGAGGTGTTTGTGTCAAGTTATCCGCCCCCCCCCTCCCCCCACCGTGTCAAACCTCCGGGAAGTGATTGCGCCGGTTGCGGCTCTTCCTCCGGTCCAGCAGGGGCTTCAGTTTGGCCAAGTCCCCCCGAAGAGGTCCGGGCGGCTGAGGCTGCTGCTGCTGCTGCTTCTGCTGGAGGTTCTGGAGCTGCTTCCTCTCTTTGCAGTACTGCTCCACGGCGAGGCTCTCTGCCGGACTGAAGGCCGCCAACAGGGTCTTGGGGTGCAGCGAGCTGGCCCAGGCCCACGGCGACTGCTGCTTGTCCGTCAGCACGCTCACCATGGCCTCGCTCAGCACTCGCAGGCGGATCTTGGCGACGGTGCGTTTGAAGCTGTTCTCGGTGGTCAGGCAGTAGTAGAGGCCCTGGTCGGACAGCTGCACGGAGCGGATGAGGAGGCCGTGCTCCGTGGAGACCACGCGGTCGCTCAGCTTCACCTGCGGTGGGCACAATTTGATTCTGTCATAACAACCCCACGGAGATGATCCGATACCACTTTTTAAGCCTTCTGATTCCAATCACAAGTACCGACCCAATATCAGTGCGTTAAAAACAAATATTATGAATATACTGTATATCATTCCGATATGTCCTTTAAGAGATCTGAAGGAATGTGTTCTTCATCAAAACACCCCACGAGGGAATTGTTTTGGGAAGAATGGTGCTCCTCCCTCCAGCATAGTTCTGTTTGATGTCCATTGGAATAAAAGGAATGATGGACATTTTGACATATTTTCTAGAGAACTTTCTGGAGGTGCCGAAATAATGAGACTAAACTGATGCTGACACTTTCAATGCAACAGCTTATTCCATTTCCACCGACCACTTTAAAACCAGCTGGGCCTTACTTTGGAAAAGACTCCAATGATTACACACCATAAAACTCAAGTGATTTATTTTAAGGCCAACTTCTATTCTCGTGGGGAAACGGCAATAAACGGCCATCACTCTGAGTCAACTCCACAGAG
Organism: Cyclopterus lumpus; assembly: GCF_009769545.1. Lineage (NCBI taxonomy): Eukaryota > Metazoa > Chordata > Actinopteri > Perciformes > Cyclopteridae > Cyclopterus > Cyclopterus lumpus. The sequence goes on from NC_046988.1 coordinate 11,459,365, forward strand.
GTGAGAGCTTAATGCATGAAAGATTCTTCATGCACTCTTTCACAGCTTTATTTAATCTTTCACAGCCTTTCAAGGGGTTATAGGGGTGTCAAATATTTGCAAAACGGTTGCACCGCTGAGAATCCAGCCATAAGTGAAAGTCCATATCACGTTTGATCTGATTGCTATGACGTGTTTAATAGTCAATGTAATATAATCAATGTAATATAATCAATGTAATATAAATCGGTGTAATAAAACAAATAAAACCGGAGCAAGAAAAGGGACCTTTAATCCCGTCCACTTGTTTCATACGTGCAAAAGGCAGGGCTGTGATGTTGGACATTGACCTTTGACCCCTCTAATGGTCAAACTGACCTCTTTCCTCCTGTCGTTGTCCCTGTGAATGAGCCAGCGAATGGACGCCTGAGGAGACTTGGGAAGGCACTCCAGGAAGGTGGTGTTGTTTTTCACGCCGTACTGCGTCATCTCCACTGCGTTTCTGTAAGCTAACAAGGACACACAGACACACACACACACACACACACACACACACACACACACACACACACACACACACACCACAGAGAGTCAAGGGAGTCACGTCAGACGTCACTTGCTGACAGACACAAAGCCCACAGATGGACTCAAATCTGTCACTATTCCCGACTGTGAGAGGGAAATGTTTACACAGAGCTTAGCCGGACACCTGCAGCACGACCGATCTCCGCCCAGACTTCCTCAGACTGACAAAGACGACCGTCGAAGCTCTCGGTTTTCGTCTCCTTTATACGTGTAGTTTTTTGGTTGTTGCAGCTAAATGGTTCATCACTCAGCTGGATGTGCGACAGGGTTGTGACTAATTAGTGGTAATGGCCATATGGTTGGTTCCCCGAGCTCGTTTTAAATTTAGAGACGGAAATGGGACCCTCTGGGGAGCAAATCCTCTCCTCTCATTACAGTGCACCCTTTACTAGTGGGTGGGCTCTGCACGATGGATTTCTTGCAGCACCTGGACACACACGGCTCCGGTGTAAACAATTGCTATCCTATTGTTTAGGTTGTATTTACAGTTTTGCCATCAAATGTAGATTTATTTTTACAATAGCTGGGGAAATACTTTAACTGACTTGATACGGATACAGAGCGTAGATACCTATTTATATGTTTATATGCATACTGTCGCATACTTTAGCTTTTTGGACACTTAAAATAGAAGTTAAAAACACAACATTGACATATTATCACCTTATACATTTCTTTGGGCTGACATGTTTACCTATTATCCTCCTTACACGTAGAGACATTCACGTTCATAGCTCCATAGTGCCGGGAAGGCAGCTTACGGGGGGGTTTATCTGAGCTTGAGGTTAAAGAAAGATGTAATTTGTGGGCCGTAAAATCTTAACAAAGAGCTAAAAGAGGCTAAGCTCTGTAGAGCTGAGGGAAAAATGCAAAGTCGGGTGGAAATGCAATTAACCATAAACATATTGATCAGTGCAGCTTTAATTACCTTTCAGATTGAATCCTCTGCATTGAGTGAGTGGATTTCCATGCATAATGTCCTGCCTTCTGCTTCTCCTAGAAAAGGAAAAGGGAAATAGCGGAGAGTATCAATACGCGACAGCTAAATAGAAAACCAACACACGACCTTCCTCCTCGCATGTTCGTCTCGAGCTGCCAGTGCAAAGACAATATGAATAAGAATCTGACTGTTGTTCCTCTCAGTCGTGCACACTCCTACAGAACAGCTTGAGGAGAGGAGCATGTCAACGGCGGACGCCTTTCAGACACGTTTTCCTGCAGGAAAAACAAGGGGCCGCTCTCTTTTTCTTCTCTCTCCTGCGACCAAACTAAACTTGACCTGCGTCTGACTGTAATGTCAAGAGACAACCCAGACCTGGAAGAGGACAGAGGGGTATCGGTTCGGAGGCGAGGTGTCGCCTTGTCTGTGTTATGTCTAGATGGAGCCACAAAAAGGCAGAATTAGCGATGTCCTACACTGATGTGCTACACCGAAGTGTGCACTGAAGGCTTCCAGTCGTGTGATCTTTTTGCCCCTCACACGTTGTGAGCAGCTCTCTTTCCTGATCTTCTTTAATAACACACTGTTGCACATCATCTGTTCCCCACATTCAGTATCTGGCTCGATTGATTTGCCATTTGTTGTATAACTGATGAATACTACTTTGGTTGTCTATTGGAAAGTCCACCAGGGCAAATTGGGGAAAAGGGAATACTGCCCGCTATTCAACGATGCTGGTGTTTATTTAACGCTCGTAAAAGTTTTTAATAGCTGCCTCCATGACTAATCAACACCTGCAAGCCCTTATTAACACAGAAAAAGACTTGTATTGGGGCTTAAAGGCCCGCATAGTGTTTTTGTTCCTACACTGCCATGAGAACAACCCTTGGCGGACACTCGATACTTCTAGGTACTGAATAACGCCACCAAAGCGCAGTGATGAACCCCCGAAGCTGTAAATCTCTTCGTACCTTTTGCCGGTGGGATAGAAGCGCGAGCAGCTGAGGCCGTCCCAGGCGCAGTAGGGGTCTCTGGCGAGGCAGCAGTCGGCGCATGCCGAGCCGTAAGCGTGACAACGGTGCAGGAGACCTGCGACACCCCCGAACTCCGAGCTGACGTACAGCTGTTGCTGTAAAGTAAACAGTTCAATATCAGCCGCCCTGTTTGTCTTCATAAGTGGCCGGCTGACAGGAAAAATGAGGCAGCGCGCCGAAACAATACGCCCTTATTATTTCCTCGCCTTCGGGAGGCTTATCGTGCACAGGAGAGTTCTGTTTCGTGCATTACATAGTAGCTGCACAGACAATTAATAACATATTAAAACCATACAACTGCACTTAACAAATGAGGTATCTTACTTTTTTGAGGATATTCTCAAGGTTGGTAACAGGAGCTTGATCCTGAAATAAATAGCACATACAGGAAGTGAGTTAGGAGCTTTCACGACATCGTGCACAGTTATTTAATCAAAATCTAAAAGGAATAGTTGGGAACATGTTGGGGAAATGAGCAGAGAACAGCTTTATTTAATAAAACAAACACGTTTAGCAAGCCATTTAAGATCAGATTTTTTGCCAGATGTATATTTTTTTTTTTGAAAACTATTTGAGTATAAATCTCCTCTGATTGATGAGGCGCTTTTGGTGCCGTGGAGGATCAAAGGCCTTAGCATCTGATCACAGGTTTATCACGCTTTTCGTGATATCGAGGAGATAAAAGAGCACGTGGTGAAGGTTTCACTCGGGGCAACGAATAGACTCTCGCAGTGTGTGAGTGTGTGAGGTTTCCCATCACTCCACGCTGCAGAACATCCATTGCTGAATGCCACCCGGTTTCTGTTGTCCGCTCATGGGACCTCTGTGTTGTGGCCACAACCACCCACCCCCCCCCCCCCCCCCCCGACCCCCCCCCCCCCCCCCCCCCCCCCCCCCCCCCCCCCCCCTCCTCTCTGCCTTGATTCCAGAGGATGAAAGTAAGAGATAATTATAGAAAAAATAAAAAAAATAAACAGACAGCTGACCTTAACACTTCCAGCTCCTCCAGGATCAGATCTTGGTGCAGGGATTGATTGCTTGGCAGACAATCACCTTCTGTACTGTACCTTTGTCTGGGGCAGAAAGCACACACACGTCCTCGAGTTGTAATGACACGCAACGCATTAATAACAACCGTTGTGAAACAGATACGACAGAAAAAAAACAAGTCATGTTTGCTTTGAATTAGGGACAATAGCCGCGGACATATTTATAGCAAAATCAACTGCGGCAGGGGTGAGAATGGAAGCTCTTAAGCCCCACGCAAAGGGAGGACAAGGGTCACGCAGAAAAGGGCAAGATTCAACACAATCATCATCAATAAGGTTTTTTTTTTTTTTTGGGTGTGGGGGGTTGTCCTGGGAGTTGGATCAGGGAGTTCCAGTAACAGCTCCTCTGGACACGCCCGATAAAAGCGTCTCTCCCTCAAAGCGGCATTTACGGGGCTTCATTCGGTTTCTCCCGGCCTGGAGAAACCGAATGAAGAGACTGCCTGATAAACACAAGCAGCTGTGAGAGAGAGAGAGAGAGAGGAGAGAGAGACGAGAGAGATGAGAGAGAGAGAGATGAGAGACGAAGAGAGAGAGAGAGAGAGCTGCTTTCTGAATGCCAACAAGTGGACACGCACAAGCACGAATGCACTCATAATATGTGTGTGCAAGCCCACACATATTATTCTGTTTAACAGCCATTTTGAGAGAAACGGAAACAAGAGACATAATATATATTCTACACTTGTGCTCTCAGGAACATTTAATCTCACAATCAGTCCTTCATTCGCAGGTTTCCTTCCACCTGCAGGGTTTTTGTCATCCGATTTAAATAAAAATATGCAAGGAGAAAGCGCTCTCCGAAAGACCTTGTCTTATTGCACCGTCGATGACCTCGTTTCTGCTACATGCTGTTTCAGGCTGTCTGTGTTTTTAAAATTGGCCACCACACCCACAGTGTACTCTGCCCTCTGCTATCTGTTGTTATGATTACCAGCTGTGGCAACAGGTCTCCCCCTAACAATCATTCAATGTTTTATTGCCTTCATTATCCTGTAAATGTGTTTCCTTATAATAGCGTCAGCTACAGTAAATCATAAGGAAGCATTATTACCTAGAAAAAAAGTAGAACATCTGCAAAGATATAAGATAAAAGATATATCTAATATCCTGCTTAATACACATTTTGGTCTCTGAAACAATTTGAAGGCATCCTACACGTTTGTTTATATTGACAGAAAACAATATTATCTGATATATCATTAGCAGATGTGTTACATTTTTAAATATTGGTATCAGTATCAGCCTAAACAAGTATTAAAGTTCCATTTCGATTGTAAAGGAGCAGCCCTACTAAAAAATGATGTTCCCATTCAGCTAAATTGCATTTTGGATCACATTTCAAGGGAAATGTATTTTCTCTCGGATTACTTTTTTTTTTAAACATGTGGTTCATGAACTGAATGGAAACAAAACAAAAAAAAAGGAAAAGTTTGTTTGTTATGTAACTTAAAACAAGTTAAAAAGAAAAACTTTTACTTTTTGTTTTAACACATGAGAAGCGGTCTCCTGGGTGAAAGTCCTGTGTTTGTTTCACCCATTCATCTCCTCCTGTGGACTTTGGTATTGGTGAAAGGTATTTTTAGGAAAGGTATTTTTAGGGGACCCGGTCAAAAGGAGTGCTCTTCCTTGCATCACAAAATAAACTTTTCACTTATTTTAAGAAAAACAGTTTTTGGAGGATATCCATTATATTTCCATTCATATTGTCCTGTCAGCGCATTTTAGCATGACGTCAACATACAATATAAAACATTGTATAGATTATGTGACCCTAGGAAATTATCTCTACAGAAAACCCCAAAGTTGGCTGTTCTTTGCTGCAACCTGCCAGACCGGTCTACATGCATACCTGTGCCCAGGAAGAGCACTTGGTAGTTGCCGTCGGCAGCCGTGACCTGGTCCACTGCCACTGACGTGTATTTGTAGTCGGCGTTGGTCCGAACCACCAGCGGCCTCCTTCCCACTGGGTAGATGGGGTTGAACATGACTGGGTGGTTTCGCACAAAGGTCACCACGTCGTCTGGAAACTCCTTTGTTGTGTGAATGTCAGGTGTGAAGGCTCCACCAGGACACTGGAGAAACAAAAGGAAATGTCTTTTGAGTAATGTTATGACATTTACTAACAGGCTAATAATACAAGATTTGATTTCGCCCTACTCTTTCTTCTGGCTTGAAATATTTAAGGAGGTATGGTTCATAAATTCAGTTGTGGAATCATCCACTAAATATGGATGAACGAATGGCCCAGAAATGAACTCACAGTTCCGGGCCTCGGGTAAGGGATGCGTCCTTGGAAGGCCACCCACTGGAAGTTGGGCCCTTCTCTGTGAGCGAAGGGCCCGTTGAAGACGGTGAGGATGTCGGCCATGTTGTACACACACACTGCAGAGCCTTTAAACACGGAGCTGAGGAAATGAGATGCATACTTTCAAGGAAACACAACAGTGGGAACCTCCTAAACTCACAACCTCGAGACCCACCCAGCTAAAGTATTCTGCACTTGTTTATTAGGATCTCTGTTTCTAAGGGTGTGCAAGTTATGGAGTCTGGGCAGAACCAAAGCCCCTCTCCGGGGGGTGGGGGGGGGGGGGGGCTTACCTATTTCCCACCTCATTGATCTGATGCGGCTTGGCTAAGCCATTTAAAAACACACACACAAATCTCTGTTGAAAAGGAGAACAGAAGCACATTGTGTGAAGTGGAGACGGAGGACGAATCACAGTGTGGAGAAAGCCATAACATTGAGGTAAAAGACCTCCAGGACCCCACTGTTTGGTTTGGCTGTGTTCTTTGAGCCAGGATACTCGACTGCAACCTTTCTATGATCCCGAGCTAACAAGTGGATCGAGGGCCTGTGGCAGGATCCGGATCAAGTGACCATTCCTTTAAACCTCCTAATTTGCCGTGCAACCCTGCTGACTGTGACCTTCGGGCTAATTGAGAGACGTTGAATCTGTTTATTCAGCGTTTCTTTAATTACCACAGAGGTTTTAATGGGTGAACTTTGCTTTCATAATTTTCTAAAAAATTAAATAAAAGATCATGATGTTGAAATGTTATTCATCATCATTTTAATAGCAGTGTGAATTATAAAATGTGCTTAAATGGGGTTCTTCTTTGATCTACTGAGGTAGGAGAGTTTAAGAATTTAATTTTGATTAATTGTCCCAAATTGGGTTGAGGAAATACTACATTTACTGTCAGAGTATTAGTAGGGATAAGGACTGGGTAAAAGATACAATGAAATCAATAAAAAAAATACAAATCACAAAACACCTACGTGGTATTGTACTGTATTTGTCTCTTTCTCTTTTACTTTCACAGAAGCTGGTTGGTTTACAGTCTTTTAGGATACTTTTCAAACATGGCATTCATACAATACTTATTAAATATAAAGTGAAAGGTGATCATATTCCTTCTTGTTTTCTCTAAAACATAACAAACAAGGCTCATGCGTCACCAATCTGGAAACTGCAATAAAACTCATTATCTCCTGCTGTGTCGTATTACATAATCCGTATCAATGCGTACTCTAAATATATATATATATATCTCACGCAGCAAAAATAATGCTCTGCTGCTTACAATCATGAGGACCAAACATCAAAACGAAGGCCATGTGGTGGAGCCACCAGGACGTTCTGCAACATGACGTCTTTATGTAACAGGGCCCTTTGACGAGCACATCCCCTCCCGCTGATATCCAGTCAGTTATTAACATAACCGCTGAGGCCTGCAGGAATGTTACACTTGGCTTCATCGGCGGCGGCCTTACCTTGTGGATGTGAAGACTCCAAACACCAACAGGCCCTTGGGCTGATCGGTTTCCAGCAAAAACACATTTTCTGAAAAGGAAAAAAACGCACATGTGCAAACGTGTGATATTAATATTACCTTCAACTAATTCCCTATATCCCGGATCAGTGCCAGAAAGTGAATTCATAAATGCACATGTTGACAGATTGACTGGTGTGATGAGCTAAATGGAAAAGCAGCTTTGCGAGCTCAGGTTTGTAGTTTTCAAAAGGTGAGGAGCAAGGATTGGAATAATGTGTTCATAAACCAATAGAGGAGAGCGGGGTAATGTGGGACACCGGGTAATGTGAGACACCCCCTGTATCTAGAAAACGGAACACATTTGTGGTAATGTGACCATTATGTTTTCAAGCCCCTCCCATTCCACCCTTGCCATGAAGGAGAAGTTGGTGCTGGTGCTGTGGTAAGTATGTTTTTTCACAAAAATGTCTTTTTTTGCATGTAAAAGTAAATTTTCTTGCTGTGAACTAAATCAACTGTTGTGTCAAAGCAAATTGATTCAGGTAGAAACACTTATATCATACATGTTGATGAACTTCCAACATAAAACCATGTGATTGATGCTAGCTGAAGATTAGCCTGAATTGCTAGGAGATGTGTTTTTTTCTAAAACAGTGGCTGTGGGGCACAAGTTAAGTTGAGTCTTAAACATATTTTAGTGTAATATTACATTACATATGTTTTATTGTTAATGTCATAAACATTGTAGAAAAGCCATCATGCCAAGAAACTACACCAGGAAGACAACCTGGGGCCAAACACCCCTCGCAGAGATGGAGAGTGCAGCCGCTGAGGTCATGCAAGACACAAGACCACTTTTTTAAAAACAATCATATTTTCACTGTCCTTTGTCCTGAAGACATTCTAATAATGTACATTGCTAGGAAACATCTTGAATGAATGGGAAATGTGTACATTTTACTGATATATCATTTTAGCTCGCCTAGAGGGGAGCAAATGTAAAAAATGTGTCACATTACCCCGCTCTCCCCTACGACGCAACCAAAAAAACAACAGAACAATTGTTATGAAAGTTGATAAAGGGGCTACGGCCCTAATCCAGACCAAACAAAGGAAGTTCCGTGGATTGTTTACGGAGAAAAGAATCGCTGGAAACGTTGGAACGAAAAATGGCGAGTTTTGGGGAATTAGGATGGTCTCGAATTTTCTAAAACACAACGTTTGTTTCACAGTGGTTTAACGGAGCACGAAAAACATAACGGAGCACGGCAGTCATGCAACCAATAAGAGGCAATGTACAAACATGCAGAAAAAAAAACACGTTCCTTTCGCTTGACTCACCCAGTTCGTCAAAGTGCGTTTCGGTGCCGTCGTCCTCCAGAACTGAACACACCATCCTGGCCTTCAGGAAGGTGGTCCATTTGTTCACCAGGCTCCGCTGTCCTCCGATGTCACTCTGCGGACAAAAGCTGCACATAGAAACTACGAAAACCCCCCGCAAAACAGCACAGTGTCCATCCATGTAGGCACATGCAAAGGACACTCACCGGACACACTCTGGCCACCATGGTGTGGATATTTTTTGTGTTTCCACTGTTGTCTGTCAGCCTCTCGCGGAAGAAAAAATACAATTTGGCATCGTTGGGGTCTGTTCCGTCGGGTATCAGGTGGGCGTCAATGAAGATTGGCTCTGAATGTAAAAAACAAGGAATACATGGAGAATTTAACAATCGATAAAATAAAAATGAAACATATTTGTGTAAATTCATCAATATGTGTATTTATATGAATTTTTAAAATCTTTGTTCTCACCACTAAGCCACTTAGAGTTGTGCTGGTCTGTTCGCACTGCGTTTCTCTTGGTCAGGCTCCTGAAGATGGCAGCATCGGTCCCCATGAAGTCAATATACATGCCTGAGAACAGCTCCTGGTCTAGAAGAAACACACAGCAAATCAACAACGGGCTCACATATTTTGCAGAGCCAAAAACAACTACGATTGACTGTGCAGCGCTTCTAGAAACCAAGAAAATAAGAAAAACTGTGTCAGACATTTAACATAATATAGATAAAATATATAGTTGTTTCTTTGACTGATAAATCATGTTTTATGAATGGGTTTCTGCTGCTAATAAGACACTTTGTTCTTGCATTCCTTTACTCTCACTCCATCATCAATCAGGTCTGGAGTATGTGTACGGAGGATGTGGGACAAATCGGGGTAGGATTAAAGGGATATGGCCCGCATCCGAGCTGCCTGGCTAAGCAGGGAGCGTTGACGGCACAGGCGGCCACAGAGGGTTCAAAACATGCGGATGGGGAGGCGAAGTGCGGATCTTATCGAGCCCAGACACTGCCTCTGATTCTCGGAGGCTCTCGGGAGCCGCAGCAGTGCTTCACCGGCCCTTCGCTCTGACCTCGACTCCATTTGGCAGAGCACCTTCCTTCCTACCCCCTCTACCCCCCCGTCTCTGTTGGCAAACGCATGCTGCTGACGCCGCCATGCTCAGATGTCAGAAAGCAGAGCTCAGGGTGCAATGTGTCGCCTTTAGCCGTGTCAACGGCAACCCAACACTCCTCGACCAATCAGAGAGAGAGGGACAGAGAGGGCCCGGCCGGAAGGAGAGGGCACTTCGGTGCTTTGTGTTTGACGTGCATTGAAGTCGAATCCTCACTTTTTATTAACCGTTATGACACCGACTGATATTTGATGGCTGGCGTTGCTAAGAGACGCACCGCTGACTCGAGGAGATACCGAACAAATCAAATTACAGGACCAAAACACAACGGAATGGCCCTTTGCTACCGTAGGAAAAACAAACTAAACTTAAATCTGTTTTCGGTATTACCAACTTTTCAGGATAAAAAAAAAAGAGACAGAAGCCATGAAGGGGGAGCTAGGAAACACGTACTGATCATGACGGAGGCTGTGTTCACTTGAGGGTTGAAGGAGCACCTCCCCTTTCCAGATTCCGTCCTGGAATCGATGTGAAATACTTGTTCCTGTGTGAGAAAAGAGGAAGTCAGAGATTGTGGAGACAGTTTCATATGATGAGCCCAGTGGCCTCTACCGCAATAAAACCGCAAGTAGTAGCACGCCCAATGTCCCACTAGGTAGCTTTGCTCACGTTCCCCTCCCTTTTGGTTCTAAGCACTGAAACGCTCCTGCGTTAACGGTCCAGTGTGGAGCAGTAAAAAAAAAAAAGAAGAAGAACATTCCATTTGGGAGGAATTTCCCTGCAAATTTGTTGGATAGCATCTCAGGTGGAACGTCAGCCAAGTTTAAAACGCCCTCCTTGTGGTGGACTGGACGGTCCAAACGCCTTTTACAGTATAACTTTGGGCACATTTACAGATCTTTTCCTGTCTCTCCTATTAAGCTCTGGTGCACGGCTGGTGGTGCTTCCTTGAATGGTGATGAAGTGACGTCGGCCGAGGAGTATTTTCCAGGAAAACGTGTCTGTTCGCCAAACAACTCCATCTGGTGAGCCAGGTCATTAACCTCTACACTGCGAAGAGAGTGCCTTTTAAGTAATTTGATGAACTGTTAAAGCCCCCCTCCTCTTCCTCCCCATGCACTCAGAAATGGGTTTCGCTTCGATTGTTTGACCTTCACCTTGAAGAAAGATGCCGTTGCAGATTTTGATGCCAAAAGGCTGTTTTCACATTCATCTGCAGAGGAACGTTTATTTTCTCCACTCAAAAGGTTTAATTGGTACTTTAATTAAACATTTAATGCCTTAAAACATCTGGAGGAGATCTTTAATCTTAAATGTTTTTTCTTTTACAGGGAATATCTGATACGAGTGTAACTTCCTTGAGTGTCGGTATCACGCCCTATAAAAGATTTAAAGACTAAATGAAAGACTAACTCAGTAAGATGGACATTTATTGCCGTGGCGAATTTAACTACTCATCTAAAAACAAGACACAAAACCTGTGACCCATGCAGAGGACCTACAGTATCTTCCCGTCGCAGCCCCTCCAGCCAGTCTGAACACAACATAATAGTCTCGGGCACGTTCGCACGGCACAGCTTGTTATACTTACCAGATCCCTACTTCTGGAGACATGTTTGAGCTCCGAAGTTGCAAACAGAGCAGTCATGCCTTTCAAACAAACCCCCCCCCCCCAAATGACAAAAGGCACCGCGATGCGGAAAGAGCCTGGCCGGGAGCTCGGCCGCTCTGCTTATTAGCGCTTTGGCAGCCGTCTTTGGCAGTCTGTGGCTAAATGCCGTTCACTCAGTGAGCACTTTTCTCTTTTCTCTCTTCCTCGCTCCCACTTCCAGAGCCGCGTGGCCGGAGATGACAGCGCATCAGCTGACACCAAGGCTCCATTTTTAACCCTCTTATCCTCAGCATCTCCTCTCATGTAACTTCATATGAAAATTTCGCTCATATGAAGTTATGGAGTCTATCTTTTCGTGCAGTGACACTTCCAAACTCTTTTTAGTACGGTAAACAAATGAGCTATTGTTAGACACAACCGCTATCTGACGCCGGTCATAATTTAATATCAGGCGAAGATACACTGCAATGAGATTATTGCAATTTCATGTGCACATGGTTGTCATCATCTACCGCATACATTTACATTCCTAGGCGACTAGACAGATAGATTACGACAATGTTGTTCTCCTTCTAGTATCGAGTGTTGTAAATACATTCTATTTCATATTTTTGCAGCCGCCAATCAATATCAATCACTTATGTTTTGTTTCGAATCCCTAAATAATGAGTTAAAATCGGGAGTCATTAAAAAATTCGCATCCCACGAGAATTTTACAAGAAATGAATGACATTTTTTGGGGTTTACTTGCTCTGGGTGGCAGTATTCCCACCACTTTGACTATATTCCGCGCTCATGAGGGACCTTAACAGTGAACACTATTTTTAGGGCGTAACAAAGAATAAGAATTATGAATTACTGTCTCAAAAAAGTAATGAGGACACAAATTACACTAACTCAATTATGTTAGCGTAATTAGTTTTTTGGTTTAAATAACCACTGGGGAACCACTGCATGTTCTTTTTGCTCATTAATTTTAGCTGTATATTTAAGTCTAAATACTTTAATTTAGGATACCAGATGTTTTTTACACTTCCAAGACCACGTCAGTGGGGGAAATCCTAAAGTATTTAAATCGCCAACCGAAGGGAACAAACTACCAAACTACATGGACGGTGTCGGGATCTCCAGCTTCTCAACGGCTACAATAACGTCTGTGTTGACCACCAGGCCAACGTCTCCCAAAACATGGTTTACGCCGCCGAGAGTTTGTATATTCAGTGAAGTGAATCCGTCAACGTGCGCCCACCTCTGGTCTGCGGCCCCTGTTGACGTACACGCAGACGGGGCTGTACGCTCCGCTGCCACACATGAACAGATGTGTCCTGTTATACGGCTGCACCACCCGGATGAAGTTCCCACAGCCGTGCTGCAAGGCATCGATAAACAAAGAGAGACACGGAAAGAGTTCAGTAGGTTAGAAACAACAATAAAAATGTCACCGAGGTGAATTACAGTGAAATGTTAAACCAGGCAGTAAAACATTATATTTCATAATGTATCGGGGGTCTCACGTCACTTCACGTGGCTTCTGAGAGAAGACAGTGTTCCTTCGCACAGAATATATAGAAATTTGAATTTATAGGCAGTAAAACGCAAAATTTTTCTATTTAATACACTCTGGAGTTTTACTGCTGCAGCCTAACTTGGTTATGATGGATAATGTTTGCTAAAACATCGTTGTAAAATTTCTTCATTTGAGGTATACTGTTACAATAGATTTGTAGCATTTAAGCTCTGCTAACATTAGTGTCACTAACCATGAAAATCCTTGAAAAAAAGAACAAGCATTTGGCAGCCCTGTACAAAATTATGACTTTCATATTTTTCTTGATCTAGGCTATGACGCAACACGCTGAATACAACATAACAGAGGATAATGTCTCCTGGTGTGCAGCCAAGGTGAATACCAAATCCAACTTGTTTATCTCTCCTGAAGTATCCTCTTCCATATGAGGGAGTAGCTCAAACTTATCTCTTATAGAGGTTATACAATGCTGCACAATCAGACTGTCCCACAGCTCACTGGTATTAAGGCCAGTGGAAAAAGACTGGCAGTGGTGTACGTGATAGATCTCGTTAAAGGCAGATCACTGATCCACCTCTGCTTTCATTTCCCAAACTCGAGTGGTCGGCGGCAGAGCCGGACTCTGTGGCTAATTAAGCCTTTAGCTTGTAGAAAACAAGCGTAGAAACAGGAAGGCAGAGAAGAAAGGAGCAAGGGAGGAGAGGAAAACGCATCCAGGGAGCCGTTGAGAACTTGGCCGCGGCTGCAGGAATGGCAGCTGCTGCAGCTCTCGGTCGGTGTGCGGCTCCACCGGGAGCCATCGACAAAAGACAAGGGAATTTTTCACCGTCACCCCCCTGTTGTCTGCATGTTCCTCCTCTTTATCTCTCTCTGTCTGTCTTGCTTTCTCCCCACGTCACATCACTCATTCATCTCATAACAGCCTCCTCCGGCCTTCACGCCTGACGTCGGGTTTCGCAGATTAATGTGGGAAATTAACAGAGGAGGATAAAAACTTAAATACGTAGCTGTATTCTGTTTTTTTCTTCTTCTTCTCTCGTGTTCTCTGCTCATACGCACGCCGGCTTCCTGGTCGTGCCGGATAAACAGCATCCAGCCTCACGGCCTCAAATTCAAGTGCTGTCCACATTGAGTTTCAAGTGGAGGCTTTTGAGCCAGCAGCAAACAGACTTAATCAACCTGGTTGGTGTATTTTTCTCCATCTGTGGCAACCCCCTCCCCCCTCCCGGCACAAACAATGTGCGGTCGCTGGATGGAGCCCCTCTTGACCACAGATTGCATCGGAGAAGAGTAACTTAATATATACAGATGTGTAACCAAAACAGAGCGATGTGGCGCTCCGATTCAAACCCAAAAACCCTTGGGGAGGAAGAGCGGCATCACGGGGGACAGAAAATGAAATACATACCGCGGTAGGGAAGAAACCGAGAGTTGGAAAATGTGACCGAGGACGGAAGGGAAAAAATTGAAAGAGAAAGTTTTCTAAAAGAAACTAGTTGTGAGTAAAAAAAAAAAAGGAAAGAAGGGAGAAGGGGGCCACTGAGTGGCTCCACACAAAAGATGGCTCACCCAAATATTTGTGTGGAGGCTGTCTGCAGCGGGGCGGGCTGTGACTCAGCAGCACAACTCACTCAGTGACGAGAAACAGCTTCTTCTCTATTTCTGCACCAGCGTGTTGAACAAAAGCCTGGCTCCATTACTCCAGCTGCTGCCAGGGGATGGAGACAAGGTGGAGGATGTGGGGCCAAAAGGGCAAAAAGGGCAGCGCCGAGGCTTTTTACGGTAACCTGCGCTGCTACTTTGAAAAATAAGGGGTTCAATTGATGTCAAAAAGTTGCACGGGAGATTTCTTCTTTAAAAACTTCTCTGCTCTGCACTGCAGTGTCTGAAGGCAACTGTGTGTGTGTGTGTGTGTGTGTGTGTGTGTGTGTGTGTGTGGGTGTGCTTGTTCCAGAGCAACCCAATTAGTGGAAAACAGAGGCGGCGGAGGAGGAATCCGTCTTCTGAGTCCGACCACATGCCTTCATTAAATCTTGCTGCAGCGAACAAGTGCTGCTCAGAATCAGGCCGGGTTATGAAATCTCCGCGCCAATGAGCTGCGTCCCCCATTCGCAAGCTTTTGCCTCTGGTTTATTTTTCTACGGCGCTCCGCGGATCCTCCCACGCCTCACTCTCGTTCCTGAACCAACTGTGCCGATGCCAGGAGGACTCCGGGGTCAGTCGGTGACCCCGTGGACATCTGCGGCCCGCTTGCACACATGCGGTTGGACCTGAAACAAGTTCACAGATGGGAGATGGGGGGGGGGGGGGAATACACCGGGAGGCGGCACGCACTGCATCGCAGTCGACCCACTTGGAGGAACTGATCTGGGAACAGCGGACGAGACCTTTAGTCTAGATCTCGTTCATAACGGCAGCAACTTTAACATTTAAAGCACGGCGTTCAGAAGTGATGGTGAAGTATGTCGCTGGTGTGCTGCAGCTTGATGTTCCAGAAACGTCCTCCTTAAAGTGTCATGAATACACATGTCCACAAACAAAGAACCCAGTTCAGGTGTACTTTGTGTTTAGTCCTAATGAGCAAAAACATTATACCTGCTAAACACATAAACACAAACTGTATTTTAGGAAGTGGACATATTCTCTTTTATGTCCCCCATGGGTTTCTGGACTATGAGATATTTACTGTTGTTACCGGGCTTCATGAGCTGACATGAGCATTCATATCTAGATCTTCATTTATTTAGTGTTTTTTTATTGATTGACCTCTAAAAAGCCCCGTGAAATCCACGAGGAGGGTTTTGAAATGTTGAGGTTTCTTACCGTGGGATCCTTTCCTGCCATTTGGCATTCCTCTATCTTGCTCGGAGACGCAGGCCAAAACACCTGGCGGGAGTTTGAAAACAGCATTTAGGAAAAAGAGCCCAGCAAGCCAGTGACAGATTGAGAGAGACGAGTCCGAGGTTTCATCGTCAGGCAGAAATCACAGGGAGAAATGTGCACAACACAAAACAAACATGTTCAGTTTTGATAGAAGCTCCCGTGTCAGCGTTTTTTTTTTGCCCGGTTATCGTCTGTGAAAAATTGGGAGAGCTTTCAAACCTGGGAGAGGTGCTCGAAGGTCTGGCTCAATTAATATATCAAGCAATTTACTCGGGGGAAAAATGGATGCGGTGCATTTAGGCTCCCTGGGGGAACCTAAAGGCTTTCCCATCTGTTTATGCACTTCATGCCTGTCAATTGCGCTGAAGATAACTCCTTTGCCGACATACAGAATCACTTATCAGAGAGCTCGGGCATGTTTATGCCTCTTTTGAACAACCCTAAAATGGTTCTGATCGAGGCAAACGTATGGCAATTTGCACATCGTTGCACAGATTAGAATAATACCAGTGTAGCAGTTTTTATGATGTGCCTAACACACTGTTAAATTGAACAAACATTGTATTTTCTCCTTTGTCGTGGTCGAGAGAAAACAGATGCCAGACGTCATGTCGAAAATGTGAATCATAAATCTCGATGATAAACATCTGCTGACCTTAAGCGTGCCAAGTGTGATGTTGTTGATGTCCATGGAGAGGACGTGGTCTTTGCAGCCCACATACATCCTGTCCTGGTCCTCGTCCATCTGCAGGATCCGGTAGTCCATGGCCTTCTCTGATATACTGTAGTGTTCAAAGGACTGGGACGCCTCCAGGTCTGAGAGACACACAGAGGAGAAACGGTTGAAGAAGAAAACATGTTGTTTCCACAATGAGGTGATAGAAGTTTTCTCCTACTTCTACCAAATTAAACTCTAAAGCTACACACAAGACCAAGTGAATCTCACAAGCTCCCCGAATGACGTCTCAAGTTTCAAAGAGAGATCTCAGAAGAAAACTTAATGGGACTAATTTTTAAGATTTGGATGCTGTTCTTTAATAACGTCAGTTCACACACGCTTTTGTTGCAATTTGCAGAAGGGTTGGGATCAAACTCTTTGACTAAATGTTTCTTGATTTAAATAACATAATAACATAACTTAATAACTTGAATCAAATCCAATTGAAACTATGTTCTTTAACAATGACTATTTTTTGGAAAAGTTACAAAAATAATGTTTATTATTTAGGATGAAAGCAGAAGACTGAATTACAGAAATAATTATCCAAATGACTGAATCATTAATACTATCATTACTGGATGAGGCAGATAATAAAAGGCCTCTGATATCAATCTTAACAATGATTAGTGACAATCTCAAAGATCTCTGATTTGTTTTTTATCAATAAGCTTTTAACTGCAGGTGCGCTTTTGGGTCTCACTTCCCAAAGATCCAAAGAGTGTCGCCTCTCCAGTGATTGGCAGATACCCAGTTTGTAACACTGAATATGCAAACAGATTCATCATAGGCTCAATAATCATCATCATCATCGTCATCATCAGCTCATTACTGTGACTTATTAACAGACATTTATTTGAAGGAAAATGGTCGGAGATCACTACTTTAGCTTTCCTCCAGTCAATAAAACAGAACAGAGTACTTGTTCAGGGGAGATACAGTTTGAAAAAAGTCTCTCCTACTTATTAAAAGCGCATATTGTTCACACACAAATTCTCAGACAGTTATTTTCAGCCTATTTGCTTCCGAGATAGAGAACCACACCATCAAAGGCCCTCCCAGTCGAAGCCAAACTCATGCATATTTATCACTTTTTCAATCTGTGCTGAGAGCAGAGCGGGTGGGGGGGCAAAGTAGATCTACGCCTTCCACTTCCTCCCTTCCATTGACCTTCCCTCTGCTCTCTTTTGTACTCCCTCCTCTCATCAGCAAACAGGTTGCCTGTGCTTTGCCTCTACGCCTCGGTCTAAAGTCACATTTTGATTATTGTGTGACGTACGCGATTGAGGCCGGGGGCCTTTTATCTCGAGGGGAAAGTGGCTTCTCTGTGGCACCCCTCACTCTGATCACAGGCTGTTGTTTGGGGCGTTCGCCTCGTAAAGGCTGGAGTGTTTAACTTGAAATAAAGACGAGTTAACCACTTCAGTCGCAGGAGAGTTTCCCACGATTCTCCACTCTCTACATCCACCGTGTTTAGCTACGCGGCCTTATATGTTGTGTTGTGAACCGAGAGTTCAAGTACTTTTGAACACCGTATCATCCGAGGCGAGCGCATCATGTGGCGCTCGATGAAGAACACACACACATGAATGCGTGCTGTAAAGCATATAGATGCATGTTTAATAAAGAGACACGGCCGCATCGGCCTCGTGCTTCAAAGCAGAGGAGATAGCATTTCAGATAGCATTTCAGATAGCATTTCAGATAGCATGTGTTCCTAATGCTGAAAAGGTTCAAGATGATACACACCTCGCTCCGCCAGAGCTACCCTGGGCAAGACTCACCAACAGCTAATTAAAAACAGGCAGGGCTCAGAATTCTGCAAAAAAAAATATAAAAATCATACATCTTCCCAACATACGCTCTTGGATGGACTTCAGGAAAACCTTTTAGACCACAATACATTACCGCATGGAGGTAAATCTTAATTTAAACACATTTTTATGGAGCCTAAAGATGACAAATGTCATTAAACGTACAGCTGTTTTTTAATGGATGGTCTGAGCAGGAGTTCCACAATCGTACATCATATAGCCTGCAGACTCCAGACTCAGTGGTTGAGTTACCTCACTGGGCCCAAAAAACCACAGCTTTTTAAAATATGTAAGATCGGGGTGAGGAAAAAGGCAAGGAGGTGAAAGAAAGACTCATCTGTTATGAAGCATTCGCTCTGCTTACAAAATGCAAAGCGGCGATACCAACAGCTCTTTATGAGACATGTTTTAGCTGCTATACGATGAGTCGAATTGAGTTACTTATTAAAATGTTTACTCTCGTGACCGCTATCTGTGGTTTAAGTTAGCTAATGCTATAACTGGCTAACGTTAGAATAGCAATAGTTTGGCCAACGGTAGCTCAGCTGTAAAAACAATTTGTAGGAATTTTCAATATGAGCCTTTGTGCATGAATATGAAGCTATTAGCTGTAGCTACTAGTTTACTGAGTTAAGTTTTTTGGTTAAACTATTTCCAGGGCCAATTACTAGGCAAATTTACAAGAAGGTATAACATATGGATTTTAAATACAAATTTAGGAAAAGGGGTGAGAACATATTGCAAGTCTGTATTATTTTTGTTCAATGAGTGTAATAAATATGACGTCACATGTTAATCACATTTACACACCAACGATTTTATGCGTTATTTTCTAATCCGTCAGAGTCAGTGTGACCAATGACACCATCATCCAAAATGGATTTTTTGCAACAAGAATAATAAAAACTGTATATATATATATACACACACATATATATATATATATATATATATATATATATATATATATACACATATATATATACACATATATACATATTGAGTTTGACTCTTTTAAAATCTCATTTTATGAGTCCAAATTATTTTTTTCGGGTGGTGTATATATATATATATATACACATATATATATATATATATATATATACACATATATATATATATATATATATATATATATATATATATATATGTAAACATGAAAAAACTGTTGTTATTGCTGGAAATTGTTTTTGCCATTCAAGTGTGTTAAATTTCCTTCTCCCAAAAATGAAGATTCTCTTACCCAACAACCCCACTGTTAATTGCCTCCTGTCTTTATAGCTCTACTGCTGACAGTATCCCTCCAGAACATTCCACAAGGGGAACACATTGTTCGGAGGGCCGTGGTGCAGGGGGTGAAATAACGGTTTAATATTATGGTGACCTTTGTATTGTTTTCTCAGTGGGGGGAAATAGGAGACTTTCATTTTTTTTCTCCTGAAGGTGGAGGGCCAGTTAAGTCTGGTGCTGTGATGGGAGGTCTTCCACATGTATCCAGTCTATTCACTGGGAGACAAACCGAAACCCTCTGGAGGCCAACATACCGTCGGATTCAGTGTCTTCTCAGTGCTCCGCTTTCACTCGCACACAAACACATGAGTCACGCCTGCACTGCAGCAGCAATGAAGACCAACATAAAAAGTTCATATTGCCAGATGGTGCACCTGCTCTATCGGGGAGGGGGGCTGCTCTTAACAATCGTCAAGGTACCATGGGACCATGTGTTTACAGAACCAATGCCATAACCTTCATACGAGGTCTTTGACTGAAACTGCTACTAGTTACAGTCACTCTATCAAGTTTTTTGGCACCACTCACTTTTTATACTTGATCCAAAATCAAAACGGAAAACAACAGTTGGAGCACATTCATTTTTGTTTTTGTCTCTGTGATGAATACAACTTCTGGACCACAGGCAGTTTGTTAGTCTGGAGTCTATAGCCATTCCTCATTGTTGAGATCACACAACTTCCCCGTCGTTGTTGTTTTGTTTTCTTGTTGCTGTCCTCATTGCGGGTGGAGGGAGAAAGCATTGACAGTTGGTGGGTTTTCTATTATGTATGTAGGCAGGTGGGCCTTACACCTCCCTGCGGACATCACGACAGTCCCCAGTGTCCTGCCTTTGACTTTGAGCTTTGACCCATACTGCCCCAGTGGTCGGATGGCAGACCGATGCAATCCCCCCTAATCCCTGCGATGGACAGCGGGGTGAGCGGAAAGGGCAAGGTGGCGACTGGAGAGCTGAGAATCCCTCTCTTTGATGTTTTTTTGTGTGTGTGTGTGAAGTGGTCAAGCGGAAGCGGCACAAAAGCCTTTTGTTGGTCGGTGAAACGCCAGCGCTCATTCAATATTAAACAGCAGGTTGCTTTTTCATTGCTGCAGACGAGATCCGACTCGCCGAAAACCTTCCTTCTGTTCGAGGATGGGCTGAAATGCAAACGCAGGAAAAAGAGCTTGTAGATCAATGTTTCCTGAAACAATTAGCAGATCGATTGATAAAATGACCCAACCAGTAATGCAAGCTTTCTTTTAAAAAAAGAAAACCCTATTGACAACATCAGATTCATCACACCTTCCCTCTCCGGGATACAAAAGAAATAAAAAAATTCTGGCCTCTTTATGTGTAAACTTAGAGGGCTGCCCCTTGAATTAGCTATCGCAAATATTTTATCATTATTTAACAATCATATGGAAGTAAGGAAATCAGCAAATCCTAAGAGAGCATCACAACAAGGTCCGGTAGTGGTTTTCAATCGTATGGCCTGAGCTTCCGCGGTAGATGGAGTTTGCCTAGTTGTAAGGGAATCGTGGATGGCTTAAACATTTAGATTGGATTCATAAATATTTGACTGTTGGTTGGACAAAAACAGCCTTGAAGAAAAGATATCTGAAGAAACTAAAAGCAGTGATGATCAGAGCGGGTAATTCAGTCTTCTGTAAACCGTAGAGGAATTGATTGTTTGTGGGCACAGGCTCAGGGTAATAACCCAGAGAGGCAACATGCCAGAGACTCACAGAGGGGGGAAAACAACAACAACATGTAATGGGATTTTGGTGAAAAGAAAGAAAGAAAAACATGGAGGCAAAACAAAGGGATCTGTTTTTGTGCCCCCTGTTCGTCTGTCAGCGATTAAAGGAGATGGCGATGCTCACTTTACTCTTTTGTGAAGCATTAGCCAAGAGAGGAAAGGCAACAACCACATGGAAGGTTCCCTCAGGTTTTCAGCCAATCAGACTTTCTGATAGACTTGGCTTTTTGGATCACGCAGACGATCTTTGAGGCAGCAAAGCCTCCAGTGGTAAACAACGCTACCATGGTTCTGGTTTGGGGATGTCCATACAAGGAGTGGTTTGTTGTACCGCTCGTAAAAATTAAAGATTCACTGTCGCTGGAAAGTATGTGGGATCTTTATGAGAGAGGCAACTGTAGTTTTTGGACCGCCCAGGACTGAGGTTTCGGGAGTTGGTGCCAACTGACTGAGCGGGTGTCACTTCAGCAGCCTGAGGCTCTTCTTCCAACTTGATGGGAGACAACAAGAGGTGGAAGGACACAAGAGGAAACAGAGTTGAGTTGTCCTTCATTCTGCAGGGAAATGTGGTAAAACTGAATATGCCTCATAAAATCCCTTCAGACCTTTTTGTCTCCATAAAACGGTGATAAAATCAGCATGGGGCAACAATATGGTATTATTCTGTCAGAGCGTTAGCTGTAGCCCTTGTGAAGCAGGGACAAGCAGCGTTAAACAAATTGACTGGGTGTCTGGAGTGTTGGTTTTTTTGATTAACGCCAGTGTCTGAACACAAGCCAAAAGGTCCCTGTACCTAATTAACACTTAAGAGTTGGACAGTGGACCAATTACATACCAACCTCGGTGTCTCCGGGGTAAATGCAGCCCGCACCAAGTGGCTTTGTACCTGAAAGGCCAGCATGAATAAATTAACTCCATGCTAAATGGTGCTTGCGTTCCATTCAGTTCAAGGAGAACCTGCTCTGCGGTTGTCAGGGGCAGCCAGTGGGAGGACCCCTATCACCCGTCTTGATAAATATTGAAGCAGGGGCTTATACCGCCCCCTCGCAATTAATCTCTCCTCACAAGATGGACTGGGTTTCATCGCGGAGGCCTGACTTCAAACCTGGTGCCAAATACCATTGCTCTTTGTCCCGGACAATGCGAAGGGCTCTTCTGGTTCAGTTCTGGGTGACTGCACTTACCTAACGCAGGGCTGGCCCACTCACACATACTGCACCAGTAAAAGGTTTTATCCTGGCAACTGACGGGCCCCTTCTCGTCTTAAGTAATGGCCGTTGTCCGAACGAGAGGGCCATGCATTCACATTGTGGACCAGCCTGATGGTATACAGTAATGACTGGTGGCGTATACACATAGCAGAGGGGAAGCTAAGGTGTCTTACCAGTGCGTGGAGACCACCCAGGGTGCCTGGGTGACAGAGTCGTCCGATTGTCTGTCCAACAGACATACTCCACATTCTCAGGCAGGCTGTGCTCAGCACTCTAAATGGAAACAGCATGCACTAACTTACTGTACTGTACTACTTGTCATGGACAGAAGCCAGCGTTGGCTTTACATATATGACGTCTCATTGATTTTCCAATTGTTGTGTCGCAAATTATCTATATCCAGACATTTTAATGGGAATCATATGGTCGGACAGAATGCCTGAGCTCTTATGTATCCCTCTCACATTGGCTTCCCAGAGCAAACGGCGTATCTAAATATGACACGAGAGCCAGGAGATGTATTTTCTCCCCTGGCTAAGTGTGTGTGTTTGTGCGGAGTGATGTTATCCAGCACCAATGTCAACTGCTGGTTTCATTGCACGGTCTGACCTGCTGATATGTTGGCTAATATTCCCTGTAGAAACTTGAGATGACAATCCATCCATCACGCTGCCCAGCTAGCGCTCCCAATGCTCCAATTAGCACCTGGCCTCTCCTTCACATGTCACCGGCGGCCGTTCCTTCGCACAGAACCAACCCATACCACCACCACCCGCCTCGCCTCTTTGCCGTGACCTCTCACCTGCCCACATCAAGGAGCCTCTGGTTACTGCACACCTCCAGCAGACAGTAAATCTCTGTGACTTTACAATCAAGGAGACTCTCGCAAAGACTCTCAGAGCGAGGGCAGGCTTGCAAGAGATACGGGTGAGGGGATTCTCACAGTTGATGTGTTTACTAGTCATGGAGGACATCCAAAGGAAAATGGAGAAGAAGAAAAAAAGCTTGACCAGGTGGGACACCTCTCTGCCATCTTGAAGGGGGAAACAGTTATATTTCCTCGGAGACGTGATGTACCCTGAGGTCGAGAGGTTGTTTTTGTTGTGTTGAGAGGTCAAGGTTTGCTTTGAGGGCAACAATGACAAATGCACCTGTTAAAAGCTTTTTCAGTTGTCTGTAGACTCCAGGAAAACAAGGTTGTTTAAATACTCTTTTGATCCAGGTGCTTAAATTAGAAATCCATTCAAGTCATAAAATATTTCCAATAATGGGAAGGTAATCTATATTAAGCCAATTTATTATTACGATTTTGTTTCATCTAAAACGTTAAGCCGAAGCTTAAATAAAGTGTAGGTATTGAACAATAAAAAAAATACACTGCACAACAAAAGAAGGACACACTATAGTTTCATCAAAATAGGTCATTGATTGGTCATAATGCCGGCCTACGACTCAAGCATTTTCCAATTTGACCTTGGCCATCCTTGAAGAGACACCGTCTTTGTTGGTGCTGACGGCCATTGATTTACCTTTCAACATGTTTCGGCGGAGGAATAATAAAACATTCAACGGGGCTCGCAAGGTCAGACGCAGGAATGGCTAAACAAGAGAGAGACGGACAGAGAAAAGACTGACAGGGCTGACAGAGGAGCTGTCAAACATCTCACGCGCCGCCATCCCCGAGGCGATACAAGTTGGAGCTCAAGGCGCTCCCTCAACCTCCTGTTGAAAATGTCCATGCTGCAAGACACGATTCTGGGGGGGGAAATGCATACACACAAATGCAGAAAAAAAAGCTCCCTTCATGCCATGTAAACACAAGTATTCAGGCTCAGAGGACACACATGCACAGCTAACCTACAGCTATTTGTAGCACGTCTCTGTTGGCGACAGATTGGACAGGCCGCCGCTTTTCCCCGCCAGACATTCACTGTAATCGCACAGCATCGCTGATTTCTCATCACAGGAAAGCGGAGATGCTAATGTGCAGGTCTAATGTGAAACAGAGACAGGAAGCTGTCCGACGTTAGCAAAGAATGAACCTTTAGGCACAGACACAGACATCCCGGCCTGCATCGGGCTACTCGTCAGCATTGAACTTTGACATTTTGACCTTTTGTTGATCCCAAAAGACGACACATGCCGTTACCCTGCCAAGTCTGGTGTCTGTTCCGCTGAATGAGCATGATATTCATTTAACTGGCCGTTGAAGGAATTTCCATAATGTCCTTAAAAAAGTGATATGCCTTATCATAAACAGTTGAAGGGATATTTTTAATCATTTTAAGTGGGGTGAGGCACTTATCCATAGTCAGTGCTGTTCGAATGAGTCCTAAAACCAGGAAATGAGTCAGCATTTTGGTTTTTGGTTTTATTTTAAATATAGCACACATTTAAACTTTCTTTAAGGTGTCTGAAATGCATTTTTCTGCTGCCCCCGTCCGCAGCAGTATATTTGCTTAACTCCAGTGCTGGTACTCCGGTGTGCTTTTTTAAGCTGAGGGCCTGTTGACCGCCTACTGTTCATAATACACCAACTATGGTTAAGTACCTCAAACAACCCCACCTGTAATAATCTGAGCTATCCCTTTACACCTCAGGCAAAAGAAGTCCCTGAGCATCACATTCTTCTTCCTTTAACTCACATTAAATCTGACACATTAGCCTTCTTTACAAGAGGTAGTTACTGTAATACAGGCTCAGACTGCTCAGGCTGATCTTCTCTCACATGGATTCAGAAACACAGTACTGTTCAAACAGATGAAAGCCTCAGAATAGTCCTTGGGCTTCAAGTATTTAAGGTATCCACTTAGCGACATATCCTGTCGATTTCCTTTCATAACTTGCAAAGCTGGGAAAACCACACAGATTTAACAATGATTCAGGGGATAGTTTTGCTCCTGAAATCCAATAAAGTCTAAGGAATGCACATCCAGGCTCTGACCACGGACAAACAAACCCTCTTCCTCCAACAGAGCCTCGCACACTCGCTTCTGCAAACCCTCACCCCCGAGTAAACATCCTTCACAGGCCGACCTCCACCTACCTACAGTGCGTGAGCTGCATCATTGATGGATGAATAATGACGGGTGGGGAGGTGGTAATTGGGCATGATGAAAGCGAGGCGTAATTCTGTGCTGTATCCGATGTGCCTGGTTCCTGATCTCCAAACCTGGTTCTGTTCAGGCTGTGAATGAAGCCCATGTGGCTCGTGCCGGTGTGAGGGAGCCCTCATTAAACTTCAGACCTCATTTTAATCAATCTTTCCTACGTCTTAGCCAGGCTCTCTGCCAAACACGTGTGTGTGTGTGTGTGTGTGTGTGTGTGTGTGTGTGTGTGTGCAAAATCGACATTATCCACACGAAAAAAGCACCCGCAGGTCGGCTCACTTTCAAATAAACATCTTTCATGGGTTCCGAGTTCATACTGTATTGAATACCGGAGTTTTGCCAGAACAGAGTGAGACTGCTGATGAGGTTAAATGATGCTGATCATATAGATTTAGACCTCTACACAAGCTGCCAACAGGAGGGAGACACGAGGCAGAAGTTCTGATCCCACCCTTCCTGGAATGGCATTTTGGCAACAGCCGGGCCAACCTGTCATTCAGTAGCAGAACCAATAAGTAACACATCCAACCCGCCGGGTTTCTATAAACTCTCCTTACAGTTTACAGCAAATGAAAGCAATTTGAAAAGAACAACTTCTTAAACGATGCATCCACTTCCCCGGTGTTGTATTCGGTTGCAAGTTTATTTTAACCCATCCAACTTCAAATCAGTTATTTTGTCACCAAAGACAGGATAACTGCTTTCAGTTACTCTGTGCCACAGACACATTTCTGATGGTATAAATATCAAGACCCTAAATTTGTTTTGAAATGACAACATGCCTTTGGACCTTTTGCCCCCTTCAGCAAAACTATGCTATTGTGGTTATTTTTGCCAAGCAGCACGTTTGTTTCCCACAGATGCAGATATTAAAATATTAAAACGTTTCTGTAAATGATTGTGCTGCAGAGACATCGATGCGTTTCAGCATAATGCTGACAGCAAATACATCAAAACAGACCAAAATAAACACTGAGAGGTTAGAAGGTATTTAAAGCAAATGTAGAGGCGTAATCAGTGTATCTGTAATCACACTGGGTCTCCCTAAATAGTTTTGCTGTGTCGAAGGGAGCCTTCTGTTTATTATCCGAGGCACGAAAGAGAATAGCGTCACTTGAGGGTTTATTATTTAGGTTAGCTGCATTTTTTCCTGTTTATTATGCGGTTTTAATTGCGGTCTGGCTGTGTTCGCCTGAGGAGCACACGAGTACGCAGGCTTAGGGAGCGAGGAATGTCAGAGACAGCAACTTCTCTGCAGGACGAGGCGAGTCTACGCCGGGAGTCCTGTGAACCGGCCTTACCCCTGTATTGGATGTCAGCGGTGACACCAGGAGGAATCCAAGCGTCCAGATCTCTGTACAACCTGAACGTCTCACTCCCTGTTTTATTTTCTTGATCTAGTTTGCTCCAGCTTATAATCATAAACAGGTCTTCCCTTCTGGGAGCAGACAAATCCAGACTACCCTTTTGGCCACCGAGCAGGTGCCAAACCACCTGCACCTGTTTCTCCGTTTAGATCACCTACAGTCTATCTATGACTCTTCATCCATCTGTCTGGCTCCTTTGGATGGAGCCCACACTCCCTGAATTCTTCCAGTGTTTATGGGAGAAAGTAGCCTCCGACTTTGACTCTAGGAGTCTCCCCACATCTGGTGCTTACCCCTGCAGCCAAGAGGGAGTTATGACCCTGATCCTGCTTTGATCAAAATGATTTCTTGTAAAACAAAACTAAAGGTGCATCTACTCTTTGCACCCTGTTGTTTTAAGCTCAGGTGCTAAATCAAAGCTGGAATGTAAATTCACGCCTACGGTTGGCTGCTTAGCTTCGAACAAACACGTCCTCCATAATATATCCCAACGTAATTAAAGCACAGGGAAACACACACATGTGGCTCATCATACAGATACACATTAAGAATAAAGTCCAGAGCCTCTTAGAGAATTAGTGCAATGCAAAGTCAAAACTCTCCATTTATGGTCCTCCTTGCGGCAAACACAACTACTGCTGCAGCATTACAGGGATTGGCTCATTTTCAGCGCGTCCACCTCTGACATTTTAAGCCGGCTATTTGGAAACAACGGCGGTGTGAGGGGCGAGTGAATATGGTGACTTGAGGGGTTAAAAAAGCCAAGAAAAGCAAAGGAAGTGATTGTGAGGGTTTTCCCCCCACGTATTCGCTTCTCAGCTTGGGCTTCTTCTTTTTTCAACCTGACAGCCATATTTATCTAAGACAATACGCGAAGCAGACACAGACTGAGCGATGGTTCAGATATTTGGAATGGAACAATAATAAGAGAAACCAGAAAGTATGAAAGGAAAGAAAGACAGAGAAGGAATGAGAACGAAAGGTCTAAGGAGTGAACGAGACCAAATTGGGAAAACATGTGCCACGAGTGAAGTAAATTTAGCCTGAGAGAGAGAGAAAGAAAACAAAACACCTGCTTTCGCCTCACACTGTAAGGCTGTATTAACTCGGTCTGAGGGCAGAGGCCTTGCTGACGGACAGCCTCAGCTGCTCCGTGCTGCCTAATCCTCAGCGAGAGGTAGTGAAAGGTGATCAAACATCTCCTGCACAGTATCCGGCCACCTCGAAAAGGTTACTGCGCCACTCATAGCTCGGGGGCCATGAGTGATTGGTCAGCTCGTCTACACTCACGCAGGCATTCACACACACACACGCACGCACACGCACACACACACACACACACACACACACACAGCTGAACTACGTTGCACTCTCATTTCAAGGGAGCATAAAAGATTCAGAAAAAAAATCGATGCCAAGGAAATCAAGTAAAAGAAGAGATCCAACAAAAAATAGAGGCCGCTGCAATGCCCACAGGGCTGCAGCGTGGAGGAGTGTGATTACAGTTGAACAGATTCATGGTACGTCGGGCAATCGATGGACGAAGATTGTCCACCGACGGAGCTTCAAGGCTGGAAGAGTGCGATTGAAACTTAGTGGAAGATAAATCTGATCCAAAACAACGACATAGTTGCATAATATCTGCACAGTCTTGTTAAGCTATTTGCTAGAGCCCTGGGCTAGCCTTTATTATCAACCATTTGTTCAGCATTAGCACACTGAACACATGACATCAGGGCGGCCTCATTACATCTGCACGGCAATAAAGCATATTGAATCAAAAAACACAAGTTCCAAGGTTTAATTTTGGGGGGGGGGGGGGGGGGTGCATGCTTGTTATTCCTTCTTACCTTCAAAGGAGAGGAAGACTCTTGGCAGCGGCTGTGGGAGGCTGGAGACCCCTGTGGAGAAAAGCGAGAGAGCCAGGAGCGCCGAAGCTAACAGCAGAGGAGGCCCGGCCGACCCCTCCGGCCTGCCCATGGCTGCAAGAACCCCGACCGGTTACCACTGCCTGTTGGAGGTGTTTGAGAGAGAAGAAGATTTTTAGGTTTCTTTTATTGTTGGAAATCTGTAATATCACAAATAAACAAGGTAGCTTTGGTCTCTTAGCCATCTAGCTATTGCTGCTAAAGCTAAAGCCCCATTGGTTGTTATTCCCAACAAAACGGCAGCGTGCAATGTAAAGAAACCGGTGCATGCTTACTTCCTGTTGGCCTAAACAAATGTGTCATCCCTGCAGAACAATATATGGCTAATGTGTCAGAAGGAAAGTTTTTGGATCAAGGCCACCTAGTGGTTGCATCAACAAAGTGTAAAAGGTGACTATGACAAATAGGCTACAACATGTTTTTACTGTGATTGGCCTAATTTGACACCAAGAATAACATATGACATTAAAATTAAGAATATTCTATTGATATGATATGCTGAAATATTCTCCAAACAGTGGCTGATATCTCCGTGTTTTTTTTAATGCAAATCCCCAAATCAATACTTGCCGGGATGCAGTGGTTTCAAAACAACAAAATGTATCTGATCATACATACTTTACATATTTAAATACAATACTATCCATTGCAATGATGATAATTAATTTTGAAAGAGAACAGATACAACACACAGAATACGTGCATGTGATATTTACAGTTAAAGTCGGTCAGGTCCAGAAATGCTGACTTGAATCTATGAAGACATGGATGAGAGCACAACATGTCAGTTAAATCCCATCACTTACTGTATCTTTGCAGATGTACGTCTCTTAAATATGGATGAGTTAAATCTGCACAAAAGAGCTCCCCTCAGCCTCCTCTTGTTCCCTTTTCATAAGAGAACAAGAGCAGCTCAATTATTGATAGAGGCAGGTACTGTACGCAAACTCCTGCAATGCAACACTCTTCTGCTGTGAGAAAGACTTGGCCTGCTTTAACCACCCAAACCGGCGGTTACGCTCTACCTGTGTGCTAAAAAAACACACCGCACGAGAAAATGAGAGTTCCCTTTTACATGCAAAAAAAAATTCATTGAAAAAAATAAAAAAAAGGAAATGCAACGGGGTGACTCTCTACTCTCATGGCTTATAGATGTGCAATGAAAAATTGATAGCTAGTAGATGCACGATTGCTATGAACATTTCAGTTTGGGGTGTGGTGTACAAATAGTTGGTGGAAGCATAAGGTCAGGTGCATAAGGATAACAGATGGAAAACTGTGGCTGCACTGGAGAGAAATAAAACAGCGTGGGGCTTCAGCCCCTCTCCTGCTGCATCACCCCCCCCCCCCTACACGAGTCTGCTTCAGCTCGGGCGTCTCCCACAACTTTAGCCTGCAGGCGAACGGCTCTGACCCTTGTCCTTCTGTCACTCTTTTAAAGGTTGATTGACCCAAATTAGAACAACAACACATTTTTCTCTCTTACCTGTAGCGGTATGTAGCCGTGTGCAAATAGTTTGGGTTTCACTGGCTCAGTCTGAAAAGTCTGCCTCCTTTACAAAACAATGTAATGGAATTGGCAACATCTTTAAGTAAAAGTCTCAAGTCTCGTTAAGAAAATAGTCTCTGAATGTTGGCCATGAAAATGACATTTTCCTTTCAAATATGGGGAAATAACTGAGGCAAAATTACATCTTCAAGCCATGTGGCTGTGCACAACACTCGAGACTAAACTTGAGACTGATGTTTTTTGCTTTCCACTCTTTTGTGATTTAAATCAAAGTTATATTTGGTGCAAAGTAGTTTCAATGTAAACTGCTGATGTCTGTGGCTTATCCGCAGTATCGGAAACATTTTGTAAGTTCCCCAAGAACGACAAACAAAAATGTAATTTGTATTCGGGGCGAGAGCAGAAAATAACAAGATACCCAGCCCAGTATCTGACATTGTGCAATTCCCCATCATGACATTGTTCAGTGCCAACACGATGAGTCTTTTCTAAGAGAGTAAGGGTGTGGAGCTCGGGGGGGAGCAAATCTCATGCAGGAGCCCGCCAGAGACCAATTAACAAAATGCCTTTTTATTAGCCTTAAGCACAATGTCTCCCTAACTTCAACCAACTGTTTTTCTTTTCTCTAGTACATTGCCATATCTGTTATCTTTCCTTAACCTAAACAATTATGTAGTTCACATATGCAGAAATTGTAGCGAGCCAGAATTTTACAAACATAAAAATCTTCTGATAAAAATCCCTCTGAACGTAATCTGTGGTTTTACAGAATCGAGTCGAGTCACCGCTAAGTGAGAATACTTGTTCAAGTGAATCAGCGTCTTAATGTCCAGAGAGGGGGGATCTCCCGAGGAGAGGCTCTGCTTTGGAAATGTTGGTCTCGCAGCTGCTAAACTCATCATCGGGGGAGCTGGTCTCCTTCTGAACACCCTATAACATCCCAACAGGTCAGATTTAGACGCTTCCTTCACTTCCTCCTTTGATCATCACCACTCTTGAGACATGAACGAGCTCACTGACAGCCTCACTTGTGGAGCACCGCAACGCTCGCCTGGATTAATGGGCCTCCCAATGAAGATACAAATGTAAAAAAAAAAGTGCATTAGTGTTTGTTTGCCATGAACAATAATAATAAATACTTCAGTTGGTATTGTTGAGCTCTTCAACGTCGCCGAGATTCCAGCGCCGAGTCTGCCAATTAAACGTCTGCCAATTAAACGTCTCCGAGTGAGCGGAGAGTTATATTTCCAGCGGGGTGTAATGATAATTGTGTTTATTGTGTATTTTATTGGCTGACGGCCTAATGCATTTTCCATCTCACTATGTCACTATGAGGCACTGCTCAAAAAACTAATATTGATGAAAGCAGAAAAATGCCTAGCCGTACAAGAACAACCCCCCCCCCCCACACCCCCCCCACAATCTTTGTGATTGTTTGGCTCCCATCTGGTCCTGTTAATGCTTTAAACACATGCTATTTAACTACGAGCAATTGAGGCAGAAAGTCCTCCCGTCTGGGTTTGCATTTGATAGATTTAATTATTTAGTATTTTGCTCTATTTGTTTAAATGTTCTTTCCCTGACTGGAGAACAAGAATTCAGATTGAAATGGTAAACAACTTGCAAGTCGCTGCGTCTGTCCCGACTCGAACAGTACGGTGTGTGTTTGTACCGCACCCTGCCATGCAGTTGTCAGCGGCTTGGTTACAGCCGCACGTTACTCCACAGACATGAATCACAGGCACAGCCATGAGCAGCAAAATGTCTATATTTCCAAGTTTTTCCAACTTTGGACGTATTCATTAAATAATTAATCTTGTGAACAGCAGAATTTGGAGCTTGTGATTCTGGACAGCGTTGAATAAGATATTCTTAAAAAAAAAATATATATATTAATGAAGAAAGTTGTTTTTTTAAACAAGAGCAGAAACCTCTTCTGGTTTAATAAAGTTATACAGAAATACTAACCGAACCAAAAAAAACAACAAAAAAAAAACCTTTAAAAACAAGAACTCATCAGCTTCAGAGTAACACGTCAAGGGCAACAAAGTCATGACTCAAATCCTGGAAATGTATACTGTATCTAAAATAGACATTACGCCTAAGTAAAGCATGTGAATGAAATGACGCATGCCCCAACGGTCTGATGTAATACTACGCAAGATTTAGAAGGAGCAGCAAGTTGACTGAGTTTACTTCCAGCTATTGTCGCTAGTGGGACTCTGCACCTGTTAGCCTCCTGCCCGCCGCCTCCTCTCTGCATCCATTGTGTGATCTGCGTCCACTACAGTCTGGTGCAGTACAGCAGGTAGACCCTCAGTACCTACAGACACAGGACCCAGACCAGTCCCTGCTCCAGGAACTCACCTTTCAGAAGCGTCCTCCAGTGCGGCTCCCACTAACAAGTCAGGTATCAAACCAGATCTGAGTTATCACCCCCACTCCTAAAACACCTTGTTTCCAGTTTCCACCAGTGACACCAAAGAAGGGAAAATACTGCTATTCCATCTAAGTGCTCACGGAGCAGGCTTGACTGAGAGAGCACAGGAGAGAGGAGAGAGGAGAGGAGAGAGGGAGGAGAGCAAAAAGACAGAGAGGGCTGGTGTCCTATTACACACTCTCCACTGAAGTCCCCCTCCCCCTTCCCCCCTCCTCCTCCTCCTCCTCCTCCTCCTCCTCCTCCTCACCCCTCCCTTCCACGATCTTCCTCCTTCCCTCCCTCTATTAACCAGACATCAAACTTTAACCTGCGCAGCTCAACACATCAGAGGAGTGGAGGACTCGTACCTCACACAGCGAGAGGGCGAAGCCGGAAAAGGTCAGACACATTCGTGACTGAAGCTGCTTTTAATTTAGCCGTAAGACCCCATATCACATCCCCCCGTGATATGAACTGAAACAGACATTTTCCATTTGTTTCTACTTTCATCGGCATTTCAAAACAATTATGAATCAGCTTTCAAGTATTTCCTACAATGCCATTTTAGGTCACGCCTTGAAAAGAACACGGAGTGTCGTTCTGAAAATAGTTTTGACTTCGTTCGCACCAAATCAGGCGTCAGGGTTGTGCGGCGGTGTGGGAAAGTGTCGTTTAAATGACCCCTTTTTTGTTGTGATCTTTGACCCTGCAAGAAAAATAAGAAGAACTTTAAGACGGAACAAGAGGTTCTACGGCAATGTCCTTCTTCCTTTCGGTCTGATTTCCAAAAGTTGATTTAGTTTCAAACGTTCCGCCTTACTTGGTGTGAATCTAGCTTGAAATGTCTACACCCATTGGGAGACACTCCGTAAAGTTGTGCTGAGACTCAGTGGTGAACAAGTTGTATTGGCTCTAGCTTCGACTCAAGAGAGGAGCTGCTGGAAATCGGATAAATTGCCACTCGAGTCAGAATCGTACAAAACATAAAAACATGGAGATAGAAATCCGTAAGCTCCCCAGACCTCTGTAACCCGCTCATTATATGTAGCTCAAGGCTAGATTAGCTGATTCTAGCATAACACACGGTCGAGTTGCACGGTTAATGTCGGCGCCATGGACTTGACGAGGGACAAGAATGTGTGGAATGAAAAAAAGGTTATCTCTCTCAGAAACATTCTTTTAAACTTGCAACTGTGAACATGGCAACATCCTTCACTGAAGTGTGTTTGTGCTAAAAAGCACTAAAAGAGTGGAGATCGATGGTAATATAAGTTCAATTCACCGTGAATGTGTAGCGTGGCCGACAACTGCTGAGTTTTCCCTTTGCATATTCTTTCTTAAGCTGATCCTTACCATTCTGTGCATTAAAATGTCCTCTTTTTGAGTAACGTGGCCACAGAAGTGATGCATTTCATCATCACAAGTAGGAGTGAAGTGAAGTAATAACATATAGGACATTCTTCATCCGATGTGGTCAGCCACGGAAAAAGATGAGGATATGCGTTTGGTTGAGGGACGCACGCTCCCCCAACTTGAAGGGAAGGAAAAACTTAGAGTTCACACATCACTTTTAATGGGCTCATTGGGGGAATCTCGC
The DNA here is from genome assembly GCF_009769545.1 of Cyclopterus lumpus. Classification (NCBI taxonomy): domain Eukaryota; kingdom Metazoa; phylum Chordata; class Actinopteri; order Perciformes; family Cyclopteridae; genus Cyclopterus; species Cyclopterus lumpus. The sequence continues at coordinate 11,493,916 of NC_046988.1, forward strand.
TCAGCGCAGGGACTTAAACATGCTATGTAGAGGGTCTAAAACCATGCCAAGCACTCCATCAACACAAACACTCATCCCAGGACAGATTGGTCGCGTCAACACACGCCCAAACCAGAGGAGTCAGGAGTCTAGAAAGACTTGGATATGTTAGCCACATGTATTTGATTAAACTAAATCCATACTGAGCTCCAGAGGGGGGAACTATATGCTCCGTTTGCACGTTCATGAATGGATGCATTTGTGTTGCTCCCCGAGTGTCACTTTGCTGCAGTTATGAGCCAGGATGTGAAGGATTTCACAATTTGGCACTTTGGGCGTTGAGGTAGAATTAGAGCTTATTTCTAAAATCACAGCTCAGGAAAGAAATGAAAGGGACTGTGTGTGTGTGTGTGTGTGTGTGTGTGTCTCTGATGAAAGCGTCTGGCAGACAGACGCTTTCATCGTGAAATGGGGGAGCAAATAAGGGGTCGCTGGTGGCTGAGACAGGAGGAAATAATTACCTTTCTCCCTGACAATGGAGCCTGATTTACGCCTCTCAAATTAAAATGTCAGGATAGCCCACTGGAGCCACGCAAGTTTCTCATCCGGCCCCGATTGCACCGGCATCATTGGTGGAGTATAGAAGGACGAAAATGGAAAGAGGTGCGAGAGCAAAATAGAGATGAGGCGTATATCCTTTTTTACGATCCCCACGACGGCGCTTCAGCTGTAAATTAACTTAATAAGCACGACGAGCCAAAGAGAAACACGTAGGTGTACCGTCTGACAGGAGACTTGATTACAGGGAACCACCGTCTTATTGTAAGTGGTCGTAAAGCCTTAAAAAAAAAAACAACGACGACGACGACAAAGAAAATCAAGTGGCAAAAACAATTAGCTCCAAAAAGGATGAGTCTGGTCATGCAACATCTCTGTCACACAATTTGCAGGTGGCGAGGCTTATGGCGTTGGCGGGTGCCGCCTCTCCCGCTTGATCTCTTGGCCATGCACACACACACACACACACACACACACACACACACACACACACACACACAAACACGCACACACACAACATGCCCCTTGTTAGCAGCGCAGATGTTACGCATTTGTCACGCTGATGTTAAATGCGTAGGCCAAGGCCGGGGCCAGGGCCCTCCCGTGATGCTCGCCGTATCACCAGCACATGTATGCACATGTATACACTCTGTGGGATCACAGGCTCAACTGTAGCGTGCTAATAGACTATCTCCACTGTTTTAATAGTTCCTTATAGGACACTGATCACATTTCTTTTAGGGCTTTGCTCTTTCCTGTGCAGCCAAGGCTGTGAGAAACATGTTGAGCTGAACACGGGGAAATCCATTTATTTCATATGAAGCTGGAAACCCGGGGAAGCTCACAAATTTGTTCGCCAACCAAAGTGTTCTTCTGTGGTTTTGCATGTTTCTTAGTTTGCCAATGACTGCTTTTCTTCCTTCTCAATAGGTTCAGAAAATTGGGATTTCAAGATTTGGTGGGGCTGAAACTAATGATTATTTTGGCTGCAAAATGTCAATTTCCCACAATTTCCCAGAGCACGGGAAAAAGTTCTCTTTAAAATGATGTAAAAAGATCAAAGCTAAGGAGCTGGAGCCAGTGAAGGCAGTTATTGTGCTTCACTCAAAAGGCCATTGTCAGAGTTGACAGATCTTTTCTGTAAGAAAATGTTCAGTTTAAATTAATAAACTAATAAACTTACAAAGCAAGCAGTCACAAACATTTCCATTCAGTGTAATAAAAGCAAAAAACAAACAAAGAATACTTCTTTAGCCGGTTGACAACTGCTTGATAATGAGTATTGAAATATCAAGGAGACAAGCAGCTTGTCTTTTTCCAGCCTCGAACTGATTGCTGTGCAGCACATATTGTTTGTAGACATAAATCCAGACTATTCCCATCATATTTTACATTATGTGCATTCCATCTGTTCAGCCGGTGTACGCTTGTGGCCGACACTTCCGTACGCCCAATGGAAGTGTTGAAAATCAAACGTCAGAGACGTGAATAATGGGATTGCCAATTAGCTGCTGGGCTACAAAGGGCATATCTGATTAGTGCTAAACAGGAATAGGCAGCGCGCTTTCACTTTCAACAGCTCACTCTGGGAGATTAATCGAGTGGTTTGGCCGCCCTAGCAAAAAAAAAAAAAAAAAAAAAGGTGAGGAATTCTGCAGAGTCCAAACAACTTGAGAGAAATGTTTTTGCTCCTCTTTCTCAATGTCGGAAGTCATCAGCGGGAATACAGCGCTGAGTGCTGATGTGGTCTGACTGGGGCTGAGAAAACGAGATGGAGTGTGACGTTTCTCTGTGAGAGGCTTATTTCCATAATGCACTATCCCCACGCCGCAGATGCAAACGTAAAAGCTTCAGGACAGATTGGAACAGACAGGGGGGGGGGGGGTAATGGTGAAAAAGCAGAGGGCAGACAAAGCTGTTGACGAACCACAGAAAGGAAACAATTAGTGAACACATCACAGTGATTCCCTTGTGTACAATAAAAAAGACCCACACGTTGTCGCTATACACCTGGATCTAAACCTAGTTAATGGGGATCTGTTAATGTAACATGTGGCTGAACAATACTGGTTCAGACATTTTTGATTTTGTTACCATTTTCCAGTCTTAGCAACTACTATATACATGCACAATTAATTGCAAAAACAATGGTGCCATAGAATCTCGTGAAATAGGTTCCACGGTGTTCTTCATTTTCAGGCAGGTTTTGTGGATTTGGTTCCTTTGATCCATTTTTTAACCTGTTTTCACTGCTGCCTCAGTTGGACATCTTTAATATATCCTTTAAAACGCATTCTATCTTCTGCTCTCGAAAAGGCACCTTTTTTTTATTTTCCAAAAATGTGATCATATTTATTCAGGTGGTGCAGTGAGTGACAGTGCGGGCTCCATGGTGAAGTTAGCTCTGACACGTGGAAGTGGGGGGCGGGGCTTAGCGAAGGGTCAGTCGATTAAGCAAAAAAACCAACTCATTAGACAAAGACAAGATTCCCCATTGCCACATATACATCACTGGCATATTGTAAATGAATGGAAGGCAAATATTCTTCAATGTTAATTGTGGGTGTGTGACTGTGGCCATAACATTCCTTTTGTTCAAAACCACGCACATATTAACAAAACCACCATTGAGACAAAAACAATCAAAGCTGCCGAGTCAGTCAGCAACACTTCCTTTAAGCTTTAAGATGTTTAGCAATCTGGTAAAAGTTGCTCGAAGGGCTGGAAGTAAACCAAAACAATATGCATAACCATATGCATAAAATAATGCGCTGCTTCCTCTCCACCTGAATGCTGGAGGATCATTAAAGCTTCATCCAAAATCACAGCAAATAAGAAACCGACAAACAGAAATCACCATCATCCTACGACTGTCATTTTTGTATCTATGAGATGCAAATGCACTGAGGCAGAAAGTAGTGTAGTGCATAACTACAGTTGGGTATGATTTCAGACAGCAAACTACAAATATGAAAACATCTACATTCCTGATTAGGGAAAGTCTGTTTAGCTTGACTCCCCACGTCGGTTGCGTTGTACGTCCACAGGAAACGCCCCGACATGTCCCCACCATTAGTGAAAAGTAATTTTCAGGCAACATGCACACACAGGCCGACGTGCATATTGATCCGCATTCCTGTTGTTAACCTTCTCGAACCTCCGTCTTTAAATGGCAGTTGTTTTTTTTTTGGTGCAGACTGCGATAGGGTGAGGTCACGGGGTGTATAATTTAAAAAGAAGGGATTTAGAATCCTTTGAAACTGATGCGACGCCTCTGAACATGTAGCACTGTGCCGCCGTCTTTCGCAGGAAAAGAGCATTTGTGCTATTTCTGACAAGATAATCAAATGCCACGGTTAGTGAATGTGCCCATCTGTCCCCGTTTTACCTGACACACTATACCGGTGTGTGTCTCCTTTGCATCAATGCACATCATTTCCTGTCTTCACTTCACAGTTGGTGGTGGTGGTGGGCGGAGACAGTAAAATCTAATTAAAAGTTCTATACTGGAGGTATTAATGGAATCTGGTTATGATTTATCCCTCTTCCTGCTTCTTCTGCATGCGATACGGTGCACGGCTCCACACTTACGGCCTGATGGATTTAACAGAGAACGCAATCCGAGACTTTATTAGTCTGGCTAATAAACTTAATGAACTCACACGTGAAACAGCCACTGTTAAAGTTAGTTGTGGTTTTCAGAGGCAGCTTTACGAGATTTATATGTTCACTGGTTTCGCAGCAAATATCCAGATATCATAATCTGTGTAACAGGACAGAGCAAATGTTCTACGCTGATTGTTTTCTTGACGCATGCTTTAAGGCGTACGTGTCTGTCTTTAGGGATCAGTGAGATTACTGCCAAGAGATTACATCCAACCGCATGAATTTAGTTTCTGGCACATCTTCCAAAATCCTAAACAAACTCCAATACAACCAGAACTCTGCTGCTCGCCTGCTCACCCACTCCCGTTCCCGTGATCACATCACCCCTGTTCTCCAGAGCCTTCACTGGCTCCCCGTCCCACAACGGATCCAATACAAAATCCTTCTCCTCACTCACAAAGCCCTCCATAATCAGGCCCCCTCCTACCTCACGACCTGCTCCACCACCACACTCCATCTCGTCGGCTCCGCTCCTCTGATGCCGACCTCCTGTCCATCCCACATAGGACCAAGCACCGGACGTGGGGTGACAGAGCCTTCTCCATATCTGCCCCCTCCCTCTGGAACTCTCTCCCCAAACTCATCCGAGACTGCACTGATCTTTCCTCATTCAAATCCCAAATCAAAACCCACCTGTTCAGAACTGCTTTTAATGTGTGATTGTTTTTTTGTTTTGTTTTTGTTTTCTTATCAGGGTCCGAGCGACTCAAAGTCCCTATTTATTTGTTTTATTTATTTTACTTGTATTTGAGCTATTCTTATTTATTTATTTTTAGCTTTTAGGATGTTTTAATTATGTGAAGTGTCTTTGAGTATTATGAAAAGCGCTATATAAATTAAATGCATTATTATTATATTATTATTATTACATGAGGAGAATTTGTTTTTCATGCTGTTATGACGTGATTTTATTAGAATTCACAATAAAGACGAATACATATATTTGAGGTGTCTGGTACGCCCGTTTGCTGCAGGTTCCCTATGTGCAATATTTTTGTGTTTTTGTTTCGGAAACTTGATTATTTTTAAATTATAGTCCCACTAATAGATCTGTGGACAACTAACTCGAGGGCATGGATTTGCTTCAAAGTGGGACTGACGTGAAGCTATCTATCTTCCACACTTTAAAAGATAAATTGTAAGAGAATATAAAGATTAATGTACGAAAATACAAGTAGATTATATGACGTGATGAGGATTTATTGATCAATGCGCAATACAATAGAAGGTTGCTAAATTGAACCTGCAACAAGAATTAAAACATGAAACACTGTGGCTCTTCAAAAGGATGGACAAAAAGTCAAATCAGTGACACAATGAGAATTTTTGTTTCAGAAACACTATATTGAGAAGAGACGACCGGCCCCGGAGACTCAGATTTTTGTATTCGGGCGAGTGACAGCTGCTGGGAGGAGAGTCCTGGAAGCAGAATCCTGAAATAACAGACTTGCTGGAAGGAGGTGAGGTTGTGAGGATGACAAGTATGGGAGGGCCGGCGGCCACCGAGCTGGACTGTAGTGTTGGGGATTTCACGCTGGAGGCCAGTGGGGGCCAGAGAAATTGGATGCTTAGAAGTCTGACAGGGTTGGACACCATATGGTGGAATATCTGAAGTTTGGTAGCTACTGAGCCAGTCTGAGGATGAGAGCTGAGAGAAGAGCTTGGAAAAGACTGAGTGCCGAGATATTTGGGAATGTGAAAGACAGAAGGAGTGGGCAAGCCGAGACAGTGACAATGAGGTCCAGATTGTCGCTCGAGGGTAGCTTGTTACTACCGGGTAATCTTGGAAGAAGACAGCGAGCATGCTTGGAGATGATGGGGCTGGCATATGTTCTGGAGGATGCAATAAGCAGGGGGTCTTTGGCGAGGAATGATCAGTGATCAGGAACATCAGTGTGGCGCTGAAGAGGATGTGGATATCGGTCTAGAAGTCGTTATCACGACCACTTTAATGCCTCAGAGGGGCCGGCCTCCACCTACCATGTTGTGAAAGTGGAATTCAAACCAAAAAAAGTGTGCACGTTGTGTAACAAAAGTATGATAAGATGCTGTAAATCAACAAATATTGTTGGTTTCACACAGGATGGCAAACAGTGACATTCCTGTTTATTCAACATATCCTCATACAACGGTTTGTATGACATCTTCTGGTTCAATGCATCGTCTTTTCAAAATAAACATCCGTCTTCACAGGGAAGAAAATGACTTGGTTAGGTTTGGGAATAGATTGTAAAATACTGAGTTAGGATTAGGCATCAAAACATCTCAGTTAGGTTTAGGAATAGATAGTAACCATAATAACCATTAACATTGACCTCTCGTGTCACGTGTGGAACAAACTGCGGTCTCCCGGCTTTAAGACCGCCGTTTGTTGGACCCATTCATCCCGCCCAACAGATAGGAAAGAGGAAGATGTAACTCTGCACTTGAAGCGTCCTTGCAGAAAGGAGACACGTATACTGTCGGCCTTTAGGTCGCTCACCCCAATTTTAAACACCTGGTCCATCCAGTTGACGTGTTCATCCAGATAAAATAAAGTCGAGATTTGAAGACACGATAAAGGAGAAGACAAGAGGAATTTATTTCTCCATGTTGTTATGATGGTGAGACCGTCGTTAGGATTTCTTGAGCAACCGGCAAGAAGTTTGAAATCAGAGAAAAGTATGGAATCACTAAAATGAGGTCCAGCAGGTCTGTAATTAGTTTATTTGACAGACTTTTAGCTCTGAAAGAAAGAAGGTTATCTCCAAATCTATGAACTCATTTGAAATCACTCTCTCCTTCTATGCGCCTCATAATGAAAGACGGCCATTCACAGTGCGAACGCAGAGCCACTCAGCAGATGCTATCGGCTAAGTAAGTTATTTTAATGACGAGCATGCCCGGCGAGACAAAGACGGACTTGAGGACTGCGCCGCATAAGATGGTACATTATGCTGCACACAAAAATGCCTCCGCCTGCCGCGCTACACTCTCATTCAACATCATCATCGGAGGAGGAGCAAATCCATTTTGGCCTGTCAGCTACAGCTCATTAACTTGCCGTGCTAGTTCCCATCCTGTTGCCGTGCCTTCTGCTGCATTTTATTGAATTTCATCCCTCATTTCCCTGAATTGTCACTGTGGCCATCGTTTTTTTTCTCTTCTTTTTTTCATTGCAATGAAAATACTATTAGACATGCATCCTACAACTGCACATTGTTTGGGATGCAACACATGAATGCATTTTATCTTGGACTCAAGCACAAGTCACAAACAAAAAACATAAACCAGTGTAAGATGCTTGCAAAGCTAATAGTGGGTAAATCTAATATGTACCTAACTGTTTGACCCTCCAAAGATAGCTTGGAGCCAAATTGGCTGGTGGTTGTTTTTCTTATCAGTATATTTGTGGCTGATTTACCCAAACTTTGATAAGATCTACAGTAAACACCCTCGGTGATTGATAGGTAGATAATACATATCAATCGGAGACAATCGTCAAAAGGAAAAAAGAAAAAGTCAGTTGCAACGAGTACATTCCACCCCAGCGCCATTCATCATCATTTACATGACTCAAGCTAATAGTGTAGGATGGAGACAGAGATAAAAAGGCTGCTTGTTTTATCTTCGCCATCTGAATTCCTGTAAATGTACTGTCACTGTGGATCACCGCCGCAACTTCAGATCTCCACGCCGCCGCTCTACAGGAATTTCAATCAGGTGGAGAGGAGAGCCTCCTCAGGGGTCCTCTTCTCGATGGCCTCAGAGCTACAAGGTCACTTAATAGCTGCCATTGTGTCCGATGGGGTTGATGGCAATATATATTCTGTGGGCGTTCTTGGCTTAAAGGAGATCATGTCAGCATCAATCCTGGAGGGTCATGATTGTCCGATTGAGCCTTCGTTTGAAGGTCACGGGGTCACGGTCCTGGTGTCAATCACAAGATGACCTCCCTGACCGAGTCGGGAAATGGAGAAGATGCAGATTTTCTGCTGTCGCTGTAACTCCTTCAACAAGTCCAAACACAGCGACTGTTAATGCTGCGATTGGTTTGAATCAAAAGGGCCGCGAGAGCGTGAAGACCAATAAAGAGTTTAAGTGCTCTGTCAGTTTCACACGTAGTAAAAACAAGGAACCTAAATGTGCTGTAATTATAATTTAACATCCACCGCATTATAAAATATAATATATAATAAGTGGAGTTGCCGTAACTACAGGAGCATAAATATTTGATAGCGATACAAAATGCTTGGGAGCCTGGCTGCATTATATTTCTCTTTCTGAATTGTCTCCTGCCGCCTGAATTTTGTGTTTTTCTTCCCCCATAAATTGGTGCATAAAAAAAAAGCCAGTGATTGTGCTGTCAGCTCTCTGAACCACCTTCACAAAAGGTCCCTTTTCACTGCAGCCATGTTGATATTGCGAGGGAAACGCTAGTGTAATTAATAACATTACAATAATTATGGCCCCATTCCATTCTGGTGGGTCAGAGCCCTGGTACTGCGCATGCTGGGCTCACTGGAATGACTGTGACACACTAAATAGAACAGGTCCATTATTCATCTTCTATCCATCACACCTGTGTGTTTGGACTAACCAGCGCTTCCAGCACTAACAGGAAGACCAACAGAAATTCCCTCTTATCTCTGCCAATGAACAAGTGCTTTGTATCTTTGGCTGACGGATATGTCAACACATTACACCCAGTCCATTAGAATATGAAAGCTTTTATGTAGACGGGCAAATTAGTTAAAACGCCACCTGGTTTCCCCCTCAGAGTCTGCTGTCTATTATTTTAATCAATATGTCCAACTAACTATAGCCTCTTTATTCTGTGGCCAGAACATAGCAGCCAAACAATAAGTTAACGCGCACAGAGTGTTCAGCCTAAAGGGAGCTTGCGTCATCCGTCTCGGACAACGTAAACACCTGAAGATCCCCAAAGGCTCCTTTTCCGCAATCATTTCAAACACCAGCGGACAGCTAAATGGGACACTTTGCAACAATCGTGGCATTGTTTGAATTGTAAAGATGGATGGATTCTTCACGCGCCAACGGGCAAAAATAAAAAAAACTGACCATTTTTCCTGCTATCTCTTAATGCATCTCGTCAAGATTCTTTGGGGTTTTTCAAAGTTCAAAAGGTGAGTGCCGTCTGCCTCAGAGTGGCTAACAAACTCAACGGATATACAACCTCATTAGCCTGAGAGCCAGGGTCTCTCTGGAAGCACATGGCTCAACTGCCATCAATTTATACACATCAGCAGATTGTTCGGATTCACAGAAGCCGCGGCCCCCCAACACACTACCTGCATTATGAGCAGATGTGCCAGGAGCTGCAGTCCCTGATTCGGAGGCGCATGACGAATGGCTGAATTTCACAGGAGGCCAAGGGTCAAGTCGTATCCCTTACCCGACCCTGGCATTAGACACAGATGCATGATGTCAGTTCCCATGTGGTGAGACTGGAAGGGGACTGCAAAGCCCTTTGACACGCCTAAGACTTCCCCACGGAGCTGCAATCCCGGCCGCCACTCACCATGAACCCTCATTTCCCAGATACCCACCTCAAATTATCCAGTCCCGGAGGTGTGGCACGCTTTCTTTCATTCACCTTCACCCGCCATTCCCCTCCACCAAACCAGCCCCCACAGACACCCACCAAAGCCATTCACCTGTGGAGGGAAGCCCACAGTGCAAGAAAAGGTTCAAGCCGTGTCTCGGCTCGTAGGTCCTGGTTTCAGCACGTTTTGGCCTTGTAACTCCCGGTGCACAGCAGATTTCTTTGTATAATTCATTGAACACTACACAGGCCCTCCACATCGTCAATATGTTTCTTTGAAGAAAAAAAAGGGCACCGCTGCACTCTTGTCCTTCCACCATAAATATCAACATATGCCTCTTTTTCCACAGTGAAATGGAAGAACTAATCCAGCAACTACCGATATATTTTGCGCTGCGCTTTGAAGGATGAATGTACGGCAATTTGGAATTGAGCAGTCGCTGAACGTAACAACGTGTTATCTGTGTCATTACCGCATACAAGCTGGTTTCATTGTGTGCAGCTGATTTCACTCAGGGAACAATCAGAATCCACTCTAAATGCGATGTGTTACCGGAGGTAGTCTTTGTTTTTCCACTTTATTACAACATTGTGGTTTTGCTTTTCCTCTACATTAATCTCAACTGTAGACAAACGAACTCCGTTCATGATTCCCAACGATATGAGGTTTTGATATATGCGTCTCCAGTTTGAAAACATAAACGTCACTTTTTATAGATTTAAATGATTAATGACAGTTTGGGCCAGGACTTTATTTTACGACTGTTCTCAATAAATATATAGACTCAACATAGAATACTTTAAGTATTAATTCATGTGAAACAAAGGCCCATTTATCAGATTAAAGTACCTGGATGCCAGCAACATGGGAGGGTATATTGGCCCGATGTCACCCCTCACTTATAAATTGAGGCTTGTGTAAACTTCCTGCGGTTTTATATGCTTCCTGAGGTCAGGGGTCAACGGACGAGCATGACTAATCACAAGATAAATCAACGTCTGAAAGCATTTTGTCGTCGCGTACTAGAATTCGATCAGCTTTAAATGATTGTAAAGAGCCTCGATTGGCCCCGTTACTCATTTTGATGGGTGATGTTTTTAACAACGAGCTTACATACACACTCTGCGGACACTGCATTAGCTGGAAGTGCTGAAAGGTAACACTTGAGTCACATCGCGGAATAGTATCACCGTGCATTCAGTTTAGTTTTATTTCGTATCTGTAGGCAGGGGATGGATGGGTAAAGGTCATGTAACGGGGTCTGGATCTCCGGTGTGGTGGATGGATGGATGGAAAATGACAATGAATGGACCTGGGAGGAACAGAGAGACAGACTGTGACCATCACTTGTGTGCAAACATGTTAAAAGGCAAACGTATATAAATAGTTTATCAGATAAATAATATGTTGTATGTTCAGCTTGCTTTTCTGCGCCCAGGTGCCCCCAAAACAAATCTAATTATTCAGTTTTAACAATGTTTTTAGCCCACTATGTTGCAGCTTGGCTCCTGGAATGGTAACGTTGGTTGGTCGTCACGCCACTTTGGTCCAGCCTGAAATATTTCAACCACTAATCAATGGATTGACATCAAATTTGGATAAAGATTTGTGCACAGTGAGATTCATGGTTGGCAGATGATATACTCTCATGGTTTTGGTGATGTCGGGACTTTTCATCTGGCGCCGTCATCAGGTCAAAACATACTTTGATTTATGACCTGCAAAGCTAACGACATCTCCATCTGCCTCAGCTGCACTTAGTGGGCAGCGTCACACGCTAAACTGAGAGGGCCAACGTGGTGCACATCAAAGCATGTTAGCATTGACATTGCGAACATGTTAACATATTTGATTCAAAGTGTGACACAATAAAAACTTCATTAAGTTATGAGCTTGTTTAAAATCACTTATTGCAGCTTGCATTCAATACTTTTCATTAAGTGTTTGGGCAAGTATATATATATATATATATATATATATATATATATATATATATATGTGAAAATCTATATTGGTGAAAGCGCTTTTCAAGTTATATATATATATATGAGTATATGCAGGTTCTGTTCATGTTTTATTAAAATGGCTCAATGCCTCACAAGCCATTATTTATTGGTGCTTATATTTCAGCCTGGGGTCCCTAAAGATCAAGCCAATCAAACCCCGGGTGACACACTGATTGAGGCTCAGACAGTTCAATCAATACGTCCTGGATTAGTAGTCATATGAATAACTGCAACCATTAATTATTGCTCCTTCTTTACTTGCTGGAACTGGATCAGCTTTGATGAGATCTAATAATCAGAGTTTTCTATAAATGTATTTTCTGCTGCTTAAAGAAATGGAACACAATCCTCTCAGATCCCAGAGTGAGATCTGCAAAACCATTTAGAGTTGCAGTTGTTTCCTCCTCCACAGTGGTCCTGCAGCGAGAAGGCAACGCAGCATATAATGAACTTTCCATTGTTCTTATTATTTCAGATTTGAATCACTCACGCTGTTGAGTGTAATACCTTCTAAGCTTGAATCTGGAATCGCATGGAGAGAAGATTTACATTATAGGAGGAGGCCACAGCAAGGCCTTCATTCTCACGGGGCTTCTGCTGGGTCCAAGGTCGGCCCCGCTCCGCCACAAAGAAGAGGCTCATTACGGCAAACCATCAGGCCCTCACGTGGATTATAAACATATGTGAAGAAGAAGCACCTCTAATTCAATTCAATTCAGTTTATTTTATATAGCCCAAAATCACAAATTACAAATTAGCCTCAGAGGGCTTTACAATCTGTACACATACGACATCCCTGTCCCAGGACCTCACATCGGATCAGGAAAAACTCCCCCAAAAAAACTGAAAAGACCCTTTCACAAGAAAAAAAGGGAAGAAACCTTCAGGAGAGCAACAGAGGAGGATCTGTCTCCCTGGATGGACAGAAGCAATAGATGTCATGTGTGAGTTACATGAACACATTCAATGAATAAGACAGAAATTATGAAAGGCATCCTAAAGGGAACTCGGAGGCTATTCAACACATTTTTGAAGAAACAAACTCACTCGTGCGCCCATCATCTATCAACAGCCAGTATTTAATTCCAGCACCAATCGTTGCCTGTCAATGGAGGACAAGTATGGAAATCCCTCACCTCCCCCTCATTCTGAAAAAGCTCCTCCCCCTCTCTATATCCCTTGGTTCGATCCGCCACCCACAAATTAAAATTACAATGAGGTCTGCAACCTGTCACTCCCCATTTTCTTGATTACCTCTGCAGCGTGACCCCCAACAGACATCGAAGCATTGAAACGGAATGACTTTAGGTCCGGATCAATAATCAAACCCAGTCTGCAGATCAAAAGAAATGCCCCGCCCCCAACCCCCACGGAGTCGCTCAGACTTTAAGTAAATGAGGAGGAGGGTGGCAGCGAGGGTCCATATACGGCCAAGATGTTTAATTAGTTTTACCGCGGGACACGTCCCCACCCAAAGTAGATGAATAGTGCTAATTAGCCGAGTGGACCATCAGGAACGCTCACAGGTAATTTCTCATTGATCGGGTCAGCATTAACTTGTGGACTCATTTTCCCTGTGGGGCGAACATCTTTGTCTCAGTTTTGTTATTGGGCTGGACGTCCCAGGGTCAACCACTTTGTAGTGGCCGCTGCAATCACAGTCGCACTGAGAGCCAAAAGTGTGTTTTGACTGTGCGGGTTTGAAGTGGAGACAAGAAAAACGGGGAGTGACCCTCCCCCCCCACCCAAAAAAAATATCAAAGTTTGGGGAGAATGTCACACTGCACTAGCCTTAAAGCACATTTCACCTTTGAGGCATTATCACAAAGGTCACCACTTCCTGTTGTCTAGTTTTAAGAAAATAAGCACCACAGTAGTTATTTTATTTAGTTTTGCATTGATGGATCAGGATATATATATATAAATATCTGGGTATTCATGCAGTTACATTCAGATTCTACATTACAGTGACAGGCTACATTGATTTTTGGTATTATTTATGGTAAATCACTTATTTAGTGCTAGACCGGCACAATCAATGCACAATCAATGGTATTGATTACAGACACGACGTTGCTCTCGGCGCACGGAGCCGGCTCTCTGAAAAAGGATGGAAATTAACTACGTTCTTTGCGAGGTCAATGCTGAAAACAAACCATAAAAAAAAGCGATGGTAATTATTCAGTCAGCAAATATAAGCAGTTTTTTTTCCCTTTTGGTTTGATTATATGCTAATTATTCATGACCTGGGAAACACAGAGGAGAAGCATGTGCATACTTCCTGTGATTCTGGACTCTTTGGGTAACCCTGGAAACGCAACCAGACACTGATTTACTGTTTAAAGGGTGGCTGGATTTGCAGGAATGCAAGCATATATTCTGTTATTTTGAAAGGAATGCCCACAAGCTCCACATTCCTCCGCTAATTAAGCATTGATTATTCTTCTGGATGAAAACATCCCACCTGTTTACTCAATGTGACATACAGATCTGAACATCCAGTCAGTCCCACAGAGTAGAGCTTTGCTGTCCAACTGCGGAGCCGCTTTGTGACCGCGTCCACATCTGTTTCCTCAAATTGGACTGTTGTAAAAATGCAACGCGAGGGCAACGGGATCATGGTTGTCTTTGTTTTCTATCATTGTGTTCCTCGTAAACATGTTGTTTTTTTCCGTGCAGGAGAACAAAGCCCCTGTCTGGGATCTCGGGATGACGACGGAAGAGTGGAAGCGCTCGCGTAACGCGCTCGGGGTTCAGATTGAGGTTCGAGGACATTTGCCACTATTGCACCTCCAGAGTGTATACAGATGATATACAAATCAGTAAATCAGATGGAGCAATGAGAGCGTAAGCAACGTGTGAGCTAGCGGGTTGGTGTGTGACTCCCACAGGCCCTGTGCACTTCTTCACACTCGGTTTGACACCAAACATAATGAGGCAGGCACCTCTTGGGATGTGGCCAGGGCACGCACACACACACCTACACAGACACACACACACACACACACACACACACACACACACACGCACACACTGCATTTTACGGTCGCTCTTTGAGAAACAAACTGCCCTTCCTCGTTGTGACACGTCGTTTCCTGAGCGTGTTTATGCTAAGACGCGGCGATCATTAAAACCAAACCAAGATGGCCGCAGTTAAAACAAAGCCGGCACGTTGCTGAGCCCCAGAGTCACTTAACGATAACTTCTTCTCTAAACAGGGAAATGCAGTGCAGAGAGAGCAGCCGCTTTGAGTCTGAACATAATTTACAGTCAAGTGTCGGAGCCACGGCCACCTGCTGCTGCCACGTCACTTTCCATTGATCCCAGACTTCAACGGAAGCGAGGCCGACTGTCAACAAACATTTTCAAAAAAGGGGAAAATCTAATGTTTTACTGTGTTTACACGGTCGATTTCTACCCAGTCCACCTCTCCTTTTCCAGGCAGGATCTGGTTCCCCGGAGCCCCGCCAGGGTCTATCTTTGGCCCATGGTTAAATCAGAAATCTCTCCCGGGGTAATTTTGCAAATTTGCAGAGCTATATTAGGAGGACTTCTGCAGCCCAGCGATCCTGCAAATCGGGAGCGCTATGAAACCTGATACGACATTTTATATGAAAAGCACGTCTGCTAATGCGCCCAGACGAAGCTAACATGCAAGGATTCGTTACAGGAAGTATTGAAGAAGGTGGCGCAGTGGTTATGTGATGCAGAGTTGAGGATCAGGCTGGCCCGGGGTCAAGAAAGGCTTTGAAGCGCGGGTATTCTGGGTCTCACGGGTCTCCCCCCCCCACACCCCCTTTTTGCCATAACATTTCATCAGCAAGCCGTGGATTTGAGCCACGACAACAGGCATTCGATTTAATGAGCAGACGCTCGTGACGAGGGCAGCTCGAGACGACACACATCTGAAGCAAATCAAAAATCCCATAAACCATCTTCTGGTTGTGTTCTCTGTTCCTCGGTTAATCCTACGTGTCTCCAGTAAACGGCTGTGCGGAGAACATGAGACACACTGCGGTCCAGTGAGTACTGCGGTTAGCTTAGAGGGTTAGCTTAGCATAAAAAAACACATGACCGTCGGCGGGTTTAGGGATAAATGGTAATCAACGATGTTTTGAGTCATGAAGAAAATGCTTTGCAGTCATCACGATGCTTGGATGGACACGGACTGCATTTTGATGACCGTGAAACCTTTTAATAATCATTCCAAACATTGTTGATCAGCACTTAACCCTCGCCCCTAAAGCCCGACCTCTGACACGCCAGCAGGCCGGAGGGTTTTATGAGGTCAAAAGGGCCAAAAGAACAAATGAGCAACAACAACAACTTGTTTTTACAGACTGAATAAATGAGATATAATGTGTTCATTTGTGACCTTTGAGGTACTGGTAGGCTCGCGATACCCCCTGGTTTCCATTCTCTTCATTCTGAACAAGCATGCAAAAAAGCAAACACGTATATATAACTATTTATTTAAGATTTTAAAAAAGTATTGATTGGATCTCATAGCTATTGGCTCCTCTGGAGGCTGTGAGTTGTGAGCATTATCAATCCCTCATGGGCCGCCTGAGAGCCCTCCACCTGTACCGAACCGAGTCCCATCATGCACCATGGGAGCCGTGTTGAAACACACATACCACAACTCCTGCACTTCTTCATAACAATGTCCCAAAAGCGTTCTGGGCGGAAGCCTTATCTTCAATCCCATGGCCTGCTAACTTTCTCCCATCACCTTATCACAGACTCAGTCAGTACCCAACAGATCGACTTGGTGGGAACGTCGCAAAAAGAGGGACGGATGCTCGTGCGATTTGAACGACACGAATGAACAATATTGACGACGACTGTTGATGATTTCAACCCTGCATCGGCGCAATGAGAATCCACGACGCTGGTTCTGTCCGTTTTATTTGTGCTCTGACGGCCTCCCGGCTGTTGTGATGTTTTTGTGAAAGGCCGTGTTGATTCGTGGAAGCCGGAGAGAGAGAGAGAGAGTGGGGGAGAGAGAGAGAGAGATAGAGGGAGAAGCAGTGTTTTGAGCAGGTTTCCTGCTGTCCGATCACTCGGTTTAATTAGTTCTCCGAGACAGCGAGGTATCCCACTCCCTGACTAATGCATCCATCCCTCCATCCCTCCATCCCTCCGCCCATCCATCTATCTCTCCTCGAGGCTCAGCTTCTATTATACACTCCACGTTTGCCACGTTGGAATAAAAGGGCTGCAGCCGAATGACCGTGACTTGTTTCTCGACGTTGTGGTTTTTCAACAAATGAACTGCTAAATCTTCAGAAGTTGTACTACGGTGACCTTAAGACCCAGAGCGTGCAGGCCGGTGTCATTTAAACTGTCATGAGCGGAGCAAGAAAACTGCAAAATCAGCCACTCCAGACACGCACAACACCAGCTAACAGACACGTGTCCATGACTTCATCCTGTTTGTGGCTGCAGCTCATAAATCACCTCCCAACATGTCGTCTTACATCTGGACTTTTCTTTTTGAGCGTGTTTTATTCCTATACGTGGAACGACAGTGATCTTGTCCTATGAGAAACTACATTTTCCACATGAACGTATCGTGTCAAAGGATCTGAAAAAGGGAAGAATGTGCCCTGTATGGGCTGTTGCTGATTTTTGCCAGAGGAATGTTTTTAATGCTGTAGCCGCAGCGTTTGATGCCGGAGATCCAGATCAGGAATGATTTTCTTTTTCTCATAATATCTGGGGCTTGGCGATGTCGCCAAGTCATAGTCACAGGTCTTTTTTAAATTTTTTTATAACTGGATAAGATATTGAGTTGTTTTAATTTGGTGCAGAAAAGCAAAGAGCGTGTGCATGTGACACGTTGTGATGTCTCATCGGCCCCTCTCTGCCAGCAGACTGAGACTTGAAGCTTGAAAATATGTCTGACAGCTGTGTGTGTGTGTGTGTGTGTGTGTGTGTGTGTGTGTGTGTGGGGGGGGGGGGGAAACACATGCAGCTGATAAGCTTGAGTTAAAACAACTGGGTGTTCAGCTGGAGGTGATCACAGGATATTTCACCCGAGGAAGACACATTCCAGTTTTGACAAGATTCAGCTCTAATTAAGCCGCTTCAAACACAACCCCCCCCCCCCCCCCCAAAAAAAAAACAAACACAGGGGGAAAAAAACACGACAAAATTAAATTATAAATGCGACGTTCATTTGTGTTTGTGTCTGGCAGCTGCCCACGTCTTGTGTCAGCGTAACACAAATGTATTGCACATTTGCACTTATACATTTTGTGCTATTACTTCAATGCAGAATAACAAAATCGTGACAAAAGAAAAGATGAAATGGCTGAGGCTCAATACAGGGAATATCATTAATAAATGCTGCCACCTAGTGGGCACGCTCATGTGATAATTCTGAATATTCACACAGAGATAACGTTCAGCTGCTACATTATGGATGGAAACAGGTCTCCATGGCGAATAAAACACAATGTGAATGATGTTTTTAAAGTAAGAATGAAGATTAAATATATAAAGGAGATTTTTAATCTCAATGAGGCTTTTCCTGGTTAAATAAATTTAAATAAAATAAATAAATTAAATAAATTAAATAAATTAAATAAATAAAATAAATAAAATAAATTAAATAAATTAAATAAATTAAATAAATAATACTTTTAAGGCCTCTGCTTTTCGGCTAAATACCATCCAGCTCTCATGGTATCTGTTATAAAAGACATATGTTGTGTGAGGAAGAGATTTTTGTTATCTTACCATAGTCATTTATTTGAAATCAAAATGTTGTGACGATGTCATTTTTTTTGTGCTTGGGGGGGGGGGGGGGGGGGGGGATTGCCACAGTATGTAATGCTCGTACAATTAGAGCCCCACCGTTCACAACTATTTTAATAATGACGTTTCAGATGGAGAACTCCAAGACAGCAGTTCTGTTTGCAGCCACTTGGTGCTGCTCTCTCTACATGCATTACGCTGCTGCGGGTGATGCGTGACATCAAGGGATAATACACTTAAATGGATAAAGTGAGCACGCTCATATTTCACATACTGATGAGTCAATAACCCGGATAAAAGCCTCATTTTTTCTGCGCCACAATCACAGAGGAGGAGATGGCGATGAAGAGAAGTGATTGCAGTTAGTGAGTCTTTTGAAAAACTTTCCGACTATTAAAGGTGCACTTTATGCCAGAATCCAATAACAATACCATCCAAAAAACCACGCCGCGTTACATTGTGGGAATTGACACGAGGAACGCGGAGGCTTTAAGTGTGGGTTGATACTGAGAGCAACATCATGAGCTCTGTTTTCCTCACTATCCGGGCTTCTTAACGCTCTGCCCAGAAACATCCCAAAAGTCATCATCATCATTAGAGCGCTGCAGGGAGTGAAGGCTCATCCTCCACCTCCTCATCCATCAGTCCTTCCTGAGTCAGCGGCAGAAGCTTGGGCATCGAATGAATGAATGCTGAGACACGCCGAGTAAAAAATTAAAAATAAGCCATCGTATACAATTTCATAAATGAACTGCTTGTAGAGGACTTTCAGCTCTGGTGGCAGGAAATGACAAACATTGGGAGACCAACAATTTCCAATGCTTGAATTGAACACAAAATGTAAGCACATGTCAAACCAATTGACTCAAGGAGGGAAAACAGAGATATATATTTTCTATCCACTCCAAGATGAGTGAACTGCACCAAAAGCCTGTTACGAAAAAAGTACCTATTTCCCAAAATGAGTGGGGAAAATGTGCTTTGAAGCAAACAGTTTGCTCAAATGAGCAATCAGGGGTATTGATGTACACAGACTCTTAAGTACAAATCTGTGGTTTTCATTCAAAGGGCTTTCACCGGCAAATCAAATGAGCTGAGCAATCTTTTACAGACCGGGTGGGCGAAGCATCCAACGCCGTCTCAAGTCATTTTATCAGCACGGAGTTGTCTGATTAATGTACTGCACTTAGTTTGATTTAGCATATTTTAAAAGTATCTCAAAGGTCAGTAGTCATCAGAAAACTATTGGTCCTTTTAGAAATATGGCACCATTTTGCAAAATAGTCTTACTTCTGTGACGCATTTCTAACCGGCGCCGGGTGTGGAGGTTTGTTGAGGGCTCACCGCGACACACTTGATGAATGAGGACATCCTGTGGCGTGTTCAAGTACACGAAGCACAGAGGCGTTGCTGCTTTTATTTCATTTCCACGTAATGAACAAATAAGTAGGTTTAAAAACAGAATGCGTCACAGTTCCAATCAGGAGAGAGCTGGACATTAATGAGCAGGGTGCAGTGATACAATTGATAAAGCAATTCAATTGGTCCTCGTCTCAAGTCGTACTCGACTGTTTCCTGTCTTCATCTCGCCTGTTCAACTGTCTAGTACGGGCAACATGTCCCAAAAAATCTAAATCCAGAAGCATGTCGATGTATTTTACGTAAAAGATACGTGTAACATGTTGAATGGTTTCTCTCTGATTAAATATTTCGACAGGGAACCTATTATTCATTGTTGACAAAAGGATATTTTCCATATTTGTTTTTACAATGTCAGATATTCTGGTCACGTCAAGAAAAATATATTGCTTGGTATCAATATATTCTAATATTCCGGCTGAATCAAGCATACACTTTAACCTCTGGATGTTTAGCCCACTGGATGCGGAATAAGTCAAGTGTCGACACACTTGGCTAACATGAGGGGGGGGGGGCACCTCAATGGTCAAGACTGCACGTTTGGGTATTGGGACGGACGCTAAAACCACTTGGTTTTTTAGTGTGCTGCTGCTGGTGCTATTGCCCCATAATGCATTGCATAAAGGGGGTGGAGGAGATAGTTGAAGTGGAACTTGCAGCTCATGTTTGTTAGCATAAAACCGTAAAGTGCATTGACTTCTTCATTTTTTTTATCGGAACCAACTAGCTTTTTCCACAGCAGATAGTTGATTAAAGGGATTTATTACTATAACAATTAGTATATACTGTATATAGTTATGATGTAGGGTCTGTATAAAACTGAGACGCAGTTTGAGTCAAGAATTGCAGTGTCACCACACTATATCGTGTATCGGTGACCTCGAACGAGGGAAATCCCCACACACGAAGCTGCATCTTCCGATCTTCTTCCTCAAGATGGCGTGAGGTCCTTCTGCAGGACTCTGAACAGCTGCGTCACGGCGTCCGCCCACGCCTCCCTCTGCTGCCGGCTGCCCGATCGAGCCAGCGTCTGAGCGGCGTACACCAGGGTCAGCATCGTCCTCTCAAAGTCCGGCCAGCTCAGAGGTCGCCGGCGACGGGCGAGTTCCGCCGTCAGTCGGCGGATGTCTGAGAGCCTCTTGGGCAGGACGTCCTCACAGATGACCTCCAGCTTGACCACGCTCCTCAGGGAGGCCAGCTCCTCATCTGCAATCTGCATGTCGTGACCCCCACCCGGGATCTGCATTCCAGCCAGCAGGATCTGAGTCCATCCAGAAAAAATAAAATGCTCAGGAACTATCTACCAACTAAATAATAGACTCTCTTGTTAGGTTCTACCTCCAATCTGCTCAATAAACTATGTATTGACCTCTATCATGACATATTCCTTTCCTCGATGTCGGGAAAACTTTGGGTGAACACATGCTTCACATCTCTGCACATGATTAGCAGAGGAATATGGCCCACACATATATGTGACTTGGACAGATCTTTTGCACATTCTCAACATATTTGAAGTAAGCCGCTTACTATGTCAGCGCCTTTTTTTAAACCACGGGATCTAGACCGACCTCAAAAAGCAGGTTGGCATCCTCCTCCGAGTGCAGGAACGTGGGGTCGATCAGTGAATACGCCCCGCGCTTTATCCTATAGGCGGATGGATACAGAGCTAGAACACATGAGCACAGGAAATTGGATTAGAGGATCTCCCTCGCATTCAAGAAATTAGTCACCATATTATCCAACGTTGCATGCACACGTGTGGGTGGGCCAGAGGTTGAGAAAACACGGCTACATTACATCTCAAATATTATGCAGTTGAGATGGATTCGGCCCCAGCTGGTCAGAGGGTAATTGGTGTTCGCCCCGAGCCGCAGTAGCTCCTACATTTACAAGTGGCGGTTGCCGGCGCTTCCAGACGTGAGATATATTGCCGCTCACAAAAAGGAGCAGGTGTTGCTGGCCTCATTCCGTTGGATTTCAAAGTGTCGGTCGAGATGTGAAGCAGACCCGAGTCCCCGTAATCTGAGCGGTCCAGACAGAGCTGGAATGAAACCTGTTGCTGCGGCCGAATCTCGAAGATAAAATAGCATAAAATCCATATTTTAATGACGGTGATAACCAGAGGCAATTCCACTTGGTCACACACCTCTTATCCAGGAAATACAGTAACTAAGTAGCCTACATTTACTCAAATTCTTCAAGCTCAACTTCCATGTTCTGAGAGGTAAAATGACTGGTTTCTTTTCAAAGGGGTTTGATGGCTTTGAAGAGAGCGTGATGGCTTGGCTTCTCTCTTGAGAAGGGCCGTCTGACGACGATGTAAAGTGGTGGAATATAGCTTACACTAAACCTAATATACATTTTTTTTAAGGCTAAAATATGTTTTTCAGCTCTTTCTGGCGAGGAACTGAGGTTGTTTTTATCCCTTTATTCAAAGCCAGAACGCTCCATTGACAAAAACAGTAATCGTTCAAACCCACGTCTACTAACCCCTTCGGTTACATGTTGATTAAACTGGTGCTGGCGTTCACGATATTCAAAACCTTATTGATGAGTTTACTTTGATGTCACTGGTAACTTTTTACTAACGTCTGAGTGGGCGTTTAGATTTAATATCCCAAGAAAAGAACGCGGATGGATCGTCTCTTTAAAAGGACGTCACTACTTATAACACCGTATCACATGTTTCTTTGTATGAAGACTAATGAAAAAAACAACGTAAAGTTGGATTTATTTTAAACTCTGACATTCGTTGTTGTTGCTTTTTGTTTCTCTCTAAATTCTAAATAAAACCAAAAGGGCACAAGGAATGATTTATGAACGCGCCTGGTCGTACTGCACCACGTCTCCTTTGAACGGCGCTGTGTGATAGTGTGCAGATATTCTCTCTGGTCTTGGAAACTCTTCTGGAGGTCAAAAAAAAACGAAATAAGGCTCGAGTACGAAAGCAGAGGGTTCACACAAGGATGCAAAGTAGCCCCGCTCACATTTTCCCCTTCCATACTGTTATTATAATACGACTCCTACTGCTTCCCAGATGCTTAAAATATGTTCATATTATGACTTCCTCCATTGTGTGAGAGTCCAAGACCAATTTGATGAGGGTGCTTCGGGAGGGTAAAGTGAAACGCAAAGTTGATTAAAGCTGAAAGGGGATAAAATCCTTTTTAGCTTCTCCAGACAGACTTTTTCCCCCGATGCCGTTGCCATCCAGTGCTTGGCTCAGCGTGTCAGCCAACACACAGATCACACACACACACATATATCTTAATGAGGTGTACAGTATGAGCACTGGGCTTGCATTTGGATTCAATCCACCTCCGAGCCTACAGCGGCATCTATGGGGTGCTGCTCCACCAATTCTGCAGTAATGATCGTCCCCCGCCGCCCGGAGCCGCGTCGGCCAGATACATTTAGGCTTTATAGCGCCCGTGAGGTCGAGCCAAAACTGCATGCGCTGGCAGATCTGCCCGTGTACCTGCTTCCTGCTTGGGTGACGGCCAGTCTCAGCTTCAGGTTTGCTTTCACAACCCAGCCACCGATTCAGAATGTAAAGAAAATCAGTGTTGGAATAATAACACCTGTCACATCCTATATGGCACTTTTGCTGCGTTACCCTCAACATATTATATCAAACCTTTTACCTCTCAACTCTGCCCTGAGGCCACAGTCAGGATTTTAGAAATAGGTTTAAGAGTTTAAAGTCTTTCATCCGCGGCTACAAAAAAAAGCCTGTTAATACTTTCCCCTCCACGTGGTAGGCAAATTGAATAGTTTGCCATTTGGGGAAATACCTTCAGTAAGTAGAGTTCAGTAAGTACATTAACGTCACTCTCATGTCTGTACATTAAACATATAGCAGGAGCCAGCAGCCAGTTAGCTTAGCTTAGCATACAGAATTAAAATAAGGAAAAAGCTACCATGACTCTGTCCAAAGAAACTCCAAAGCTCACTATTTTATACGTGTTTATCATGTTTGTTCTAATGTATAAAAATCACATTGGTTGCCATATTATAGGCTACATCCCTTGAATGAGTCAAAATACTTCTAACAATAAGGAACGAGAGCACTGCAACGTGTTGGTTTCCCCTTCAGGTTACGCAAGAGGAGTTTCAGATGTTAATACTGAGCACAGGAGGCGCCTTTATAGGTGGGTTGAGTTACTTTTGGACAGAGCCAAGCTGGGCTCCCTCTTTCCTGTCTTTATGCTAAGCTACGCTAACCTCCTGTAGCTTAATATTAGCTACACAGACACATATAATTAAGGACATTTTATTGACTCTCAAGAATGTGTTTTGCTCTATGCTTCCAGTCTTTATGCAAAGCTAAACTAACCCTCTCCTGGCTCCAGCTTCATATTCAAATAAAGAAAATATGTCCAGGCGTTCACCACAATGAAGACTCGAAAAGAAATCAGAATCAGCCTGAACATTTCTTTATTTTTTTGGAAGTGTAATTATAGAATGAAAATCCTCCCTTGAGTCGTTTCAAACCACCGAAACATCAAATACCAGTCCGTGAGTATATTTCCCTGTGGGTCCAACACTGACATGCAGCTATGCATCACAACATGCAGGAGGAGATTTAAACTCCTCATTGTCTGAGTGACTCCCGAATGCAAGATCAGCAGCGGAGGAAGAAATGCCTCTGCAGTCATGTTAGATCCTGAAGAGACACTTCAGTGGAACATTGTCAATGCAAATAAAACAACACCCACAGGACAGTGTGCTCATTAGAACAAGGGTTATGTTGTCGAAGGTTCAAGGAGCCACTGGAGGGCAGCCCAATGCTGATTTACATTTAGAATGATTAATATGTCATTTACATACAAGTTGCAGTGAAATGTGTGTTTTATGCTTCCAGCAAAGGGAAACACCAGTTTGCAATTAAAAGTTGTTGCTGGTAAACTCTCACATGGTTGGAGCAGCACTGCTGCAGACACAGAAATTAGATCACGTGTCTTATAACGTTTATTTTTTTAAAAAAAGAAGAAAAAACTCCCTGCAAGGAAAACACAATCAGTTTAATGTTGCACATTTGTAACAGCTAAATAAAACAGATAAAGGACTCTAATGTGCAACTAAAAGGTAAAATAAGGGTTTGGCAACAGGCAGGACAGAGAAGCAGAGCAAAACAAGGCAAGGCTAAAAAGACAGGCAAAGAAAAATAACAAGAAAAGCAGGCAGACAGAAGAATGCTGAAACACTAAGGATGAGCTGCACAGCAGACAATCTGGCAGGGAACTGAGGTGCTGATGAGAGGATTGAGGAACAGGTGCACAGCTGGGTGTGGAGGTCAGGTAATGATGAGGAGTGGGAAGAGCTAAGGGCCACTGCCGGTTAGAGCAGGAATAGGGAGGGAATGTCTAATGTAGACGTCCCTCCTTACAACATCCCAGCTTTCCCTGCCGCTGGCTCTGAGCCTGTTCATTCCTTCATGCTTCCCCTCCCTCCTCCAGCACTTCAAACAATCAGCGTTTGGATGGGCAGGCTTCCCCCAATGTCATTATGCACAGGCAGAGAACTTGTAATCTCCTGCTAACTGCTTTGCAAGGAGATGAGGGAACAACAGAGATCCATTAATTAGCAGGGCTAAGTGGTATTCCTAGCTGGAGGGATGTCTTGATGAGAGATGGAACGAGAGAGAGGGGGAAAAATAAACAAATCAATATAAACAAAATGGACGTCTGTGTCCCTCCGGTAAAAAGGGGTGAAAAGGACACAGAAGGAAATCAAATCTTTGCTGCAAAAGGCCAATCTTCTGCTTAGCATTTCAAATTCACCCCCAAATGATGTTAAAAATTCAAAACAAACTGCATTTTGTTAACAGCTCAAATGCAACATCTACCATTCACAATGTAAACAGACTTCCCCTTGAATATCCCCACTGCGAGACAAATCTATGAGAGGCTAAGCTGCAATAAAGTCACTTAGTATCCCTTCAAACCACCAAATACTGTCCTTCAGGACCCAGGTATGATCATACAGGTTTAACACTTTAACAACACCACTTTTGAGGTTCTGAGGGTTCTCCAATTAACCTGAGCTGCATGTTTTTGGACTGTGGGAGGAAGCCGGAGAACCCGGAGAGAACACACACTGCCACGGGGATCGGAAAATTCGGTAACGGTCTTCCCGTGAGGTGAGAGTGCTAGCCACTGCACGGTGGTCGCCTAAAAAAGTCGTATTGGTTGCACTTAGCTCCACCCTCTGGTGTCACTACTGGTAGCAACAAAAAAAAACAAGATGGCGACGGCCAAACTTACAAACTCGAGGCTTCAAAATGCTAGTCGACAAACTGGTAACTTCACAGTGGCTACGTCCACTTCTTCTACACAGCGTTTACTTAACACATAGATAAATAAATACAACAATTCTACAAGAACACCCCCCGAGGAGAAGTTGTTTATTTTAGTTTAGTTGGACTGCACATGGACCAGATGCACTGTGTTTGGTGTTGGTACAAAACAGAACTGACTATTAGTAGACGCATGATTAGAATGGTGTCAATGCTCTCTCCTGGAGCTGAATTTTAGTACCATGTGACTTATCCAAAGATTTTAAGAGTGTTGAGAAAGGAATTTCCTCCTGCAATGTTCCCGATATCACCAGAAGATAAACACATTCCTTCCACAGACGCACACAAACAGAAGCGAACCAAGATGGAACCATCGTGAATGTTTGTTTTACATTTTCTAATGGGCTAATATTTAAAATGAGGACGCAAATGATTACAATTTGTATGGAAGAGATCATTGAAATCAGCTTTTTACATGATGTTGACATTGTGGACAATATAGAAAGAAGATGGAGAAGTCATGCACGAAGGTCCACCTACCTCTCCTGTGGTGCTGAGCGGCTGCCAGGTACACGGACAGGTAAGCAACAATGAGCAGAGCCCACCACCGCTGCGTCATGTTGATCCTCACACACAGATCTACACACACTCGTCCTTCCCGTCTCTCTCAGGGGATAAACATCACAGCGGTGGATGAAAATGCTCCGACTGTCGAGTTTCGGGCTTTCACGGGCACCAGTTTCATATGAAAGATCATTCCTTCATTCGCTGAATTCATTTTTTTTTTCTTTTCTTTTGCCACCGCCCTCCATCCATCCTCTCTGCCTCTTTTTTTCTTTTTTCTTTTCTTTTCTGTGTGTGTGTGTGTGTGTGTGTGTGTGTGTGTTCTTTGCTCAGGCCTGGCCGGCTGGGCTCTCATCTGGAAATCATCAGGATTTCTTGGCTGGACTTTTTCTCACAGCTACAGGCTGGCTGCTTGACTGGCTGTCTGGCCAACGGTTCAGTTACTGTGTGACTCTCCGATCGACTGGATAAAGAGGTGACTGACTAGCTGGATAAGCGACTGACTGGCTGACTGACTGAACATATTGGCATCTCATGAGCCAGAACCAGAGCGTAAGTGATTGATTGTTCTTTAGAAATGGGCTCTAGCTTCATCGAGCATCCCAATCAGCTTAATAGTCCATTATGTCTCTTATTTTCATTGTATTGACCATCAGTTCTGATAACATTGTACACACCAAGATAACTGCTAAGATCTGGGAACACAGGAGGAATCCTATCCTATTGACCCCCCATGTTCCCATTAGCATACATGCTAACATGCTACACATTGTAAATATAATACCTAGTAAACGCAGATAAACACATTGGACTCTATATAAGAAGTTAATATAGTCACCATGATGCCACCCATTGCTTTGTGGACTGTGGTTTTAAAGCCTTGAGTTCGGCGTTTTTGGCCGTCGCCATCTTGGTTATTTGGAACCAGAAGTGACACAAAAGGGTGGAGCATAAGCGAACGCAGAATAAACCTGTTTTAGGCGACCAAAATGTTCAAATTAAAAGTGTTAAAGTTTTAAGATGAAAACACGGACAACTTCCTGACCGGACAATGCCGGGGTAGCGACCTGTCAATCACAAGGCAGCCACGCCCTGAAGCCAACCCTGTTTTATCCTCTATTTTACTCTAAATGGGACCACAATTTCCAAAAATAAATATCATGCTGTATTGAAGAAGAATTGAAATGAAAGATTAAGACAATAAACTCATGCTTACAATGTTTACTGAGGTAATAAATCAAGTGAGAAGTAGAGTCATTTTCTCATAGACTTCTATACAATCTGAGTTATTTGTGCAACCCCTAATGGCCAGGAGAGAGAATGCAAGTTTAAGACACTTTTGCTTTGGCTTCACTTACGTGGATTTTGCCACCTGACTAAAAATACAATGGATTCATAAAACAATCAACATCTTACATTGATTTATTTTATAAACCAAAGCGGGATCCAAGACGCAATATTTTTTTGTTTACACTTTATTGTATTCTTTTGAAAATGGAAATAATCTTTCTCCCTCTGACGCACACATTTCTTTTTATGTATCGTGGTTCAAATTCAAGGTTAATTAACGGAAATTCTGCACTGCAAATAACAAAGTCCTGACTTAAAAGGCCCTTTTGATGGCAGGTTCGGACCAGTAAGCAGACGACGATGAAACCCAGACTGAGGCAGACGGAGACAAACAGCCATGTGTCAACAACAACATAAGGACCACTCAAAGCATCTTGATTCAAGACTGTCAAGACTCTTTCCCAGTGTTTATGCTTTCTCCTCCACTGTGTATTCTGCTCTTTGTTGTCACAGAATATGTGCAATAAACATACAGTCGCTATTCAAGTGCCAAAGCATATAATAGACTGTGTAGGTGCCCTGGATTTCAGATGGTTTGTTGTGTTGGCTCAGCCTCTAAAGCTGCATCTGCTAATATAAAATACAGACACTATTCCAGTAATGGCCTTGTGTAAAAGAAAAGCACTTATGCCCAATCAGTAGATTATAGAGCGATGATTAATTATTCAAATGGCGGCTGCAGATATCAAACTTAAATGTTTATTCTAACAATGTAACGCGGATAAGAGCACACTATTCTTCGTCGACGCGGTGGCGTTCAAAGGAACAATGACGTTTTGTATTCCGTGCGCGGTAATCCTCCGCTTATGAATGGGATCATATATGGCACCGCATGCTTTCATCTAAATATTCCTTGTTGACAAAAGCACAATCATAAACAGCAAAAAAAACAAACACTGAGTGCGCACGTGGGAGCCGCTCGTTTAAAGCGATTTGATGTCTCGGTGTGGAAAAAGAAAAAGTCGTCGACAAACAATTCAGCGATGCTCCATTTTAATGCTCCAAAAGCACGACGGTGGTGGTGAAGAAAGCGAGGAGCGTGGGCGGAGGAAATCTCACAACCGCCGTCCCTGGCCTGCCTGGCGAGGAGACATAAAACACTGTCTTGTTAATCTAGTCGCATCCAAAGGTTTAATTAGTCCACGCGGCGCTGGGTGACTTTAAGCGATGTCGCTTTGCTCTCGTGCCGCCGTATGTTTGATTGAACACTTGCTCGCAGCAGATGTGAAGACCGAGGTTCTTTTTTTTCTTCTTTTCTGAGCCCGCAGAACATGAAACACATTCACGTGGGTGAGGAAGACGGAGAAAAGAAAAAAATTAATAAAATGCTGCAACTCTCCATGTGGTTCACATGACTAACAAATAAGGCGAAGGCAGATGGTAGATTCTGAAGGGGCAAAAACTAAAAACAAAACAAACAACAACAAAAAATGGCCTCTGACGCAACTCACGTCTTCTGTTTGCCTGCAGGTGCATGACAAGAAAAATGCTTCAGACCCCTGAGTGTTTGGGGGTCATAAACACTCGGCACATGAGCACGGTGGAAAGCTTCTTTGGTTATGACCATGAGGGGGCAGTGTTACGACACACATCCTGAGAGACCTCCCCAAACGCATCCAGGATCCTGCAGTGATTGCTTTATGACCCCCCCCCCCCAGCCCCTCAACTCTTTTGGTGATGCTGCATGAATTCAGAAATAATTGAATTCTATTCAGATAAGGTTTGATAATATGAATGCAGCCACTTAACAGAGATCAAAGGGTTGTTTGGGTTCAAACCAGGTGGGCACCCTGGGGACATCCTTTAGTTTAATTGCTTCTGTGCTATAGATCACTGGAATGTCTTAAATATGCAAATTGGCACAAGGTCAGTGTATGTCTGAACGTGCACAAGGCTTGTTTAATAGGCAACATTGCTGTGTGTCAAGGTAATGATATGTAAACAGCAGAAATGAGGCCTGTGCAAATATGTAATATCTTTTTTTTTGTTTTCAGCCCATGGACGTGACTTTTGGGCAATGTTTTGAGGAATGGCTCAAAGTTAAGACCACGTTATTATACAATGAATACTGTTTCTGACAGATTGCAGGGCGCCTGGAGGGCGCCTGGAGGCCACAGCAGGAGGCGGCATGCACTGGTTTTAAAACACACCACCATCCTGGAGGACAGCCTCCAGCTATT
Source organism: Cyclopterus lumpus (assembly GCF_009769545.1). Taxonomy (NCBI): domain Eukaryota; kingdom Metazoa; phylum Chordata; class Actinopteri; order Perciformes; family Cyclopteridae; genus Cyclopterus; species Cyclopterus lumpus. The sequence goes on from NC_046988.1 coordinate 11,524,247, forward strand.
ACCTGCGCAGTATGTACATTGTTGCCATATTGCAGTTCATTTCTGCTGTGTTAAAAAAAAAAAAAGGCAAAGCCTTCAAGAGGTTATGAGTAAGAATTTGTAATTATTTTTAATCCCCAACCAAAGCTTTGCCGAGAAGCTTTTTGGCCTTTGACGGGCTTTCACTGCAAATGAGACTTTGTTCTCGCTTTTTGATCCAAAAGGTTGAAAAGGTAAAAAAAATAAAAGTTTAGTTTTTGAAGATCGTATTTGTCATAAATGAGTTAGAGCAGAACATGTGTGAAAGAGCAGGAACACAGGGGGGGGAGAAGGTGTGCCATGAGGATGAACAACACCTGTTTGAGAGAGAAAACAAATCAAGAGAAAAACTGTTTGGGGAACAGTTGGAAATGAAACCTTTGAAAGTATAAAACCAAGACCTATTGATTGGCCGTAGTTAGCGGGCGACGTGGCGTCCTTCACAACGTGAGGACAGGCTGTCTGGCACATCGTTACCTGGCTGGCAAGGAGGCACATCATGCATCAAAACAACTCCACAGAAAAACACTGAGTGTGTGCGTGTTCCACCACAATGCCTAATCATCATACCCGAGGCAGAATAATTACCTCAACTGTCCATCACAACTCCGCAAACAATTCCATCAATGGCTCCGATCCGAGTAGAAGCGCCGTCGAAGCCCGCCGTTGAGTCTTTAAATGGAGCCGCCACGTCTCGGAGAGCTTGGATTATCATGGCCGGTCCCGGTGGGTGCCGGGTGTCTCCTTACCCCAACAAGACGTCTGTCTGCCTGAAGTACACCACATATGGGAGAGGAGACAGCAGCTCTCCAGTCTAAATAGACCACCTGTCTCATTACCGTGCCGTCCTCTTATCATGCAGCACCTAATTAGTCATCAGAGTAAATAAAGCTTTAAAACCGTTGCGATGTGAAATAAACATCTTGGTGAAGTCCACGTTGCTAATGTCCTCCTTTGTTTTCCTGCTTGTACATTTTTTTTCGGACCAATTAATTCACAGCGGCCTGGTTCGTGGTCCAGATAGCAGCGAGTGTGAACTGCAGAACAAAATACATGCAATGATGTCACGTTCGACTTCTGGAGCTTTCAGCCCTTTTAACACGGTCTTCATCAGGAGATGCACTTTGCTCATTCGTCACGGAACCGTCCGTTACTGCGAGCGCTGTTAAGGCTGAGCTCGTCAGTTCAGTCTGGACCTCTGAAGTTAGCGAAACAATCCGCGACTGGACAAAGCTGGCGACCACCGGACCCTCGTGCCCCCCGGAGGCCACGAGGTCGTCTATGCGGCATTTACTTTGTGGCAATTTGATGAGGGGCTCTGGACGGAGAAGGCGTCGTGGCTAAATTGGGGTTCAAAGCTCTTATCTCTGTGTATATTTGTGGAAAACTAGGATTATAGAAACAATTTTCACTGAAAAAAGCCATTTCTTACAGACATGAATACACTGCTAAATCAGAATTAAGGTTAAAAATGCCCCATTAAAGCATTGTTCACCCTAAACTACAGATGGCTTAATCATATACCATTAACTATGTGTTATGTGCGGCTGCAACACAGGACCCAAACGCCGTCAACGATGGAAAAGCAACTTTTATTGCTAAACAGGATTCCAAAAAACCAGGATACAAAACATGCACACACACAAGATCTTCCACGATCTAGACAAGACGAACCGACAAAGGGGAATGACATGAACAGGACTTAAATACAGAGGGCTGGTGCAGGTGATTGGACACAGGAGGAAACAATCAGGAACAGGGCAGACAATCACAGGGACAGGAAGTGAAGAGAAACAGAGGACACGAGAGACAAGGACTTCAAAATAAGACAGGAAACACGAAACAACACTACAGATCCTGACATAACCCCCCCCTCAAGGGGCGGATTCCAGACGACCCAACACAGTCCCCCAGGGTGGGTGGAGGGGAGCCGGAGGCGGGACCAAAAGCCTGGCAGAAGAAGTCCGGGGGACGGGCCGGAGGACGACCACCAGGAGGACTGACCTGCTCCGGAGGACGGGCAGGAGGACGGCCACCAGGAGGACTGACCTGCTCCGGGGGATGGGCAGAAGGGCGACCACCAGGCGGACGGAAGGGCTCTGGGGGACGGGCTGAAGGACGGCCACCAGGCGGACGGAAGGGCTCTGGGGGACGGGCAGAAGGAGGACAGGCAGAAGGGCGACCACCAGGCGGACGGAAGGGCTCCGGGGGACGGGCAGGAGGATGGCCACCAGGCACATAGACCTGCTCCGGGGGACGGGCAGGAGGACGGCCACCAGGAGGACTGACCTGCTCCGGGGGATGGGCAGAAGGGCGACCACCAGGCGGACGGGCTGAAGGACTGCCACCAGGCAGATAGACCTGCTCCGGGGGACGGGCAGAAGGACGGTCACCAGACGGACAGACGGACTCCGGAAAACCGGGCTCAGGGGAACCGGGCTCTGGAGCCGTAGGTCGTGTCAAAGGAAGCGGCCAGGGTGGCGACCGAACACAGGGAGCTGGGGTCGGCCGGGGCGCCGACAGGACACGGGGAGCTGGAGTCGGCCGGGGCGCCGACAGGACACGAGGAGCTGGGATCGGCCGAGGCGCCGACAGGACACGGGGAGCTGGAGTCGGCCGGGGCGCCGACAGGACACGAGGAGCTGGGATCGGCCGGGGCGCCGACGGGACACGGGGAGCTGGAGTCGGCCGGGGCGACGACAGGACACGAGGAGCTGGGATCGGCCGAGGCGCCGACGGGACACGAGGAGCTGGGGTCGGCCGAGGCGCCGACGGGACACGAGGAGCTGGGGTCGGCCGGGGCGCCGACGGGACACGTTGAGCTGGGGTCGGCCGGGGCGCCGACGGGACACGAGGAGCTGGGATCGGCCGGGGCGCCGAAGGGACACGAGGAGCTGGGGTCGGCCGGGCCGCCGATGGGACACGAGGAGCTGGGGTCGGCCGAGGCGCCGACGGGACACGAGGAGCTGGGGTCGGCCGGGGCGCCGACGGGACACGTTGAGCTGGGGTCGGCTGAGGCGCCGACGGGACACGGGGAGCTGGAGTCGGCCGGGGCGACGACGGGACAGCATCGGCAGGAACCGGCGGGGACTGCGGCGCAGCGTCGGCAGGAACCGGCATTGACTGCGGCGCAGCGTCTGCAGGAACCGGCGTAGACTGCGGCCGAAGCAGGACCATGTCTAACGCTCGGAGGGACTCCATCATGTCCCGGAAAGCGTCCTGGGATAAGGCAAAGGAAGCAAGGGCCGGCCGGAAGTCCAATAGGTCCCAGGAAGTTGGGGTTGGCCGGAACACGGAGGCGGCAACAGGAACGGGCGAGGGCTGCAGCACGGAGGCGACTGCGGGAACCGGAGTAGTCTGCGGCACAGAGGCGGCAGCCGGAACCCTCCACCGACGCGGTCCGGAGGTTTGCGCCCCCCACTCCGGGGCTGGGCCTGGGTGACCTCTGCCCCTGGGGCTACGAGGCCCCCCATAAGCCAAACGGGTCCCGTTGAAGGGGTCTGGTGCCGAGACCCTATGGGGGTTGTAGTTCCCCTTCTGGAGGCTACGAGGGCCCCCATAGGCCAAGCGGGTCCCTTCGAAGGGGTTTGGTGCCGAGACCCTATGGGGGTTGTAGTTCCCCTTCTGGAGGCTACGAGGGCCCCCATAGGCCAAGCGGGTCCCTTCGAAGGGGTTGTAGGCTGGGTCCATTCTTGGTCGGTTCGTTCTGTTATGTGCAGCTTGAAACACAGGACCCAAACGCCGTCAACGATGGAAAAGCAACTTTTATTGCTAAACAGGATTCCAAAAAACCAGGATACAAAACATGCACACACACAAGATCTTCCACGATCTAGACAAGACGAACCGACCAAGGGGAATGACATGAACAGGACTTAAATACAGAGGGCTGGTGCAGGTGATTGGACACAGGAGGAAACAATCAGGAACAGGGCAGACAATCACAGGGACAGGAAGTGAAGAGAAACAGAGGACACGAGAGACAAGGACTTCAAAATAAGACAGGAAACACGAAACAACACTACAGATCCTGACACTATGTAAACAACTATAAGCTCACGACCCATTAACATCTCTAAGATATAATGCCTCACATTTAATTGCAACCTCGGGGAAGAGGGTAGTTAGATATTCCTTAAATTATGAGCTTAAACTCTTAAATTGTTAATAAAAGATCAAGGTAGGCAACCCTAATGAACCCTAACCGTTTTACTTCTCAAAGGTACTTATTAAACACCAATTCATGTAAATATAAGAATCGTACAGGTATTTTAAAACTAATCATGGGATTGTTTCGTGAAGACACAACTGAAAAAGTTCTCAGGTACTCTCTCGTGGCTCGGAGACAATTCGGCAGGTCGTACACCTCCTGACTTCTTGGTCTGACTGCGAGAGGAAGTCTTTCTACTAATAACTGGAGTAATGATAGATATGCATACTTCATTTCCTGTGTAATCACTGCACCGCTCACGCTTGAGTGTGCGTCGGCGGGCTCCTGCATGTTAATCGAAGGCGCTTATGGAGTCGTGGCGAGAGGCAAACACACAGACGGAGCGAACGCATCCGTCCCCCGTGATCACGACCGATGCTCTAACAGGACTCACGACTTCCAGTCAGCGTCGTCAGCTGGTCAGAAGTAATGAGGATGTGTTCGTCAGGCTCCATCAACAGCGCCTCCGAATTAAAAAAACACGATGTTGTCGCGATGTGAGCCGGAGGCAGCCAATCACAACCGGGCCACAGCTCATAACGAGGTCATGAAAACGCTTTGCTGGTATGAAATATGTTTTCCTTTTCTTTTTTTTCTTTTTACCACAGGAAGTGTTTGTGTTAACTTTATTCCAGGAAATTCCAAAAAAGTTGGCCAAAGAAGAAGAGAAAGGATGGTTAAGACTTTTATCCCTGTTTTTTGAGGCTGTTGTGGTTTTATTTCTTTGGAAGCAATGTTCCCTTTATTCTGATTCAGTTTCATGACATATAACTGACTAAAAATACTTTTCGACTGAGAGTTTGAATGTTTTGATGGAAAAACGTTCAAGCTTTCGGTTTGCCTCACTATGATACTTTCTTCAGACTGTATCTCCATATGTTCTAATCTAAGCGACATGTTATTGATTGATACAAAATACAAAAAAACAAGCAGCAAGTCTTTTACTTTAAATGTATTTATCTATACATATTCAGTTAGCCATGTTGTGTATACCTGCTACAGGGGTGTGTATACTTTCTATTTGTTTAATGGTGTGGTCAGAATGAACATAAAGCTAATTTAGTGGGCGGCATAACTGCATATTAAATTGAAAATGACCACATGAAGACACAGAGTTGCTTCGGGGCGACGCAAAGTGAGACGAAGACACTTCGGTGCAAGTTGAAACTGTTGAAATGAACCAATCCGTCTGACTTCAAGCCTGCACAGAGACGAGGAAACAGAAGAAGTCTGGAGGGAAAGAAGTGAAGGAACTGAAGTTTCCCGGTGAGTCCTGAGATCATTCGGAGTCTGAGCTTTTGAGCTGTTCAAAAACACGAGTTATTTTTTTTTTTATTGCCGTCCTGCATGGCGGACCACAAGACAAACATTTCTTAGAGCACGCTAATGTTTTCTTGAAAAGAAAAAAAAAGGCTCAGCAAGGCTCAACATCGGCACTTTATTTTCGTCAACTTTAAAGCACACGACTTGAAACTCTCTATCTGACACACCTGTGACCCTTGCGGCATCAGCGGGCAAAACAAACCCTCCCTAGCACCTGGTTTCACGGAAGAAAGCCGCGGCTCCGTGAGGCATCATGTGGATGAATGGAAGATGGAGCGCAGAAGACCCGCTCTGAACCCGGCGAATGAGGTCAGCTCCAGGTCTGGGGGCCCGTTTGTGTGTGTGTGTGTGTGTGTGTGTGTGTGCGAGCGTGTTATTATTTGTGTGTCAGGTCTTAGAGGTGAGTTTGGAGAGGAGGGTCGTGGGGTTTGCTTTTGGCCCTGAAATGGAGAGCTGTGCAACACATCAAAGCTTCTGCAGCCGCCGACCCCAGATGGGTAATAGCAGGCTCAGACGAGAGCCTTCTGCACATGATGCAGCACTTCAATGAAAACAGGTGGAGGTGAGGCTAAAATATAGGCATGACTAAGGAGAGGAAGGAGGAAAAAAACATGTCTCAGGGTTGTTTGTGGTGGTTTTATCGTGAAAGAAGATATGCTGGGGGTGGGGGAAAAGAGAGCCATTTTTATATGATAGCAATATGAATGATTGTAAAGATAGTTGTGCAATGGCACCTCCCATAGACCCTTTGACAGAAACACACTGACAAATTACAGAGATGTGGAATGATTTATTTTCAGTCAGGTGAAATCTCAAGAGGCTGACATAAAGAAAATAGTCAAGAGAAAGAAAAAATGTAAAAGCAGTACATATGACTGGTGTCTTCACTGCGAATATGGGAATATGTGGCTCAAAAGGGGGTTTACATAAAAGGTGAAGAACCGCTGCCTTATTGTGCTTTGATCGTGACGACTAATCTCCATATTTAAAGCGTTCACGCAGCAATAATCTGTTCACAACAGCCACCTAACAGTGCGAGATATTGGCAATTTCTGTGTCAATATCCGGATCAGTTAATGCATCGCCAACTTGCCTGTATAACAAACACAAGTCACAACGAAAAAAAGCAGCAAAATAGCTGCAAAACAGCCCTGACGCCGACAGAGTAGATTCAGTAAATTAAAATGGTAGCTCTAATGTTTGAACATTTCACTTAGATTATGTAACACAATACAAATGACTCATTTAGGCCTGACTTCAACATTTAGCGCTTCATTTTTTCGACCGGAACCACACTATCAGGTGTGTTGTGATTTTCTTTGAATCAGGATGAGGAGGATTACGTGATGGACACACGGCTGAGAAATGAATGAATGACAAATCCCACATGTCCCCCCATGTGAGACGCATCGTGACTGGATTTGGGCTTCAATGACTTTCTGCATCCCATTTCAAAAACAACATCCAGGGGGGGGGGGGTCGGGGGGGATGGGACGGCCTTTCTCTCTTCACCGCGCTCACGTCTTTGTGACCGTCGAGCAGTCAAAAAAAAAACCAGTCCAAATCTCTCCCTTGTTAAAATCTCACACTTCTTTCTCTCGCCCCCGATCCTCTCAAAGCCGTCTGCAAAAAAAAAGTGTCTCGTTAGATCAGATCTGTCGCTGGCTCTCCCGCAACATCCCCCCCCACCCCCCACCCCGTATCTCACAAAGTCTGGATCATACAATTAAACTCTGCCTCTCTCTGCATTTCAAAGCGAGCCCTCATCAACGCACATTCATGGAAATGTGCTGAGAGGCGTACAGCAACGCATGTGCACCTGTGTCCTAATCAGAGATGCAAACAGCTGACAATAAGTTTTCTCATAAATGTCCATAACTGATTATTTCCCCTCCTCTACCTTCATTCGTCTCATTAGCTGTAAAGCCAGCTCCTCACAGCTTTTCCTTTCCCGGAGCGGACTCGCTCTGGTTGCTTTGCTCGTCGCCTCACACCTTCAGGACCGGTCAGTGACAGCGAATAGCCCGGGCTCTGCCTCGCTGCACAGCTCTCTGCCATCAGATCAGTTGTTGTGTCCGAAAGTGAAGTCTTGATTTCCTTTTTTTGCCGGCTTGTTATGCGGGGAAACAAGGGACCGCCCAATAGAGCGGTAACAAGTCCAAGATGTCCGAGATGAACTAACAGATACGTCTTTAGTCAGGCGGACGTTGCCGATGAACCGGAGCCTTGGGGGAGCTGCCCTGAAGGGTCTGGGCACAGTGTGTTCGTTCTGAAAAATATATTTTCATTGGGAAATAAGAAATGCTTGGTTCTTTGTGTTTGAAATGAGTCAGAATGTTTTAAATAAAGTCTGATGTCTGATGTTAGGAGTTTGAGGTACGAGCCTACTTCCAACAATATTAAGCCTACTTTATGACATTCATAAGGCCGTTGAGGGTTTTCAGGCACCGCTTGCTACGAACGAGTACGTTTTAACTGTATTGAAACCTTAAATATCGTGATTTAGTGATTGGCCTTGTGGAAAGGTGCCAAACTGAATAGATTGGAAGCTTGTTAGAAGACATCTGCTGCGTCACAACCTATTAAATGACCGCTAATCCTCATATTCTTTCTTGGAGTGCCTCTGCTGCTCAGTTTTGATCCAGTTATGGCCACCTCTGTATATGAATATTGACATTCTGGGGAATAGCTATTCTGTTTCTAAAGCTGGTTTTGCAGAGGGTTACATGTTGGACTATTTCTTGGCCGGGAACAGTGACTTCCAGGAGTCTTGTCAATGTGAGGGTACCAGGCATTATGGTGCTGAAAAGTGGATGTTAGCACATACAGGCTAGCTGGCTTCCAGTCTTAATACTAGGCTAAGCTAGCCGCTTTGTATTTCATATTTAATGTACAGACAATATTGTCCTTCTTAAAGTCCCAGTGAAACTAAATATATGAGTGCTGTACAGTAACAACAGGGATTTAAGTCAAATACTGCACAATTGATTGGACCGCAAAAAAGGTGGGCGGGCTTAAAATGGCTCCACACACACCTACAGTGTTTGAAGGTGGAGGATTGATTGATGGACACAATGTTTTATATGAAAATATGTTTGTATATATTGTCAAATAAGTGCACAATATGACGGGGGATGTGATCAAAAGGGTTAAAAAGGCCTTTTTCATTTGAAGTCTTTGTTCTTGGTGCATCCCCACTGGCACAGGATGTAAACAGACAATAGATGTGTCGAAGTGTCGACCACTCTGGTGCTTTGGGTGTAATTACAAAGGCTATAATATTTCACAGTTAATATTTAGGCTTTTTCTCCGGGTTTATCTGCCATATCATCAAAGGGATCGGAAGGAAGGATAAAATGCTGAATATCAGGCTGTCCTCATCTCCACTCTCTACCAGTCTGATGCCCCCACATCTCCTCTTTCCATCTCTTTAAAACACAGTTTAAAAAAAATTATTTTAAGGGCATTAGTTGTGAAGCATAACCTTCTCTCTGACATTCGCCGTCAGCATCTCATTTAACTTCCTTTGGGGCGGAAACAGCCACGGAATAAATGAAGGTGACTTAAGACAAAAAATTTAATTTATTCAGACAAAATCCTCAAATTGTTGAAGGCACTGTATTTTTTTCTCCTTCCAGATAATCTTTTGGATTCTTTCTGTGCCCCAACTTTGTGACTAACCCAGACTGTGAACAAGCACTGCCCTAGATGTGTCCCTCCTCCCCAGCAGTCATTTCTGTTATTAATCTCCCCTTGCTCTCTATCTGTCCATCTTGCCTACTCATAACTTATTCAATTATGTCTCTGAGTCCTTCTCGCTCCAACTCCCTGAGTCCGTCCCTCCCCCTTTTTTTTTCTTCTTCACATTTTCCGTCCATGTCCCTCACTTTAATCCTCCCTCTTGGTGTTAGGATGCGCGTGGACTCGCTTGCAGCCTCAAGGTCAATTTTCAGTTTTAATCAACGACTTACAGGTGTAGGCTAACAACTGTGGCAGTGACCCGGCCTTGAGCACAGCGGCTTCAGGACCAAACCCTGCAGATGCATGTCGGGGGTCGCGCTGGGGTCATCCCGCCTCTTTGGCCATGCTGCGTCTGTTTGTTTGTTTGTTTTTGGTTATCATCATTTGTCCTCTACTTGTCACGGCCCCCCCCCCCCGGTTGACCCCTGAGGTTGCGTTCAGGGCCCACCTCGCGGCGATGACTGTTCTAACCCAGGGGCCACAGCCGCGAAATACTCTAGCCCCTCGTCTACATGTGTGTGTGCGCTCACACCACAGACAACGTTTCGCCCGCCGCCCGCATTGAATTTTCCAACACGAGCGCGTATGTTTGTGAATAGAGAGAACGAGGCCACCAGTGGCATTGTATAGATTTGTTTTCACCCCCACTCCTTCTGCTGATACTGCCCCCGTTTCACAGGCGAACACTGACCCTGGCAGCTCGCTGGCGAGCCGGGGGCCCCCATCGATCACGACTCCCACAGTAAACAGTCCCCGGCGCTGCCACCTCATCCGCCAGCGACAGACTCAAGGGCACCGAGGGGCAACACTGGGGCCCATAATCCTGCGTTACCCCGGCTGAGGTTTGCTTCGCACTGATAAAACTTTACTTCAATGCATAAAATAAATCACATAAAGAATATTCATTAAATCGGAGGCCTTATCAGCAACGAGCACATGCAGCCTCAGAATCCCAAGAGGGATTTTTTTTCTTTTTGTTGCAATAGATGAGAAAAGATATTGTGTTATAAGATGGGTAGATCCTATTTTTTTTCTTTTTTGAACTTAACAATATTAGATAATGTTTCTGGAGTTATGAGTTGTCGTTACTTTCTGTTCTGATACAAACCGCAGAGGTTAAAAATGCTGGATTTCAAGAGAGTGATTTGTATCGAATAAACTTGTATCGGGGATGAAAATTCTCAGAGATTGCATGGGAACGCCCGTGGAGAGTCTTATTTTATTTATTGTGAATGACCTCTCCTCGAGACACTGCCAAGCATTGATTCAAGCCTCCCACCAACAGGTAGACAAAACTCCTCCCCGAAGACACCACACTGTCCAACACGTAAATATTTAATTGTGTGGAGCACAGAAGGCAGAAACTCCAACACGGCTCCCGATTCAGAGCACTTCTACCCGTGAGGATGCATTAGCATTAAAAGTTCTGTGAAACTTTCTCAAAGATAGGAGAAGAGCTTCAGATAAACACAACACTCTGTATAATTAAACTCCAAGTCGCCGCACCGTAATTAAGACCCGTACTATCAGTTTTCCTTGACAACACGATACAAACCTCTTATTTTCTAAAACTGCGTTCTCTTTGTGTGGCACTATTTTAAGGTACGGAGTAAAATATACTCTATTTTCTTCTTTTTTTTACCCCAACGGTTTCCTGATTACAAATGAGGTGACAATGTTCTTTTGTATGTTCAATTGCTTCCTGGGTTGCTTCTCCTCTCACGGCGACGTCTGCCCCGCGATCACGACCAATCAGCCAGCCGCTGTAGCGTTCACATTATTTGCACTCGCTCCTCTTCTACGTCTTGACAACTTAATTACTAAAGCCGCGGCCCCCGGTGCAATTAAAAACCAGGGGACAGCTGACAGCGAGGGCTCGAAGTCGAGGGAACGCGGCAGGGATGAGACGGGGTGTCAACAGAAGTGCTCTTAGAGAGCAAGTGTCCCCGGTGTTTCCACGACGATGACAGGAGCGCACGCGGCGGACGAGGCAGAACAAGCGGGGTAAAGTTGTGCCGCCTCGATCTAGATGCCCTTGAAATGGCCCCTGATGCAATGAATCTCTACACTAGCATGTGAGAAGAGAGGAGCCGGAGAAACCACAGGATTGCGTAATAACAAGTCTGGATAAAACAGCAGCGGGACAGTCAGAATCTACAGGTCACATGACTCATTTACCAGCTGAAAGAAAAGCCCATTGAGCGGGGCGCTATTGAGATGAAAGCACACACACATGCACTCTCGGCATGGGATGCAAGGCCGGAGGGAAATAACCATCAAATACGACGTGCATTGATGCTGAATAATTGTCTCCCTGCGTCTATTTTTATGGTAATATGTGCAACTACTTCTGTGCATTCAACATAAATCCCCAAAAATATATAATTTTTCACTTTTTAATGAAGAGAAATGATCAACTTGTGGCCCGCGCGGCTTGTTAGACAAACACGATGACGGGAGTTCCCCGTTGGGCACCGTGGCTCCAACCTTTCCAAATGAGCTCTCCATCACACGTGATCAATACTTGTCAACCCTCGTTCCACTCTGAGAGCGCAGTGGCTTTCGACTAGTCCACACTTTGCATTGGGCTGCCGAGCCTACCTGAGCCAGATTAATCAAGGCTGCTTTTCACAAATTATTAAATTGCACACTCTTTTGTTTTGCATTCAAAGTGACAATAAAACAAAACAAAAAAGGAAATACTGCTAAACCACCCCCAGCGAGACATACTGCCCAGCTCGGATTACAAAGCAACGCATGCGTGAGATGCTGACACCCTGTATCAGAGCATAAGCTGTGCTGTTTTCATATAGTTTATTTACTCCAGTGCATATTTCACAATTTCAAAACACAACAATCAGCCCTGAAATAATATAAATTACAATATTTCGCCCCCCCTGAGCACTGGCTTATGAATGTAATAGCGTTTTCACAAGAGAGTTTTATTTGTTTATTGGACGTTTTCTTTTAGTCAGAGACACAATATTTGTTTAATTATGGACAACGCAGAGAAAGAAGTTCAAGAAAGGAAAAAGGAAGGCATCGAGGCTAAAATGTTGCCGCTGCCACGATGCATAATCCTCCCCAATAGAGTCAATAAAGCAACGTTCTGTGAGCCTCTTAACCGTTGTCGTCTTGGACAAAACTTTCTCAATACTTACTGCAGAATTCTGTACACAAGCCCACAGAATGATGCGCTCAATTTAGAAGCCGACTTTCCTAAAAAAACTAAAATCCCCACCGAGATCCACAACTCCGCAACAGTGGAGACGCGTCGGCTATAAGAGATGCTTATCTTTTAACCAGTGGGGGACTCTGGCTAGATCTCTGTAGAAAAAAGTTCACCACAGGGCGACGCCGAAGATCACAGCAGTCCGGCTCAGCAACAGCTCCGGCTGGAAGATGATGCCACTCCACAATCGATGACCTGCCCCGCGGAGTTAACAGACACTGTCGGAGAGGTGAACGTGGCCGGCTGAAGTATACAAAGGATTAATTGGAAATGATGAAAATGTCAAATAGCAACAGGTACATATACATGATGAGATAAAAAAAAAAAAAAGAAAAAAAAGAAAAAAGAACACATCGATTATGTTAAATTTGACCCAAACTCAATTACCTTCGTCTCTGTTCACAGCTGTTTACGCTGCAGTGAGACTGCCCGACATCAGAAACCTGCCCTTTGTTTTAACCTTTAGTTATTCAGGGGGGTTTCGCTGCAGGATCACACTCAATACGGTCACACATTCACAGCAGCTGTCCAGCACGACCAGTCTGATCCCGTCTGATTAGAGTTGCTCCACCGGAGTCCGGTTTTTGGGGATTTCGGGTTTCAGAACATAAGCAAAGCATTTGTGACGTAAAGATTTAGTGGAGGAATGTAAAACTGTGAGCTCTGTCAACAACGTTGCTGTTGTTTGCGCTGTTGGCCGGCCGGCTCATCCGTGGCCATGCAGAGAGCCATTTGGAGGAAGTACTAGAATTTAGTTAATTTAATTACAGAAAGTGCCCAGCTAACGGAATAGTCCACAGCAGCTCTGTTAAACTGTGCTGAGGGGGTCAAGAACGTTTTGTACCAGACTTCACCGTAATCCATCGAAACATATTCCTTTTTAAAAACACAAATGTCAAGCCAGAGGATCATTAAAGTGCGTATGATTCACCCTTCATGGGAACCATGAATGTCGAAAGCAAAGTGTGTAGTTACAATCCATCCGGTAGATGTTGAGATATTTCATTCTGGACCTAAGTGGCCGGTAGACTGACATTAATGCCGTAATGGCTAAAACGAAAAACAGTCAACAGAACAAGCTGCAATGTCCCGAAAACGGTCGCTTTCCCTTTAACAGCTTATCCTTCTCCAACACCTTCGACCGCTCCAAGTTTTTCCACCCCTCCTTTCACTTTCTCCACTTTGTCTGAGTCATCACCTGAAAGCCACCTGTTCCCTCTCCAGGTCGTCCTGCGCCGGGCGCTCTTCTGTCAGCACTTTTAGCCGGTGACCTTTGAAAGTCAAAGCAGCAGATTGTTTCTTTCAGATTGCCCATAATCTGTGCCACAAACACCTGCACTGTACGTCTGTGTGCAATTTCATCATCATCAGATTTTCAGATTTGATCTGCTGCCACTATTCCTGTCATTACTCGTGAATTGCGGCAGTTCATTAGCACGAGAAGATCATGCGGCTAATCATTTTCTACAAACAATGCAATTTGATACCATTCTTAGTCTTCTCAGGAGAGGCCATCTATCCGTTTAGTCATCTTCAATTCTATTTCTACATCTCCTCCTCCTCCTCCTGCTGCTATCTTTTTTCTTCACTTCCTTATGTTGATCACTAAGGAATTGAAGCCAGTCTTTGGTTTCTGTCGAAGGAGCTGCTGGCCTCTCAAGCGAGGAAAAGGGAAGTGCAGTTTATCTTTTTGCCACCCACTCCTCAAATTAAAAGTTAAACGTTGGCATCCTCTGCCTCAATCGGCGTCCGTCCCCTTTACCTCTAGCATCATGCAAGTTTCAGTGCAATTTATTTGTATTTTTAACCAGGTTGTGGCGTTAAGTGTGACAGGTATAACGTCAGAGTGTGGGTAGGAAGGGCTTTGTGATGGTTAGAAGGTCTAATCAGCACATCATAAGTCTTGCAGATAAGAAAGAGGGCTGATCACGTATTCGCTCTAATAGCTCATTAAAAGTGAGGGTGGATTTGTTAACCTCAAACACTAATTTGAGGTGTGCATGAGCTTCCCCAAACATTCCCAGGATAGATTCTGGATATAAGACATGCTAAATAAAATTTAAAAAAAAATAACAGATGCCTGCTGTTCAGTTTTTCCTTCCTCTTGTAAAGATAATAGCCAGATGGCGGGGCCACGAGGAATTAATGCGGAGTTATTTTGGAAGTGAATCTTAAAAGGAGGAGGGAAAACAGGCTCTTGCCTTCTGTTGGTCTCAGGGAAAGCGTTGCACCAATGTGGGTGAAAGTTAATGAAACACCAAGAGGCAGGTCAAGAGAGAGAGAGAGAGCGAGAACAAAGTGAGAAAGTCCTTCACAAGGGTTCTTTACATAAAAAGGTCAGCTGCTCTGCTTCTCGGGCTCCTGTCGGAACCAATTAGCTTCTGCAGTGATCAATGCAGGAAATGTGAGGATCTTCTGTCAGCAGCCCTCAGAAGTTCAATCTGTTGTTTTCTCCAATATCTCATCAGCCATAAAAGAGAGTCTTCTGACCATCAATCTCAACGACTTAAATGAGATGGTAAACTGACTCATGGTTTCTGGCTGTTCTGTCTTATTTCATTAGCTGGGTCCGATGCTCCGCGGTCACGGATATCCTGGGAGGCTGAATCAGGTTTCAATGTCAAACAATAAATGTTTCAACCAATGAAAAACGTTTTTCTGCACCAAGTCGACCTCATTCTGAAGTTACACATATTCATAACTTCCTCACGCCATGCGACGACCGTGTCAGGTGTCCTTAATAAATTATTATATTAACAGCTTTTGTCCCAATTCCACAACGCATTTACAAAGTGACAAAACTACGTATAATATATTTTTTTTAAAGTCAGCATGCATTGTAAAATGCTCGATGTTTGACTTTTCTCCCACAATGCAAATCGCAAACTAAATAGTAAGGGCTACTCACAGATGCGAGACAAATTGTTTCACAAACATCTTGATCAAAACTAAATCTTTGACAAAAAAAAAAATAATGATATAAATATATATGCAGTCAGTACAAAATGGCAAAGAGCATTGAATTCCTGTAAACCGACTGTGACAATAACACTTAAATCCACGTGGCACGTTTCAGCGTTGTGCTTCCAACATCAAGAGGAAGCGGCACGAGCTTGTCTTTAACTTTTACTGGCTATAAGTAAATTAACGTCACATCTCTTTGTGCTTCTTTTTGAGTTCTTTCAAACAAACGCTTACTTGAAGTCTTTTCTACGTTGCACCAGAAGCACTTGTTCATGAAATTAGAAAAGGAATGTCTACACTTGGCACGCTTTTTAATGCTTTGAGCTCAGTGTTTGATTGCATTATTTTTTTTTTTTTTACCAGTTTCTGGAAAGAGAAAGTAGTATGCCATTAAATGTACTGGTGGAGAATATCTAAAGAAAAGTGAGCAAACAAAGTCTCTGTTTTCAATTTGTATATCATCCATTACAAAGTGATTGTGTAAGCTTACCAGCCCTTCACTAATAACACGGATGATTAAAATGGCTTTTGAAATTACACATACATAAAGCAGTAGTGACACATTTCCATGTAGCAGCCCAAACCAACACATGCATCCTATTGGCATCACACCAAACCTGAGGCTCCATGTGAAGCAGATGGGCTGTGTATGAAACAGCTGACTTGACTTTAGTTGCCCAGCAAAACATTTAATTTCTACCCCGCAGACGACTTATTTCCATCTGTCGCTTACAACAAATGAACATTTGCATATTCGACTGTAGACATTTTTCTATTGTGCCTCAACATCCATTACAGTACGACAGCAATAAGGGCAAACACTGAGCTAGGATGCAGCATTGATATTCATAAAGTGTGCAGTAAAAGACTATGGAACTGAAACGGTTAATGGATGGCACATCATATATTCTCCTCAGAAGATTTCAAACATAAGAGAAAATTAAGGTGCGCAGTTAGTCCACCACCAATATGTTTAAGTTATATAACAGGGTAATCATTTGGCTTGGACAGCATTACTAATCTTTAAAACCACTTTTATTTTTATACAGATCTGGAGTAGAGTTCACATAATTAATGTTTAGTTGTCAAATCTGCTATGCAGTAATATACTATCTAACTGCAATAATTAGGGCTGCTAGGATTTCTAAATCAAGGATCACAACAGTGTATGGACTTTAATAAGTTGTATTGAATATTAAGTCGACAGGAGAACATTTACTCAATTATCTTATATTTCTTTATGGAATAGCAAAGTAGGTTTAAACACAGACATATATTATCTTCTTGCAGTACTTTATTTGATACTTTCCTACTTTTTTCTTCAAACTTCTCTAAATCTCTCAACTCCCTTCATTCCACCTTATGTCCATAAGCTATGTGTGTAGTAATATAACTTTTGCTCCATTGATTTGACTGTGGGGAAATCACACAAAGCTGAACCCCCTGCCCCTTGACTTAAACCAATAAATCACTCTCAGACGTGCAGACAACAATGGGGCCAGAGCCGCCTGGAGACTTGAGAAAGATAACAAGAGGATTAGAAAAGCATTGTTATTAAGTCAGCACACAGAGGCAGAAGTGATACAGAAATTTAAAAAACAGCATAGACTTCGAAAAAAAGGATGGTACCAGCCAGGTCATTGCCCGTGAGCTTTTACTTTCAGCTGAACTGCAAGATGTTGAAAGAGAAGATGGTACCCTCCACACTCGAGATAGACGGGACACAAATGCCAAGAAGGGTCAGCCCAGTACTTTTACCAGTGAGGGATACATACTAAGTAGTAGTAGAATAGAACATACTTTCTGGATTGACTCAGTTGCAAACAAGCCCAATCAGTCCCCCTTGAGAAGCTTTCACTGATGGGTGCAACAAGTGCCATTGCTGCCAGCGGCCATTAGCCACTGCAGCTCGGACCAGCTCTGACAGAGCAAGTGAATGTTTAGAAGCCAGAGATGATTTGACAAAAGCCCTATAATTGGCTTCCATATGTCTGTCAGCTTTGAGTGTGAAGTCTCTGGGGCCTCTATATCGACACATCTTCCTGATATGAAACCTCACTACCTTCTGCTGGCAGGATGGGGCCTATTTAAAAAAATCGAGTGGTCATTGCTCATTCCCGAGGTCTTTTAAACTCAGGAGATACCGTGTATCTGAGTAGTGATCTGAAAACCTCGAGGAATGATGGAGTGGTGGTGCTTCTAAGGACATTCAGGCACGGCTTTGCGTTCTCAACAGATACAGCAACTAATTAATAACGTACTTCTTTTTTTTTGTCTTGTGCAAATAATAATGTCAATGTTAGATAGCAGTGCATAGATATGTAATATTTTATAGAGGAACTGTGTTGACGAATCGACGAGGTGGTACACCAGCCGTTTCTGCTCTCTTGGTACAACCAGTTAGCAGTAGCTCGCCTGTATCCATATGTTGTGGGACTGCCAATCTTAAGGAAATCAAGCATTTCCCTGAAGTGTCACACAATGTCGACCGCAAACCGGACGACGGAGCACCCTTCCATGCTTTACTTGGTCTCAGACAGCTCCTGGCCAGAGTAACTGAGCCCCGTGCCACTGACACCTTGGCCTCGACACACGATTAAAGTTGGTACACTTTATTAACAGAATAACCATGATAAACAACACTCCACTGACTGTTTAATGACTCGATCGATGCTTTGATGTACAACCTGTCTGAGACTGCCAGGAGGATTCACTGCTGCATGTGGTCGTCGAAATAAAATGAATAAAGAAACGCACATACT
The DNA here is from genome assembly GCF_009769545.1 of Cyclopterus lumpus. Taxonomy (NCBI): domain Eukaryota; kingdom Metazoa; phylum Chordata; class Actinopteri; order Perciformes; family Cyclopteridae; genus Cyclopterus; species Cyclopterus lumpus. Next base: position 11,542,497 of record NC_046988.1, read on the forward strand.
CTTAGTGAGCACTAATGAAGCTGTTTTCTGTGATGGGATGAATCTCTGCTGTGTTGTCTATATGTTGATTTTCCAAACAAAGAATTTTGTGCAGGCTTTTGTGTCTGTCAGAGTGTCCCATTACACGTCTGCTCCTGAACCACTGTATTAATGTCTGAAGGACATTAATGTTCTCACTGCACTGCTCTTAATGAGGCAGCACAATGGTCATTGATGATTAAGCTCCAAAAAGGTTCTCTCTCTGTCCTGTTGTTGCATGTCGACTTCTCTCTCTCAGTCGCGGAGAGTAATATACCAATTGCTTTGTGTCTTTATCACACGGTGAAGACCACAAATATCAGAACAACCCCCATTGAAATGTAAGGAGGTACTGTGTGTGTCGGTGAATTAAACACAGGGGATAAGAGCGTAGAGCCACAGCGACTGTTTCCCTTTTCTTCAGTCCACGCTAAGACAGAGGAGAGGACGGAGACCAGCTGTCATCCAACGCCAGGAAGAGAGATGATCATAATGCATGGCAGCATGGCCGATCCTGACATTAGTCAAAAGTGGACGACACAAGTAGAGACATCAGCCCTGTCGTAATGGACCTGGTCTCCGCCTCAAGTGCTCCCTGTACTATTAGTCACTCCGTTCCCTCTATCACTCGGCCACAGACAGACAAACAGCGCCTTGAGAGAATAAATGAATCAATAGGAAAAACAAAGGAGATCTTTCAAAGATTTTCACAGCGCCACAGGCCACGACAGAGCTGCTCGCACTCCATCTGAGCAGAGGGTACGGCGTTCTCTTTAATTTTGCCGAAGAGAAATGGCCGAGGGACGTCCATCTTTAAGACGTTGCGAAACGATTTGGAACAACAAGTTGGCCAGGAGAGTCTCGAGTGGGCACTTTTAAAAGTTGTGGCCAATCGGACAACAGAAGAGCTCTACATCAAGCAAACAGATACAGGGGTCGGACATAAAGCTAACGTGTTAGCAAACAGACGTAAGCTTACTTGTCCAGCGGATATATAAATATATATATATATATATAAATATATATATATATATAAATATATATAATAGTCACTGTTCTTTTAGCTCTGTTTCAAGTTAACATCTGCCTTTATCGCTGCAAGATGTTGTCTTTCTAGTCAAGCTAGTTAGCGAGCTAGCAAGAGAGCTAGCCAGCTTTCTAGCGGTTGGTGCTAGACAGGTAGCAGGCAGTGGGTCTTTCTAAGCTTTTTTAAAAATGAAAAATGGCTGCCTGATTCTGCCTCAACTGGGTAAGACTGAACCACGCGGTTACATGTGCCTTAAAACAAACACAATGAGCTTACACCACTTTGTTTAGCCAGAGTCGGGCAATAACATATTCCCACGTCCCATTGCTTTCCACTGTCATGTTCTCAGAACCATTTTTAAAACTCGGTGGATTTCTTTCCTCGGAAAAAGTACACAAGTGTAGACAGTGGCAATGAAGTGTGGACCCCAAGTCAGCTACGGTGTTAAGGTTTCTGTCGTGACCCTGGTGTTGCAGGCACAGGATAGACACGATGGATTCATTCGTTGTTGTATTTGTATAGCTCTTTACACCAAATTGTCATTCGTGCCATCAACATGTCACAACACAAATATTTGGAGCAGGCATTGTGGTGACAGGATTGTAACTCGGCTAGTTTGACAGAAGTGTATCTCTGTCATTGCCTGTATCGGCACTTTAATGCTTGATCTTCTGTGATGCCTCTCTGCACACAAGTGTTTCTTCAGCATGTCTGTCCCATGTGATCATGTGACATATCACGCTCCTCAGGTTCACAATTGTAATTTGGGCTTTTGATAGCACGTGTTTACATGCTTTAATGTTCTGAATGGCTTGTTGAAACACATGTTTTCTGATCGAAGCAGCCCACAAAATACTGACACAATTTTACACTCCAGATACCCAAATATATGTGCACAAGCACTGAAAAAGTGATTTCTTTTTTTGTTGTTGTTTAAAACATGTTCCCTTTGAAATCATACACCCTGCCCCTTCCAAGTGGTTGAACTGCAACTACACATCGTGAACCCAGTCTGCAAACTTCATAGAAGGAAATCACTCTTGAGGCCATTAACCAAGTTTAGTAAAGAACAATAAAACCCACCCACCCACACTCTGTTTGTTTAACTTGTAAAAGAAAATAAGCTAATCTAATTGCACATTGCATCAACCTATTGATTGGAATATTAACCTGCTGCACAGAACATATTGTTGTGTCCCTTTGAATTGATTACGAGAGCAGGTAGCACAAAGGTTTGAGAGGTTCATTGGAAGATGATTACCTGCAACAGTCTTTACTGCATAAGGCATGAGCTGAATTTCTAAACAGTGCAAATGACTATGGATGAGTTATGTTGAGTAAAAAGGCTCCTGGATGATTTATTATTAAGTATTTATGGTTATTATCTCATTTTAATATGTATTAACCACAATTATGTTTATATTTATATACTGTATGTCTGTACTGTATTTAAGTGCATGCCATTAGGTTTAGTAGCCTGCACATAATTCACCCTGTTAGAAACCATATAAGTTCACATCATAACATCAAATGCATCGGGTGCCAAAATCGGGCAGCTGTTTGTGAGATCTCCACCTGGCTCTGCAGAAAAGTTTAGAAGTAGAGTTATGTAAACAGATATTTTTCAAACAGAAAGTCAAAACGCAATGCGGGAGCTGCGTCTTCGGACACATTACCCAGCCTGCCTCTTGAGTGCTCAGCGACACCCACCACCGTGGCTGGCAGCCACGCTGCATTCGACGCTGCTCAGCCGTCATAACAGTAATAATGAATCCGCTTTTATATCCAATTAAAATGTCCCTAATAGCATTGTGGTTGCATCGATTTCTCTGCAAATGGCTGTTCAGCTGAGAACATTTGCACTGAGGGATTTGGATCTGGCTTATTGCACATTGGCTCAGAGTAAAAACAAAGAGGGACTGATAAGTAAATAGCCCGTAAGATATTTATGCATATGCATGTGTATTTGAGCTTGTCACGGCGCAACTGCCTGCTTTTAAATGCCTGCCTATGTCCGCTCAATAGACTTTGTCTCCAACCCAGTCCATCCTCCATCTTTCTCAACCACTACTCATAAAATGACTGCTTGGCCCGAGTGTATGATGGTGTTATAATAAGACATTGTGAAAACAAATCAGGTAGCGACAGAAATGCCACTCTGCGTAATAATAATAATAATAATAATAATGCATTTAATTTATATAGCGCTTTTCGTGATACTCAAAGACACTTTACATAACATATTTATAACATCCTAAAAGCAAAAAAAATAAATAAGAATAACTAAAATACAGGTAAAACAAATAGGGACTTTGTCAGTTGCTCGGACCCTAACAAATAAAAATAATGGAGCAAACAATCACACATTAAAATGCAGTTCTGAACAGGTGGGTTTTGATTTGCGATTTGAATATGGAAAGATCAGTGCAGTCGTAATCATTTGGACTATTTCCTGTCGGCGAGAAGGCGTCTGACACACACAATTTTCTCCGAAATTTGTGAAAGGGCAACTCCGTATATATAAAGCTAAATATTAATTCAGAAGAAAGTAAGGCTCTGCTTCTCCCTCTACCAATCGATCATTTATGTCCCCACACTATTGCTTTTTGGATTTAAACTACACTAATAAATCTAAAACAAAGAGTTGGCTCCTGTAGCCATGCAGGTTCACAGCCAAACTCTGCCCACTTAGAGTGGGTGCCATGCACTATATAGAAATTATGGAGGCGATGGTTGTTGGGGTTTTATTATAAACAGCATATGGTAGAATGAAAAACTTTGAGGACAGGAAGTGCAGAGGCAGCATTGCCTTTATGTAGCAAATCCAAGGAGCAACACATGCGTCCACATTTAGCCCCAATAACTGCTGCATTGGTACAGCAGTAGGCCACAGCCAGTGGCTGGTTGAGGGGGAAGAATGTGTCATCGTCACGCTTCAGTGAGTTTATGAATTGTATTTTATTTTGTCTTCTCTTGATGTTGAAAAGACGTTTGCACCTTTTCCTCAGCAGTGTTTATGCTGTAGGCTCTGAGTAAAGTCTATATATATATATATATATATATATATAAACCCATATATCATTATATATTTTTCTTCAACTATGATAATGTTATATTATTTGAATATTTATGTTTGTTCACTTGTTTTTTTCCATTCATACCTTATGAATGTTATTATGGGTGAGGGGAGGGGGGGGGGGGGTCAATCTATTATTCCTATTATTTTTATGACATGAACTTTGATAAAAAAACACACACAAAAACACATTCATGCAGTGATTTTCAATCTCATTGGATTTAATGTTTGATTTCACGGTTTGTTTATACTCAGCTCACGTGACTCCTCAACTAAAACTAAAGGAAATAAGTTATAGATTTGTTGAAAATCAGTCATAAGCTCAACTATTGCACGGGACAAGGAGTCAATAATAGATTAAAGAGAGCGCGGGAGAGGGAGAAATACCCAAAAGGTAATCAAGAGTCCATATTAATGATGCTAATGATTTGGATTTGCTACTTCATTAACCACCATTTTGAGCTGCTTGATCACAAGGGTAGCTCCGCATAAAAAGTCTCTCTGGAAACAGTGTGGGAACCGAACAACAACAGACGAGACGCACACATATTGTGTGTTGTTGGTGCACGTGCGTACATATCTGTGCACGCACGAATGCAATTTGGTCAGATTCCTGAAACTACGGCCGAGGGGATGAATTTCCCAAATCATCTTCAGTAATGGTTTGAATGATTTCTAATGTGTCCTTTTCTATTTACATAAAAAGCAGCTGGTTTTTTTTTTGTTTTTGTTTTGGTGCGTGTGAAAAAATGATTTTCCGGCAGTTTTCTTTGGAAAACAGCAGGTGGGAGCAGAGTTCAGTTTAAGTTACGTATGCGTTCTCATAACACTAATCTTTTCTGACGACTGATGCTCGTGCAGAGAGGACCAGAGAGTGTAAACACGGCGCGGAACTAATGATCCTTCTGGGAAAGCCCGGGAATTTGCCCCCTTGGAGGCCGTGCATGGCTGTGGGAAAAAGTCATTCGTGGACTACATGAAAACGTATTGCGTGAGATTCCTCTCACATGTATCATCAGGCCCCTGATGCTTTCTTCTGCAGACACGGACGATTATCGGATGGCTGGACAAAGACAAAAAAAGGAGAAACGGGGTCTTTCATATTCCGAGAGCGTAACCGTCTCGGTTTTCCTCGGGGTCGTTCGCTTCCAATGTAATTTAAATGAGCAGAAATAAGATGGTGTGGGGTTGGGGGAAGGGTGGGACGAAGGACTTTATCTTGACGCTTATTGCAATAAATGATCTGCATTTCCCCGAGTACACAAACAAACGTGCGTGTGTCCGATGAACAAAAGCCCCGCAGCGTTCCCTCTGCGTCACAGTCTCACACTTCCCTCCTTTTGACAGGACCTGATGCAGCTCCTCACCTCACGCGACACGCTTCCATCGATTTCACACTCTTCCCCCCCCCCCCCCCCCCACGGACATCCGGGCGGGTCCATAATCATCGCCAACTCGCGTCACGTGGACGAGCAGCATTCAAATTCAAATTTAAACTCAAAAGACACCTTTTATTTTCAAGTATGGAAAACGTAGATACAGAATATGAAGTGCGCGTGTATGAATTGTACTTTGACGCTACTAAAGGGTTCCATCTTATCCTTTATACGTTAATATAATAGCAAAGGAATAAGATCTTATATCAGCCGTATAAAACCTTTTTTACTTACTGGTAATGGATGAGTACTATGTATCGGTTGATCTGCAAGTTTAGGTATCAACATCAGTAAGGGAAATATTGAGGTATTGAAACATAATTGGAAGGACAAATGAGCAGATCTTGGGGCGAGGCATCCTGGGAAATTCATGGATCTCAGTTCCCGGTATTCAACTCAACATCCCATTAATCTAAAAATGTAATAAAGAGTACTTGATCTCATCTGGTAGGGCGTTGGGCGGTTTGTTGGACACAAAATTAATGTTGGCAACCACGAGTCTACACCACGACAAATATTAGGTGATGATTGATTGTCGATGTGCTCGATTGTTTTATTTATGTGGTTACTGGATGTTCCATCTGGGGAACTACACCTCAATCTACAGGTCTGACCTCGTCACAACGTCGCTGTTCTTCTTGGAACAATGAAGTCCAACACTCGGTTGAGAAAATGATAATCAATGTCACTGAATTGTGTTCATGATTTTTTTTTTGACACTCTACCACTACTTTCATCACGAGCCACGAGTTTTAATATGCGATGCAGCGGTCACACAAAATGTACCGCTGAAAGGAACACAATATTTGGGATGATTGCGAGACTCTTCTGTGGATAGTGGTGCATTTTCTGTATTAGAATTAACTTTCCAATAATAATAATAATAATAATAAAAATAATATGGAGCCAGACATATCTAGTGGGAGTCATAATGGAACAACCCGTTACTCGTCCCATTCTACAGGACTGGAAAAACACATGGACTGAGTGGCAGTTCCATTTGTTCAAGGTGGAGTATTGTCAACTGTCAAATAACTGCAGCGTAATATTTTCCAATATGATGCTTTGTTTTCTCTCTCCCCAATCTAATTTATTTCCCAGTTAAGCCGTGAAACATTCCGGAAGCTTTTTTTTACGCCCTGCCAGCCGTTACGATTCCTTCGTCAAATAAAGTCCAGGTGTCAGAATGTTTTATAGATATTTTTTATTTCTGTTTTTACAGACTTTTTGTCACAACAAAGTCAGCAAGAGCATCTTTTTTTTTCTTTTTCTTTCTTTTTTGTCCATTACATAGTAGTAATTCATTTTTTAAAGCAACCAAGTGAGGACCAGCGACCATTTCTTAGCAGAAAAGCAGAGGCAGTTTTGACATGCAGCAAAACAGGCGGGGCTTCTAACCAAATCCAAGGCAAGGGGAACGCTAACAGCCCCCACCATCCAGTTCCAACTCTACCCCCATGTACGCACCCTGCAGAGCCCCCAGAGCCCATCAATTACTAGACACAGAGAATCTGCAAAAAAAAAAAGAAGGAATTATCGCTCTGAAATCTCACTCCAGGGATGACAAAATTAACAAATTTCTAGAATTCCTTATTCTATTTTGTGCTGTTAATGTTGCTTTACAAAAAAGAAAAAAATGAGGGGTTCAGTGACAGATTTAAAAAAATTGCAACATTCAAGTCTTTCTAGTTAACCAGCATGGTGATTCGTCAAGGAACACAGAATATAGTTTATGCATTACCAACACGTGGAACACTGTTTGATATGTAAGTGATATGCCAAGTAGAAAAGGAAAATTTGACCCCAGGACCCCTCTCAACCAATGTTTTCAAAATTTAAATATTGGAGCAGAGGAACAGTTTGATCTATTAAAAAAATAAATCAAGGTGGAGGAAGAGGCCACAAATAATGAAAGGTAAATATTATTCAACTTTACAACCTTTCTTTTTCAATCGATCTAGTATAGTACAGTGCAATTACTGTTTGTTTCATGATATTAAGTCCTGGCCATACAATACTTATAGTGAAGTGAGGAAAAATGTTAATGTTAACACACTATTGATTTATTACCATTTGATTTCCAAGAGAACTGCAAACGAGGTGCGTGTTTAAGTTCTAAGCTTTGCGTTTACGTTACAGAATGTGATTTATAGTCAGAGCAGTGATTTAGGATCCAGATGCAAGAACACTCCCCCAGCGTTTGGTCCCTAAGGGAGACATAATTGACAAGTTCTGCTGTTGAATGGCTACAAACAGAGGCCAGAACAAGAGAAAATCCTACCTCAAAAAACTTGGGGGGTGGGAAAGGAAAATAAACAAGGTAAAAGGAAAATCCCCAGACGGACACATGACCCTCCAACAAACAGACAAAAGCAGTGCTGAGACAGATGTTGATCGGGGTAAGAGGGGCGAGTCCATCTTCTGTCAGGGGACCACTGCATCCATCTGTCTGTCCGTTCACCCACCTGTCCAGCCACCTCCCACACTGTGGGGTCTCACTTGAGCAGAGCCTTTATGGCATCGTCCTCGGCAGCTTCAAAGGCAGTGATGCCGTCCGGTCCTTTTTGGTCTTTGTCAGCTCCCTGTGGAGGAGAGGGGACATGAATATTAAATATGCTAAGTAGGTGCATTAAGTCCCCCTCACAGTGTGATGCCGAATCCAATTCATTGAGTAGGGGGTTAAGGTGAGGAGCAGAGACCTCAATCTATAGCTTCTTGATTAATAAAGCGTCCTCTGCCCATTAGCAAACCCCTTACCCGTCAACTTAGAAAAGCAGACACCTTGAACACATTTCCCTTCTTCACAAAGACAGATGAAAGAAACCTTCAAGGAGAGAATGAGTGATGGTAGCTCGAAGAACAGAGGGCAGTCGGGACTTTTGGCTCTGTATGGCCCAGATATTACATTTAGACCCTGGTCAACACACATGCAATGTTCTTGAGCTCCTGGGGAGGAACGGGGCTATATTTGGGTGGTCAACAATGTGCCATAGAGAGCCTGCAATGCTTATCAGTAGAGGGTGGCATCTACAATCTTTCCTACAATTGTCTCGTCTCTGGCCACATGCCCTTATATGTTAACACAACATTAATGGTGAAACTTGTCACTTTTACTTCCCTCTAAATCTGTCACTTAGTCAGTCTGTCTTTATTCAAACAGCACAAGTAGAATAAAGCCACAGAGACGCATTCATTTAAGCTCTGAGGTATAACAGAAAGTAAAAGAGCTGCGAGTGGACATAATCTTTCAGATTACTAATGGGCAAAAAACCGTAAGTTAAATTATTTTATTTTTTAAAAGGGCGAATGAGACAGGCAACGTATTGAATGCCCATGTAGTGACAAAGGATTTAATGGGCAACGGAGGAGTGGAGGGGCATGTGGTGGAGAGACGTCCCTTTGTGTGGCCTGCCAACTTTAGCCTCTTAGCAAAGGGCTTACAGCGCCAAGGCAGAGAGAGTCTATTGTTGCGTGGAGAAGCAGGGCATCAAAAACAATGCGACCCAGTTCAAGTGCCCGGTTGTCTGGGTGCAAATTCCATGGCAGAGGAGCACCGGAGCGCATCCCGAGCAGGAGAGCTTTACCAGGGCTGAGCGGGTAACCCGTCAGATTTGCACCCCAAATTGGGAAGGAGACGAAAGACAAAAGTAAGAGAGACGGTCTCGTAAATCCACAACAAGCTTCACACTTCTGGGTCGCGGGGGCACCTGTCAACACGGATGTTACGTTAAAGCCCGGTTGTGTAACAGTCGAACTACGGAAACTGGTGAGACGGAGGTTTTCAACAACCAAAAACAGCAGTTTAAACAAAAAGGACATTTTACAGGGTCATACTTGCATATGGGATCCTGTAAAGGAGAAGTTTGACATTATGGATTGGCCACACGGTTATGGTTGATTATTATTGATACCCCCCTTACAGCTGTATAATAAATGTTAAGGCCTCTAAGGCGCCAGCTAACAACTGGCACAAAGACTTAGCTTAGCAAAAAGACTGGAAACGGGGCAACAGCTAGCCTGGCTCAGTACAAAGGTAATGACATCTGACTACCAGCACCACTACAGCCGACTAGTTAACACGACATATCTCTGATATGTAAAAACTACAAATTGTTTGTTTTTTTGCCGGGTGCCTGGATATTTCTTGGTCAATACCTTCAACTTCCTGGAGTTTAAACTGTTTACTCATGTAGGTCTTCTTGTTTGATGGTTTTAATGTCCAGGTTTCAAAAAGAAAGTTACATCTTCCTCATATTTAATCTCAGAGGGTTCCCTCAGTGTAATTCATCTTAAAAAAAAAGAAAGATCTCAAAATGAGTATTCCCTTCTGGACTCTCATATCTCCCGAAACAGTATTCTAGAGGGTCTGCCACAGATTGATACCCACTACGAGTATTTATGGTGCTCCTCCTGTTGCCTCTGAGGATACACCATGCAACCCCCAATGGACATCCAGCTCAGTGGCATACACCTGACACCACTTACATTAATGAGCCGTCCCCAACTGGATTACTTCCTCATGAACACCTCACTGTCCAAACATCCAGTCAAGGAGAAGCTAGTGGCGAAGTGACACACGGCCATAATGATTAAGAATAGCATTGCAGTCAAACTGAGACGCATCACCACCCTGCACTATGGAGCCATGCAAAGCAGCACCGGGTCAGTAACCTAATGCCACTGACCTGCTAAAGTGTCCATTAAGTTTTCATTATGCCATTAGTGAATGGAATTGAAACGCCGCCCATGCAGAAGTCTTCAAATATAAAAGGCCAGCCTGAGCATCGCTCAAAACTCCTTTGAAATGCAATGCTGATTTCAGACCATTGACCTGCTGGCAGCAGTCAAACATTACCGATCTGTAAAAGTACAAATTTATGAGACCCTGCGAAAAAAGAAAGATGCAAGGTCAATATCTGTATTGAGCTGTGCCAGCTCGGCTCCACTTCAAATGAATGAATTTCATGTGGGTTGGGGAGCTGCATCAAATCTTAGTCAACATTTTAAAAAGGCTTTTCATTGTTTAAAAATTTATATAAAATCATATGAAGATTCAAAGTGGCAACTAAGCTTTTTTTTCTCTCTTTCAAAACAGTTTCTCAATGAATCGCTGAATTGTCCAAACAAATATATATAAAAAGACAAAAGCCCATCATTCCTGGAGCCAAAGGTGACAAACGAATGTCTTGTTTTGTCTGACCAATAATCAAAATGATAGTCAATTCACAATCATGTTAAGATAGAGAAAAGCAGCATTCACAGTTGATAAACTGGAACCAGGGAACTTGGGGCATTTTTGCCTGAAAAATTACTTTAACAATTAAATGATTGCTAATGAGTTTTGTCGACTTATCATTGCAGCTTTATTGAGGACATGTACCCCCTTCCGAGACAAAACTAGAGTTACCGCCTCACGTTGTGTTTCAGTTCACATCCATGTCTGTCCAAAATGTCAATACGTCATTATTTTTTTCATTTTTTTAATTTGTGTGAAATAATAGTAATTAGCATTATTTATCATAATTAGCGCATTCATTCTTGAATTATGGATTGAAAGTTCACTGACCTTTGACACACTAAAGGTTTTACAGATTAATTTGCGCCACATTTGAAGAAAACCCTTCCAGGTGACCGGAGATAATCATGCAACACAAAAAGAAAACCGGGTTACGTACACAGTTACGTGTCGCAAAGCCCATTGGAAGATGGTGCCTACTAGCCTGTTTCACTTTTAAGTTCTTACTTATAGACTACTGTGAGAAATAAATGGCCAATCCTCCTTTGTAATGAGGACACACAATAAAAAAGGACCATTTATAGGGTCAGGTTTAAAAGCCAAGGCAACAACAGGACCGTTCCTATTGTTGCCTTGGCTTTTAAAATACTAAATAATACGGCATTTCTTCCTAGTCATGGGTCATGTACAGAGTTCCTCAGAGAATAAAAAAAAAAAGGTGTGTGTGTATTCATGTGTGCATGCCCTTTCACTGTTGAATCCAAATTAACTGACTGGCCTCTGCCGGCTGTAGTCAGCACTCTCGCCAGATCTTACGGCTGGGTCACCTATTGGGGTTGAAATGGCCTCTCATAATTCATTGCCAACAAGAGCACAGTACGCAGTCAGGAGTCAGCTCCCATGATGCAACAGGGAACCAAGCCACTTTGTTAAAAACACGAGACAGTCTGACAGTTGAATGGTCACAATTCAGTATTCTCAGTTGGTATCCACTTGTGAAGTGGTGGCTGTTGTGCGACAGGTGCTGCCGGACAGATCAGTCGATTGGGGGGCTTAGGGACAATCTATTCATCGCGTGTTAAGACACATGGCAAGTTTTTACAGCTGCCAGGGTTAGGTGTATTGAAATCTGGTCCCTGTGGTGACCGGCGACCTTTTGCCAGCTCTGTTTTAAATCCTTGTTGGTGCTTAGTGGAGACGAGCAAACCTCTGGGTTCGATAATATCCTCGCCTTCCACCGTAATCCCTGTTCCGATGAGCTATGGCTGCCCATCTCGTCTCGTATCATACCACAGACAAAGGCTGTTCTTTAAAAAATAAAATAAAATGGTCCAGCCGAGGGGCTTTAAATTCCAATGCAGGGGTGGCGATTGCTTAGCTTTTGGCTTTGAGGAGGATGTACCGCAGATGTGGATGTGCGACTAGTAGCAGGGGAAATAAAAAGGAAAATGACTGCAATAATGAAGACGTTCATAAAAAGGTAACAATATGCTGGTTTTAATTTCAAACGCTATCTGTGCGACGTGGAGGTGATCCGTGACAGAAAAAGTGTCATCCAGCAGACGTCTTGGATCTAAACTACAGACCTACAGTACCTCCATGATATGGCTTTGTAAAATATATCACAACAACAAAAAAACATTCTACCGTCATGTTGTCACAATAACACTTAATGCAGCTCACAGACCACAGGTCTGTGTCGAGTAGGAGTTCAAGACAGATCAATGGCCCAACAAATACTTACCAGTGTCACGCTAGCAACTTTATAGAGAAAAAATAAACGTACAGAGTAGTAAACTGCTATTTTCTTCCTGTTGGCATTGGCTGCTACTTTCAGTTTAACTTGGAAGCCAACAGCACTACTGGCCAGCTGACTGCAGTAGCCAGCTGCCGGCCAGCTGCTGGCCGATTGCTTGCAAGACTCTGGCTTGTTGATGCGAGAGCCGGGGATTGCGACTGGTTGATGAAACTGAGGGATTAATACATCCGATGCCAACAGGAATAAGTGAGCAGTGGAGTACCCCGTAAATGTCTCTCTAGCTGAACACCAGAGTTTCCCATACATAGTTACCGCTTCCTCCCCCCCCAAAATGTATGCTTCAAAGTGCATTTGAAACCGAGAGCTGATTGAAAAATCTGCCTGAATACTGCGTATGTGATTGTATTGAGTGCAAAAAAAAAAAAAAGGCTTCCCCATTCGGTGATGTGACTTAGCTCGTGAAGGCCCCTCTTCCCATTACTTTTGTTAAGCCAAGATGATGCCACCGTGAAACAACTCTGTGGTGGAGCTTTCATTTACCTTGCCTCATTTAGCCTGGCTGGGAACAGACAGCTGCTCACTCTCCCTCTGCCTCAGAATATCTAGAACATCACCACACACATATTGGTTTGCAGCAGACTTGGACTGTAAACGCATGCGAGCCATCCACATGGCATCATGCAGGCGTTGTAGGCTCCTCTCTCATAGTGGTGCTGAACTTGTGACAGTCACTGAAGTTCCCAGCAATAGACAGAAAATAGAAATGGAAAAGCTCTCCCATGCCCATTGAGGTACACGTTTTTTGCATCACTGCACTTTTGCAGAGGAACATGTGACCAATGTGCTCATCTTCCACTCAAGGCTTGTGTGTGATCTGGGCCATGCTACAGATATAAAGAGAACAATGACATCAAATCAGGAAGTTGTCAGTTACACCTCTCGGAAGTTGTCAGTTACACTGATCTGCTTTATTCTAAAGAGACTCCAGTGTTTATTGACAGAGGTGCACCAGAGACAAACAACTGAAGGAGGTAGAGAGAGCTTGATAGACGATTTGTGGACCTCATTTGTGTGGCCTCCACTGTCCACCGGGGAATCAATCCCATTAGTCTGGCTCATTTGGGCCGTAGGGAATCAGAGCTCCAGGCTAGATGAGTGGAAGATCAGTCATTTCTATGTATATGAATGCTGTGCAGGTACTTGTGAGTGGAACATTCAGGTAAGATGTACAAGAGGCATTTGGCTTTCCAAAAGAAAAAAAACTCCTCCATTAAAAAGAGGCTTTTCATTTGACTGATGGAGCTTCACAAGGCTGTTTTTTTTTCTACCACCGACGTTTGTACATTCGTTGTGGTATGCTTGTCGTTTGGTTGCATTTCTGCAGCGTATGACTCAGTATTGTCTCTCCCCTCACAGCTGTGACAACTCTGGGCACGTGCCCACATCCATCCGACTGAGGTTGCATTTAAAATAGTTCCAGAGGTAAACAAATGAGGGAGGTTGAGGGCTAAAGTATGGGGCAAAGGGCCGCACACCTCTGAATGCAACCGCTTAAAAACGCGGTTGCACACAAAACAAGTGAACGGCAGCAAAACCGTGTGATGCTCTGTGAACATTCCAGTGCAGCCTCCACAGGACTGTGTTAAAGGGCCTTTTGTCCAATGAGCTACCTCATCAGCAATCGTCGCTCATGTTGAGCCTCGGACACATCAACATGCACCGAGGGGGCGAAGGACACCAGGGCTCTTCTGTGAGCAGATGCATGATTTGAGCGTTATCAAATAAAAGTACCAACCTTTTCTAGCAGGACCTTGACACAGGAAGTGTGACCCTCAAAACAGGCAGAGATCAGTGGAGTGAGCCCGTGTTTGTCTGGAGCCTGTTGTGGGTGGAGCAAGTGGGAAAGGCATGAGTGGAAGGCAGAAGACACATTTTCTTTGAGAAAAGCTAAGCACAATTTCAAACCTCATACGCAAGGGCACATCTATCTTTTATTCAAATATAACGAAGAGAAAGAACTCCTGTGAGAGAGGTTTTACTTCTCCCTTATCATAGCCAGAAATGGAAAGGAGCACACTGCACTTCAACGCTATATTTATCTCAAATGTTTCAGAAGCTGAGCTGGTTTTCAAGAGAAATAGAGAAATGCTAAAACATATATTAGGGCTTGGGGAAGCAAAGAAGACTTTCTGTTGGTGCAACTTTAAATCCTTGTCTCTTCAAAGGCCGGACTAGTGGATGTTATGGCGTTGAGCTGTTGTATTCAATCTCAGGCAAGGGGTGAAATGCACCAAGCTAATGTGGGTGCCTTGACCATCAGGCAGCACCTTAGATACTCTACCGTACAGAACACTATTGATCTACAAATAAAAGACCATCTAGGCTTTGTAAATTGTTCTGTAAATGATTTATCCCAATTTGTTTCCCACTCACACAGCTTTGTTTCCTTCCATGGCTCAAAGTGTACTAGAGTTTCATGCTGCTTATACAATTCTACTAGTTACTGAACACGCATATGAGACATTTAGAAATAGCTGCAAATTACAAAAGAGCTCCATCCAAATTACAGATGTCAATACTGTTAGATGGGTAAGTGCCTTTTAAGTGGATTCTGATCAATCTACTACAACAACAACACCAGAAGAGACTATCGCAACTCACGGGGCCTATCAGGTTAAATGTGAAGTCTGGAAAGCCTAGACAATTGTTGAATAAGAAAATGGACAATAGCTGAAATAGCATATAATAAACTGGTTTTAATAGACTGCTGTAAGCCTATTGTTAAACTACTTGGTTTGGCATGAGCATTATCATGTTGTTTGAACTCGACTATGAAGGGAAGCAGACATTGAAACTGTTATTTTTTTGTGGGCTTTCCAACCCTGTACAGTATGGAAATGAAGGCAAAAAATAATGTGATGGTGGTTGTTGTGGCTCTTACATTCATATCGGCTCCCTTAGAAATTAGGTACTTCACCACATCCGTTTGACCAAAGTCTGCAGCATAGTGAAGAGGCTTCCTCCCACCTTCCAGGGTCCGGTTTACATCTTCAGCCTGGAAAAAAGAAAGACACATTAACAGGGCAGGCACAAGCCAACAATATGCATCGTAGGGGGATCAGAGGACCCCATTCACTCACTGTTGATACAAACTTGCACTGAAATTCAAAGACAAACAACAACATGCACCATCCTTTGCCCTTCACTTCCCTGCTGTGATGCTATTAGACCTTGTCAGCCTTGGAGCAAAGAGAAAAAAAATATACAGTTCTTCGTTCCCTTAACCGCAGCTTAGTGTGCGCGCCAGGTGGTCGTCCCAAAAAATAATAAATACAAAAAAAATCTTTCAAACTCTAGTGGGGAAAATATGAGTGATTGGATCACTGAATCCGCAGGAGAAGGGCGTTGAAATGGATTATACTGTGTGGCTTAGAGTGGCTTTAAAAACTGTATACCATCTGTGAACACTGGTCACTTACAGAATCCATTGCAACTAACCAAATTAAAACAGAGCAGAGCCTACAGGCGATAAGTGGTGAGACATTCAAGAGACTCATTTTGGGCATCCAAACAGACTATTGATTGAATAGTCCAATGACAAAATCACAGAATTACAGTCTCTGTTTAGATACCATCTTCATGTGAAATTAAACTTAACCAAGAACGTACACTTTGCACGGGCACAATTAAAAAGTTGTTTATTTTTACATCTACAGCATTAAGGACTGGGCGATATGTTGAAAGTCTTCTTACCCCAATATAGCTAATTCCATATCTAGTCATCAATATAGCTAATTCCATATCTAGTCATCAATATAGCTAATTCCATATCTAGTCATCAATATATATATACAAATAATAATGTAGCATGTTTTCTAGCAATTCAATACACACAGTCTATGAAACGACATATGTAGCCTATGTTTCAATAATTTATGATGCAGAAACATTTAACTATCCTATGTGCAAGTAAAATACTGTTTTTTCATTCAACTATAACCTAACATCAAATCAACGTTCACAACAACCTAATGTAGGACTGTTTGTGGAAGCAAAAATGGCCTCCTCCAGCAGAGGAAAGGTTTTAATTTTTCCAACAAAAGCAGAAGACACGTTCAGTGTGGCCTAACAGACACTTATCAGCAATGACGTTGACACCAGTGTCTTTCAAAACACGACGACGTTGGCTGGCGTGGAGGGTGCCGCCGGATTTGCTGTAGCCGAGCTAACGGACACCCCCGCCCACCAACGCTAGCCACAGGCCCGTGTTGGTGGTTCCCTCGATAGCAAATAGCTCACTTATCCCACAGCGCCCGTCTACCGACAACAATACGCATTGTCCACAAAAAAAAACCGCATGCGTTGTCAACAACTATTGTCGTTGCTGCAGCTGCACGTACATCACGGTGGCAGGTTAACGCCAGCTGTATCGCCTACAACGTGCAGCTGATGTTGTTGTTGGTGCGCTTACCAACAGGTTGCCTTCCCTTCCTCTTCCCTCCGCGGAAAGTGGCAACGATGACGTTTTTGCACGCCGAACTAAACATCCAACCCCAACAAGTGCAATGTTAATAACTAACTCACGTTACACGGCTTGAGTCGAAACACTGACCCACTATTGTCTGACGTTATCATCACCATCAAGTAAGTTAGCGCTCGTGTCTTGCTAACTATGCTAACTTGACATTAAGACTTACACTCACAGCAGTGAGTGTTTTGAAACCAACAAAAGCTCGGTTGAAGCTCCATAAACGGCAAATAACGCCACGGACATTACGAGCTTGCGTTAGTTAGATTACCTTAACTTAACATGACCCCCAACTACAGCTAACTTTAGCTTGCTAGCAAGCTAGCTAGCCGTCTGCTAACTCACGCTAGTTACATTCGCTAAACAACCACTTGTCAGATAACCGTTATACACGACTTACTAAGGGGGGAAACAGTCAAATCACAGCCGTCTTACCGTTACCAGTTTGGCTACCACCTCATCCAGATCCCCGGTCTTCAATGCCCACATCAGATCTCCCATCTTCCTGTGTTTGCTCCTTCCCCGCTGCAGGCAGTTGTCAAGTTAAATGCTAGTGCGTTAAAAGTTAGCTAAGCTACAGCTGAAAAAAAACTCTCTTCCTGTCGTCGCGGGGAGGTCGGTCGCAGAACTCGACTGAATAAAAAATGTCGTTTTAATACCTAAGGAAGCAATTTGTGTTGGATTTGGCGTGACCCGCCGAGGAATGGCAGGTAAAAATAAGCTCAAAAGAAGTTCTGAAAGGCAAAGTAGCCGAGAGGGATCCGCCTTTCTGCATGCCAAAAGTGTTTCCGATGCAGTTACCCGGAAGTGATGTAATCTTTATGTTGCACTATACGGTCCATGCAGGTGCTACAGTTGGAAGGATGAACACTGAATTCTTTGAATATTACATCGTAACAGTTAAAAAGGATACAAAATATAGTTGAAAGGATTAAAACAAATATTATTAATTCTTTTTTTTTTACAAAAAAATTACATTATTTAATATATTCCTTGCATACACTTAGTGATTACTATATATTGTTCCATCCTTAAAACATAAGAAGTTGATGTTGTGCTTTTATATTTCATGGCCAAAGCCCATAGCAATGATAAAGCCCTTCATATTATCATCACATCAGTCCTGCAGTTCTGCTCTTCAGTCCAGTAACACATCTTAAATACATTTTCCTTTTATTTACTGTTCAATGTTTATGAGCATAACAAGGCACTCTAAACAAACATGTTTTGACAAATTAATAAATACCATCAGATTCTAAATAAAATTTGTGATATTTTATATAGATTATATACTTTTGTATATGCTTTCATTTTTAGTTTATTTTTACATTTTCATTTCCTTTATTATTTAAATTCTTAAATGTCACTGCTATTTCATTTTATTGTATTGTATATATGTAAACATGTTTGTTGCTGCTTCACTAAATTTCCCCCTAGGGATGAATAAAGTAATATCCTATCCTATCGTATCTTGGCACACATGTTTCTTTAGTGGCGAGGAGATGGTTTTAATGTAAGAGTCCATATGGTTACGAAAGGAAAATGCAAATCATATTGACCTTTACATTGTATGCCATTTCACCACAATCTGAAAGATTCCTTTTTGTCATAGTATTCTTTATTGTTTCCATTAAAGATGGAAAAAAAGAGAAAATCCCCCCGAAAATATATAAAACAAATTGCAATCATTGTTACCCTTATTATCATAATTTAGAAGAAGAATAGAGGCTATAGACACATGCAAATATAATAACACTTTAAAATAAATAAACACTGTACATCAAACTAAGGTTATTGATTAGATTCCTTGAAAATAAATATCCTACTTTGTTAGTTGTATTGCTGTCATGTCAATGCTGAATGAGAACGACAACTGAGAGAATTGTGAAGTCCATTTGATGATTAGTTCATCGTCGGAGTTGCCGGTTGCCTTTGACCAAATCTTTTGGTTAACTTCCTGTGACCGCCTGACCTGCTACAACACGCTCCAACAAGACACCCCATGGTCCTCAGCTCCCGAAGCTGCACCTGCACTCTGACCTCCCGTCAGAGATCAATTAGGTGCCAATATACATGCATAAGAGAGTGGGACCGGCCTCAAAGATCCTGAGCACTTTATAACTGATGATACTTTAGCTGTACGCCTTGTGCATCAGTATGCACCCAGGGAACCGAGGCATTAATTATTGCAGCAACTTGTGGCAGCAATCTGCACTTTCAGGGCCATATCCAGTCTCCCACCATGAGAAGAACTGCACCAACGGACAGGATCAGCTGCAGAAAGACAACATGGCAAGAGGGGGAGGAAGAAAACAATATTGTTTTACCTTGATCTGTAAAGGCTCAAGGGCACACAACTGCCTTAAATAGCGTCGCCACTAGAGCCTCCCACGTCTGCCACCCCCTTACATTTTAACCATACATTGTCTCTCCAGCCTCCTTGTGAAAATGTTGTCACACTATCATTACATGAAATCAGCAGCCACTTGCGAAAAAGTCAATTTCCCCAAAGGATGAAGAGGACAATCAAAGTCTCCATTTTGGAGAAAAAAAATTCAATACGACAGTATGATGAGAATAAAATGCCCCAAATGAGATTCAACCACTCTCCCATCCTACTCCTATAGCTCCCCTTTACAACCTCCCGCCCCAAGTCACATTTCCCTCTCACACGCACACACACACACACACACACACACACACACACACACACACACACACACACGCACACACACACACATATATAACAGACTGACCAGCTGAAACACAGGTATTAAAACTCCTTTTTGTGACAATAATAAACTGTCCTACGAGTGTATGTTGCAGATTTTACACCCAAATGGTAATAAGGAGACAGTTACTGCAGGTTTCTCCTGCTTGTTATGCTAATGTACATACTGTATATAACTGAAGTGAGTCCCAGAATGGGTAATCAGTTCACATGTGGCTTAAATCAATGGCGGCGTGAGCATTTTAATAATGTCTTCATACTAATGTTTCATTATAGATTCTCGAACCAGTTTTGATCAGAAAATGAATACTTTATTTGACAAGAACGACAAGCAGCAAATATATATATAATTCATGGAATGTGAGTGAACAGCACAGTGCTTTTTTATATTTATTTGTATGTATAGACGCCAGGGAGAAATCTTTCCCCCGGACAGAAATGTTAAAATAATTCCACCCATAGACGTGACAGCATGGCACCTTCATTTTCCAGTCTATTATTCAGTCTGCGATTTCATTTTATTTTTATTGTATTGTATATATGTAAACATGTTTGCTGCTGCTTCAAGAAAGTTCCCCCTGGCGATGAATAAAGTAATATCTTATCTTATCTTATTAGCAGTGCTCAGGCAGCAGAACTACTTTGTACATTTCCTGTACTTTTTTAAAATGACACATTAATAAAACGTCCATAAGGAGCTTGACTTAAACACACTCTCTCCTCCCAAGCTCTTCAGGATGATACTCAATTGACAGATGTACGTCCACAAAATTTCAAGAATTTAAGGAATAATATGAATTTCTTAATAGATCAAAAACTGAGACTATAATTATGGCTAAGGCTGAAATGATACATTGAGGGTTATTAATTGTGCGTGAAGGAGAAAACACATTATTGAATGGCCTCCGTAAGAGAATATCAAGCTAATACAAAAAAAATGTATTGATACTTAATAGCAAAGTTAGCTTTGAGGTCTTGCGAGAGTCTGTAGCTAAGACAAAGAAAGGTCTCATCTCCCAAAAGGGGCGGGGGCTGTGGCAGAACCCATGTGACACGGAGACAGGAAACTGTCTCCTTTCTTTTAACTCTTCAATTGTTATATTGATACTACAACCTCAGTAAAAATGTGTGTACTATTTCAACCACTCACTGTGGACTAATACCACAAATAGTGTTATTGGTGTTCTGTAAGAATACACCTGTCAACATTGAAATATTAAATTATTGTTCAGTTTTAGACCTTCAGACTGTTCATACTTTCACTAACAATAACAACAACAATACGTGAGAAATCTGCAGGATGTACACATAAAGATACATAAGACTGGCTTAAAACTTTCCCTTTTTTTCTTCATGGTACATATAATTAACAATAACTAGAGGAGCTGAAGTTCCGCCCACGTTAATTTGCAACATAAAAATAATCACATATACCTCCTGCTCGTTCTCCCCCTCTGCAGTATGTCTTGAGACCATCCTCATCAAGTTGATTAGTGTACTGAAGGGTAATCCATATTAAAGTGGTTTAATCCATCTATCTCAGGTGTACACGGCCTTGTCTTTGTCACGGCTAAACGTAATGTGATTGCGGAGGCCTGCTGTGACACCCAAGGTATCCCGACTTGACAGCTTCAGCACAATCCGGGGGACTAACGGAAAGTGGTCTAAATGTCAAATGTGTTTGCCAAGACAGCAAGTACTAAGCCAGCTGCTTCACCAAGATTGTCAGGACGCATAGGGACATATGCAGTTTAGTGCAGAGTGGCAGTGTTGTGGCCATCACCTGGAAAGTTTGTGAGACATGAACAAAAAAAAACCTTGCTTTCATAAATCTCTCTCAAAGCTGCAACTAACATGTCGAATACAGGAGCAACGTCAACAGAGACTACAGCTGCAATAGAATAAAGACTTTGGTCTTCAGAGCAGCTTCACACTTTATACCTGATGACATCACTTAAGTAACTTGTGTTGACAAATGGCATGGTCATAACATGCTGGAAATATTAATTACGGTGGTTTTCTTTTAAAACAAAACTTTAACACAAAAACCTATACGCCTAAAAAAATTTAAAAAATCTACTTATATGCAATACGATCTCAAAAAAAGCTTTGTGTATTTATCGAATACATTGAATATCAGACTTGTCGGCAGACAGTTGTCATTTACACGTCCAGCCGACGCAGAAGAGTTAAAAAGACCGAATAAAAGTAAGTCCTCTTTTAGGTAACTTGAATCCATCTCAGAGGGAAGTGTGGCTCTGCTGAGGATCACGATGACGGGGGTTCGATCCCTGGCTCCTACTGTCCGCATGTGGAGGTGTCCTTGAGAAAAGACGCTGAACCTCCACCAACACTGGTGCATGAATGTGGTTTGGGAATTAATTAAGGAAATCTTAAAGGTCTTTGTCAGAAGGTAGAAAAGCGCTGTGCTAATGCAGTCCATTTGCTGTTTGGCATTGAGTTTTAAGCGCTGGAAATAAGATTAAATGAATAGTAAATACATAATACACTTAAATAGTGAAGATGCTCATAATCCTTTGTTGCTTCATCACGATGTCTGACTCCTTTCACATTACACACGGGGATGTGATCGATTGACAATCAACAAACCCTGGTAAACATTAATAAAAAAAACATGATTTTAAGGTGAGATATCCCAAGCAAAAACTTGTGCTATTTCACTTCTTTCAGACGAGTGGAAAGACTTTGTCTATTAAACATCTGTAGATTTCTTCTTAATTCACCAAAAGTTGAACCAAAGAAATTCAGAACACTTACACAAAAAAAAAAACCTGACTGTCTTAACATAAGTAATCAGCTGGGGAAGTTTAATGGAGATATAGATTAGTTAACATTTATTGTGTCCTGCAAAATGTGTAATTTTACAATACACATCTTCAAAGGCCGATTTCTCAAAAGTGTCTTCAAAATCAGAAACCTCGCCCAAACTCTCCCGTTTCATTCCTGTACATGCTGTGAAATTTGTATCGAGGGGTTTCTTCATGTCTATTTGCTTTTCATGGCTTTCATTTCTGATTTACGTAATAAAAAATAAAAAAATATCCACAATTCCCTGTGTAGAAACCTTTAACTCTAATATGTCACAAAAAGAAAGACGAATTTTGAACTGGTCTTCAACCAATATTTAGATTTCTTTCCTGAAAATGGGAGCAAATCTCAACATATATACATTTTCAGAAAAACTTGTACAAACAATTATAACTTAAAATAAGTAATCAATTAGGGAGGTTTCGTGACGCCATTAAAAAAAAAGTGTTTACCCTATTTACATGTCTTGTATTCTCTTTATATGGTTATACCTTTCTTAAGTACAACTTTGTTTTGTATTTTATTTAAATTTCTTCCATCCGAGAGAACTTGTTGCTTAGATCTGTGTTGCATGCAAAAGCACCATCACTAACCAATTTCCATCACTCCCTGAAACACGCCAACCCATGATTGATTTAAAGCTCTCACCTCTCGATCACAGCTGGTCTGTTGTACTCAGATATTACACACTCTAAACCGGGGGAATGTATAATGTCATCATCTGGTTGTTTTTCCACTTCACTATTTGAAAACTTTTGATAAATAAGGGGTTGCAACCACGACTCTGTTTGATGAATCTATAGAGCGGAAATAAAAACATGCAGTCTGGAATAGTAATAAAAACGTGTTAACTGCAGAGGCGCGTGTTGTGTTTTCAGGGCAGAGGAAAAATGCTGGAAAAAATAATTTCCCATCCAATAGACCCATAAGATATGGAGCTTAATCTCAAGAGAAATTAAGCCTCTGTTGAAGCCTGCAATGTGGAGATAAAGGAAATATTACTTCACGAGGCAATGGGCAGTCATGTGAGAAAGTTGATCGCATGACTTCTGTGGGTTATGTTGTTGAACACTTGTGGAGACCGCGGCACATTACAGTTACATTAGCAACACTATCACACGCGGGTTCTCAAAAAAAAAAAAAGGCCGCCTTAGAAAATAAAACACACAAGCTGTGATTGAATGATCTTATTGAAGACCGGAGGCTTTTAAGGGCCTTTAAAGCACCGCGGGTCTTCAACATCAACAAATGGACCCCGCTAATTCTCTAAATATCCTGTTTGGCAGCCATGTTTCTCTGATCCGTCTGGCCGACTCGTCTTTGTTTATAGAGAGACGTCTATGTGGCCTCTGTGGGCAGACGTGCGCCTCTTCCTCCGACTCCACGCGCTGCCTCCCTCTGGAGGTCAGGCCGCAGACACTGCTTCTATAATGGAAGCGTGGGCCAGAGGAAATAAGGAAAAAAGGCGCAGGACCGGACCGGTCTTCAAGCGTGGGGGCCCGACGGCGTGAACCCCCGCATTCATTCCTCCTCCCAAACAGTCACACGGAGAGTGGGCAGAAGTGCGGAGGCATCGCGGTCTAAGAAATGTGTTCTCTCTGTCGCTCCGTGACAAGTGGATGGATGTCTATGAATTCCCGCGCGGATTGTACGTGATGAAATTGCAACCATGAGACCAGGATCATCGCTGGTAATTCCCGGACGCTTACGGCCCCTAATAAATCGAGCAGACACACCGGCGGCTGTCCATTGTGCACCCGTGTCGCCTCCCATCGTCATGGCCCTCACTTCCGTCAGGCAGCGCTCTGCCCCTTCATCCATCACTCCGAGGATGTCGTCCAATGGCGGCAGCGGTGATGGCAGCCCCCACCCTCCCCCCATGACTGGGCGCTTGTGCTTTCGGTAGTAGATGTGAGTCCTGATGGGATGTGACAACTTTATTAGGCACGAATCAGGCGGCAGCGGTTCCATTCTCTGGCGGGCGCGTGAGCGACGTGCGCCCCCGAGCTGTGGTTTTTGTCTACGGCTGGGATTCTCTCTCTTTTTATCTATCTCTTTATATTCGAAACAGCCTCCGAGCCCCCTCTCAGACATAATCGTCCCTCCCCCCCCAACTCTCGGTCATCTACTACAGGGGCCTTTAGGGGACATGCGGTGGCTCGGATTGTCGGTCCTTTCGGTGTTGAATGGCGCCGAGGCCGTCACAAAAAACGACTGCACATGTCACTCCTGACCATCGTTAGCTCCAAATCACATGACATGGCAGAGCTCATCAGCCCCGTCCACCGCGCATGAAGCCAGCTGGAGAGGTTCGTTGTAAAATACTTTCGACTTCTATAAATCCTTTTACTGTCATGGATCGGGAGG
Organism: Cyclopterus lumpus; assembly: GCF_009769545.1. Taxonomy (NCBI): domain Eukaryota; kingdom Metazoa; phylum Chordata; class Actinopteri; order Perciformes; family Cyclopteridae; genus Cyclopterus; species Cyclopterus lumpus. The sequence goes on from NC_046988.1 coordinate 11,567,504, forward strand.
AATAAATCGGAGGGCACTGAAACCAGGATTGGCTTTAGTGGTAATAAATGAGAACAGGGATACATAATGATTCTCCGTACCTCCAGTATATTCCATTTATGCCAGGTGAAGCGATTTATTTCAAAGGAGAAATGCCCTCGTCAGTATGTCACATGCTATATGTTAAACAGAGGGAATCCTGAGGAGATTAATAACACAGGCATATTCCCAAAGCTCGAGAGCAAAATGGATATCCTCCAATTTCTCAGAGAAAAAAGTTTAGGCAAATTGAGCAGCATTACGGACGGAGAGGGAAGACAAAAAAGGATTTGGTGCATACAGTTTGTGAACAGTTCATCCCTCGGGGGGGGGGGGGGAGGGGGGAGGGGGGGGGGGAGGGGGAGGGGGGTATCAGACAAGAAAGAGGCAATGACAGAAAGCGTGGACAATTTCCATAAGTCCCTTCTTCTCCTCACACATATATTCAAGTTAATGTATTGTCTTAAGTCCCTTTTACACTTACAAATGCCAGAATGTCCTATTTCTTTTGTTCTTTACCCAGATAGTTGTCGATCTCAGCTTAAGCAAATTAAAGTCATTGCGAAAGAATTTCATCTCCTTGATTAAAGCGACAGATGCCGCCTCCAACATAAAACCGCAAATAAATGTTTCATTTAAGTTACAAGATCAATACAATAATATATATATATACACATATATATATGTATATATATATATATATATATATATATATATACATATATATATATATATATATATACACACATATATATACAGTATATAGTCCCTATCGGTCTCCTGTCACCAGAAATAAGACAACATCATATTTTCTCTTTAATTCTTCTATTGGTTTCAATGGCAGACGCTCTATCTGGACAATATCAGAGTTGGTTTCTATAGTAGTAACAAATAAAGAAGCATCATCAAAACTATCAACTAAACTGCACAATTTCATCGTGCTCTCCAATCTATATCAGCAATACTGTAGATGACAATATTGTACATTTTCCACACTCGTTTTCACTTTGTCGATAATAGTAATGATAAACCAATCTACGATGATGAGGGAAACATCAACATAAGGAGCGTAAGCTTTTAAAGACCACGAAGAGGAGAGTCCGCCAGACTAGAAATAAAACTCCTTTCTTCACTCCCTTGTTCCTCTGCTGCTGTAGCTATTAACATCTGTGTGGTTGCTTTGGTTGGGCTTTGTTTTGTGAGCGTGTAAATCAAAGTTTTACGAGGAAGCACAAGGGTGTAAACTGTGAGAGTGCAGGGTGTGGACCATGTGAATGTGCATGCATAAGACAAAAGGTGTAACCCCATTACAGTTTACTGCACCGCTGCTGCACACAGGTTAGAAACGCTGCAGCTGGGAGCTGCTGAGGAGCGGCTCCACGGAGGAGCCCACGCTCTAAATTAAATTAAGAGATGGTCTTATTAGCACTCGGCTGGCTACTCAGGGAGCCTTCCAGCATGTCCTGTATAAGCTATAGGCAATACAGGCAAGGCTGTCAGAAAATGGTTGTCAATTGCAGACTGTACACTCAAGGTTTTGTAGGGATGCCACTCTAATCCACATCTCTTTGGAATAGAGTGATGTAAGTAAGTAAGTAAGTAAAATTTATTTGTACAGCGCCTTTCGCAGACCAGGGTCACAAGGCGCTTCATAATTACAATAAAACAATACACAGATTAAGAAATGTGCATTTCTATTTATTATGAAACACATTGGGCCATGTTTCTGAAATATACAAAATGATCTACTTGGAATTGCTGATTGATTTATTCAATGATTTACAATGTAAGCATCGATCCAAGGCTTGCCTCTCACACTTTAAGACAATATCCAAGGTTAGCAAAGTGAAGCTGCAATCTTTCTGTGCAATCTTTTTTTCCACATTTACTCATCGTCTGAAAAGTACCGGCAACACTAACACAATTAACTCAAGGGCGCGTTCCTAAAATGTTCCTAAATGTCAGAAAGCTAGGCCAACGTCGATAGGATAGTAGAACTAAAAGGGCACCCGGACAGCACGGCGCTCCGCCTCGGCCAAATATGGCGATGTTAATGAAAAAAGTGTGTGTCCGCCCCGTGGTGATCAATTACAAAGATGAATCGGTTCTTCCTTGGCACATGCTACACACTTCCACTAAGTTGCACAAATATTTAGGCCAGTCATTTTTTCCGTAATCTTGCAGACAAACAAACCAACAACCTCCTCCTTGGCAGAGTTGGATAAGGGTAATAAAGTTTGCTGAAAAATCTACTTGAACATATTGTTTAAACTTAATTTACTTTTGAAAAAGTTAAGTTCTGCACCCTGGGGGGGGGCGGGACCAATGAACAACACAACGTGCAAAATACTGGCTGGCGAATAGGAGCCTCGGTGTTGTTTAACAACATAGTTGTGATCGGTCGATGCCTTCATCCACAGTGCAAAAGCTCAGAAAAAATCATTTCTTTGGGGCCGCGCAGCCGATTCTGTGTCAAAATGAAATGAATTGTGTTCCAGCAGTCTGTCAGACCGTCAGTGAAATACAACACCTTTCCTAACTGAAATTGCAATTACACTGCAGAAATCAGGGACCGTCAACAGATTATTGTCCAATTCCTGAGCCAATGCACTTGAAGTACAGAGCTCAAGCTGATAAACAGTGCTTGTCCTGCTTCAGCAGCATGTTCTCTATACAATGACTGTTAATCAGATGAAAGGACTCTGTAGCGTTGAGTGGTGGCGGTGTGACTGAACGTTGTGTTCCGCATGCTCGCTCTTCAGACTCCGCCCCCCCCCCCAGCGCTCCATTGTGCCACCGCAGCACACCTCATTGCAACTTGCTTTGCTCGCTAATGAATCAGAAAGAGAGAGACAGCGACCATCCTTTCATCACCTGAGCCTCACTGGGTTTCCAGCCCACAGCCTCACCCCCTCTTCCTATATGGCTGCTCCACCATTTCCTGCTAATCTCCACTCCCAACCCTCGATCTCCCGCTAAACCAATCCGGCCGGACAAGAGACGAAAGATTGCAGTCCGTTCGGAGAAAGACTCACGTCTGTCAGGATCGGTAGTATGTGTTGTGTTTCCTGTTTTATTTTGTAGTCCCCGTCTCTCTCTGTTTCCCTGCACTTCCTGTCCCTGTGATTGTCTGCCATGTCCCTGATTGTTTCCTACTGGGTCTAATCACCTGCACCAGCCCTGTGTATTTAAACCCTGTTCGTGTCTTTCCCCTTTGTCAGTTCGTCTTGTTTGATTGTTGTAGATCACGGGTGTGAGTCGCTCTCGTATATTTTTCCTGCGTGGAATATTTGTCCTGTGAGCAATAAAGTTGCCTTTTTTTCCCCTAGTTGTAGGCGTTTGGGTCCTGTTCTTGCGGCTACTCCAGTGACAACGTCTCCCTCTTATGAGTCCGTTTGCGCTGGCTGACCGTGCCGTTCGGAGCAATGAAATGATGACGTAACCCTTCCGTTAGCATGAAAATGCCTGTGTGCCCGATTCCACGTGTATCTAATATGCGCAAGGTGAACCAGATTGAGACGTTCAGTTTGCAAACGTGGCGTTGCTTTTGATCCAAGGCCCCACTCGGTGCCTCATCTGCATAATGGTAATTACCCGTGTGGGCAGGAGCCGGGCCGCCGCCCCAGGTAGGTACCAGACGAGGCCTTTCTTCCTCCCGTCTTCCCCGCTCGGCCGTGAATCACTTAAATCGGCCGGTCTAAAACACCTTGCGCAATCTGGGCGAGTAAATACTTTAGAGGCTCGGCTTTCCTTAATGACACATTTTGCCGAATGCTGCCCAAACTGGAGGAGAAAATGAGGGGAGAAAAAAAACCAGCGAGGTTTCCTTCCTGCTGACTAAACACTTTTTCGCCGACTTGACGCGCTGCTCTGGGTTTTCCTCCAACGTGCTGTGCTGTCGCTTCCCACTGAACATCCTCATTACTGATGTGTACTGACTTGATCTTATGCCCTTGGGGCTAATGGGCAAAATATTTTTTCAACAAAAGATAAATCACAGTCCCAATACCGTTCTGTAATAATTGTTTTTAGGTCGCAAAGAAGTCCCCAAAAAAAAAAAATAGTCTATATTGTGTGTTGGGGGTCAATGCTGAACTCAAACGTTGTTCATTCGAGCTCTGCAACATGAATCAACATGTCGATTTAGAAGAAAAAGAAATCACTCGCTGCATGCGTGCAAAAAATAACCACCAATACAAACCACCGCTCTTTCATAAAATCAGACTTTTACAAACGGGGGAAAATATTCCCGCAGCAGATTCATCACAGCTCAAAGTGAAAATGGGATAAGAGAGTTAACCTCTGGAATGCAAATCTTTTTTTGACGCAAACAAATCAGTTTGAGCACTACAGAGCGAGGGCGCTCATCATTCGGAGGAGCTCTGTAATTGGAGATTTCTCTTTTTGTGCCCACCCGCAAAAATGAGACTTGAATCGCCGGCAGAGAGAGAGATATCTCAAATATTTACTACACTCGGCAGGTGTAACTGCTACCTGGAGTCGGGAGAGGATGAGGGGATGAGACAGAGACTAATGGGCGGATAAATATGCAGGTACATCTTTCTCGTGAGGCTCAGGGAAGTCTTATCTGGAAAAGAAAGTGCATGCCATTGAAGTCCTGTACTCCACCAGAAAAGCTTTTACATAACAGAATCAGAAACCCCCGAACATTTTTCTGCGTCTGCTCGCTTTAATTTACTCACCTCACCGACCCCCCCCCCCCCCCCCCCCCCCTGTCAAAAAAAAAACCCCACTCTTGAGTTTCTGGAGAGGGAATTGCCTTTTGCATCGACTGAAACCAATTAGACTTTAACCCCGAGATGACCGCGAGGCTTTGTTCTTGCCTCTGTGTATGTTTATGTGTCTCCATAGCTCCACGGGCTATGAAGTGTGCTTCATGGCACCTCAGCTAGGAGCTCGTCATGCAGGGTGTCGCTTCGCTCCGGCTAAATTTAGCCAGACGAGAACACCCAGCATCTTCACTCCCCACGTACAACACATATGCTGCGTTTGTAGAGCACTCCACTCCCAAGCAATCAATATCGGATGCACCTGCAGGGTCCCGACCAAGCCAATGGCTCCAGGCTAGACCCAGTCCCTTCCCACCCATTTTCTATATATAAAATTGAATGCCAAAAGAATGATCCAATTACACAGATAGTGTTTTTACACTGTAGGATCATCCATCAACGCACTCTACAGAGATAACTCATCGCAGAGCTTCGGTTTGTGATGAAATCCTCAGAAATCACTAGATAATGGGCGGTAAAGAGCCCGTCGCGAAACAACAACAAACGTTTTGGATTTGGAGCGTGGGTGAATCTGTGTGTGTGTGTGTGTGTGCAATCTTTATTGATTTTTTTTACGCCGCAGCGTATGTGCAGGTATGAGGTCTGTATAATTCCGCGGCAGTTCTGCTTCGCCCCTCTCGTAACAGGAAGTAGCTGCTCTCCAGCTCAGTCACTCTCTGGAGAGCATGTCACTCTCTCCTGTGGCGCTGCCTTGTTCCTGATAAACAAACACATGTGACAGATGTCAACACGATACCAACCAGGCCGTCCGTGTGGCCTGACATCCTGCTCCTACGCAGTGGAGCTCCTCAGTAGGGCCATCGACATACAGAAAAAGCCCTCGCAGACAGTGGAAGGCAGATACGGTGCATATTTCTGTAGTTTGGCTATTAATCCTGCAACAATATGGGTATTCTCCGAGATCTGGGAACGCAGCAATAGTCCAGCAGGGCGAAGGAACAGTGAGTTTAAACCTCTGGGTCAGAAAAAGTTTAGAAGGGGGAAAAAACAAAAAAGGCAAAGAGTGAAGTTACTTCCCAAACTGCCTGTTGTTCAAATCTATCACCTTGAGATTGTTATCAGCCGATTGAACGGGCGTTAACAGCAGTTATCGGCCTCATAGATATGTGTTAGGAGAGGCCTGCTACACCCAGAAGGCCGTTATCATCTATTCACATGGTTGATCACCGGGACGAATGCAAGAAGACGACGGCAACGTCTGGTGATGTAGTAAGAGGGACAAAGTCTGCCAGTTTTGTGGTTAAAGTTGTATTGTTTCAAACAGTTTATCTTATTTCTTTTGAAAAAAAAATTTATGGTTTGTTTTATTTGATTTGTTGTTTTTTGAATAATTTACTTATTTATTTAAGTATTGAATCATAATGATCCCTTAACCTCGTGAAAATACCATTTAAATACTTTATTCACTACAAACACACAGTGTTCCTTTTATGGCACAGTGGCGTTAATTAATAATATTCGAGAAACATTTGCAAATGGCTTTACTGCGACATAAAATCTGACCTCAAGTCACTAAAGAGGCAATAATTGAAATCATATAGCCCTCTGTTAATGGATGATGAGGTATGTGTAATGGCCACGGCTCATCCGTGTTCATGTGTCTAATGCACCGGAGGCTAATCAAGAGACCTACGACCTCCAAATCCATCCGTAATAAAGCTGTCACGGCGCACTGATCAATACCGACTGCACACATTGGAGAGAGTATGGTCCCCATATTCTTTTATTATTCTCTGGGAACTGAGCCAACTTTAAACGGATCTGTCCTTCAAAAGGGCTGAAGAGAACATTTAAGTGGCGACGTGTTTCCGTCGTCTGCAGCGATCAACATTTCAGTCAAAGCCACTAGCTCTTGTTTATCCTCCTCGGGGTTGGCGGAGCCTTCACCGGTTCGGGCAGCCCTTTGCAACTGCATGCTCTTTCAGCATGTACCCAGCACCCGACGTTGAGTTATGATCAAGCCTCGAACACACATCATCCCCCCCTTTCCCCGGCAGTGGCTGGAACTGGAAGGAGGAAGAGGAGGAGGAGGCAGTGGGTTAAATACTCGACGGCGTGGTCCGATCTCTCCAGTCTTCAAAGAGTAATGAAGCGGCTCCACATACGCCCCTATCTCTCCGGCTAATGAACGAGTGCCGCGCCCAGGTAAAAAATGAGCCCCTTAAGAGGGAAAAATGGGATTCCAAAACTGCCCACATCCCCACCAACTACTGCTCCCCCCCCCTTCCTTCCTCCTCCTCCAAACTCTGACTCCAGTGGGGATGATTGATTGAACTGAAAACACCCGCCAAACCCCAATCTGCTGAATCTCAAAGTAATTTGGTTTGTGCCGTTGCAGTGGTCTGCGTCTACAGCTCTGTGGCTTCACCGACAGAGACATTATGCAACACAGCAGATCGGGTATACTCCCCGGTGAAATTAAGGTTAAACATTGGGCCACAGTCAAAGAATCGTCTTTTTGTGACAGTCAGCTGAGTCGGTATAATGTGGGGTGAAGCACACACCGAGTCATCGGAACGAGGTGTTCGTTTTCCAACCAAACATCGCCCGGGGCCTTCGAGGTCGTTAGCGATTTAGTTTAATCAACATAACGCTGAAAAGCCTGCAGGAGAAAAGGGTTTGAAGCAGGAAACGGAGACAAAAAAAGGGGGGAAGGGGGAGAGAGAGAGAGAGAGAGAGAGAGAGAGAGAGAGAGAGAGCAGCACTAACACATCAGCGGCCCTGAAAGTCAATGAATGCGGTGCTTCGGCCCCCCCCCCAAGGCTCAGATGATGGTCGAGATGCAGATCACCAGGCGTCGGCGTGCCCTCTCGGTGTCCCGCTGAGGTCGTCGTCCAGCTGGCGTGACGCACCGGACGCAACCTGGCACGTCTCCTCATGCAAAACACCGCCTACCGGGACCGCCCGTGATGCGCCGACGGTGCAACTCAAACCTCAGCGACAGAAAGAAACCCAGTCGACCTGAAAATGGTCTTTAGCTCTCACATCGGCCTTGTCATCCGGAGCTCAAGCTGTGCCCCCCCCCCACCCCATCTCTGTCCTTAGAGTTGTAATGTCAGCTGACTCACAGTGATGTTCTTATTCTCTGATCAGTGAAATAGCTCCGATAGGAAAACATAAAAACATAATGCTAAATGGGAACATTTTATAACTTTTTAAACAAGGTGATCATTGTTGGAATTTAGTTCAATGCAAATTAAATGTAAATCAGGTATTGATCAAAATGATTTGATTGTTTGGAAAATAATGTTAAGACACCATTTTAATAACTTGTACCTGCTGAACAAAAATCTGCATCATAAAGACATTTTCCACTCCGCTCATGTGATGCTGTTAGTACAGTTAATGCAGTGTGTTTCCAGGATGATCACCAAGGAGACGGACACTATTATATCTTTGATGCTCAACATGACCTTCTGACCCGAGCATAATGCGAGAGAGGAGCTTTCTCAACTACTTCAGCTGTCACGCAGATAACAATTACAACGGGGATATTCTGGCTCTTACCATTAGCATTTCACTTTATTCATACAATTTATTCATGCTGCCATTTTTATTAAAATGTTGCTTTATGTTATTTGTTGTTGTGCAAACCCGGTTAGTCTGCCTTTTTTAATTGTTGTTTAATTGTTTTAATGTGGTTGCACATGTTCATCGGGTCTGATGGAGTCTGGAACATTAAACATAGAAACAGGGAATTGAAGCCCAGCATGAACAAAGAGCTTCTAACACATATAACGGTAGGTTAATTCTCTAAAGAGTGAAAAGTGGGGTACAAAACTAAATGAGGAAAAACAACCAACATGACTAAAAACCCAGTTTAAAGTGTAAAACCCACACACAATATCATGTCAAAATTGCACCTGAACATACAAAACCTCAAACAGACAAAACCTCAAGCTAAGAAAAGACCTATACAGTAGATATACATAAGTTTTTTGATTGGCATTGTGCAGAATCGTGGTATTGATTGAGAGAACAAAGCCCTCGGGTCTACCTAACAAGGACTTGTACAATCCCAAGTTCACCTCCAAAAAGGTCAACCGTGGGGTCAAATGTGTTCCTTGGAAACCTGGAAACTTCCCTCATTAGTAGTTTCATTGATAGACAGACATTTGTCAAGAAGAACCTGCGAGTAAAGCTTTACTCTAAAATTAATACAGAGTGGGTTTCGTTGATTTATTCTCCATTAATAGTATTGGACGTGCGCCGTTAGCCGAGCTTTGTATTGCAATTAAGGGGAGCAACTGGTATCTACTCATGTCTCTCTGTTGAAAAGGAAATGCAAACCTTCAGTGGGCCGTTAAATGCCGACTTAACTACGCCTTTAAAAAAATACCATCAGTATCTCTGCTTCTCCGCGGCGTCGAGAGCAGATGATGGGATGTCTCTGTAAATGAGCTCGGGGGGTGAGCGCAGGTCACAAGTGAAGACGATGAAAGCCGCTCTCAGACGAGGCCATTTTTCACCCCGAATGAGAGCGAGCGTCTGCCCTGCGTTGGGGATGTGCTTCATGATCGGTGCCCCCTTATGTGGGCTCGTTATCGCACCGCATGCTCCATATTCTGAAGGAAAAATGTGGCGGCTTTTTTTTCTCGCACGTTCGGGTGTCATGTTTGTGAGATTATGTGGAGTCACGTGACCGCCTCGCAGAGACCAGGGACTCGTCGCTTAAAGCCTCGCTGTGTGTACACAAACTCCGGTTTGTCTTTAAAGTGTCATCGCACGTACTGATACTGCATGGATCCTCTTTAACTAGGGTAGAAATGGTCTTCAGTGGCAGGCAAAAGATTAATTAAAAAAAACTAATTGAATAGAAATATCATTCGGTGCCATGCTTCCATTCAGTGTTGAGAACAAAAGATACATTCGGATTCATCTTGAAATCCAGTATCATTGCTCATTTTTACATTAAAAATGAAGAATCTGACCGAGGCCCCCTGAAATTAATGTTTGAATCATCTTAAAAACAGTTGAAATATTCAACAATACTCATGTACTGTAACTCCTCAGACTCTCTCTCTCTCTTTTTCATTTCAGTCAAACTTGTGATGTAGCGGCGCGGTCTTCCTTCAAAACAAAGCAGAAATATTAGAAGTTGAGTTCATTATCCCGCCTGGAGCTTATAAAACATGCAGGCTCAAAGACAACCTTGGGGGAAGGACGCAGATGTCCAACATCAGACCCATATCCTCCTTGGCTCTACCGTGCGGCTGATGCATTTATATGACAAGCCTATCCTTCATTGTAGACATAACATAGGGGTCTGTAAGGGTCCTGGACTCCAGCCTCTGCAGAGAGGATGTACTACCGAACATGCTTATCTGTGCCCTGACAGCCCTTCTCAGCAACACAATCACACTCCAATACACCCTGAATTACTTTGAACAAAACAAATGGCATTTACCATTCCAGGAGATAAGCAGAGGGGGCATGTGTGAAATAGACAAACAAACAAAACGGAGAGTTAGAGGCAGCGGTGGAGTTAATCTCGGTCCGGGGCCGGATTAACCGCCACGCTTGCATTTTTCTTGGAGAATAATCGAAGCGGTCCTGCTCTTATGAATAACTCCATCTCCTCCCCCCCCCAAAAAAGGGACTTCTGGCTATGAAAGCTGCAGAGAGTCAATGAAGAGAGAAATAACAAGGAATAAAGGAGGACAGGCTTTGACTGGTTGAGTCCACAATTTCATTTCATGGCCTGTGGGGGCCGCTGGGGACTTCCCGAAATCAGCTCGGGGTCACAAAGCGGCGAGTGGTTTCTTATTAGGGACGTCAGTGGCATTTCAAACAGCCGCCGCTCCCAGAAACATTGTTTTGTTGAATAAGAGTTCCTTAAAACAAGATTTAGCCGCCTGTCAATACGACTTATTTCTCGCCTCCTGTCAGAGAATTCTGCAGGACCCCCCACCAAAAAAAAGAGGCAGCGTCCAATCATTGCCTACCCCGGTTTCCCAGTGAAGCCACAGGGGGCACACTGATTGAGACAGGAGAGGAGGCTATAATAAAAAGCTCCAAGTGCAAGGCGGGCCCGCCTGCTCAGTGACACGTGTGGAAGGTAGAGGAGAGCGGAGGAGGGAACCATCTGGGTGTGTTTGGTTGTCTCTCAATGGAGTAGCCCAGAGTTGAGTCATGAAGATCCAAAAGGAAGAGACATTGGTTATTTAAAAAAAACAAAAAAACAGAATAAGGCCCTTAGTTAAATTCTCGCTTCCCTATAGGCACAGAAAGGGTAGAGAGAAAATGTTTATTAGTTCAATTACCAAAAAGAATGACTATTTTCAACTTTAAAAAAAAAAAGCACATCAGCCCCGCAAATTAAAAGAAAACGTGGCAATGCATGTGGATATCCTATCTTTTAGTTGTTTTTTTCCCAACTGTACAGTGGGACTTTGTGAAGCTTCTTCATTAACAATGTTTGCGGGAGCATTTTACCATTTCATCTTTACACCGATGTAGTGTACGGAGGAGAAATTAATCAAGCGCTGGAGCATCCACTCACATCCTATTCCCTTCAAGATGATGGAAAACAGTTCTGTGTCTTCTCTTAGCTGCCGTCGTAAATCAAAACGTGTGCCACGGCGAGCAGCTGTCAGGCAGGTGCAGCGTGGTAATTAACGCACTCGCGGCAGTTTTCATACACCCCATTCTTGTGTGGACACACTGGCTCTCTGACTGGAGTCTCATCATTCTAATTATTTAAACAACGAACGGCGCAATAAACATTGGAAAGGACGCTCCGATCTGTGATGAATTACCGCGCGGCCCATACATTATTAGCCCAACATGATTAATGGGGATTTAAATATATAAACTCATCCTCTTTGTTGCGCAGTGGCAGCTTTGCCTCCGTGTGCCTGAAATAGGTTTGTAATACAAGATCATACGCGGAAGGGAAAAGGCCTCGAATTAAAATGGCTATGAATATTGACAATGGGTCTCATGCAAGAAAAAAATTTTTGTGCGGGGGGGGCTCGTACTAGAGTAACTGCTCCTGTCTTTAGATAACGACCAGCGTGAACCTGCTCAATGCCATCTATGCGTTCATAAGAATATATAGATAGATATATAGATAGATAGATATATGAGCATAATTAACACCCCGATGATGTCATATGAGGCTACACCACCTGCCCCTTATGTCCTATATTTAATTCTTGCTTTCAGAGATCCATAAAGGAAAGTCTATTTTTTTCAGCACCAGCAGCAGAATTAAGGGTCCTCCTACAGTCAAGGGATGGGGCAAAATAACGAGTTCTGTTAATGGGGTGTCACTTCAGGGTCGGGGTGTCACTTCAGGGTCGGGGTGTCACTTTAGGGTCGCACCGCCACTGAAACAAAGAAGAAATGGTTCATTATGAAAAACCTCTCCCATCAGGAAGGCCACCGATGACTGCAACTGGAGGGGGTCAAATAATGTACGTCGTTAATGTTGATATGTTAGTGTTACGCAATAGCATCAATAGCCAATTTGAATGAATGATGATTGTGTTCGGAGACATGAATGCATGCAACGGCTGTGACTCCAGTTCCCCTTGAGGACCTGATGTGTTCAGAAACCGGTACCACTGATACGCTCGCCTTATTGTTCTGCGTTTGTATTGATGATATCTTTTGTTCATGTCTGACCTACACTGACATCGGTGGTGGGAACGACTGACCTTTTCTTTCCGAAATTAAAAAAACGCACAACAATCAGTCTGATTTATGAAGTCAATATCAGACCTCACACTGTGCACATCTGGATGCCTGCAGCAGCCGAATGGGACCTGACACCGGCCGACCTGCCGCGCAATAATCGTCCTAATGCCGCTAATTATGAATATTGTCGGCTAATGAGTGGATGAAATAAGAGAATTACAGTCCCTCGCTAATGAGTTCACCTAATTAGGCCATTCATTATCTGCAGAAGAGGGACATTATAAACGGGGGGAACTTTGCCTGCATATGTTTAATGGACGAGAGACAAAAAAAAGGGTTGGATAGACACGGGGGGGGCTTTATAGGGGAGCACACAAATAAGCCTTCTCTTCTCGTCCAGCATCCTGTCATCCGTCTCTTTATTAGCAAGGCGTTGCTCCAGATGTACATGCAATCATACAGTACATTTCCCTTTAGATTCGGTTGCTTGTAAACAATGTGCGAAGAGGTTGATAGCGTCGGACTGTAATTTCTCATTTTACACCCAGTGTTCACCGAGGTTTGAGATTAGTTGGCTTGAATTTAAACACCGAAAATAAAAGGCTAATGGAAAGGGGGAGAGGGGCCACAAAACAAAAGGTCTACCTCAAATGTTCCGATATTTTACCTCAAACTGAGAGCTGCCGAGCAATTCCCATGAATTTCACACGACTTGCTCCAGATTCCAGTTCCAGTTCAGATTGTTTCACATAAAAACTGCAAGTTCCACAGTACAGTGGTTACAGAAATAATGGCGCCTCTGAGAGACTTCTGCCAGTCAGGTAACGGAAATAAAAAAAATGCCACTTTTGGCACAATTCATTCAACTCCCTCAGTCAAAAGTGAATTATTCATGAAGCAGTGGAAGCACTCAATTGATTCAATCACAATAATCTACGGTAACTCAATTCACATGGACATTATTTCCATGCAGCTATATTATTGCCTACAGATTGAACTGCTCCATAAAAGTAGCTCACATGATAATGCTAGGACCCCCTCAGACAGTTCTTGTAGGAGGAGGGGTAATTGTCGAGGGACCGCGGATCACCTCAAGGGTCAACGCTTGTACACCATTACGCTCCTTTTAATTGAATTGAAGAAAGTGCAGTTAATTAAGCGATTAACGCAGAGAACATGAGAACTATCAGAGAACAAAAAGACCCTCTAATGGTGGGCAGGGCAGCCACTGACCTTCTCTGGGGGAATCGGTTTCTGCCTCACAAACTGCGCCAATGCCGCTGTGGTTTGTGGCGTCGTCGTCAAACACAAAACACTTATTCTGTAAGACTGTATAGTTTGGAATTTATTTAACTTAATTTAGTTTGAATAAAATCCGCTGTGAATCACCGAGTAGACTTTAATTATATGTTATCAGGAAAGTCAAAGATGCAGCAAATTGATGAATTTTACTCATTTGGAGGTCTTTGTTTTTAATCAACTTTTTTTTGTATTCATTTAATTAATTCAATACATTTTACTCAAAGTTGTAGTAATTACAATATAATCAATTATACTTTAGGGGTGTGCCAACTGCACGTTGCTAAAGAGAATTAGAAGTATTTTGACAGTGGATGGTGCATTTACTGCTTTCGGTGACCCCATAGAGATGAATTGATTTCACCATGAAATTTCCCAGTTTTAAATACTTCTGTGACCATTAGAAAGCTGGCCTATTTTACATCTGCAATTACAATAATTCCAAGAACAACTACATTAGGTTTTCTTTTGTTATTGTAGTCTTTTCACTCTGAATCTACAGTATTATCACGTTTTAAAAAAAGAACATTTCACTCCCGTCTGGAATTGTGTCTCCTGCAGTTAGATTGGCCTTCATTCTGACTCATGATCAGCTCCTGATGTAACACCGGCACCTTTAACACGCATATCTTTTGATGTGGGAGGAAACTGGAGCACCCCCAGGAAATCCACATGGGAAGAACACATAGACCTTCAGAGAAAGGTCCCAGTGGGGTTCGTACCCATGTGTTTCCTGCTGTGCAACAGCCAAAACCACTGAGCCAATAACGTGCAATAATATTCCTAAAACTGAAGTGAGAGCTGCTTCCTGAGCAGCAGTGAGGAAGCTCCATCCAGAGAGCGCCGGTGGTTTAAGGTCTGTACATCAGCCCGTTAGACACGAACAAGCATTTTACGCATTTTTCGTTCTTTTTGACATTACATATGCTATAAACACCACATTGTTTGGGTTGATAATTTACATCGGCACGGACATTAAGAGCATCGTCTCACTGACAGTTATTTCTGACTGTTACTGTCTGACAGCTTGATTCGCTGTCCCTCCTGATTGATTCTGAAATAGAGAGTACTCGCTCTCAGTTCAAGTTCAATCCAGAAAATCATCCCTGTCACATCTCGAAGAAAATTTTCAACCACAAAACACAACGTTATCTAATTTTGCCTGTCAGATTGTATTTTAAATCGTTGTTTAAATACGTTTCCTCCCTGGCATTATAGCCCTCCACCACCGGGGGTACGAACCTGCCTATTACTCCCCGAGAGGGGGGAGGAATCATCCTAGAGTTCTTTAATTAATACGGTTTTACCCCCGATAAATTATTCCTGCAATGGGATCAACACCGACGCTCCTGTCTTATATATTTTAATAAGCATCTGATTTCGTGCTCCACTTTCGCTGCCTCCCCTGACTGAAATCCCTCTCCCATGACGGAGTACATTTACACTCTGTTGTTAATATGATGAAATATGTTCCTCCGGAGAGGTTTGGATAATCAGATCCTAGGAGCCTCTCGGGTGCATCTACACCGAGACTTTGCTCTTTTTTTCCCGCTGATTGCAATGATGCATCTTAAATGCCAGGTGAAAGGTGGGTCACCGAAATAAAACTCGCAAGAGGAGGAGAGTGGGTTGCCAGGAGATTGGGGTCGGAGGTGACACAGGATGAGAATAAGATGATAAGAAGATGGGCATTAGTGCGATAAAGTCTGCCACCAGAAGAGGATCAAGCAACCAGTTGAGAGATTACATCTGTATTCACCGTCAGCAATGCGACCTCGACGACTGTGGGATGCAACGAGAGAGACGTAACAATGCAGCAACTGGCTGCAATACGGACTCACTCCCATCAGCACTCAGTCAGGGCCCCTTGAGGTCTGATACCTTTAACGTCTATATTAAATACACTATAGGCTTTAAATAACTCAAATGTAAACCCATCTGCGTCATTATCAGACAGACAGTCAGAGCAACTGACATAAGAGCAGGAAAGTGAATATAGGGCAGATGGGAGCCAACAGACTGGCTTCCAGGAGACCGCTGTTCATGTCCTGTGTGTTACTCAGACAGCTTTATGTAACAAGTGTACTTATTTTACCAAACAAACGTACTTATTTTTATTAGTCTGTCCGTAAGAATGATTTGTGTCGTATACCTTTTAATAAAAAAGTATATCTACTTCTATATATTTTTTATTGTAAACTACTGGGCACAAGAGGTCTCTCTCTTTCTGGTTTCCGCAACACACATGTGCAAGTTGCATACTGGACCACGATTGGCTCCCACACTGGTTACAATGTCACAGAATCATATTGCATGTGCAAGCTTGCACTCAGTTTAAAAAAGAAAAAAAAAGAAAGGTGAGCCAAGCTGAACTTCAACCCTTCAGCAGATGAATGTAAAACGGACTTCTCGTGTCGCACTTTTTCTCTTCTCGTGCACTTAAAAAAAGTCTCATTTCGCAACTGTCAGGAAGAGAAATGCAATTTTCGTTCAAGTCTGATTGACTGAATTATAAGATGGGAATCCCCATTTCCTTCCTCCTTCCTCCTCCTCCTCTTCTCTAATGATGACTAATGACTCGTAATTTCAGAGATGACAAATGTGCCTTTATACTTTTCACGCGCTTGCCTTCCGCCTTTTCTCACAGACTGATGCTCGGAGACTCGGCTGCGACTCGCTTGGCTTTGAGTGACATCTGTATCATCCAGTGGAAAATTCAGTTAAAATAAGGCCTGGTGTACATGTTTAATTAATTAGGGCTCATCTCTCAACGGAGACACGGCAGGTAATCCTCAATGGCCACCGCTAGTCTGGAGAGAGGGTGCCTAAAGAGTTGTGACTTTGCACAATCACAGGCAAACGGCAGGAAAATAAACGCGTGGCTTTCACAGTGTGAAGAGGTCGAGGTAAATAATAAGGTGTCTTTTGAAAACGCTGGAAAAGAGGCCACACTTTGATGATGTGCAAACGCTTCTTAGAAGTTTTCTTTAGGAGTCATTCTCGACCCAAACTTCTTACATGGCTGGGTCTTTGCAGATTAGACTTTGTGACCGGGGCTCTCAGGATGGCCTCGCCTATTTGAGCCGAGACGTCCGAGTGTGCTGGCGGGCATGTGATTGGGCGCCTGCCTAATCAGAAGGGAGGACATCCTATTCATTGCGACGCTAAGCTGGAGCGTTTTGGGCCTCGGCCTCTCCTGTGATCAGGGTAATGTGTCTGCGCCCCCTAACTCCTCCCCTGTGACTGCATAAGATGAAGGATGAGCTGCTTTGCCGGACTGCATGAGTATCAGTCTGCACCGAAGCTGCTTTTTTTTCCCGAACAGGTCTGCTGACCGACTGTGAAAAAAAATCTCAGGATCAGCACATTAACCTCTAGCCCATGGTCACGCCTCGAGATTGGCGTAATGAAGCATCCTTTGGACCAGCGCTGCTCCCAGCTGGAGGGGGCGACCCCTCTGGGATTCACAGGAGTTTTGAGGGGAAGAGTCAGCTATAGCAGTTTAATAGTTTAGCCCCGCATACAAAATTCAAACCATATCTTCCTTTTTGCCGAAGGCGGCTTTTGGATGAAAGGCCAGATATGTGATGTGTGTGTGTGTGGGATATCATCCAAGTGGGAAATGTGTTGTTTATAGTAGATGTAAGCTAATATTATAGAGGTGGAACACCATCTACACGTGGCCAGGCAGTTGATAAACAATAGCCTTGCTTCCAACAAGCGGCTAATTATAAAAGAAGCTCCGAAGGCCTCCGGAGGGCAGGCTGCTAGTCTCTTAGAATCTATTGATATAATTGCTGCCTGAACAATAAAGTTAGAACGAGAAAGATCGCACAATCTTTGTCCTGCTCGCTGTCATGGTTGGTTTCGCCATTGTCACATTTATCCGGGAGTAAAAAAAAAAAAAATGCCTTGCCTGCGTTTCTATGAGCAACTTTTAAACGAGACAGATTGTTTCTCAGACAACGCTAAGAGGTGAGGGGGGGGGGAGAATGTCGAGGCGCGGGGCCGTGGTCGCTCACTGCCATAGGGAAAGGGATTGTTGCAGGACAGCAGGCATCGGCTAGGGTGGAGGGGTGTGGACACGAGAAAGGCTGGCCATGAGTCCTGTATGAGGATTTATTTCACCGTTACTTATATATTTTCCGATCAATAAATAAGATGGAGAATAACAATTTGATTGGGGAAATCTAATGAGACAGGATAGACTATAGTTTAAAGGTTTTACTTTCTGTTTCTGAATTGAAGCATGACTTTATTTAGCTTCAGCAGCTGTGTTCAGTAAAAGAAACATTTTTGAAAAACGCATTTTAGACCTACGATTTATCACAATATAAAACCGTCGCTGAAATCAAATAAAAAAAGATACAACGCATCCTCCATAAAGATGAACCAGAGCTAAGGGCAATATTCTATACGAGTTTCTTCCTCCTTCGTTTGGAGCTATACATTCATTTCTTAGTGAACAAGGTTTGTTCAAGGTTACGGTTGCTTCCTTCATGAATAACAGGCATGTTATTAAATGGCTGCTGTGCCTGTGCCACAGAAAAACAGCTTACTTACAAAGGGATCGTTTGAAGTTACATTGTGATGCTCTCTCGTTGTTATTTAATGAACTTGGTTCATTTTTCCTCCAGCAAAATCCATTAAAATCAATCATTTTTGCCTCATTTTTCCTTTCTCTCCAACAAAACCAAACTTGCGTACACAGGAGATGAGAGGAAAAGTCAGAGAGAAAAAGGTAATCAACTAATCTAACCGTAGCCTTCATTCAGATCCAATTCATTACTCGGGCATATTGAGGAGAGGGAACAGTACAAGTCGGCCAATCTGCTCATCACCCACGAATAGACATGGGCGCATGTGTAAGTGGAGGAAATATTGAAAAGAGCTCGCTTTCAGATCACAGCTGCCCCTACCTTTGTTGTGGATGGCAAACGCCATTCGGATAAATGCTTGACACGCGTTGCTGTTTTAACCCAAATTACCCCCGTGCCTCAGATCTCTCAATTGCCTAATTAACAAGGAGTCTGAAGCCTTTCAAGTTCTGCACTTAAAACAAACCCGGTGAGCAATGTCGTGAGTCTGTTCTTTTGTGCACCTGGAGGGAGGAATCAGAGGCGACATAAAGAGGGGAAGGGCCATTGCAGGGAAGCAGACCCTCCTGCTGTTCCTCCATTTCCTTTTACAGTATCTGTAGTTTAATGACATGCGAGGTCTGAGGATCCCTGAGGGTCCTTGAAGGGGTTCAAGGGGGGACCAGCAAAATTGTGTTTTCACTTTTGTATCTGCACACATGACAGTGAGAATGAATGAGATGAACCAGAACGAGATCAAATGAGACTTTCTCCCCTAATATCTCTCCTATTGTGTGTTATGACTGAAAGGGTTAGAGCAGCAATTCCAACCTTTTTTTTGTCTGACATACCCTCACATCCCTATTAGATGAGCTCAAATATACTTTCATCAACCCCCACCCGTCATATTCCAAATCTGTTTATTTGACAACATACAACATATATAATCTTGCAATATTTAGCTAGATGTGGGATGGTGAGCCTTACTTTCAGCTGTGGCCCTCAGATCTCAAAGTACTGCAAATTGAGAAAATACAAGTAGAAACAACACAATCAAATCAAGAAGCATCTTAACCAGTATGCAGCCCAGTGTGAAGTGGTTGGGGTGAGAGTCAATACCCCCAAGTGTGAGGCCACGGTTCTCTGCCTGAAGACATTGGACTGCTCCCTGTAAGTTGGGAGTGAGTCCGTGCCCCAAGTCTTGTCAAATGTAGCGTTAGATGGACAGGAGGGTTTGGTGCGGCTTTTTCCCCGAGCCGTTGTGGTGAAGAGGTATGATCAAAAAAAGCTTTAGGTGGTGACTGAAAAAATGTGATTGCAGATACAAGCAGCTAAAATGACTTTCCGTTGTAGGATGGCTCGACTCAGCCTTGTATAGATGGAGCTCAGACATCTGGGGGGGATCTCGCAGTAGAGCTGCATCTGTCAGGATCCCTGTCTGACCCATTGTGTGTTTACCTCTGTTCTCCCAAGTCTCCTTACCTCATGTGTCTGTCATCCCCTGTTTGTGTTTTTGCCTTGTGCTCGTTGTGTGTGTGTGTGTGTGTGTGTGTGTACCTCCAGACGCTGCCCGTGGCCACACCCCCGAGCGGTGCACAGCGGTGGCCGTTTGGATCATCACCGGCTCCATATCAACCCTGGTCGTGCAGGCCACTGCCGCTCCATGACATTCTCCACTGGCTCGTTACGCTCGGTAACTCTCTCTCTCCTTGTTCGCAGAGTACCTGCTCTCTTCTGCCTGCCTCCGGTGTTGTGCCTCGGGACTCACACCGTGATTTGCTGTGCCAACCTCCGACGTCGATCCTCGGGACTCACGCCGCGACCTGCCTGCCTCCGGTGTTGTGCCTCGGGACTCACACCGTGATTCGCTGCTGGCTGAACATCGGCGGATGTTAATGGACATGGCTGAAGTGCAAAGGTCCATGTCCGCGGAGGTATCCCAGATCGGCCGCTTAGTGCAGGATCTGACCCGTCAAGCCAGTCATCCGCCAGCACCAGCACTCCTCTCTCCAGATCCCGCCTGGCAGATCCGGGAGTCCCCCGTGCCGTCTCCGAATTCCTACGACGGAACACTTGAGGTGTCGGGGATTCCTATTTCAATGCCGGCAGGTGTTTGACCGCCAGCCCCAGACATTTGCTTCGGACCAGTCTAAGATTTCCTACGTGGTGGGTTTACTACGGGGTAGAGCACTGGACTGGGCCACGAATACGCTGGGCATTAACCAGCCTAGTTCTGTGGATTATGTGACTTTTTTGCAGGATCTACGGAGGGTCTTCGATCACCCAGTGCATTCGGAGGACGTGGCCCAGCGCCTTCTCCGCTTACAACAGGGCAGGACGAGTGTAGCGGAACACTCCGTGGATTTCCGCATTCTCACCGGATGGGGAGAGACCACGCTTCGGGGCGTGTTTCTTTACGGACTGTCGGAAGCCGTGAAGGACGAACTGGCCAGCTCCAATAAGCCCGATTCGTTGGAGGAGCTAATAAGACTAACGATCGGGCTGGATAACCAAATGCGGGAGAGACAACGGGAGCGGAGCTACAAGTCTAAGAAAACATCGCCCGTGACGTCATCGTTCCCCAACTTCCGGTCGCGAGTCCCTGAGGCAGCCCATCAGGGCAACCGCTCGGGGTCTTGGTCTCCATGGCCGCTTCCCTCTTCCACCTCGGAGGTGGAGCCTATGCAGCTCGTCCATGCTCATCTCTCTTCTCAGGAGAAGGAGAGACGGCTAGGAGCAGGTGAGTGCCTGTATTGTGGCCACCTCGGACATTCAGTTTCCTCCTGTCCAGTTCGCCCAAATGGGGGCGCTCGCCAGTTGTGGTTGGAATACTGGCGAGCAAACCTGAGCCCTCTTCCAACTCCTTCTCAAGACTGTTGTTGCCTTCTTCCCTCTCCTTACACTCCCGTTCACTCGCTCTCTCTGCTCTGGTGGACTCCGGAGCAGAACAAAATTTCATGGACCCAGGGTTGTTAACCAGTGCCCAGATTCCAGTGGAGACTCTAGAAAGCCCGCTAGTGGTCAATGCCCTGGATGGCAGCTTCCTGGCCAGGGTCACCCACCGAACTCTGCCGCTTCAGCTGATCCTGTCCGGGAACCACCGAGAGAGACTCCGGTTCTATGTCTTTTCATCTCCTCAAAACCCTCTAGTTCTGGGCCACCCATGGCTCACCACCCATAACCCACAAATGGACTGGGCAGCGGGTAGGATTTCTTCCTGGAGCCCCTACTGTCATGCCAGCTGCCTGAGATCTGCACTACCCCCTGGGGAACGCCCTCAGGGTAACCTTGTGCCTCCTTCTGACCTCACCTCCATTCCCTCCGCCTACCACGACATCGGGGAGGTTTTCAGCAAGTCGCAGGCTCTCTCCTTGCCACCTCACCATCCCTACGACTGCGCTATTGACCTCCACACTGGCGCGTCATTCCCTTCCAGTCGGTTGTACAACCTGTCCAGACCAGAGAAGGTCTCTATGGAGGAGTACATATCGCAATCCTTGAAGGCTGGAATAATTCGCCCCTCCTCGTCACCACCCGGAGCTGGGTTATTCTTTGTCGCGAAGAAGGACAAGACTCTCCGGCCCTGCATTGACTATCGGGGGCTGAATAGCATCACCACCCGGAACAAATACCCCCTGCCACTGATCAACTCAGCGTTTGAACCTCTGGCTGGGGCCACGATCTTCACCAAGCTCGACCTTCGCAACGCGTACCACCTGGTGCGGATCCGGGCGGGGGACGAGTGGAAGACGGGGTTCAACACCCCCCTCGGCCACTTTGAGTATCTGGTCATGCCGTTTGGACTCACTAACGCCCCTGCTGTGTTCCAGGCGTTGGTGAATGACATTCTCAGCGATTTCTTGAATCGTTTTGTGTTTGTTTACCTTGATGATATTCTCATCTATTCCGCAGATCTTCTGGAGCACCAGCGTCATGTGTGAATGGTCCTCCAACGCCTACTGGAGAACAAGCTGTTTGTTAAGGCAGAGAAATGTGAGTTCCACGTAACCTCTGTTCGGTTCCTGGGGTTCATCATTGAGATGGGGCAGGTGAGAGCTGATCCGGAGAAGATCAAGGCGGTAACGGAGCGGTCGACCCCCGCCTCTAGAAAACAGCTACAGCAGTTCTTGGGGTTTGTTAACTTCTATCGCCGTTTTATCAGGAACTACAGCAAGCTTGCAGCCCCCCTCACGAGACTCACCTCCACCAAGACCAGGTTCTCATGGACGCCGGAAGCCGGTCTGGCATTTGGACTCCTCAAGGAGCGGTTCAGCTCCGCCCCATCCTGATCCAGCCCGATGACACCCGACAGTTCGTCGTCGAGGTGGATGCCTCGGACACAGGCGTGGGGGCTATCCTGTCACAGCGCTCGGACTCTGACTCTAAGCTTCGCCCTTGCACATACTTTTCGCACCGCTTGACCCCGGCGGAGGGGAATTACGATGTCGGAAACCGGGAGCTGTTGGCTATTAAATTAGCTTTGGAGGAGTGGAGACACTGGCTGGAGGGGTCTGCTCATCCGTTCGTGGTCTGGACAGACCATAAAAATTTGGAGTATATTCAGACGGCCAAAAGGTTAAACTTTCGCCAAGCGCGGTGGTTGCTATTCTTTGGACGTTTCGACTTCTCTATCTCCTACCGTCCAGGGAACAAGAATACCAAGCCCGACGCTCTCTCTCGCCAGTTCTCACCCGAGGACCACTTCCCCTGTCCTGGTACCATTCTCCCGGCAACCTGTGTGGCAGCTTCTCTCACGTGGGAGATTGAGGCAGGTTGTGGTGCAAGATGCTCTCCGGACACTGCCAGACCCCGGTGGCGGGCCTCCCGGCCATCTCTTTGTTCCCCCGCCTGCACGCTCCCAAGTGCTCCAATGGGCTCATAACTCCCGTTTCTCCTGTCACCCGGGCATCAGGCGCACCATCAACATGCTCCGGCGGACTTTTTGGTGGAAGTCGCTGGAGGCGGACACCAGAGAATATGTCCTGGCCTGCTCTACCTGTTCCCGCAACAAGTCGTCACATCGACCCTCTTCCGGGCTGCTGCAACCACTCCTGGTGCCACATCGTCCCTGGTCTCACATCGCCTTGGTCTTCGTCACAGGCCTGCCACCCTCACAGGGGAACACAGTCATCGTCACGGTGGTAGACCGCTTTTCCAAAGCTGCCCACTTCTTCGCGCTGCCCAAGCTTCTCTCTGCCCGGGAGACGGCGGATATGGTGGTCAACCATGTGTTCCGGTTGCATGGGATTCCGGCAGACATCATGTCGGACCGTGGTCCCCAATTCACTTCCCAGGTCTGGAGAGCCTTTGGCCAGGCTCTGGGCGCAACAATCAGTCTGTCCTCCGGATTTCACCCCCAGTCTAACGGGCAGACTGAGAGGCTAAACCAGGAGCTCGAGGCCTCCCTCCGCTGCATGGCCGCATCAAACCCTTCTAGCTGGAGTACTTACCTGTCCTGGATAGAGTACGC
Source organism: Cyclopterus lumpus (assembly GCF_009769545.1). Lineage (NCBI taxonomy): Eukaryota > Metazoa > Chordata > Actinopteri > Perciformes > Cyclopteridae > Cyclopterus > Cyclopterus lumpus. The sequence continues at coordinate 11,591,320 of NC_046988.1, forward strand.
CCACAACTCCCTTAGGACTTCTTGGGTCCTAACCCTGTTCTCCCGTGACAGCATCTCCTTCAAGTCAAAAGGAATCTGTTGTTTTTGTTTGGTGCCATCTGATCAGGATGCCTCCTGGATAGCTCCCTCAAGAGGTTTTATGGTAAAAGGCCCTGCAGTAGACTCTGAATCTGAAAAAACCTTCAAACTGACATGAAAATCATACGTTTTTATCATCCCTTTGGATTTTGAAGATACATTTACAAAAAAGGTCTTTGATGTCTCTGAATGATATGTTTTTCACTTATTCCGGCTCTTCATCTTTGTTCACCAAACCAGATTTGATGTTGTTTTCAAACTGTTGGTATGATTACTTTCTCCACCTTGATCGGGCTCCGTCTGTTTTATCTAACAGGTTTACACTGTAGCTCTGCCTGAAAAATAATTAAAGTAAGAAAACCAGCCAACCACTGAAGGCAACAATGTGAAAGATAGCAGAAATCAATACGGCGTTTCAACTTATCCCGCCCTCGAGGATGTTGGGAAGAAAGGACGACTGAGAAGCAGCAGGAGTCTTAACATGGAAGAGCAACCGGATAATAGATGTGAAAAGAACTCCTAATTCTATTATCAGATGCTCCCTGTTGCAGACGCACTATGGAGAGCCGGAGGGGAGAAAGAAACATTTCTAGGTGTTCTTAAATCATCAAAGGGGCACATCAAATGCAATACCACACAAATAATCAATAGACAACCTTTTCTTGTAATTCGAAAAACTTCTGTTTTGGGTTGTGTTGGTCTTAATTTGATCGTTTTGTCCATTTACCAGACTACAGGAAGATACAGGGCCTAAGGTACAAACAATACAAAACTAAACGTTGACATTTTGTCGCCAGTTGTGTCAGTGATGTTAATAATTGAGGTGAGTCGCTTAGAAGTCAAGTTAATGTCAACCAAGCTCTCGTTTGTTGCATGAACGTAACTTTACTGTGTTTTGAAAGGACTTCTATGCATGTAATATTGAATGTATATCGACACACTGAAAAGTAACGCTCAAGGGGTATCTCGTCCCCGATACTTGGGGCCATTGACCACACTTTGGTATTTTAAAGAGTTGGGAGTGAGAATGTGTTGAGGAAACACGTGTGGTTTATTGTATAATCCATTAAGAGGAATCTATTTGTTGTTGATCATTAGGACGCCTTACAATTAGTTATAGAAAGGGCTTAAATGTGCATTCTTAAACCATGCAACTGCTGGGGCATGGTGGCCATGGTGAATTTTCTATAATGGCCTCATTCTTCTAGCAATTGTGCAATGTGACTAACACACTTTTTATTCAGTTCCAAACAACTTGGTTTTGGAGTCAATTTAAAGTTGGCTTTTATTTACAACACTGCATCCCAGACCTCCACAAGGGAACTGATAAGCAGAAAGTTAGAACTGATAGGAGAAAATAAGACTCGGGGTCTAAGGAAGAAGGAGGAGGTTGTCTATCGAGATAAAAACTAATTGATATGCAAGCTGCTGGATTTTTTTTTGGAGGAAAAAGGACTCCTTTTTGCAAACTGCAGGAAATTACGTGACTTAAATGTGAACGTGTAATCCCCGAAAAATCATGCGTCAGTGCACCATCATGACAGGCATCATCTCTGAAAGCATAAAGTAGGGCTCGTTATGTGATTACATAAAGTAGATCTCATGCCAGTGAGACCCAACCAGAGGGAGTGATGACAAGTGTCATGCGGGGAGTTACTCTGACACGCCATCTCTCGTCTACACACTGCAAATAAATCCATAAGCACCCTGTTGTTGGAGCGCGCTGCCATTTTCTGCTGTCACCATCATTTTATTCCCCCGTTAATATTTCCCTCCCACCCTCTCTGTCTTTCTCTCCCGCGGGTCTCGGTTGCCACATTTTCTCCACAAGCATAATATCCACCTGCTCCCGTCACACCGCCTGGCATTTTATTCCCAACATGGGGCAGCCGGGTGGGTGCGGGCCGTAATTGAAATTCTGAACAGTAAAACTGCGCGTGTGGACATAAACATATACAGCACATGCAATATTGTATGTGCAAAAAAGATGATTGGATGTGGGATATTGCACTGCACACGTTACATAAGTTATTGTATCTACTGTTGCATTTCTTTGTGTGTGTGTGTGTGATGGAACCATTCCCACTCGGGGATATGAGTACTCTATGCTAACAAGCCGACTGTTGACAAATATGTGCAGCACCACTGTGGGGGTCATGCTGCTGCATGACAACGTCGAGTAATGAGGAGAGGGATGAGTTGGGGAGCGGACAGAAGTCTGTTCTGTACTGGAAAGAAAGCTCTCGCAGTGGATATTCAGTCCGGTTTAACAATATCTGGGATGTGTGCGCAGCAATAGGGAGGTCATAAACTGTAGAGTCAGAGGCCAGTTTTTTAATATCTAAGTCTAAACATCCTTGATTGGCTACACTTATAGAGTGTATATAAGAAGCAGATGTAGTAGACCTGTCAATCACAAGGTAGCGCCGCCATAAAGCACATCTGCTGTCTGGTCTACTTCTACTCTAAACTGGACCATAATTTACCAAATGAACATCATGCTGTATTGGAGAAGACTTGAAACAAGAGATTAAGACTAATGTTTACTGAGGGAATAAAAAGTACTGTCATTTTCTTATGGACTTCCATTCAATCAGATATATTTTTGTAACCAGGAGTCGACCCCCTGCTGGCCAATAGAAGGAATGCAGGTTTAGGACCCTTCTGTTCTTCAGAACAGGAGGTTCCTGCCTGACTGAAGCAGGTTAAATCTAACAAGAGCTGTTAACTGTCAAGGCTGTATGACCTAAATGAGCAAAACTACCCTCTTTGCCCCACTACATTGCAGGCTTATGGGAGTCCTGCATTATTACCCGGGGTCAGCTCGTAATATTCTAACATTGTACATTTGGGTTTTTAGCCATAAAATGAAACTGCTGTGTACAGGCGGATGTGTTGGTGGCCCAACAGGAAACATACATAATGCAGGATGAGAGGTTGGAGACGTTACCAGCGGCTGAAATTAAACATTTCCCCCTGGCCCACGAGCACTGATCCTGAAAATGTTTAATGAATCTAAATCATTAATATTGTTAACAACATTTTCAGTCCCACTGGGTGAGTAATGGAGAGTGTAGTTTCCTTTTAATAATTCCACTTGACGCTTCACCCATCTGAAATCATCCTGGCAACGAATAACAATCAGACCACTGCAGTGTATTACGTGATTCATATCAGTTATGGTGAGATTTGTACCTCCTGACTCCAGCCATTAACAAAAAAAAACATTTTCTGTGAACATATTTGATCGCTTTTATCGCCCTTAGCTTGCACTTATTTCTGAATGGAATCGTCTGTAAAATGTTCACTTGACATAGAATCAATTAGCAAGGTTGTTGCAGTTCATAAAAAACTGAAGCTAAAATGGTTTAAAGATAATAACAAAAGAACCTCGGCACACATGTAACGCCGGTTAAGCTTTTAAACATCACAACCATTATTGCAAGGGCAAGAAATGTATTCATGATGAAGACAACGAGGAAAAAGAAAGGATGTAGAATTTGATCAATAACCAACATGATTACCGGATCATATTGAGTGAAACACCATCGGTCCATCAGCCGGTCCTCAGTCTCTGGTTTTAGCTCCACTAGATCTTCTTAAATCCACACGCGAGACACCTTTTAAACTTAAGCTCCTCTTACGCAGAACAAGAGCTTGTGAGGGTCTTAAAAGCGTGAGTCGTCTTCTAAAAGCATCAGGACCTGACCTTGAATCCATTAATGCACTAATTTAACTGAAAAGAGCTCCCCGAAGGTCGTCATCGGCTCATAATCCTTATCATCCCGTGCCCACATGATTGTTTTTCGCGGGGGGCTGGATTTTGACAATGATGAGGCATTTAACGCCTTACATAAAAGTATGCATACTGAATTATCTATTTACTTTATTTAATCTACTTGTGTATCTTTCTTTTCTTTTTACTAACTTGTTGTGTAATTTTCTGTAATGTTTAATGTAATGCGTTCTGTATGCTTTGCATGTTTTCTTGCATTGTGAAAATATTTGGAAAATAAAATATATTAAAAAAATTTTTTTAAAAAGTATGCATACTCAGTTTCCTCAATGCAGGCTGGTTCCATGAGATGCACCTTCAAAGCCACAGTATACGAGGGAGCAATGATGACCGCATGGGCGCACTTGTTGCCAATTCAAGACCTGTGGTGTGTGAAGCTCTTTGCAGCTGGCCACCTGTGACTGGAGGGCGGCCATATTGGGGCATACATATCTGGGTTATCTGGTTTGTGGATGTCCGTGTGTGTGTGTGTGTGTGTGTGTGTGTGTGTGTGTGTGTGTGTGTGTGTGTGTTGAAGTGAAACGCAGGAGTGCCTGTCAGACTTCTCTAATTGAACCACTGACGAGGAGGAGGACAAAGGAAGGAGAGATGTCACCTCCTCCTACTCGCAAATACAGCTGAGATATTGCCTGCTGATGGCCGAGTTGAGGGCGTTGGGGGAGGAGAGACAGCAGGTTTGCAACCGGTAACAGCGGAGTAAAAAAAAAAGAAGCTACTCTCCACCTTGAATGAAATCTCTCTCGAAGTCGGGGGTGTTAAAAATAGTCTGTTCTATCGTAGGTCAATGTATCACATGCTGCCGCCTTAAATAATGCATAAATAAAGCCTAAAAGGAATTCTGAAGACCCTATCATGGGTCACAGTATGACAGAGTGGTGACCTCAATAATTCTCTCATCAGCTTCAGTTTGACTGATTTCAAATGTATTAATATTACATTAACTCGCAACAAAAATGACTTATTTTCATACACATGAGGCGATCAGATATTTCAGTCAACAATAAGGCTATTTAGTATGAAAACATGTAATACATTTAATGCCCCGGTGAAAAGGTGCATAGATATAGTCACTGTGTATTCTTTCAATCATTCTACCTTTCATATTGTATTCTCTGAGGTTTCCCTTTACAGAAACAGAACGGATTGGGACTCTGCAACTTGGTCATGAAGCAACTTGACATTTTGATTTGAAGAAAAAGGACTTTAACCTTTTTTTTTTTACTTTGCATTTTTCATACTTGTTTTTGTCTTGGTTGTCTATAGCTCAATATTTAACAACGTTATCGTTAACAAATATTGGGTGCGTTGGGGAAATTGAGTTTAAACTGTCCTGTTGTACACATTAAAGGACCATATACTCATATTCACATATTTACTGGCTAGCTTTGTCCGCGAGTGGACATTTTGAAAAGCCCATCGAGATATAAAATTGCTTCAAATATTTTGGGCGTTGTGGTTTGCCTAAAAAACGCAAAGGAAGACCCAGTCTGTATTGCTTAGATTTCTTCAGTGGTGTGGGGGGGGACTTCACCACTAGGTGGGGCTACTGCCCTAAAGGATAGCTTCTGTATTTTGGACAGTTTTTGTATTTTTAACATTAGTTTTGAAACTATTTCTCAACCGCTGTCAGTTGATCTTGTGTTTTCGATGTTATTTTCATACTGTCAGTGTATTTTTCCCCCAATGCTCTGCACAGATTTGACACCTGTTTGCCCACCTACTCTCAGCCCCGGCTCGCTGAAGCTTTGTGCCGGTGTTGGCAGCACGGAGGTTCCTGGGGATCGCCGGAAGATAATAACCTTGTACTTTTAAGTTCATAAAATGTACCCGAAGTGAAACCATATCTAGGATATGACAATGAATAGTAAATAGAGGAAACGTTAGAGGATTGCCAACGTCATTAGCCGCCTCTGGCCACCATGAGTGTTAGATTGTATGGAAATCCATCCAATAGTTGAGATATTTCTGACTGACACTGGAGCTACGCCGCTAGCATTGCTAAACATATTGAGTATGCATTTGAAAAAAATGCTTGCACCTGGAAAAACATCTATATTTCTTTTCTTGGAAAGGTGTAAAAAGGGAAAGCACTGGGCCCTAACTATACATTAAGACCAAAATATACAGGGAGGTTAAAGGTCAGAATGGAAACGTGCTTGCAAACTTCTGATTAAGACCTCAGCAAACATTAATAATCTAAGAATAACTAACAATTATCTTGCAAACCTTTTAATTTAATACTATGAACTAAAAAGACTATCGTGGTTCTACACTTTCACGATTAAAAACCGTGCTTTTAAACATTCATAAAAAGACGAGCCTAACAAACAAAGGCCTCAGGTGTGTCTCAGTTCAAGAGGAAAGGCCCAGGTGAGCTTCCCACCCTCTTTTATAGACTCCGCCCCTTTGTCTGGGTCCTAATGCTAGACCGTCTATGACCTGCCTTCCTACACTTGGTTTGAATATTTTTATTTGTTGGAATTGAAAAGCCCTTTCGGTTTATTTAGACTGTCAACACCTCGTTGATGGCACCGGCGATGGAACGAGAAGTCGACTCACATCGTCTACCTTCACCCATCGCCCGCTCTTTTGTCTCCTTTGAATGGCCGCCGCGACGAGACACTCGAGAGTCGAGCTTCCTGCCTGTGGCCCGAGAGACCGTTGTCGGGGCCGTTTGTCAGCTTCACTCCTAGCTGGGTGGAAACGAACGAGCTAAATCGAGGGTCACGACTTCAAAACAATAACCATTACAGACGCTGCACAGGCCTTCAGCAGCAAGGTCGTACCTCAATGCATTACCGGGCGTAAGCCATGATAATATAGAGAGCTTACCTTGAATCGAGGCCAGTGAAAACACGGAAATACTAAATGGCGAGGAGTAAATCACGAGAATACCCTCTGGCCCCCGAACATCCAGAGCTAAGAAGTCATTACTACAAGGATAATGCCGAGAAGAGAATATCACATTCTGCACAGGGGCACATTAAAAATAAATCAAGGATCAGTCACGCAAAACTCGGCCCTTCTAATTAGTCTATTTTTTTCTTTTGGACAAAAACAGTTTTCCACCGTACTTCACGCACAGGACTGTGCCGAAATCCTGATCATCCAACTTAAAAATCGTCCTTTCTTTTCATTTCGTGTGGCCAGTGAACGCAGCTTTGATTGAATCTCATCCTTCCTCTTTTGAAGTGCTTGTGCTCAATTTCCATTTTTCCTTTCTCGCCGTCTCGCCCAACGCTGACGCCACCTCTGCAGCTCTCATGACACATTGTTCTACTCGGGGTCTGTCGGGCCACAGGCAGGAAGCTCGACTCTCGAGTGTCTCGTCACGGCGGCCATTCAAAGAAGACAAAAGAGCGGGCGATGGGTGAAGGCAGACGATGTGAGTCGACTTCTCGTTCCATCGCCGGTGCCATCAACAACGAGGTGTTGACAGTCTAAATAAACCGAAAGGGCTTTTTCAATTCCAACAAATAAAAATATTCAAACCAAGTGTAGGAAGGCAGGTCATAGACGGTCTAGCATTAGGACCCAGACAAAGGGGCGGAGTCTATAAAAGAGGGTGGGAAGCTCACCTGGGCCTTTCCTCTTGAACTGAGACACACCTGAGGCCTTTGTTTGGTAGGCTCGTCTTTTTATTAATGTTTAAAAGCACGGTCTTTAATCGTGAAAGTGTAGAACCACGATAGTCTTTTTAGTTCATAGTATTAAATTAAAAGGTTTGCGAGATAATTGTTAGTTATTTCTTAGATTATTCATGTTTGCTGAGGTCTTAATCAGAAGTTTGTTTTTAAATAGGGTTTTAGTCCCCTTAATTAAAACAATATTAACATGGCTCTTTATAATTATGGATTATAAACTGAATGTCCTAAACTGGGGGAGAGGAATGTGTTCCAGTTTAGCAAGGTCCACATTGGTTCAACCCCACATTGTTTATTTTATTTTCTTATACATTTATTGATTTGATTAATGTATTCATTGTATAATTTACTCCATCACTCCTTTTTATATGACCTACATTTAGGCCTTCTATTGATATTTTTTGTAATTCATGCATCGTCAATGTGTCTTTATAGTCTCTGGGTCCTATGCATTGAGTATAACCGGGTCACACATGCAATTTTTCCTCTCCCCCATCTGCCTAAGTGTGATTGAAATGTCTTTTTAGAGGCAGCCGATTGTTGACTTCACTCCCAAATTACATTACATGTCATTTAGCTGACGCTTTTATCCAAAGCGACTTACTCCCTCGAGAGTCCGCTCCACCTCTCTGAGGGAAAGACGGGCTAAGCCATAGGCTGAGCTTACCAACTGTATGAAATCACGAATGTGCCAATAAATGCTGCGACTGAAAGTGGGGACTAGCGAGGAAGCAGATGTGGCAGCACTTTATATAGGTGGGCTGCATAAAATCGTGTTACATTAATGCATTCCATTTATGGCTTGACACTGTGCATAAAAGCATTATAGAGGTGTCACTGGAGCCCAAGCCGCCACTAGATGCACGCTATACAGCAATACGAGTCGGGAGTGTGTCAGTTCAGTTGTAGGTGGGTGGATGAATCTGCACTTAATTTAAGGAAAATGAAGTATTTGGAAATGACTCAAGACAAAATGGGGTTACTTACACTTCAGGTGGCTGATTGGACAAAGAAAGGCACATAAAAAAACAAAAATTGCAAAATGATGTTTCTTCTGATAAATCCTTTGAGCAACATGTGAGGAAAAAGGTTGCAGGGATTTTTGGTTGGCGGAAGTTTTTTCTTGTGTAATGTGCCATGGTGCTTATCAAACATGCCTGTTAACAGACCATTCTGACTCTGTATATGGAGAATTAGTTAGTAATCTCTTGTTGTTTTTTTTCAAAAGGTTTACTGTCCTATAAAATCTTGTAATTTCATTATTTAATTAGTCCCCACAGCACTGTTTGGCTGTGCACCTTTTGCACAGTTCTCTCAAACATTGGATCCATTTTTGTATTTGACTCAGATGACTAGTTGTGCAATCCCCCTGAGAATCAACATGTTGAGATAACTGTTTCTTTTTCTGGTCTGTGTACCTCCACCGTGCGCTAGTGCTGTGGACCTCGAAGTCCAACAAACGAGCCAAGCCGGCGCAGCAAGAAGTGGCAGAAAGCCAAAGTTAATGAGTGCTGGGTGAAGAGAGTAACATCTAGGAAGCCAGAGATATATTGGGATATTTTTGCTTGGGAGTTGGTGAACCAAAAATGCACTAGACGGCTGATGAATACTGGATAAGATGGTGTCTACGAAACAAAGAATTCCAACTGGACGTCCACAATGCTCTGTAAGTAGGCAATTGGGATTACCCTCAGGAAGGTCACAACTCGAAATCTGTTGGTCTAAACAATAAAGTTGTTTTATATACTACAAGTGTTGCTGGAGTTTTGACCTCCTTAGACTTTTTCCCCCTCCTCCATGTGGCAGTAGGTGAATAGGTGAAGTAGGTCCTCCTCTTTTACCCTTCAGTCAGTCAGACCGAGGAGAAACAGATCCAGAACCATGTAGATGCCAATGGAAACATATTTGGAACCTGAACACCTGGTTTCACGGTATTCAATGTTTCTCCAAGATAATGACAATGGTGCATTTGTTTGATGCCATTGCAGCGGTGAGATGCTGCCCGAGTCTCAATGAGGTAGGGTTTGTTCCGAACACCACCGGAGTGGGATCTAATAATAAATAGGGGACGTCAAGCAGTGTTTCTCCATTTAAAACATCCAGTTTGGTGCCAGTGTATGCTTTGGTACTAAAAGCACAGCTTTGTTCAACCTCCATTGGTTTTCTTTGCTGCAAGGGAGGGTGGAATGAAAACGAGTCGGATACCAGCTGCATATTTTGAATTCAAGTGTAGAGGTAATCTGCAAAAAGCCCAAGCCTAACCTCTCAGAGTACTCTGTACTCAGCCACACTTAACTGAAGAAAACTTCAAATCTGTTTCCGAACGCTTTATCCCGTTTGATACGATCACTCACGCGGTCACGAGAGTTCAATAATAAGGGATTGTGTCAGAAATGTGACTATTGACTCTTCATAATTCATCTTCCCCTGTTCTCCCTGAGTAATATTGACTCATTGAAGCTATTCAAAACGGCTTCCATTTGATCCTATATCTGATTCATTAGTAGATAAAACCCATTGATTACAAGAACAATAGAACTACTGGCTATGACTGAGCAAGCCGAGGGTAGTCGGCATCAGCCATGCCAAACACTTAGTTATGCACCCATATGGAGAGGCATTTGCTGCATGTTTTTTTCCCCCTCATCACCCCGGGGCATGATAGTATTAGTGAAACGCCTTGAAAGCAAATAGTGACACCTCCCGGTGCAAGTGCCGAGACTCACAGATGCACAGAGAGAGGAGCCAGCTGGAGGGAGAAGACAGGCCTGCAGAAGAGGAAAGGGGAGACGCGTGTCAAGTTATTTCCTCGGACACTGTGGAGCTGCAGCCAGGACAGTATGGCAACCAGATGGACTTGCTGCGAGGCATATTTTCATATTTCACACCGCAGCCAGTCCAGTTTGTTAGGTTCTAGTTTGGCAATGTGTCGTGGCAGCACCTGCTGCTTTGGAAAGTGTGCAGATGTGTGCATGGAAGTACATCTTCAAACTGATCGAACAACTTGCAAAGGTTTTGAACTCCCTTCCACAGAAAGACTCTACACCCCGCTGGCACTTTGACCATTTCCTACCAAAAATGTCTACTTTCCCAGGCTAATACCATCTCAGCTCTCGCCAATTTACCAGCGCCTATATACCAAGGCTGACAGGTGGCTGGTCAGACGCCCGGCTCCTCTGCACCACGGCTGACGGTCCCTACCTTTCTGACGGGGCAGATGTCAGATTTTTGGCAGAGCCGCAAGCAGAATGTCTCCGGACCGGCTGCCTTTCTTCGCCAGGGTTAAAAGTGGTCTCCTTGCTCCAGAGTCTGCTTCAGACACTTTCCTCCTTCTGTCTGTTTTCACTTGGCTGGTTCCACTTTTAATAGCTCACATAGTCAAGTGACAAAGGCCGACTGCTGGCCGAGACACTGATCACTAATGAGGGGTGGGACTCTTGACTTCCCCGTATTCTGGCTCTCCTGTCGGGATCACTGCAGGGAGCCTCTCTCAATGTCTCCTAACAATCCTCATAATGCTGTATTCAGACCCACTTTACTTTTCCGTCGCTGCTCTGTCACTCACATTTCATCTTTTTTTTCCTTCTTTTTCTCCTTCCCTCCTGGAGTGAGACATTGTAAATTAAATCATTAACGGTTGTCCTAACAATGTACATTCCCACATGAGCAGTGATCTGCCGGTGCCAGCTCTTGGCTTCACAGAGAGTAAAGTAGCTCATGAATAGCGCCACACCATCCACATTGCTATGAATATATTGCTATGAATATATTGCTATGAATATATTGTCCCTCTCTTAGTTCCAATAGGAGTTGCCCCCGTCAACTTTTTTTTCCTGCTTAAACTCAACCCACACTCAAACTACAAATTTGCTCCATACTCGGTGCACTATACCAATAATACTAAGATTTTGATGTGATTATATGTGCTTTGAGAAAATTGATTTTGTAACTCTCCAGGTTGCATCCACAATTTGGCAAATAATTTGGATGTTAAAAGACGCTCGGGAACAAAGTAAATTACTTTAACTGCTTACAATGTAACTTCAATTCAAAGCAAAAAAGTACAAGCAGAAAGTCATCCCAAACTCACCCGTCTAATTAATCACGTTGCTGTTTGAGTCTGGCGTGACTAAGTGGAATGTACATCATCCCAAATTGATCAAGACGACAAGTAAATGTAGGAAGTGTTGACTTTGTGTTGAAGACAAACAACAACCCTGTTATCAGAAATCAGGGAGATGCCTTACCGAAGAACAATAAATTGTAAAACAAAAAGATTATGTCTTTGGCGTTTCTCATATGCGCATGTATTCAACTAAGGGACATCTTGCATACTAAATGATGACATCAAATCGGACCAGGGGCTTGAAATACTTCTGGCGCCTACGCTCAAATCACGGCCATCTTCCAACTTTCCGGCTTTCATTTTGAAAAAAAACACTGATCGGGCCAGAGGTGTAAAGTATAGTGCCCAATGGCCGGCTGGCAGCAGTAAATAAGGCAAGCAAACTGACTGACTATTGGAGACTATTTTTAAATGCAATCATAATTGGATGGGCTATCCTCCTGGAGCCTCTAAAGCCTAATAATATCCTTCACAGGGCTAAATAAAAACTAAACTAAACATTGCGATGCTGCTAGATCTAAAACTGCTATTCCCGTCACCGTTTGATTAGTGAGCTCTGAGGGGGAGAAAATGCAAAAATGTTAGCGGCGTGTTTCGTAGAAGAGTGGATCCGTAGGCACCTTCCTCTCACCATATGCTCAGCCCCGTCCTGCAGGAGCCACCTCGGCCCTGCAAGTCTGCAGAGGAAGTCGACATAATAGCCCGAAGTCACAAATGACACGAAAAACCCAAATAAGACAGAAACCGTGCCACGACTGCTTCCAGCGACGGAGGGTTTGTGTACGTGTTTGTGTGCTGCCTTCACCAGGGTCCTTCAGTGGCTTGAAACGTAGCATCTGTTCAGTCCTATTTTCTGAACCACAAAGGCAGTGAGCTATGTTTAGAGATGAGACCCCAGGCAACGAGTGACTCTTTACTCCTATACGTGACATGGTTACGGAGTAAACAAACACCAGTTATACATTAAAGCAGTTTCAGCGGAGAGAATAATTGGAAGAGGAGGAACTAGATGTGTTGGGAGTCAAGGAGTCCAGCTGAAGGAATTGATGGATGTGATCTGGAGCCAGATATCTGATGAGCTCACTGGAAGGACCTATTGGACAGCTGCTTCTGAGGGAAATTAGAGGTGAACGGCCTCAGTCGAATGTTTCAGTTGGAAACAAAGACAGTAAGAATGAAATTAGTCTTCTGACTGGATCTTTATTGAAAACATTTTTTTGGTGAAAGTTGTGGATTGATTGAGAAAACAGTGATCCCTTTTTAGTCTCTTTGCCCAGAAAAACACCACACCTGCATTTCCCATAATGCAAATCAGCGTTATTTTAAATATTCCAAATCAATGCCCAAGACGGACTGTATTTCAACATGACCCCGAGACAAATGAGCCAACAGATAGTGCAGGTGTTGAAGCAGCACGGTGGAGAAAAGGGTTTTTAGTCTTGTTTACTGCATAACATAAATCATTCTCATGCATGCCCAGTATTATTACATCAACCTAGGCTGTGGGTTCGTAAAAAAACAAAAGTGATAAGAGTTGTAAGTGAAGAGAAAAGGGTGAAAAGAAAGGCAGTGAAATGCCACGGTGCAAAGTTTAAGACGGTGAACATTCAATCCCTCTCAATGACCGGTCCTTTAACTCAGCGTACCCCTGAGAATAGTTAAGAGCGTAACCTGCACTTCGAATGTTTTCATAACCAATGTAGAGGGGCATCCATTGACAAAACTGGAGGTTGTTTCACTGCCAGCGGGGACTAATACTTTTCTCTCCTGTCATAATACTGCAGAGGCTTTATTGGCTAAACACTGTGGAACATCCTCCAGTCATTCACCTGAATGGTCGCTGGAAACAGGTTAATGCGGCTCAAGTGAGGACTTACAGTGACGACCTTCCGGTGACAAATGAAGGAGAAAGAGGAGGATTTAAACCGCTGTGGGTCAAGCAAAGGCAAATACGTCCTGAAGGCTCCAGATTCATCGCGTCGACCACCACAGGGGTCTTGGGTTCCCAGTGCGCCCCGCTATCTGACTCGCCTACCAACAGCGGCCTGAAGATTTTCATTAAGTGAGTGATCTCCCTCCTTAAGAACCAAAAGACAGTATCGAGGGAAATTGTAATGAAAGTGTAAGAAGCTGCGCAGAACTTTGAACAGGCGCGTTTCACCCAAGGCAGAAATCATCATCCAGCTCCCATCAGAAACACAAAGGATTACACGGGGGTCCGTTTCACCAGGAGTGTTACAAGAAAGCTCGGCGAGCGCATGTGGGATGCGTCTCTTCTTGCGTTTCGAGATCCCGACTGGACAGATGCACTGAAGGAGAAGGAGAACGTAAGGAGGAGGAAGAGAGCTCCGAGGCTCTGATGAGCAGTTGTTGTGTCGAGGCCAGGTGGCAGATTGCCGGAGCTGGGAGATGAAAGACGCAAAAGACCACTGATCTACTGTACAGCGCACTGCTGCGGGAGATGGATGGCAACCCTCTCTTCTATTTTCTGAGTTTCTCTCTTTCTCTCTCTCTCTCCTCCGTGCCCGTGAGCGAGTGATGCATCAGGGTCAGGCGTGGTTGAACGTTGGGAGGATCAGAGCGGCCGGCGCCCACTCAGCAGGGGTCGAGACACACGAGGAGGCCAGAGAAGGATTTGGAATAAATAGAGGAGGGGAGTGATGAGGAAAAAGATGTCAAAAAAACTGAGCGCCGTGTCTGGTACTGGTGTATTTTTAGAATGATGTGGAATATTCATCAGGGGGTGAAGTCTGACAGCCAAAACCGGTAACATTTCCTGAAGAGAAGTCCAACCTGCCAACACATTCCGCTGCAGGACATCACGACGCTCGCCCCACCTGCAATCATATGGAAACATTTTGCATACAGTGCTCTCCCCATTTTGCATGAAGCAAACACAATGAATACCAACGAATGACTTCTCTGGGGCATCTTGCCGCGCCGGTAGTTCATATTTTTGTTTATTTCACGCTCTCCGCTCTCTCCCACAAAGCTACACGTTATTCTGGCAGTTCTCATGAACAGGTTGCAGCAATACCTACATAAACTTATGTCATGTTCTGTATATCGCAACCAGAAACCGACGTTGATTTATTTGTCAGAGCATCCTTCCCTATGTAAAGCCACTTCTCTTCACTAAGTGGTTCTCAAGGGACTGTATGCACGTAAAGGAGCGGACATTGACAAGTATTGCTGTAAAAACTTTTTCATTGATTACGGCTGCTTTTAATTCCTGCACAGGTCAGGATTTGAGTCTCCTACACCAGAGTTAGCATCTGATTCTTTTAGCCATGAAGACAATCGCCAACGAGTTATAACAAGGTGTCGGTGAGGCGCCAGTTTATTTGTGTCTGTAGAGTTCTCCTAAATTCATCAAAATATAGAAAGAAGAAGACATTTACACATTTATTGATCCCTATGGGGAAATTCTTAGTTATTAAGGAGCAGTAGGCTGCAGTGAAGCGCCCAGGGAGCAACTGGAGGTTCAGTGTCTTGCTCAAGGACACTTCAACATGCAACTATGGGGAGAGCGGGGATCGAACCGGAGACCTTGTGGTTACGGGAGACAACCACTCTTCCCCATGAGCTACAGCCAACCAAATATGGCATTATTTAATGTCTTGTCTTGTTTGCAAAAAAAAACAGTTTAATAGTCCCTGGATTTTTTTTTTCATAGAAGTAATTGTAGAAACTAATGAAATGCATGATCTTTCCTCACTGACTTGCACGTTTTGCGGGCAATGGGGGTCGACTGGCAGGTTCTGTCCTTTCAGCGTTCCCAGCAGCAGTGCACACCGTCTCTCTGGGGAACAACCGGAGAACAAAGGAAGAAAGGGTGGAAAAGATTTAGCAGGAGAGATTAAACTCTCAGTGGGACGGCGAGAAAACGACCCTTTTGCTGTTCAATTTAACTGAGCTCGGTTGGGGGACTTTATTATTTATATTCTTATTTGCGGCTGCTTTGACATTTTTATCTCCATTCCCACCGGCCGGGCGCAGTCAGAGCATCGCTCGCGACCTTGGGAGGAGGAATTCTCCCAAACTAAACTTGTTCCATCTAAAAAATCACAACAACTTAGCAATCTGTTTTCGCGAAACCGAGACAAAACCGTGATCCGCTGTGCATTTGCCCATTCCAACGAGAGCAGAAGAGCTTATTACACAGTTGAATGACTAATACTTTGTATTGTCATAGGACAGCGGGCGACAGAGATGAGGATCACCATTGTCCTTTTCCTTTGTGTGCCTCAGCTATTGTCACCAGTCGCTAATTAGTAAATAAGAGCTGTTGACACGCCGCTGCACAGTGCTAATGAACACAAGAGGTGTTAATCCACAGGAGACGCAGTCACAGCTATATTGTGGAGGTGGGTGGTGAAATGGCAAAGTGTGTGTGCGTGCGTGCGCTTAAAGAGCGAGCGAGCGAGCGCATTTGTGCATTCGGAAATAGCACAGCTCGTCTGATTGGAAGTGTGCAACAATGGCCGATGTAATGTTCCCTCTCGTAATGCTCTAACGCATGCGTGAGCTTCAGACAGGAGGCTTTTGGGATTCGCAGGACGAGCGCCATCCCGGAGCTCTACGAGATGGCGGCCGTGTGACTTTTGAGAAGGAGCTCTGATTGAGACAATAACTTGGAAGCTGCGCCCCGCTGGCGCCACGTTAGGAGATGGACTCCTCGCGGGGTATAAGAGGAGTGGATGGTATCGCGGACAGGGGAGGGCTGAGGAGGAGGGGATGGAGACGGGGAATCTGTCAGGTATACAAGAGAAGAAAAACAAAAACGTGGAATGAATAACAGGGCTGCCTGGGAGTTGACAGAAAGACATCAGTCCTTGATGACAAGGACAGAAACCCTTATCAATGAGCTGCACTCTGCAGGGCCAGGAGAGACGGAGGGGATGGCGAGACGCTGAGCTCCAGAAAGTTTCTGTTTCCACCGGTGAAAATCCACTGAAGACACATGCCTCAACGGTATAGATTTACTCTTATTTGTAGTTTTGCCCAAAAACTCACCGTACAAAGATACCATGACATGTTGAATTTGGGGCTGTCATTTATTTTCCCCAGACACCTAAAATGTGTTTTGACGGTTTGCCAGGTGAACAGACTATATATATATATACATATATATACATATATATACATATATATATATATATATATATATATATATATATATATATATATATATATATATATATATATATATATATATACATATATACATATATATATACATATACATATATATACATATATACATATACATATATACATATATATATATATATATATATACACATATATATATATATATATATATATATATATATATACATATATATATATACATATATATATACATATATATACATATATATACATATATATATATATATATATATATATATAAGAAAAGAAACAACAGCTGGTGATAGTTTGAGCACCAGCTTAAAAAGTTATAGCTGTGAGATGGAGCTAAGACGCACACAATTTGGCCTGGTGGCAACGATGAAGGCATTTAAGAAGGAAAAAAAACAATTTAGAAACAGCCAGTGTGGTCCCGTTTGCTTATATAAGTCATATCGAGGCTTCAGTGTTAAATGGAGTTCCTCATAGAAACTTCAGCTCTTTAGGGGTTAACCGCTCTGCAAGTACGTGTGACTCATCCCTCATGCAAGGCTAAGATGATCTTTGATATTCAGATGACTGACTATTAAATAAATAATGACAAGTTTTACAGATTTTTAAACAAAAAGCGGCTTTCATGTTGACAATGGATAAAATAACGGGCTGATATTTAGTCAAATGCCAATGTCGTCATAACACTGAGAAACTGCCATATTAGTCTTGTGTACTTTAAACGGAGGGTTTAGACTAGAGGTAAAAAAAAAAAAAAAAGAGATCCAGATATTTTTTCTGGTGCAGCGAGAAGGAGAAATGGGAGCAGAAGTAACGTAAACTCAGTCATCAGTCCTCTGGATAGGTCCTTGGCCACTAAACTGAAGACCAGTCAGCAAGTGTCTGTAATCTGCTGTGAAAGCTGAGTGCTACGAAGGAAACATCTCAAGCGTTCAGCTGGCGGCGGCTGTCTGCTCCTTTTGCTAAAGTCAATCTCCCGCTTGACTCTCCCCTCCTGCTCTGATGGATACGAGTGTGTGTGTGTGTGTGTGTGTGTGTGTGTGTGTGTGTGTGTGTCTTACAAAGAAAACACACACACACCTACACACAGACAGATGGATACACGTGCACTAACATGAAATCCAGTGAGTCATCCGTACAGGGCTTGTGCCCGCGAGGCTGCCAAAGTGTGGGGGGGTGGGGGGCAGGTGGATGATGGGGAGGGGTAGTCTAGTTGCCCTGGCTACAAATGTCCCTTCTCACTGTCCAGCTGTGAGCATATGATTGATCACTTTGAGGACAGCACAGTAGGACATAGAGATGGTTTACTTAATAGATTCATCTGAGCACTTTTGTCTACTGAATGACGACGACGTGGTTTTTGAATCTCACGTTAGGATAAAGATGGTCTAACACTCACTTGAACGTGCTGGATTTAAATAGGAAAAAAGCTTGAGCCTAATTGTCCTAGCTTTATCTTATCCATTGGGCAACCCCAAATGAGGAAATAAACTTTTAATTCCATCATATTGAAATATTACACACAAAAAACAACCAAACTATGTTAAAAATAAAAATAATTTAAAAAAAATTCTTTGGTCGACAGCATCACCACCCTGTGGGTGAGTGCGTGAGCAACTGTGATATGTCATACATTATATGATTAACATCAGCGGCCTCAAATAAGCGGTATCATATAGATAAAAAAGCCCTCTGTGGCCAGAGGTGAAGAAAGGGGAAAAAAAACACAGGTAATGGGATACATTAATAGCCGGATACAATATTCATGCTTGTTCTGCCTTTGCGCTTCTTCTCCACTTTTAAAAACAAAAGGAGGACTTTTACAACAAAGTCAGATATTTTTTGTCCAGAAGGATAGACTAATGAACTTAAAGTAAAGGTAGGACCACGCATACACTGGGCTGTATAGACTATTTTTAATTTTCATAGGAGTATGAATTGTGGAATTGCGATTGCAAAATAAAAGCACATGGAGGGTGCAGAGAAAATGCGCTCTTTCTCTGAACCGCTATAACTTGGTGGAATCAAATATATACCTTACCTATGTCTAAAGAATGCTGATATGAAATATAAAAAATAACCAGTAGTCAATGTGCCAGCTGCCAATTGAATGGTGATTTAAGCTACTCTATTGGTTTCATAGAGAAGAGTCACCGCACACCACAATGATTGGTGGCAGAATTGGCTGCGATGCAACGGGCAAACCAACTAAAATCTTGCCGAGGGCAAAAGAAAATTGGGTCAGGGCCTTCATTAATTGGTTTAACATTTATTTGATTATTTATTGTGGATAATGCATAATAAAAAAAGTAAAATAATCTGTTTTTTTTTGTCACGGTTGGTGAATTCTGGCAACATAAGCCAGCAGGTGGGATGAAAGGAAATTTAGTAGGGGCAACAGCCAGGAACAGGCTTACAAGTTGGCAACGAGGGAGAAGACGGCGCTAGCAGTCAAACAAATGGGTCAAAATCCTGGAACAGTTCAGGTTCAGGTTCACCTGTACCTCAGGTACAGATGGCTGGAACACAGCGCCTCGGCCAACATTTGGCAATCCGGCAGGTAGATGGGCCTGAATATAGACAGAATGACTGAGTAGGGAAATGGAAAGCAGGTGAGTGTGAGTGGGCAAAGAAGGTTAGGGGATGGAAGGGGTTTACTGCAGGGCAGCAGGGATTGGCCGGCTCTAGTTACAGGAGTTAACAAGGTTGCAGATCATAAACAGATCATTCCAGCAGCCGGCTGAAGTTGTGAGCTTTGTTGGAGGCATAATTTCTGAATAATAGTTTAGTCTACTAAACATTTTCAAGTGTTTTTTTTTTTAATTGTCTTTAGCCCTGAAACTGTATGTAAAACATATTCACCTCCATTGTACTTGAGGCAAGCAACCCTGTCTACTGTACAACTACAGTCCCATACAACTAAACTGCTTTCATTCTGAGGAAAACTAATATACTGATAGATTAAAGAGTTTTTTAACACGTGATTGACGTTGTAAACTGAAACACCACAAATCAAAAACGCAACCAAACATATTTGGGGTTTAGTCAATAAAACAATAGTTTTAGACTAAGAATAGGTATGTTTCTTATGTTGTTTTAGATACAGACACTACATAAAAGAAATCAACATAGAAACATATTGGATATGTCAAAAACGTAATCATAAAAGGAGGCAGGATTCTTACAAATATTGGAAAACCTAGTCCAAAAACAATTATCTGCATGGCTAGAAATAATACCATCAGCTAAGTGAGAACATTTTGGATTGTAATCTTGGATGGACCAACAATTAAACCCTATTTTACCTCCATTAGCAGGCTGCTCCAACAGCCCAATCGTGGATGGACCAATCCTTAAACCCTATTTTACCTCTATTAGCAGGCTGCTCCAACAGCCCAATCGTGGATGGACC
The DNA here is from genome assembly GCF_009769545.1 of Cyclopterus lumpus. Lineage (NCBI taxonomy): Eukaryota > Metazoa > Chordata > Actinopteri > Perciformes > Cyclopteridae > Cyclopterus > Cyclopterus lumpus. Next base: position 11,611,521 of record NC_046988.1, read on the forward strand.
AACCCTTAAACCCTATTTTACCTCCATTAGCAGGCTGCTCCAACAGCCCAATCGTGGATGGACCAACCCTTAAACCCTATTTTACCTCCATTAGCAGGCTGCTCCAACAGCCCAATCGGCTGTAGAAACACTCAAACCGATGGGAGTCAGGAAGTGACAGCACAAAGGTAGAAGAGCTTGAATAAAACAAAAAGGAGTCTAGATAAGGAATTCAACCTGTTCTGCATTTCAAGCGTGAATGTGGTCATTGGAGGAGTGAGCCCGTCACAAACCCACCTCCTCTACGAATGGGTGGACGTTGTTTAGGCGTGAGATTTGCAAGGAGCCGTCGACTATGGCCGCCACGCTGCTCGCTCAAAAGGAAACAAAAAACAACAACTAAATTGCTCTCCAGCTGTATTTGGTGTCGATATATTTGAGGGTTTAATCACCCGAGTGGTATTGACGGAGGGGTTGAATTCTTGTCTGTCTTGGACTTGGGCAGCAAGAGTTATAGGAAGAAGATGTTTTCAAGTGAGGCAAAAAATTAAGAAAGATGGCGGGCCTGAAAGGAAGGTTTGAGTCTTGTCGGAGAAAAACACACTCGTAAGGACAGAATGTACAAACCATGACAGAGAGCTGTGTGTGTGTGTGAGGTTGCCGGCTGACAGAGTGTGTCGGAGAAACCCAGGAGACACTTGCAAGACACCTGGATGGAGCGGAGACGTTATTGTCTTGCATTCACAGCACACCATCGAGCATCTGGCCACATCTTGTCTCTCTCACTCGCACAAACACACACACACACACATGCTGGCAAAGGAAAGCCATATAGGCACACACACACACACACACAAGTATAGTCAGGCGAGCTGAAGGAAGGGGAGGAGGGGAAACTTCAAATTGTGAGATTCTGAGTCAAAGCGATATCCCTGACAGCGAACACAGATTCGCTCTGAAATTCACGACCACCCTTTAGCCTGCTTCGAAGTCAGAGTCGTGCAGGCGAAGCGAAACAGCTGGAAAGATGGGGAGGGCAGACGGAGGAAAAATGCCTGCGTTCCTGAGAAACCGATTCCAACATGAAAGCGGGGCGGCGTCACACTGCATTAGGTCGGATGTAGATTGCAAAGGACGCGCATACCAATAGTCTCCACAAAGAAAAAATGCCTGCCCTGAAAGGCATCTGCAGTGGGCCTCTGCCGACCTGTACAAACTCCCCACCCACATGTGAAATCCTCAGATTTTATTCCCTCACCTGTCATACTGACATCAAAGGCAATTTCCTGTGTTCACGCTGTCTAACAGAATCACTTTTATTTTCAGTCACAACGCCAAGTGAGGGTGAGTGTCACCTCTTCTTCCTCTGTAACATCCAAAATATGCAGCGGCCCTCCAGAGGACAACAGAATAGCAAAGTGGGAGGCTATTTTGGATGTCCAGTTTTTCTAGAAGAGGGACCCCCATCCTGAAATCAAATGTTAATGCAGGGAACAAGTGTATGAAGAACTTGTTAGAATCAGAATGCAATCAGATCGCTAAGACTGCCTCTGCAGGTGGTCCGACTTGCATTGTGATCGGATGTCCCCCAGGTTTGAATGCAATTCGTGTAGCTTGATTCACCTTCTTATAAAAAAAAAAAAAAAAAGGTATAATATACAACAATTAATTCTGATGCAAAAATAATCCCTCTCAAGTCTGAAACACTGGCCTGACAGACACAGCGGGGAGGAAGCGTGCCGAGCGCCGCATTCATTTAAAAAAAAAAACAGCGACCGAGCAGGGTGACAACATGCTTCCTGCTAGTTCGCGCTGCCTGTAAAAGCTAGTCAAAAAGTGATTTACAAATGAATGCTTAATGCTCATAAAAAAAAGAGCCCTCACAGCTTCCTCAGACATGTTTGGCAGCCCCGTCTTACTAAAGATCCAGTCACAGGTCACGCAGAGTCGATATGTCGAGAACGCTCATTATTACTCTGTGTGAATGCAAAGGTCTGTGGCTTGGATGTCACTATCCAGATAAAGTATCCAGATAGAGATCGCATGTTAATCCCATGTTTAAACGGGGTCTAAAAGTCCCCTTTTAAATTTTCTGCGAGACGATGAGTAGCGGTTGAAACCTGGAGGACCTGAAAGGCCATCGAGCTCTTCCGGTTCAATCATCGTTAAAAGAAAGATTATCAGACTACTCTGAAATTAAAAAAATAAGATCCAGGTACAAAGCCGTGTCGGCTACAATGACTCACTTGTTGAACTTCGGTAAGAAACGGCGAGCTTAGAATTCTGATGCCACGAACGGGGAGCTGGAGCTAACTGGGACTCTCCTCCCTCCCCCCCCCACTGGAAGCCAGACGTGAACGAGATGTCATCCAATCCTGTGTCTTCGGTAAGCCTTCACAGGGATGACAGACGGCAGACCTTAACTGAACCCAAATAGGCTCCATGGGTGCATGCGGCAGTGTTTATTGGCCTACGTATTGATTACTGCATTTTATTTCCCAGTCCACTGTAGCGAGCGAGGGGAGTCTAACTGAAGTGAAACAGTCGAGCTCACAGACAGACTGGGAGCCTCGATCGATCAATAGAGAAGTGGTTCATACATTCAAGACTCATATAAAGTGGGATATTTGTGGGAATTAAAACCGCTGTCGATGCCGATTTACGCTTCGCTAAAAGCGGAAAAACAAAATGGACTTGAAGCGTAAAATACACGGGGGCTCAATTTCATAGGCATGTCTCGCGGGGTTGGATTGATACATCTAATGTAATGGAAGTGTGAAAAAATGTCAAAAAATACGCTTCTAAAAAAGGAACCGTTACAGGTGTATGTATGAAAGATGATTAAGGCGTATCACTTTGGATCGTTTTGGATATAACAACCCCTGCTGAAGCCAGCAAGAGCTATTTAGTAAGAAAGAGAAAATGTTCAATGACCAGAACTTAACCCTTTACGGGCATTAAACATCCGGGAGTTGCTGTTATAGGGGTGTTTGTGGTTTAAAGAAACCATTCAAATGCTAATAATAATAATAATACCTTTTGTAAGACGCAGCTCTGCGCTCTCAAGAGTGAGGCACATTTACAAAAGTGCAAAATGACATAATCTTCTAAAGCTGGTTGCAGCCTCCTTTGATATCTAGCTGCTCAGACAAGGGCACTTTCCTCTCCTCCCATGTATCTAATTAGCAGCGGCTGGTCCCCGCGGCGGGGGGATTGTGAGGTGGACTCACCATTGTCATTAATCCTCCAGTCCTCCTGCAGAATACCATTGTGCTTAACCGAACCAGCGGGGGTCACAAGTCTGCTGATAGCCGCACCCAAACACACACACACACGCACACACACACTCTTTCTCTCTCTCTCAAAAAGCACCTGGACCGCTACAAGGCGAGTCGGGCCTGTTCGTCTTGTGTGCCCTGCAGACTCAAATCTGCTGCCTGTTGTTTGCGTGTCTCCAATAAATTACATCGTTAAATAATGGCATTTGTGATTTATGTTGCGACAGTTATTACGTTACCTTAATAGGTTATTTGAGGTGTTTCTAACCGTAACTACGCACTAAACCTAATGTGTCATTTCACGTTAACCCACAAGGCCTTTTTTCTGCAAAAACTAAACGTATTGCGTGGTTTTTATTAATAGCACGCATTTAATTTCCATGGACCTGTGCATTTCCTAGGAAACATAATGCTGCATAATCCCCCATAATAATGTGTGTAGCTGCATATGAATCACATGTGTGCTCTGATTAAACACACACTGGGAGAAAAGAAAAAAAAAGAAGCTAATAATTGCATATTATGACGTTTGATATCTTGAGTCATGAGCCATGCGGGACACTCCGAAAAAGAATAATCAAGACATTTCTGTGAACACCTTTTGCCTCTGGTCAAAACCTTCAGCACCTACTGGTGCAATACTGGGTAGATGAGCTGTGGACTGGGAGCCACCATCCAGTGGCTTGCACATGTCTCCTCACAGCGAGAGAGCGGCCCGGGTTCAATCTCCGGGTTGGGTGGTCCTTCTGTTTGGAGTTTGCACGTTCTCCCCGTGGCAGTGTGGGTTCCCTCCGGGTTCTCCGGTTTCCTCTCACAGTCCAAAGACATGCAGGTTAATTGGAGGCTCTAAATTTGCTTCTAGGTTGTGAATGTGAGCGTGAATGGTCGTCTGTCTCTATATGAGCACTGAGACAGACTGGTGACCTGTCCAGGGTGAACCCCGCCTTCGGCCAATGCCAGCTGAGATCGGACCCCCCCCGCAACCCTAAATAGGATAAGCGATTTGGATAATAGAATCTCTGGTTTATGTGGAGCATATATAATAAGAGGTTGCAGAATGAGAACTTAAGGCAAGTATCTGATTCTGTGAAGCAAAGACTGAGCTCGAGGGCAGAATGGCAGCAGCTGTGAAAACTGGATATTGCAAAAAGATAGAATTGGGCTGAACAGAAAGAGGAGGGGCTAAGAAACGAAGAAATGCTGACGTTGAGGTTTGAGTCCGAGAGAAAAGATGGATGGATGGAGGAAAAGACTGGAGGGCAAAATTGCAGAAGTGTGGTTGAGAATTGACCAGAATGTACTGAGAAGAAGTCAGTATTTTATTTAACTCTGATTGTGTGTGTGTGTGTGTGTGTGTGTGTGTGTGTGTGTGTGTGTGTGTGTGTGTGTGTGTGTGTGTGTGTGTGTGTGTGTGTGTGTGTGTGTGTGTGTGTGTGTGTGTGTGTGTGTGTGTGTGTGTGTGAGCAGAGCCTGAGGTTGTACCCGCCGAGAACAGTTAGACTGGGAACCAGACGGCTTATGGGAGATGGATCCGTGCAGACTGGGAGAGTCATACCAGTGTATACACCTCAGAGGCCATGCATCTAATTAGCAGCACACATTAACCCTTAACATGACTGCAATTAACCTCACACTACACAACCATGACACGGGATGGGGGGATTCAATTAATTGTCCTCTTTAAAAGTTTGCTTTGACTGCTCACACCTAAAAATACCATCCAGTGTATCCGAAGCAGCTTTGCGATATAGGGTATGGAAAAAGGAGGAGCAGATGGTGTTTTACAAGCAGGGATATGTAAGCCCTCTGAGGCAAATTTGTAATTTGTGATATTGGGCTATACAAAATAAACTGAATTGAGTGTGTGTGTGTGTGTGTGTGTGTGTGCGAGAAAAACTCTCAAAGAGGGTCATCACATCTCTGAATGCATTGGGTAAAATGTTGTCGAATCAAAACCTGTCGCACGTCTACGGCAAGAGAGCTAGAAAGCGGGCACCCTCGCCGCAATTAGAGAACAATTAAATGCTATGAAGAGACTCGATGGATCTGAGTGAGTAACGTTGTGCTTGAAGTAAAGTAAAGGCAAATTTAGCTTCCAGAGAGCTTTGATTGGGAGTGTCATTAGATGAAGCCAAGGGTTGTTTATTCAAAAGGATAAAGACACCTGCGTCCTCTTAGCATACATACACGTCAGAAAATTACAAAAGACACAGCACTTCTACTGTACTTTTTCAAGGCTGAATTATTTGTGTATTATGTTTAAATATCTGAGCGATCAAGCTTTTTCTCTTTGACTTAATCCTTATTAAAATAATTTTTCAGGGAAAATTTTATATTGCACATTGGCAAATTACTTTTGGGTTGTCAAACTTTCAGAAGAGAAGTCCACATAAAAGTTGTTTCATAAACCGTATGTTTCACAGATTTAACCTAGTCCAGCATTATGCAGCATTACGTCGTCTATCCAAATGCCCGTTGCACATATATTTAAATTTAAACAGTTCACTCTGCAAAAAATGCCTATATATATTTATATTTATTATCTAAAAGTCCAAGAGTGGCGGCTTTGTGAGTGGGACGGTTGAATCCTTCACATTGTTATTTAGACATGTCAACCTCATTGTGGTGCAATCTTCAAAAGTTATCATCTGAGGACCATGGAAGTCTACAATCCAGACAATATTTGTGGAAATATGTAATTTATTCTGGACCGACGTTATGGATGTACAGACCGACATTACCATCCCTATACCGCTAGTAGGGCAACTGAGGGGCTTCAACAGCTCAGTCTATACATATATACATATATATACACATATATATATACACATATATATACACATATATATATACACATATATATATACATATATATATACACATATATATATACATATATATATACACATATATATATATATATATATATATATATATATATATATATATATATATATATATATATATATATATATATATCTGTCATATCCTCTCTGCTGCCATAAATCAAGCATCTGTTGGTGTCATCCATGGAGACAGGCCTTCTCTTTCTGTCCCAAACGCACCATATGGTTTAGTAGAAGAGCTATTTCACAAAGAATCTGGGAAATGTTCCTACGAACTTTGATTTAATAGACACAAGGTTGTGGGCAAAGATTTTACAAGACTCTCCCAACAGAGAACTATAACCAAATGAAATAAATGTCAGCATTAATAAGTCATAGCTCCTTCTTCTTCTTCTTCTTCTTCTTCTTCTTCTTCTTCTTCTTCTTCTTCTCTATACTGATAACACTGCCAGAAATTCTCCCGAAGAGGGCAAACAAATGTCAGACTCTCTCTTCTGGCTGTGACAGCGGAAGAGAAATCACAAGTTTAGCACAACACAAAGTATGAGCAAGACAATGCAAACTGGAAATAAATAACAGGAACAGAACAAAGTTGGCTGTAGAACTGAGAAAAAATAATTACACATATCCCCTTTGTTTCCATTCCTTGTTTTACCAATTTACCTCACCTCTGACGCCTCACAGGAAAGGACAAGGCTACTATTTTGGGTTTGGCACCGGGAGTGGAAACCGGTGACTCGCCACAGTGGGGAAGTTTCAAAATTAAGAAACTTTCCAAGTTGGAAGTAACAATTGCTCAGAACTCAAAATGCTGCAGCAATTAAAAGAGCAAAAGAAACTGGACTCAAAGAAACATGTTAGCCAAACTAACACTGTATTATGTCTGAGTTAGTGGGCGGATAACTTCAAACTGCAAAAGAGATATTCAGGGATGCAAAGATTTTCAGAATATTCAAGTTAATATCTGTCAAAACAGCAATGCTGTTTCTCAGTGGTTCAGATTTCAACGATTCATTAATTTCTTCTGGCTGAGAATCGTGGCCAATCATGCGATTCAATTGACTAATAAGCCAAACATGTCGTCATATTTACATTGTCTGACATCAGACTGGCTCCGTCGGGTCCAAATGAATCCACACAAAGCTCTTTTTTTAAAGCCCAAACTGAACTTTGGAGAGCGTGCGGTATTCATCTTTTTCTGTAACGTCACCGTTAATAGATCCCAGTGGGCTCACTCATCTCCCACTAGCTGACAAAGGATTCTTCTAAACAATGCATATGGTTTGTAGTGGTACAGGGCATGAATTAATGAGTAAAGCAGCGCAAAGCCTATAAATTACCAATCGACCAATGCAAGAGTAGTTTGCATTTGGAAGATTAGAGAGCCTCAGTCCTGCTGAGACTCTATTAATGATGCAAGTTTGTCGAAATCTGAAAAACGTGGAACTTTGGCCATTACAATTGTTAGTTAATCAAAATGTCAACAAGTTTAATACCTTTATGTAAGATATTACTTTAGACACCCACTTCCATTGTTTTCGTCCTTTAAGTTACCAGAATTTCTAATGCAAACAATTATTACGACACACTAGCAAACACATTGAATTAGATTTGTTTTAAGATTTTTCCATAAAAAGTATTTTACTGTGGGCAACTAATTGGTAGACTACGTTTTTTTTAAGCTTCAAGCTTTTTGACGTTTTTTGGAGCCAGAATTGATTGAGCTAATAAAATGTTGAAATGAGATTTTGTTTGGTTTCAAGCACTTCCGAATTTGCTTTACTATTCAGAAACCAGAGTTTGCCTCCTATGGCCCTTAAATTATGGCTCGTAAAGTGTGAATTGTGTTCGCACTGAAAACTACAAAAATAAGAAGCAAGCAAAATACCTTCCTTGTGCAACAACTGTGAAAACAGTCTTGCAACAAGGTTCTAAAACCCCCCCCCCAAAAACCAACAACATTAAAATAACCATCTCCATAGCAACACCGCCTGTCACTGCGATACATCAAGGACACCCGGCAATGTACACAAGCTTTATTTGGAACTATAAGGCACTAAAGGAAAAGGCCAGCAACTTCAAGCCTGCCACCAAGGAGGGGGATGAGGGTCCGTTTCCCTTTCAAGAACCTCCACGCGGCCTCCCTGAACCCTGGGGTAAAGGAGAAAACTGTGTGAGCGCCGTCAGCCATGAATGATTCAACGGCTCACACCGACTTAGATTTCTGAGTCTGCAATACTTTGCAGACAACCTGGGGGACGAATGAGGACTCACTACAGCCAATTGTTTCTGTTATTAAAACAAATACAGCCACTGTGCCTTTTGAGGCTCGCGGCGTTTGCCTCATTTTGATGAGTTCTTGGACATGAAATCCTTTACTTATCAATGCCTGAATACACACCCAAGGCTCATTAGCAGGGTTTCCATTGCATCACTTTAAATTGGCTCTGCTCGTCTATCCAGCTCCGAGTCCCTTGCTTCTCCCAGATAATGTATTCCACCACAGCCCTCCGAGGCATGGAGATTAATCTGTCAATTCCTACCATATTAACCTGCGCCTGAATACGCGAGAGATGATTTGAATGGAGGTCGAGCAGGAGTTGCAGAGTTGCCCCCCTTTCACTATTAGGCTGGAGAGCTTGTCAATGTTCCTGCTATCCCGGGACGAGCACTCAGCCGCTCTTTGGAAATGTTGTCATGCAGGAAATGTGTTCTCCGGGTTATGTTATGATGCATTTGATACGTACACCCTCACATGCTGTACAGGTTGTTTTTGCAGGATACTAATGATGTAATTTAATACATCTCTCTACATGATTAACCCCATGCTGCTGAAGACTTCTTGTTAATGAACACAATGCATCAGCTCATGATGTTCATATGAAAAGAAAAATAAATATTACACCTTTTTAGGGAGGATGAAGAAACGTCTTGGGACCAATAAGAGGAGGATCGTGTTCCTGCTGCTCTGGTCCTGTGTGGTTCCTAATTTAGGTGGCACTTGCTGACACAGCGAAAACGGCAGCACGCAAGACCCCCGAGGAAAGGTGAGCCTCGGCACGCATCAGATTTAGAGAGTTTAAGTCTGGATGAAGAGATAAGCAGCACAAAGCTTTGCAGATAAGAGGGGAGAAAAGGGGTGTTTAAAGGTTTAGTAGGGGCTTTCTTTTTTCCAGGTGTGAGTGTATGGAAGAGAGCTCTCTTTTTGAGGGAGTACGCAGTGGAGTCTGAAAGATTCTCTGTAACTTCCCTTAATATAAACAGTTTTGAGATCTTTTGAGCAATGCCAGTATTTTTGCTCTCACTGCACTTCAGCTATTGGCATATCCAGCTTACAAAACTAAGAAAATATATGAGTCAAAAAAGCAGCCGCGGGGAGATGAAACGGCCACATTTCCGTTTTTCTTTTCTTTCTGGCAGCTTTATTTTGAAATTGCTCACAGCTGACTGGAAGAAAGATGCAAGATGCAGCGCGGCTCGTCACTGATGTGACTGCTGTTAAACAGCAGTCAGATATGACTTCACCATCTGAATCGGGAATATTTCGAAAGCCACCCACTAAACAACTGCCAGAGGATTTCATGCACCAACATCAAACGACACGTTTGATGGTCCACGTCTTTTTGAGTGCCAACCCGGCTTTCAACGTGTCATCTCCAAATAAGTTGACACGGTAAAGTAATCTCTTTTTCAACACGTTCTCACTCCAAACATGTCAAATACGCCAGCTTGTTACGTATAATAATAATAATAATAATAATAATAATAATAAATGAAAACAAGTCAATGATTCATTTTGGCTTCACACAGGACCTGAACAATGGTCTCCTGGGGGAAAGTCCCATGTTTGTGCGACTCATTAAAGCTCCGCTCCCACCCACTGAGTGCAGATTCTCTTTATGCTACGTCAGTTGCTCTGACTGTCTAATAATTGACATGGATGGATTTACATCGGAGTCGAGCCTTGGTTATACCCGCAAACGGGCGCTTACACGGGCAGCTAAGGGCACTACGGGCCTGTTGTAGTTCGTCAATGCTTGTACCCACATGAGCAGTCGATGGCCACGCTGCCACTTGTAGTTGTAGCGTAATCACAACAAATTGTCAGTATGCAGACGTCAGCAGAGAGCGCACACCTACACCCTCTAATGACAACTTTTTTTTGTCATGCGGACCCGAATGGACCCCGGACCCCATACCTGTCTGCATGTGCTCCCGTCTTGCCGTTTGTTATCGCATGTACCTCTACCTCTCGTCTTCTCGCTGAGCCACTGTCCGACTTCTACATTTATTATGACAGGGTTATGTTTGTAACCCCACGCTGGCGAACTAATGGGTGAGACATTCTTTCGGCCCGAGCGGCACGGTGGACGAAGATCTCCATTATCTCCTCACCGCTTACCGTAAATGTCAAATGCCCGCTGACAACCCCCCCCCCCCCCCCCCTCCTCAGGTGCACTTTGCTTCCAGTCCCCTGCTGCTAGTGGCTGAAGAGAGGATGAGTTGTACTTTGCATAGTTTTGTTGCATCAGTGAGTGGAGATCAATCAACAACATGTTGCAACTGCAGCGTGTTTGCAACCAAAGAGGTAGAAATAGAGATTTTAATAGAATTTATATGGGCAGACTGTGTGCTCTATTTGACGCCTGATTACAGTGACAAAGCTAGCATGGTTATCAGCGCCAGCAAAGAGGAATCCCATTGCCCCGCTGCGAGGAACAAGTGTGTGTGTGTGTGTGGGATGAGCTTCTACGAACGGGAAAATGAATCACTCAAAGAAGAGGCGCTTCATTTGTGTGTTTCAAAGCTAATTCTACTTTTGTTCTTTAAAAAAAGGGATGCAATTGAAACGGTATCTAACGCTGTTGCTATGGAGACACCAGTAATGGTTTACTGATATGGAGCGGACGAAGGAAGTGATGAGGGCTGGCGCCGACTTCAGACCAGTATCACGACCGGTATGACGGAGCAGCAGAAAGGTTTGATGGACGGAGAAAAAGGCCTGTGGGACACGGCTGGAGAAGATATGTGATGCAAACTAATACATGGGGGAGAATAAGCATATTTAGATACTTCAGTGGCTGTTTATTGTGCCTTTCTGCTTCACATAAATACTACTCTACCTTTTGGAATTTGAACTTCAGAAACCCAGAGTAGCATCTCCTCTCTTGATGCGCCACCTCAATAAATCCTTCATACACGGCAATCAAATAAGCATGAATTATTCAGTGTTGCCAAACAACTCACACATAATCATTTAATGAGTTTCTCCCCTATCCTTTTGCTCCAATATGCTTTGGTGAAATAACTTCCTGTCTATACAAATTAAATAAAATGGCACCATAAATGTTAAATCACTTATCTGAGTCCAGATGCTTTGATTTGCTCATATACTTTTTTTTCTGGGTTTTTAATGAATAACAAACAGAGAGTAATGGAATTATGAGATTAGTAGGATCTCCAAACTGTTAACATTCGAGGCAATTAGTTTGTTAAGGAGCAGCTACAGTGTCTGTGTAAACATCAGTCGACCAGCGAGAAGTCTCATTTGTCACACATTCTGGGAGAAAACCGAAGACACACACTTATCTTTGGTGCTCCATATATCATAACCAAACATGACAAGATGTTCTGCAGGAGTGATTTAGTTGTTGGTCTAAGTGAACGAAAAACAAAGCCGAGACAGACTTTTTGAGTCTCATAAAGGCAACCACTCCGGTTACAGTGAATATTCTCCTGAAATGTTCGAGGAGTCAGAGTATATAGGGGCTGGATAGCATTGACATGAACATACTGTATAATAACTATATTAAAGTTTGGACAGAAGTTTTCTCAGTCTATTATGGAAAATGCTGTCGACCTTGGTGTAATGGATTAGTTGGAAGCAGCATTTCCTGCCAGTGTTAGCGTTGCACCAATGGGAAGAGTAGCTGATGAAATGAACAAATAGCTGCTTTATGTATCAGTGTTTTTGTGGTAATGGACCCCTATGAGATTCATATTTTGTCAATATTATATGAAATATAGGAGCTGATTTACCTCTTTATCAAACAGTGGCGATAAATTAATGTAAACAAGACTTGAATTTGAATTTACCTTCTGTGCTCTTTGTCTTTATCACGCTCTGCACGCTCTTTACTTACTTTGTAAATATGTGACAGACAAGAGTTTAGCAAAACTCTTAAGAGCCTGTGAATTCATCTCTTTTTAGTTATTTTTGTGGAAAGTTTCAAATGACCACGGAAAACAGTTCAATGTCCTTTTTATACCGCTATTTTATTTCAACGGGTACGCAGCGAAGCGAGCGCAGCAGTAAATAGATGCTGACCATTTCTTGGTGAACCCCGATTGAAGGCACCTGTGCCATTGGACCATGTGGCCGCACCAAAGGTCTCTGGGAGTTGTGGTTTCCAATTCTGCATATGCTCAACAGTTCATTGATTAATTACAAGGAAAAGACCAAAACCTCAATAGACACCAGCATCAGGTCCATACTGTGGTAAACCAGAATATATCTTCTATTAGGCATCTCGTATCCTCTTTCAAACAAAACAGGTGTTCTGGAATTATAAAGAGCTAAAAGTACTCTGTGACAGTATCTCTTGTGTATATGCTCTCTTCTGTTTAATAAAATATGGACACCTTGTGTTTCGGAGCACCATTTTAACTCAAAACTCAAAAATCAAAGCATATAGCAGCTGAAAAATGTCCCTGAAGCGTGTGTGTGTGTTTAAAAGCTGCCACAAAATAGAATTAAAAAAGGTGGAGCAGCTCAAATATTACAAAAGCATTTTAAATGAACGGTTTAAAAAAATAAAATTTAAAAAAAAACAGCAACCGCTATCTTGGCAGCTGGAAGAATATAGATGCTAATTAAGTGGAAGTGTCAGGGATTCCACCGTCTCTGTTCCGTCTCACAGCCTCGCTCTCCTCCACCTGGAAAACTAAAGGCGACGCACTTTGTTGAGAGTGGGGGGGGAACACACCTTGCTAAACAGAAGAATGCAGTCCAATGCAGCCAAAACCTCACCGTGTGGTTTTCTCTGCACAATTTATTCGTTAAAATGTGAACAATGACATAACAAATATGGAGGCTGCACTACTGAGAGTTTAATTGTGTGTGTGTGTGTGTGTGTGTACGTGCCTAAGAAAAGATTGTAATGCTTTTCTTTTACGTTTGTGCACTTTTAAAGTTTGGAAGTTGGAAGTTTGAACTGGGAACATTTCAATTAGTAATTTAGCACCTTGAAAAAGGCCGCTTCAGTGTGTTGAAATGCTCCAAATAAGACATTGAGAGAAATGACAGAGGAGCTAGAAGGAAAACCTTTTAGCGAATATTTTATCAAATTTATATTTCTTGAAAAGTTGAAATCTTGTCTGAAAAGTTTTAAAAAAAAAGATGTTTTTGATGTGCTGTGTCCTTCATGTCTTGAACCACCTTCTGTTTGAATTAAAACTTTTAAAAATTAAGTGTGAGTCTGTGTGTGTCATCACGGTACACACACACAGACTCACACTTAACTGTATCTTGAGTGACCTTCAGCCTCTGTGGAGCACACTGATATGTATGTAAAATTGGTAAATCTGTGTAAATTGTAAAGTGCATGAACAAAGGTCAACACAACACGTCATACCATAACATGCATGACTCATTTAATGTAATTTAACCAGTGTTTTATTGGCGACTACAATTTAAGTAAACTAGCCAAGGAAAAACAATAATTGAGAGTTGATTAGACTTGTAGCAACTTTTATGGGCTGTAACAATTATGATATAGTGTGGCATTGGAGAAATGCCCGTGGCAACATGAATATGTCCTCGCTTTTTTTAATTCAAGTTTGATATTGTGGCCTAAGGGAGTCATATCTATAATAAATAAAACAAATACATTTTGATCTTCTGCAGAGGAGGAATGTGCTCTGTACATTTCTAATATTTCATTTTAAATGTTGTGTGTCCGCAGATTCTTTGACGGAAATCCCGCCGTCGGTTTTTAAGATATCTCGTCGTGGACCACAATGTTGTAAATTATGAATTAGGGATCATCCTCAGGGATCACGAATATCTGCAGTGTGGCCAGGAGTTGTCAAGGTGTCCCGCTTTGGATGAAAGTGATTGAAATAAGGCCAAACTAACCAGATCTTCACCCTCTTCAGGCACCACGACTAGCAGAAAACAACAACAACAAACATTAAGAATTTAGGGGCTGGGAGCATAACTTTGTATTTCTTGCAGGTGACAATGCTCGCCATGTCTGATCCTTAGTGTGTTATTCATTCATAAACTTCCCTGCATCACTCCGGTGCAGCAGCTCAACCTGAGAGGCCATCTGTGACCCGATATCCTTGGCAGATAATATCAAGCCTCATCAGCCAGTCAATCAGGTGTCCCACTAATATTTTGATTAACCAGTAGTTCCACATGAAGAATGAAATGCAATTAGAATCATACTGTTGCATTTAATTAACATGGCTGCCAGCAGAACACTTGCATGTGTGATGACGTCTTTTCAGACGAGCACTGCTGATTTATGACTCAGATACTGTAGTCCAATGAAATCACATCCAAACATCGTAAAAGCGTCAACTTATTAATTTGGTCAGGATCTCTTATCTTATTTGTCAAAAAAGTAATAAGATGAGATGATAGTTTCAGCAAAGTCATTTATCAAGACCTCCACAACATCCTGTGCCAGGATATTTAATTTTAAAAATCACAAAATTCTTTCACAATAACCTCCCTAATTTTCATTTAATGTCGCTTCTTCTATTTTACGCATTATTTAATATTGGACATTTCGTTCAGAACTAAATATTATGGCCCTCAGAAATAAAAAGGTATACAGCTGGTAATGAACAGGTGATGTCGGTGCCTGTGAAACACTCAACATAGCTTATTTTTCTATTGCAGGTAGAAGATTACATATCTGGCGTTTCTCAGACCTGCAAGACGCTCCATAAGAGCAGCGAGAATCCATCATATATCTACTTAACTTCTCCTTCAGATAAACTGCACTAGGGGATTTTAAGAGAGAGCGTTGTAGCTTTCACATTCCTCACATCTGAAGGACGATGTTTTGACAGTACGGCGGTGCGATAACAGGAAGGACGGGAGGCGCTTTATCGGTATTTACAAAAGGGAAGTACATACCGCGTTTGGAGATGAACATATAGATGCATTTCTAATTGGCCCACCGAAGACACCAGGGGTGTCTAGTGGGGACCTATACAGTGGGAGCGACGCCGAAATGATGGATGCCGAGGCTGGCAGTGAAGATAAAAAAAATAAATAAACAAAAATAAAAAGGCACAGAAAAAGATGTAGGTGAGAAAGAGAGTGGGAGAGTCAGGGGAGAGAAAGCAATGATATACCCTGTTTTGTGTGAGGAAGTAAGATAAGGCAATGGGTGCACATATCGGTGGAAACAGAGAGAAATAACCAGGCTGGAGCGCCGCCTCCTCGGCTGCAGGAGTGAGAGCATAAGCACTCGGAGAATGCAAATTGTGTTGCAGGAATCACGTACATTAATAAGAAGTTTCTATGAAAAGTTATATTTGCATGGCAATCATCGTAAACAACTGGGACAAATAAAAAAAAAGGGCAAAGAAATACTATAGGGCAGTGCATCAACAAAAAAAAGTTCACAGGAAACGTGCCATCGAGCATGTCTGATAAATCAGTATCAAGGTTCATCATCCCTCTGGAGGTACATCAAAATCAGAGCGTGGCGCAGCAGCAAGGGGGCCTTTTGAAATTCAAATTAGCATCTCAATCAGGCCAATCAGCAATTTTTCAAACACCACAACACATAACGGCGTGTGCTCCTGATTCACTGTTTGAACATTCTTTGTTCAGTCTGGAATTTTGAAATTTTTTTGGGGGGACGCGATCTTGCAAATTTAGGGAGGGGGTGCAGCAAAACGGCAGCAAGCAAGACAAACCACTCCATAATGAAGTCCCACAAGGCCGACATGGTTTCACTTCCAGGGCATCAAAAAACAAAGTTTTTGCCAGTGACCGTCTGCATCTGGATACTGACGCACCCGTCAACATCTGTTTAAGACGCGCCGTGCTTCACCACACTCTTGCACGCCCAAGCCCGTAATTTATGTCTCATACATCTGCCGATCGCTTCTCACGCATGCTCACTCGTTGTTTACTTCCTGTCATTTTTTCGTTGTGTTGCTTAACCCCACGTCACTGAGTCACATGACCTCACGTTTGTACCTTAACGTTTTTATTTTAACCCAAACCCCGATTAAAAAAAATAAATAAAATCCTATCCAACTAGTTTTGTTTACTATGTCTTAGCACAACCGCTTCACAGCCTCAAGATACTACAATATGTTTGTTACTATTGAAAGATGTCTCTGACAACACTTTGGTTTGGGTTTAAATAAAACAGAAAAGTACTCTAAAGTTTGGTGTGACATTGTGATTTGTTTACGGCGAGCAGATCAGCGCCGGTTACATTTTGACCGCTAGTTGACCTCAATTCACCCTGACCTCCTCCCCCCCAGCGGATGTTGTCACGCCAGAATGTCACATGACCTCCTTCTTTGCTCCTGTCAGAATTATTGGGGCCGCCAAAGGGCTTTTGTCACATGAACTTAAACATATCTAGTTTGGTTGCTCTCGCCGGAACGACTGATGCCGTCGTATCTTTTCTGGAGGACATTGTCCACAGTGATAATAGTCCAAGAAAAGCCCAGAGATTAATGCACTGCGACCAGCGTGACATGGAGAAAAGGAGCAAATAGCCACAGGACCGACAAAAGAAAGAAAGGACATTAAAACAGGGAGTGATGAGATAAGTAACAATGCATTTTCTCCAAGAAAATCCCAGAAATTGCTTCCACAAAAATAATGCCAGAAAGGTTGTGTCCCGTAATAATACAAAAACAAGGATACGATCATGCATCCAGGGCATTGTGGTGGAATACTTCTGTATTGGCAGGGAGTGGATATGGAGAGTGGACAGCAGTAGAACAAAAACCAGCTATTCAGTTTGTCCGTGCTCTTAACTGTTCCACTCAGGAACCATTGAGCTCATGGGACACGCGACATGGCGCCCTGCCCGAAGTACCAGCCAATTTATGAATAAAAAGGAATGTGGCTGCAGGCATTGTGGTTCAGATTACCATTCTACATTACATAACCGTGATATCATAGGGGAAACAGCAGTTTTAATAAATGTTATTGGTATAAGATCCAATGTTGACCGAAATGCTAATGTGCAGAGAGCTAAAGTACCTGAAACAGTTTTAATGTGTCAAATATTTTTTAACAGCCCGTTCACCTAAATAAAATGGCGCACACAGTGCCGGTTCCCTCTGGGCTGCGCTGTTGTGTCGACAGCATCGACGGCGCTGAAGAACATTCAAAGCTCCGATGACAGCTGCTTCACCGGACATTTTCCGGTGCTTCCAAAAAAAAAAAAAAAAGTAGAGAGTGGATGATTAAAATGTAAGAGACTGGGGATAAAACGGCATATTCAATCAAAGATCTAAAAAAAAAATAATATCCCAACTCAAAAGGAGGAACAGATGGGCTAAAAAATAAACCCAATCTAGCGTATCGCCAAGAGCTTTTGCATCCTTTATAAAAATATAGTGTGAAACTCTTCATTCCCGTCAAGTCCCTGCCCTCTCAATATTCAGTCATGACTCGGCCTTCTTTTCATTGCCTATTACCTTCTGAATGAGGCGAATGAAACTGCATGCATTAAATCAATGATGTGAGCCCCTGACAATTCCATTACGCCAGAACTTTTTTTTTTCCTGCCTTTGCCATAATTTCCCTAAGCGCCTGATGCGCCTTTGCACTTTGTTTGTCATCATCTTCTGACATTTCCCTTTTGCGCGGCAATCATTCGTCATGTGCGGGCGGGCGCCATCTTTCAGAGCTCTGCCACACAAATTCCGTTGTCATTTTAGATGATGTTATTCGTCATATTTATCTACTCCAGACAACTTCCTTAATAAATCCATTGTCATTTGCGGTGCGTAAACAAAATTCTCCTGGTTTACAACAGATTGTTTACAACAGTGTGATGTTCGGCGTGCATCCCGGACAAGTTCAAACAGGAAGACACTCAGCCGCCTGTGTCTTCTTCCCTCTTGTCCAGCAGGACCAGATACCAGATTATGTTGACGCTGTCCAGCGAACGGACCGTCATTCGTTGTCATATCGTAGGAAGATCCATACTTTAGCCGCTCGATACGTTTTCTGGTTCCTTGCAGTCTCGGGTGTCTTTTCTGACTGAGTTCTTCCTTATGAATAATCCAAAACGTCAGTTGTAAACCACAAATGATATCCTTGAAGTTGGTCGTGGCTCAGGTTTACGCAAACGAGATGGCAAATTTAATTACACCTTATTACGGGTTATCGTTATTAAGGTCGTGAATAATTTATCGCCGTTTTTTTCATTAAATGAACACGAGAGAGAGAGAGATCCAAGTAATTTGAAACAGCTGCTTGAAGAGAAACAGCCTCGGCGTGCACCACTCACGAGGGTCCCCGGCATCCTGTGTGTGACTGCGTCTGTTGTAATAAATCAATTAAATTTACGTAGAGCGAGTCTGAAACGATGCGGCAGCGCACGTATTTTCCCATCGAGTAGGACCCTGTCAACGGGAACATAATTTGTTTGTGTGCATTGAAACTCTCCTTTGAGGATGTCAAAGAGAAGATGTGGCTGCCAAGATAAACAGACATTACACACGCATAGATTTACTAATTATTATACCACTTATCTTTTAATACGAGGTTGCAGAGACAACCATATAATGATTTTAGTCCAACTTATTTATGATGCTTTTGTCCTAAACCAAAACGTTTTATTAACAGACTGAATGTTCTCAGTTCTGGGTCACTGAGCCTGATATTGTTTTTCAGTGTCATGCAGAATAGCCGTTTCTCCTGATGATATCCATCTGTTTTAGTGCAATAAAAGTCACCTTCGAGGCAATTATTCAAATCTAAAAGTTCTAACATTGAAAGAATCTTGCAGAGGTTAAAGTGTACTCCCTAAATACAGAGCTGGTGCATATGTGTATTGCAAATTCGCTCAACTATTGCAATGCATTAATCCACAGGGGTCTGAATCAGTTATGCACAATGCTGCTGAAGTGAAGTAAAGAGGTTGTATTGACTTTGCCCCCGTCCTTGCACTGGTTTTCATCTGTATCTGTAAAACTCCACCTTTTGTTGTTTTTACCGAGAATCTGTTGTTCCTACATCATCTTCAGAATGTAATTAGTACAATAACAACAAGGTTATTTTGAGTCCTTGATCTTCTTTAATAATCACGTCAGTGTCTGAGTGGCCCGTGTTTTCAGTCAGACAAATATTTGTACGAAAAACACATTCATGTTCACAAATATAATCTTGGAAAATACACTGTACAATAAAATGCTCCTCTACACAGACACGGTACAAACAGAGCAATGTAGTGCTTACTCCTCATTCAAACCCTTAGGATATTTATTTTTTAAATGATGTTTCCAATAAAGCTTCTCTTTGCACACGTCTTTTTTTTTTTTTATCCCTGTTCCCACTCTCCCTCGGTGGTGTAACTGCCTCAATAACCATAAAACACAGTGTACAGACTTCATGGCCTATGACATTAAAATGTCTTGCTTCAGTATCGGAGACCTCTCATCTTCTAATGTTGCTTTTATGTTCAGAAATTCAATTCTCTGCAAAGTAAACCCACGGGGATATCCGCAGTAGACATATTTACTCACACGTCTCATTCCTTTCATAAGTTTTTTTTTTTTTTTTGTCTACTTACTTTGTGTGTGGGTGTTAAAAGTGATTACTCCTAATCATTGCGCTGCAGTACCATTGCATTGCCCATTCCCCCCTGAGACTAATCATGCATGATTAGCTGATGGGTTTTGAGATTGGCTTCAGAATGAATACTAAATTTAACTCCAAATGTGCAGTTTGAAATGTCACTGTGCTCGCGTCATTATTGCGTGTGTGAAAATCGACACTTTGTGAAAACAACAAGGACATTCAAGTCCTCCGGTTTTAAAAATCCACTCATTGGAAAGAATACGCTTGTCTTAATATACTATGTGTATAAGAGTGACGGAAATATCCTATTAGGTGTTGTAAAGATACAAATGATCTCAATATTTACTGTGCAAAAAAAGGACACCCGGACCCTTCCCGGCATTTTATAGGGTTATGGTCATATTTTATGGTTCTTAACTATCGGCAATATAATGGACTGAAGGTCATTTTGATGTAAAAGCTCTAACTGACGTTTTATTAGCGCACAAGGTTTGTTTTTTCCCCATCGGGAGCGCTGTTAAACGCTGCTGAATATTACCCTCTTTCTTGTGTAAGCACAGAAATATGAGTGACATTTTTGGTGGGTATGTTCCCCTTTTTAACCACAACACTTCCTGCTCCATGTAGCATCTGCTCTGCGCTCCAGTGACGGTCCGGCTTTGGCAGCGCCTGTATGATTCGATTGCTCAGCATGCGAGCCCTATTGAGCGGACCTCGGTGCTCCTGGGAGACTTTACAAGTACCCCCCCCCCCCCCCCCCCCCCCCCGGGCAAGGCTTCACAGATCAATGTAAGCCGCATCCGATTCTTGTGGCTTCGTAATTTGCCAACCAGGTGATCAAGAGAAGCGATCCGACAGACATCACATTTCTATTTTACGGCCGAGTGAGATCCGACATCGATTCGCTGCACAGGGCGGTTTAGTACGGCCATGTCACGCAATGGGT
This sequence comes from Cyclopterus lumpus, assembly GCF_009769545.1. Classification (NCBI taxonomy): domain Eukaryota; kingdom Metazoa; phylum Chordata; class Actinopteri; order Perciformes; family Cyclopteridae; genus Cyclopterus; species Cyclopterus lumpus. Next base: position 11,632,374 of record NC_046988.1, read on the forward strand.
CCTTATTATATTCCGTGCATGCACACTTCACAGTAGCATCAGTCTTTTAAAATGGGATTCTACATAGGATGCATTGATGTACGCACAATATAAAACAGGAACGTTTACAGCATTATAGATTGCCCCTTTATTGTTCAACTCAATTAATTAAAACGATAAATACGTGAACGCAATTTTACTCTCTCTGGCTTTCCCTTCATACGCACATGTTCAAAAAGGCGATGTACAATCGTGCGCAACACATGATCGGCATACTGTAGAGAACTGCACTGGACCCACGTCGCTCGTCAGTGATGAAACTAATTATTTCATTGCTTTGTAGTGCTTTCTTAAACACAGTTAAACGAGATGTATGAATTCTTGTCACTGCAGCTACGGGCAAATAAACAGAGGAAAAAAGGCAGGACTAACGCCTACGAGACCGCTATAAGTGTCCCTTATTAAACCCGAAGATTTATAGATAACATTGTTACACAACGTTAGGTAAGAAAGTTTGCTTAGCGGTTGTTATTATTAACAATAGTTGCATTGTCAGTTTTGTTTTTTGCCTATGAAATGAATGTCATATCATGAATGTGATAGGAAATGTGTTGAAACATGTTTTGGGTTCAGAAGAATTCAATGTCTTTTGGTTCGCAGGAAAGTACAAAGACAACCTTTTTGTTTTTTTTAATCTGCCGATCGGGTTGCACAAAAATATTCCCGGAGGTTAAATTGTGGTGCTTTTGTGATTCTTCACGATCATTTTATTGTTTTGTGGTCGGTTTGCCTCCCTTTGTGGACATTCTCCGTCTCTTTGATGTCATTTTGTGATTCTTCATCACCATTTTCGAACTTCTGTTTGTCACCGTTCGCCTTCCGCTTTCTCCTGCCACTCTGTCTCTCACTCGCTTAATCAGTTCATTCTGTACACCTGTTGGTCACACCCCTCTCACCAGCCTATTCTGTACACCTGTTGGTCACACCCCTCTCATCTGCCTATTCTGTACACCTGTTGGTCACACCCCTCTCATCAGCCTATTCTGTACACCTGTTGGTCACACCCCTCTCACCAGCCTATTCTGTACACCTGTTGGTCACACCCCTCTCATCTGCCTATTCTGTACACCTGTTGGTCACACCCCTCTCATCAGCCTATTCTGTACACCTGTTGGTCACACCCCTCTCACCAGCCTATTCTGTACACCTGTTGGTCACACCCCTCTCATCTGCCTATTCTGTACACCTGTTGGTCACACCCCTCTCATCTGCCTATTCTGTACACCTGTTGGTCACACCCCTCTCATCAGCCTATTCTGTACACCTGTTGGTCACACCCCTCTCACCAGCCTATTCTGTACACCTGTTGGTCACACCCCTCTCATCTGCCTATTCTGTACACCTGTTGGTCACACCCCTCTCATCAGCCTATTCTGTACACCTGTTGGTCACACCCCTCTCATCAGCCTATTCTGTACACCTGTTGGTCACACCCCTCTCACCAGCCTATTCTGTACACCTGTTGGTCACACCCCTCTCATCTGCCTATTCTGTACACCTGTTGGTCACACCCCTCTCATCAGCCTATTCTGTACACCTGTTGGTCACACCCCTCTCATCAGCCTATTCTGTACACCTGTTGGTCACACCCCTCTCATCAGCTTATTCTGTACACCTGTTGGTCACACCCCTCTCACCAGCCTATTCTGTACACCTGTTGGTCACACCCCTCTCACCAGCCTATTCTGTACACCTGTTGGTCACACCCCTCTCATCAGCCTATTATGTACACTTGTTGGTCACGCCTTGTTAGCTCTATCACTCTCACCTGGCCAACCTACTGCGCTCACTACCCTTCTGTATTACCTCGTACCAATACAACCCTGCCTGCTTTGACTTCTCCACCTTGCCTCTGTCTTGGTGATCATCATCATCTGTCCCCGACCCAGAGATTCCAGCCTTCTTCCTCGTCCGTTTACCTCGTGTGTTCTGCCAGAATAAATAAATCTGCTTCCAACCCATTGTTACATTGTATTGTGTTTTGGTCCTCCCACCACCAGTCACGCTTTTAGTTTTGTGGTGGTTTTGCCTCACCTTGTAGTCATTTTGTGTTCCTTAAAAAATATCCAGGTGTGTTAACAATTTAAAATGACAATGATGGATAATCTAATACTCCCATTATAATAACGTGAGGTCCTAAACTTGGTGACATGTTTTCTGCTTAAAGTAGCAGCCAGTCGAGTGCAATCAATGGAACACATTGTTCATACTGACGAGCGATGAGGTGCATCTCTTTTCACTGGATACAAGAAATCCATAATTGTATTGTGTCTTTTGCTATTTAGTTTTCCTTTTGTGTTGAATAATATACAAATATATAGTCTTTTCATCCACAGAACAAAAAGTGCACATCATTCATCGTCAACTCAAACCTCGTGCCTTAATCACCGCTTCTGTGGTTTCGCCTGTGTGTGTGATTGCGTCTGTCACAACGGGACAATATGCACGACTGAATTCCCATCAGCCCTCTCTGTAACATCCACAGCCCGACTTACAGTTCAGAAAATAAGAGAGAAGTTGCCCACTGTGATGTACTGACTCCAAAAGTAAGCATAATGAAGCTAGTAGTGCTAAAACTACTACATTATGTAACATAACTCGTATTGCATTTATTTTGACAACAGATTTTCATTTAGTCTTTTATGAATATTCATTTGGATGTGCTGATGCACTCAAGGTCTCTGAAAGAAATAATGGGGTACATTTTGTTTTTCCCCCAAGCTCTGCGAGAATAAATGTGAGAAAAAAACCACTTTAAATCGACTCATCTACTGTTTGTATTCCCTTCCAGTATGTTTCCAACTGTTGGGAATTCAATCCCAGCTGCTTGATATGCACATGTCCTTTTCACGCTCAGTGGCTGCAGCACAATGAGGCCATCATGGTAAATGTTGAAATGCATTAATGTGATATTATCAACCCTTATGACAGACCGTAGTGACCCGCAGGGAAACGAAACTCTGGACTGATATGAAAACATTGCCCGGCGAGGAATATGTCTCCAAGTAATTGAATCATGTCTTCGCCTTTTGTACCGCTCTGTGTGAAAATTAGTTTTATGGTTTGGAACAATGTTAATGCATTTGGAGCGTTGTGTACGAGAAAGCCGGTGACGCACAGGATGCTTTTCTTTGGTGAGGCGAGGCTTATCAGACATGTGATCAGTGGCGGCTGGTGGAATTTGTTTTTGGTAGGGCCATCCAATCAATTTCAGCAAACATCCCAGTAGGATTCAATGCAAAATAGTATCAAACACGCATTTCTACTTAGTAGTTAAATATTTAACATTTATTCCAACACTGACATAATAAGGACATCTTATTCATACAATTCAGTATACATCTATATGATAAAATCATATTCAGTATAATGATATATATATATATATATTTAAAAAGATAGACCCTTTTGCAGACGATATGATTGTGCACGTTTGAAGTGATGTTTTGCTCCAGATATTCAGATGAGTTGGCCAAATATAAACATTTTGATGCCGTTTCAATTCCATGTCCGGTTATTGTATTTCAGAAATCCAACAGCAACATTGACTATTTTCAGTTTTGTTGTTTCAGTTTATCGAGTGACGGTTTTAGACCGATGACTTTCACCCGAATGCGTCTCCGGTTGCTCGTAAAGTGAATGGAAGTGAATGGATGACGAACACAGAATTCATTGAAAGTTGATTGAAGGCTTTTTTACGAAGACACCCACATGTTCTACCGTCACTACAACCATGGGAGTCACCAGTTAACCATGTATGCAGTTGAATAGCAAACTATAACAGCTTGCACACAAGCTACTGTATACTCTCCTGTACCGCATATAGATAGAACGTTTGTTTCCTTCATTTTCCCACCAGTGTACATGCCATTCAACACATGAATTATATACTTTATTGGAATGTGTGCTTGGGCGGTCGGCCTTGTGTTTTATATAAGAAACCGTCATGTTTGGAGCCGATGCATTAGAAGTCTGGAAAGAGGGAACCAAAGGAATTTTAAATCAGGCAGAAAGAATACAGCTGTTTTTATACTGACTTTTAAACAACCCAGCAGAGCTATTGATGTGAAAAAGTGTTTTCAAAATTACTCCTTGCATTCTTATCCCCAGAAACAACAAGAGAAAGAAAGGGAGGGGGAAGAAGCAGGCTCGGCATGCATCCCTTCTCTCAACACGACAATACACTCAGCTGTGGCTCAAACGATGGGGCAGTTTATCATTCAGGAGTATTGCGGGTTGCCGGTCATGCAGCTTGATAAACGGGGACAGCTGTGCTACTAACATGAATCAGTGGCCGTCAATGGATAACTTTCAGAGATTGTTTAACGTGGCAAATGTCGACACATTTTGACATGAATTTACACACAGAATGTACATTCCATTAGCCGAACCGCTTATCCTATTCTAGGTCGCCAGCTGACATTGGACGAAGGCGGGGTTCACCCTGGACAGGTCGCCAGACAATCAGGTTCACAGCCACACCGACAAAAAAAAATCATATTTGATACAGCCCTTTAGCACTTTGAAAATATGAAAACCAATAACTATATTTAATGGAGAAATTCAAGTTTGTTACCAAGCTCTACGGCCTTGTATTTATTGCCAAGCTTGAATTTGTTTTTTCTACATTTTGTTAGAATCAATAACGAAAATAATAAATCATAAATGTTTTTTTTTTCTTAATTATTATTCATTTGTTCAACCTTTTCCCTGTGTTTTGAGCTTCCTTGTGAAACATTAATTAAGTCTGTGCTTATTGAGCGTCCATGTTTACACTCTTTTATTCCAGCCATGACCACAGCAAAGAGCTCTATTTCTTTCTGTCTCCAATGGTGTCCTCTTGTCAACATCTTAGTGGTTGGATCCGTGAGAGGTTTTGGTTCAGCCCATATTGATGAAAACCACGTCTGGATGTGGACTGCACCACTGTGACACCCCCAACCATCAACCTCCGCAGGTGTACGTCCAGTGTTCCAGAAACTGTCTTTGATGGATGTGTTTAAATGAGTCAACAGGACATTTTTAATTGCCGTTTAGGATTCTGCTCTATGGAGACACGTGATTGCAGATGGGACCACAGCACTGCCAAAGGCTCTATTGAGAAGCTAATAGACTCTGTGGATCACAACAATTTCCCTATCTAACTTGTTTAATGAGACCTGAGAGGTATGAAGAGTGGGTGTGCAGAAGGAATTGAGAGTTCCACACATTGAAATTAGATTAGACTGACTGTTGACTCCTTTTGTTAAGCCAGACTTAGCATTAACTCAACAAAGTGACTGCTTTTCTTAGCTTCTCGTGGTTTTGGCAGGAGCAATAACTTATTAATAAAAACACCAAAGACGGAAAGTGTGAAAGTAAGAAAAATGGTGGTTCTTCTTCTGGAAATCTGCATTTTCTGTAGAATAATGGAGAACGATGAGCTTTCACGTCTTAGTACTTTATCTCACAATGTTAAACAAATTTTTCAGGACTTAGAAACAGCATATGAGATACAAAGCTGAGAACATGCGGAGGGATGAACGGTAAAGCTTTGTGTACTTGACAAGAGAGAAAAAGACAATCATGGCAAGTTGGTTATTAAACAATAAGCAAGCCAATCGATTCATAGGCGTTAACACCCAGGTGGACCCACTAAAGTTAATCAACAGGCTCCCGAGATTGAATTCAAATGAAAAACAGTGCAATTACAAACCGTATTAGTATACAACAATAAACAAAAAAAGATGACTTAAAAAATGAATGAATGATGAAATGGGAAAGCACACAACCAAACAGCCTTGTCCACTTTCTCCCTTTTTGTGAATGAATATTGGACGTTGACCTACATGACAGAAAACTTGGACGTTGACCTACATGACAGAAAACATGCATTCAAGGGACAATATTGAAGCGTCTCGGCGTGCTTTCAGAAATGTCCGCTCTTTTATGCCAGCAATAAAAAAGTGTGCACTTGATCGATCTGTTTCCTGTTCCAAGTCTTCTCACTGGCCAGTTTGCAGCGTAAGCACAAAGTCTTGTTATCTCTCTCACCGATCCCAGAGCCAACAAAAACCTTGTATATCTTTACAACCATTTCAAACATTGATATATGGGGGGGGCATGTACTTCCCATCACAACACAACCTCATTAAGAGCCAATGTTCCTTTTTACAAACAGAAGTTGTTTCTGTTTCCCAAAAAAGAAAGCAGATAACTGGGGAAATGCATACAACTAAAAAGGAGAAGGAAGAAGACATTGCTGACTGAAAGGAAAAAAGAAGTGTAAGTGCTGAAAACGTACCAAGAAACATCGCCCAACCAATTAACTTGCAACGAGAGTTACGAGTTTCTCTCGCCCGCTCGCATTGGCTTCAACCTTTTTTGACTGCTCGCATATAACTTAAGGACCATAAGGTGCCTCACAAAAGTAAGCATCGCCTTATAATTTCTTTAAATATTCATGACTTTTTTCACAATCGACAGTAAACTTCCTCCAACTGGCTGGTTTGGACGTGCTTCGGTTTCCTTTCAACATCCGTCTCTATCCGCACCCGACTTGTTTCCCTAAGTGGGGTGAAGTCATTACTTATCCTAAAACTACAAACCACCCAAATGCCAGCCGCCGAGGGCCCGACAGGGAGCAGTTCAACTGCTTCATACAAAACAGCAGCTACGGTCAGCTTGAATATTTGTCCATTATAAGGCACGACAATCGAGAGATTTTGAAGTGTAAATTAAATAACCAAAGTCGACCACTTGCTCGGGTTTCAGGGTTCCGGTGCTGTGCATGCTGGTTCACTCTCACACTGTTTACAGGGATATTTGCTTGCAATGGATCCATTGTTATTAGAAACACTTGTGTTTTCCTACGATGACACGTGAAAAGGTAACATGTTTTTATATTGGGAAAATCTCAAAAATATCTCTGTTTGGGGATCCTCAAACTTTTCATACAACCCCAATGTTATGATCGATACGTTGGGTTTTCTCGTCAATGACCATAAAACTCTTACATCCTCGAGCTCGGCTAATAATTCTTATGCGGTGTTCACACTACGAGCGTAACTACGCCAACGAGGTCCTGAGCGACACTTTGGCCACGCTCGGTTGTGTTGTTGCTTTTGTCTCTTTGTACCGTGAACAGACCATAAGTCTTGTTTTCTCGTCACTCAATCGCAATCCAGCAGGGCGTTGCAATTTTCATATAAAAAATTCCTCAGGTTTTGCACTGTTTGCTCCCTATTTTCTTGGACCAAGTCATCACTCTGAACCTCTATACATTCCTCATTTCTACCGTTTTTTTTAAATGTACATTATGTATCACACTTTAATTTAATCCAGTCACTTCTAGATATATTGTGACCTGAATGGCTGAGAATCTTTAGACAAAAGTTTGACCCCAGTTCTGGCAATAATGTCAGCAAGGAACAATACAAAAATGACTTATTTCCAACATTTGTCATCTACAACAGCTTGCCTGTTTGACGTTCTCTGCTAGATCAATACACCCCCCCCCCCCCGCCCCCTTCAGAGCTTTGTGAAGACGGCAGGTACGTTTTCCATCTGCTTCGAGGGGCCGCGCATTATTAAAGTGTGATCACGCACACACCTCCGTGTTATGTCTCGGCGTTCTCAAACCACGTTTGTAGACTGATGAATGATCATCGTTTGAGACGTGGGACTCACTGTTCACTCATGAGACAATAAAAACTTCCCTCCCCTCTTTATGTCTCAGAAAAGCCATCAGAGCTGTCACTTCTCAGCGAGCCTCTCTTCAAATGCATCATTGTCTTCCCGACCGGTTTGACAACAGTAACACCTAAAGTGTTACATTTCCAATTGCAGTGGAGTTGTGTCATTGAGGAGCTGCTTTAGTCTTGCTGATTTATATTTATATATTTATAAAGTGGCGTTTAAAGTGTCTGGATTGAGCCAGTGAGTAAAAAGGCTTAAGATTTTAACACATGCTGTCAAGACTCAAGAATTAAAATAATGTATAAACCGTACCAAAAAAATATACAGAATGCAGTTTAATTTATAACGTTTTAGTTCCTAGTGCATTATACTCACATACACCATTTTCATATTCACATCATCACTACAGCTCTCTTTTCCAGCTTCCAGTCATTGCCAGTGTCATCCAAATGCTTCATCCCTCCGGTCTGCCAAAAATAAAAGTAGATTTTCTTTTTTTTTTTTCCAAAGCCACAGTCAGTGTTTTTGGCTGTTTGCCAGTCAGCTCTCCACACTCCTGCCTCCTCTTTTCTTCTTCCAGAGACTTCTGATGAGCTGTGAAAGAGCATCGATAGACTCCTACAGTGCACCTTCCGTGTCCCGGAGAGATTGTAATCATGGGCTTTAAAAAAAAAAAAAAGAAATAAAAAATGTCCCACTTATTCATAGGCGTAACAAATAGGATCCACTCTCAGTGGACTAATGGGAAATCAGAAGTCATACATGGGAGTAAAACTCTCAGCGAGGGAGAATTTAAAATCCCGTCACGTTCGGACAAAATAATAGATGGAGCGCTCACTTTAATATGTTAGCCACTCTGATGCTTTCAAACTCTCATTGTGAAGGCTACATGTTTACTTTGGTAATAGAAGGTGAGAAGACCTGCGGTCTCCTCTTTCCCAATCCTATTGTGTAAACCCACTTAGTGGTCCAGGAGACAAGACGGGGACCGCTGACCCTCCTCCACCATTAAACACTCCCATTAGTAATAACCAAATCCAATGGAATTAAAATCTACTCATGAATGTATAATATAGAGCTTGACCATCTCCCTGATAACTAATTCATTGCACCGCATAATTTCCCTTTAGATTTGGTCGGTGATACTTAATGTCCCACTCAAATTTACAGCGTAATTAGTGTAAAAATAAAAGGGCGCTCCCATCGCTCATTCTTCCTCTGGTGGGTTGCTTATTATTGCCCTCATCAGAGCAAGTGATTTAAACTCAATGCTTCTCACCAAACTATTTAGAATTACACTGCCATTGTCCGATATTTAATTTCAACACATTGTCGACCACCGTGACAATATTGGCCGCTACTAATTATTTTGTGATTATTATTTCAATGAATTGGTTCGTTAATAGTTTGATTTTTTTTTTTTATCGGAGTTTGGCGTGCCTGCTGACTCGGCGATACCGGCCCACCAAACTCCCATTTCCTTATTTTGAGCATCCCATTGATCCACAACCAAAGATCCTCCTTCTAACGAAGAAAAGCAAGCAAGTCTTGAAAAATACATTCATGGCCCCCGACGTAATCTTTGCCCTTTTTGCTCCTGAATACTTTCACCAAAGAAAGACTGATCACCATGGATCCAGCATCCCCACAGGGCTCATACTCTGTGCCTGAAATCAGCGTTGGATAAGTACACCCCACACACACACACACACACACACTTTTCCACAGCGATACTTTCCAATTTTCTTTTGCGCTGTCTTGCTCCACTCGGCACAATCAATTTCCATTTCTTATTATTTAGAGACAAAGAGAGCCACGCTCGGCTGAGAATCTTTGATCTAGCACGAGTTTACTCCACAGGCCTTCGTAATGCGCACCATTAAAGTAGACCACCTTCTCATCCTCCTCAAACCGCCCTCACTCTCGACCTCATTGTGTGCGGTTAACTCGACTGATGGAGCTCATCGCCCGGTCATATTTGATTACAAGAATGAGAAGTTAGTTTATTTTGCGTACGCCGGCTACATGCACGAGCCACTTCCAGCTTGTTGTTGCATAATATGAGACGCAAATGAAGAAAAGAAATCCCATAAAAAAAAACATTTGCATTTTTATGACTTACTGTCATTTTCCCATGACATCACTCTGAATTTGCGCATCGTAACTTAATGCCACACAAAATGTTTGCACATCTGCTCGGGCAGAAACATTTTTTTTTCCAGAAAGGTTCCTATCGGACGTCTTATTCAGTTACAGAAAGTCATCAAAAAAAAACAGCTCCAGCTGCCGCTTGCGCACATCTTCCACAAACTCTCTGCATAAAGTTTTGGAGCAATTTTCCATGCTGATGGCGTCACAGTGTTGTCACAGAGCAGTTGCCTTCGCTCTAATCATCTCCAACTGATAATTAGACGATGTGCTTGACACACACACACATACACACACACGGTGGGCGAGGACGGGGGAACAATAAAACTCGGAGAAGAAGCGCAAACAAAGATTTTACTTTCATAAAACCCTCCTTGTCTGCTTGCAAAGGTGGAGTGTCCATTATGGGCACAACACCTCCCTAAATCAGACGGATTTTAAACACGGAATCTGAGTGTTTGTCTCTCAGCTCCGAGCAAAAAAGCCAAATTGCCTCTTACGGTGCATTTAAAAAAAAAAAAAAAAATCAAAACAACTGTCTCGGCGGGTCACTGCCGCGCAGAGCTTTTTGCTGTCGGGGTATTTACAGGCTACAATAACACAAATGCAGTGTCCTTTTACGTTCCCTTCAAGGCAGTCAGAGGTGGAAGCCCCGTATAATTTAAGAGTCCAGTATCCTCAACAGAAGCCAAACCAACAGCCTGTGGAGCCGAGACAACTGGCTTTTTTTTTTCCTACTTTATTGCAATAGCGAGGTGAGTTGAGCACTTTTGGTCATCTAACGGCAGGAAACAGGAAGTGAACAGCAGCCATCGGGAATAGTCAAAGTCCAACTTTGTCGCTAAACAATAACCTTACTTTCTCCTTTGCGCCCGTCATAATTTATACAGCTGCTTGATGGCTTTGTCCCACCGAACGTAAACATATGTTGTTTTGGAGCGCCGGCTGAAATGATTTTGACGTTTGACCGACCTTATGGCAGGTCGACATGATTCATGAGAGCCTCCCAAAACAACAATAACACTAGTCACAGCCACAGTTGAGTGAAAGACACTGGTGTTTAGGGTTAAAAAAAAAAAAAACGGGGTCACCAACATCGACTGTCGGAAGAAACATGACATGACATTTGTGGTGCTCACTGCGTTAAAAATGTAAGAAAAATTAATCTGCAATGCTTTTTGCCAGAAAGAACGTGCATTTAGCAGTTTTCAGTGGAACGGTTTGAAAAAACCTCCCTCAAAAAGAAAACTCGGCGATGAATATCTCAGAACTTAAACCATTGAATTCCCATATGGGGCGAGAACTCAAATTGTATTACCTCATTAGTAACAGTTCAGTGCACACGTGAACATTTCCGGCTCTGCCTTCTTAACTATAACTTTAGCTCCCGACTAGTTGGCCTTCAAGAGACTTGTGAAGATTTGAAGAGAATTAATGAGAAGTCTAATATGCAAAACCAAAACCATGAAGGTAAGTGTGAGAGTTTGAGTGAATTGAGCCTTCGACACCAAAACGTGAACCTGCCGGTGTTGATGCATCCTTTCATCTTAATCGTGGATGGTACAACCCCTCGTTGTCACCGTGGAGAGGTCTGGGTCCCGGAGGTGTGACACAGAGGGCCAAACCCTGCTGGTTTAAGCTCTATTGCACATCTGCACTCTGATACAGCATTCATGTCTCCTCCAATTATCCCACTTATCTGAATAACAAAAAACAAAAAAAAACGTTTCAGGCAAATTAACACATTGCTCATCTAAAGCTTTAGCACAATAAGAGGTTGCAAGGTTTATTCTTGAGTGTCACCATTAATGACATATTCATGTATGCTAGACCCCTAGCAGGGGTTTTGATGCTTTGTCCACCAATCCACTAATGCCATCACTTCACTTAATTCCCCTCAATTAAGACACTATAAAAGAATTGCAAAGAATTGCTAATGAACTCATTTGGAGACGTGGAAACATTCAAAAGGGGGTCCTGGATTGAGGGCAATTAACCCCAGGCATGATAGATAAGCCTCTTTGCTCCCTTATCCCCTCTCTTTATTTATATGGAGAGACAATTTGGGCTCGAAGCTTAAATTCGTTCTCAAATACGAGACGGCTCAATCAATATTTGCAGATTTAATATCCGCTTCGCTGACCATAAATAGGTGCACAACCTTGTGGATTCAGAGTGCTTCTGCATTCACATGTTGCTGCATGGAGTCGATGCGAAATGTCAACCGGAAAATATGTCGATTTAGAAATTAAAAATCTGCCTCATTCTCTTCACTGCATCCACAGATTTAGTCTCCTTTAGACGCAAGTGACTGCATTTGATCCACTTGGCGTGAAGGTGGACAGACGCCTTCCAGTCTGAGCTGAGGGCTGATACACATTAGTTGAGACAGAGATTTTATATCCGGGTCATCACTATTTCGTTTATATAGTTCCGCTGATAAACTCACAATTTTTAACGAGTTTATAGATGGAAAGCCAAATCAATACTCAATGACGTTCAATGATAAATACATTTGATTATTAACATACTTGGCAACTTCCAGACACCTAAACAATGCTGATTAATTATTATCCTGAGTTCACTTAATTGAAACCTCCAACTCACTCTGTTTGATCGGTTTTGATCATTTATGTTTGACAGTTTCAATTTGATGAAGTGCGTTCCTTGCTGCTGCAGCTGCATGAAGGGAAACATCCATTAGTTTGGTAATATGTGTAATTTAGTTAATGGTCATATAAAAGCAACAATGGCTTCATTCGATAACATAATGCAGATTTTTTTTTAACCAGCGGTTGTAGCATCGATGTTATAATCAAGCAGAGCAAAGCTCTGAGTTCACTTTCGAGTTCCTTGAAGGCGACAAGTATCCGTTCCATGTGAGTCAAAAGCAAACACTCATGGAAAGACAGCTGCAATTTCTGAGGACAGATCTGAAACATCATCAATAACATGTTCAATAAAACCCCGGAAAATGAGTGGTAAATCACCTGTTCTCTCCTTTATGTTTAAAGGAACAGTGTTTAGGCTCTTTAGTGACATCTAGTGGTGTAGTGGCAGATTGCAACAGAGTGAACACACCCCTCCGCTCACTCCTCTCTCTCCAAGACTGCAGTAACTCAAGCCGCCGAGTGCAAAACGTAGCTTAGTAGCGCCGCTTAGTTTCTGGTGATTATACACACACACACACACACACACACACACACACGAACACATGGGTATGAATATGAGTGTAAAACAATAGTGATCCGTTACTGTAAAAAATAATAATAATTAAAAAAAATGGATTATGAAAGAATCATTCTTTTGCAAATGCTCTCAAGCAGGCTAATTTTAAGTCCATTTTTACTTTGTTTTTTTACTTCACTTCCTTGAAACTTTTGCCTCTCGGTAACCCGTCTGCTTTCCAGCTGGGCCACCCGAGGCTGCTGCTGTGAGCACATTGAAATCACGACGGTAAATCACTTTTCATTTTCTCTCAATGAAAAACTAATGAGCACGGGGGTGGGGGGAAGCACCTGTGGTTGGAGCAACCCTCGTCAAATGGATTGATAACGCCAAAGAGAAACTCTGACGGTGCTCAACCGGCTCTGCATGCAAACGCCCGCCTCCGCCTCCCTCCATGCCGCTCATCAGAGTTGGCAGCGACAAAGTGACTCCGAGCTGTCCGTTTCATTACTTTATTACATGTACAAAATATAATAATGTCAATGGGGATGGTAACCTGCATGACAAATAACAAACTAATTTGACAATTTGACCCCAACAGACAACCAAGCTTGAGTTTGCGGACACGGAGCAACATTAACATTCATTTGGTGTCCTGCTTCCCTCCACCTGATGAATACAAGTCAATTATCAACCTTCTTTAAAGCTCTATTTTTTAGCTCTTAAGCTAACTAAGCAGCTAAATGTTTGATTTTATTCCCAAGCTGGATGCTAGCTTTGTACTTTGGGTTCATCATCATTTTTTTTTTAAGATATAGTAGCTGCATGCTATGGTTATATAAATGGAATTTCTAGGCGAGAAAACAGAAAAACAATTGGCTAAACTTCGCTTAAAAAGCTCTTTGGCGGTAACCGGAGCTCCAGAATTGGAGTGAGACCTTTCCCATTTATTAACACAGATCATTTACCATCCAGGGTGTGTCCACCAGTGGGGTTGGATAATGCTGAGACGGGTGGATTTATCATGCTAACGGCACTGCCAAATACAAAAGATCGATCGCGCGCAGCCCAAAAACAAGCGGGCAGGTCTCCATACGCGAGCGAAACATACTTGAAAAGCGCTGACGCACACAGAACGGTCCCTCCACTCATCAGACTGTAAACAAGAGGACGGGGGAAATTAGCATACGGGTGGAAAAGACTGGAGACGGAGCGACAACGTCGCAGCTAAATCTAGCATACGGTTTCCGTATGCAAATTTTTTATACGGTTTCCGTATGCTAATTTCTTTTTCAAAACAAACCAAAAGATGAAGGCCTTGTCTTTCGTCGCTGTTTCGTGAGCGTGTTTCATTATCCTGCACATCAAATTGTTGTGACAGTTCTTTGGCCCGTTTCCTGGATTGCAGGTGAAATCACCTTCCCCCAGGCCCTCTATTGATCCGTGCATATTGTATTTCTTCTGCGGCCTGCTTGTGTCTTTTTGTTCTGGCGTCCCTGAGAGGATTGTGGGCCCAGCTTGTCAGGGACTTGCCAAAACCTGATGAAGACAAGCTGGTTCCGGCTCATATACCACGACACGGCACAGATTTGTCGATCGATTGGTTCATGTGTGTTTACGGTAGAATAAAGAGGAGTTATGTGTTTAGGTCAGAGGTCAAGGAAGTGGTTACATACAGGGGCAGAATATGCTGGTGTCTTGCTGTGGACCTTTTGTTAATGTCAGAACCCAGTTGAACCTCGATAATTGAATTTGGATAACAGATTTTAATTTTAATCTTCAAAAAGGATGCACCTGCGTACATCTGCTCCATGCTCGCCCAGCTTGGAGAGTTCTAGAAATTCTTACAAAGAAATCCACTGTGCAGAATTGATTTAGGACACACAAGAGGATTATTTCATCCAAACTGTTTAATAAAGTGGTGTTTCAGATTTTTCAACAAGTCAGAGTCTCTTGACAGCACATTGATCGACAGTCCAATAATCAATACGCCCTCTGTTAACACCGATCCTACTGACTACAGAGTACTGGAAGTCGTTAAACAAAGAAAATGGTGATAAGCAGGACTATAACTGGAACAACTTTGTCTGGAGGAATCATCGTGATGAAGCAATAGATATTATGTCCTATAGTATTATATAGATTTGTATTATGCTATGCTGTGATTGGCCAGTCTGCGTTTGAGGGGCGGGACTTAACTCAGGGTCACTTCTTTGTTGCAGGTTGTTGGCGGTTTGTCTCGAGTCTGTTGTTTGTTTCTTTTAATTGGAATTTCTTGTTGTTTTAAGTCTGTGTTGTTGTTTTGACACTTTTATGCTGCTCGTTTCTTTAAAGTGATTTTTTAAAATCTCATGTGGAAATATGATGGAGAAATATGTGTGAGGCAGTGCATAAACAAAATATATATATATGCGCACTGCCTCACCAGGTGGCATCATATCCTTGTACAATATGTGTCCAAGGGATGAACCATAACAAAGCCCAAGCGCTTATAGTTCCATTGTGGTCTTCTTTTAGAGACTAAAACCCACAAAAGATTACAGCTCCGACAGGTGGAACGGGAGCCTTGACGGCTCTTTGCTGCCATAAAAGAAAAACACATTACCAGTCAGTCTTTCATTCGCTCTTTAACATTCGCAGGTTGGCGCTTTAGACGACTCGTTGTTCAGCAAGTCTCTCGCATTTTTTGCCAATGGCGCGTCCATTAAAAACGTATTTAGCTCAACTAATTGCAGGTGCATGCAACGTGTGGTTCGCCCATGGCCGTGTGTGTGTGTGTGTGTGTGTGTGTGTGTGTGTGTGCCTGTTCACTCATGTGCGTCGGGAACAGGAATAACTATTGCAACGCTGGGGGTGTTTTGACTGTCACCCAACATTGTTGTTGGCTCTGGCCATCAGACGGGATGTAGTGATGAGAACAAAGTCTCATTGTAGTGCTAATAACATTTTGCCCGACCTGGAGCGTTCACATGGGCCGTTATTACATTCTCTCAAAGTTTTTAAAATATGTAAAACTGACATCTTCTCAGGACCCTGCTGCTTTATAAGCGAACTAATGTATATTTCTCAGTTACTACAAGAGCCACATTGTTTAAATAATTCAAGTACAGTATGGGTTTCACAAACCACAGCAACATGATGTATTTTAATTGACAGCTAAAGTTCAGGATGGCAACATTCAATCTGTGTCTAATGGATTCTTTTTCCCCTCCCCCAAAATTTGAAAATCACATAAAAATGATGACTGGCTGAAATATGTGAGTGATAGCTTTGGGAGATTGAGGGCGGAGGAGGTATATTCATTAAAATAAAGTTGGTGTTGCCTGTCCATCAGCGTGGTGAGCGGACCTGGAGGGAGACGGCTGTGTAGGAAACTATAGCTTTAACTTGGCCTGCTGTACACACACACACACACACACACACACACACACACACACACAGACACTAAAACAGAGAGCAAGTCTTTTGAGATTATTTCCCCAGTAGATGTCAGTAAAACATTCCCGTCCTCTGTTTATTTTGCCGACCATGAGCTCGGCTCTGGAGCGTGATTAAAAAAAATAAATATTAAATAATGTCAAATCACACTAAGCCTTTAATACCATGCAGTGCTATTCTCAAAACGCAACATTGCAATAAATCAGGCGGGATTTCTCCTTTTTCATACAAGTGTTAAGCGGGTAAATCTCAATAAGTGCCAGTCGGTTATGATAAAACGAGTCGTTTGGCTTTAGCAGCTGTCTTCAGATCGAGGGGGGACAACGTATACAATGTGACGAAGAGCAGGTCTCCTCCATGTGTTGTGATGATCAACAGGCTCCCTGGGGAGGGGGGGGGGGGGGGAGACACATGGGCTGTAAGACATGAACTCAAATTCTAATTATTACCCACTTTTAATTGTTTCCATTTTGAATTAGTCTCAAGAAATGTAATTAATAACGTGGAACTGTTTAGTGATTTATTGTGTCTTGCTCCAAGATATTCACCAACTGATTTGTCTCCCTCCCCACTGACGGATGAATATTGAACACAGAGACTTTAGTTGGTGTAATCGCAGAATGCTTTGGGTGACAAGAGGAGGGTGGTGTCAGCGTGCCCTCTAAATACCTCATGGATCATTCACAGAAGAGATCTGCAAACAGGAGCACATGTTTTTTCTCCCCTTACCAAATATGAGCTCTCCTCGGTGCTGAAAGTTAGAAAGTGTGGCTAAATCTGCTTTCTTTTATGAATGGAAATCGCCCCAATTTCCCTTTTTTTATTTTTTTTTATTTGCAGACTAAATATTGTTCTCCACCAGGCAAGTAAAACAATATTAATGAATCGCAGCCTCAAATAGATGCATATACATTATGAAACAAAGCATCTAAGTCTTAATAGGCTAAATGAACTGATTTCACATGGGTGGCAATATGCCTGAGCCTGCTGACATGGGGTGTAATGGCTGTATTGGTGATTAATGCAATCTGAGGCTGTTGTCGATTTTTATATTTTTAATCACGTGTTGTTGGACATGCTCAGTCTGGTTTCCCCCACGAATTAAAAAAGGCAAACAACGACTTTGTCATTATAGTCAAAGAAATGCCAGCCTACTTATTATGGCTCTTTCTTTCTCTCTGTCTCACTCACTCTCTCTCTCACACCTCTCCCCCACCTTCCCACTGTCTCCCTTACAGCGGAGGCGCGTTTCGTCTCCAAAGCCTGTCTCCAGAAGCATGTCCTCAGACATGCAGCCACGGTGCGATGAAGCGGACCAAAAGACGCCACCAGCATGACAGCATGAAAGCAGGTAAGCCGACGATAGCGGAGTGATCTCTTTTTCTCCCGTATGAACTGTAAGCCCGTTTCTTGATTTAAAAAAAAAAAAAAAAAAAAAGAAACAAAAGGATTCAGATGTATTTTCACTCGCCCTGACCAAGAGATGTGGAGCGTTTTTGCTCCTACGTCGACCGAGCGAGACGAGAGGAGGTTTCGTGTCGGTGTCTTGCTCAAGGACACTCCGACAGAAGGGGACTAGTTGTTGATTATGCATCGAACCTGCAGACTTTCTGTCTCTTGACCCGTAGACACGTGCATGGTGATCCCCCCCCCCCCCAGCGCGCAAAAAGGGCACACAAATATACACTGTAACTTTTATTTTTGGGAAGATTGAACTCAAACAGAGAAAACACGAGTGAATGGAAAAATAAAACTAGCTGAAATATCCCGTTAAAAAGACGCCCGCCGATATAATGGCGACGCTTTGCACGAGGAGAAATGTTTTTACGCGTGAGCCACAGCTCCCCGGGTGCGTGCCATATTGCGCATCTTGGACGGAAAAAGGGCAGCGGAACTTTATTCTCAGGTTTTATTTCATAAAGTTTACCGTACAGAAATAGTCTCTGTATCCAATCGCGATAGTGTCGTTTAATGCAGTTTTTTTTAAATTTATATTTCACCAACCAAATTGCATCGGTGAAATTGCGCCGCAGCCTCATCGATTATCCGGCGCAATGAGCACCGTTAACCCTCCTTTTTTTTTTTTTTTAATTTTTTTTTTTCTCAACAGATTTTCTGTAAACGTTTTCTTTCACGGTTCATCTGAAGAAATGCCAGTTTGCCAGTAACGTCTGCGCTCGTGGCACATGGAGGACGCGTTGGATAAACGTTTCATTCCTGCCTTCATATTACAGCGGTTTTCTCCGCACTTCTCCTCTTCTGATATTCCATCTGTGTTGCACCCCCACCCACCCACCCCCCAAAAAAAAAACAACGACGTCTAATCATCCACACGGCAGAGATTCCACACTTGTCTCCTCTCCTTGATTTTCCTCAATGCGTTTGATCGCCACAGAAATTAACAAAAAAACATGTTTTTCCTCTCTGTTCATGTTAATAAAACAAACCAAGATCATGTGCATTAAGAATGACACATCTAATTAGACAAGGAGAGGTGAATTCGCGTCGCAGCCACAGCCTTTTATCGCGTAAAAGCGCGAGGCGGCAGGTTTGGTGTCGGATCGCGTGACTGTGGGTCAGCTGAGAGGGTTTTTTTTTACGCGCACAGTGGCTTCTCACAAATTACGCGTTGAGCTCGTTGCCCAGAACATCTACTGGAGGACTCGATGTTCAAAAAGGTGACGCGGCCATTGATCATGCTTCCTCTCCTTCATACGCCACACCGTGTAGGCTGCAGAGCTTTATTTTGTGTTCAATCAATTACCCCTAATTAGTCACGTCTATGTGAATGAGAGGCGGAGTAAATCTCCACTCTTCCTGTCACCTGGCTGGATTAATCAGCGCAGTGGGACGACGTGTACTTGTGACGGGTGGAGGAGGTCGGTGCTATAGTTTTGGATCATTTAACTTCCCTCTGACATTAATAGGAGAGTCAGTCAGAAGAGCTGGTGAAACTACCAATGAAAAGTCATTATCACGTGTTACCTTGGAAGGAAAATCAAACTGAGCCTGCGTGTTGCTCTATATTTGAGACAGAGTACAGTTTGTGATTATTATTTATAATGTCTGTATTCCATCAGTGGGGTGGTTATGAAGTGGAATATGTACAACAGGATCCCAAATAATACTGCAGATACAGTTCACCTGGAGCAGGGATTTGATATTAATTTTTGGCATTTTGTTGTGCGAGTGCATGCGGCTTGACCGTGATTAAGTCGCCGGCTGTAATTGGTTTTGTTTGAAGAGATGGCAGCTGAACAAAAAAAAGCCCCGATGTCGTCTTTTGTGTGTCTGCGATTGTCGCGGCGTGTCGGTCGAGGCTGCCTTTTTGTTCCCGCACATTGATACATATCTCCTAATAGGAATCTGAGCGTGTCTCCCAAAAAAAAGAAGAGGATTTGCATTTTAGCCTCTGCCTGGAATCCGTTCCATCGCTTTAATAACTACGCACTGTTTGCTTTTGAGACGGCGCTGCAGGGGAACAAGTGAAGACTTAGGATTCCATTTTTTTTTGTGTGTGTGTGCAGAAAAATGCTTGTTCATCCATCTGGCAAAATAATCCTGATCCAAAATTGGGATGAAAGGGTAACTCATGTCAAACTGATCACAGCTGCAGAAAGAACAACTTTACTGGTGACTAATTTGGTGATTTCTCTGAAAATGTTGTATATTTCTTTTTTTTTTTGGGGTGGATACTTGATCATGACTGGATGCCATCTGCTACACCACTTATCAACCGAAGGCGTTACAAAGGAGACATTTGTTTACCTGCAGATCCAAATTATCGACAGCCCTTTTCTATAGAGAACACAGCTTTCAAGCGCACAAAAGAAAAACATGTAGGTTTCATATGTCACTGGATACAATCACAAAACCTTTTACGGCACAACCGGAGGGAATAACCATTTCAATAGATGTGAATAACAAACTCGGAGCGCTCATTTCATTGTGTAATCGCATCATAAACGTACTGTCGATCGTAGAAGAGGTTATTATCTGGTGAAACAATATATCTTTTAGTACTGCCATGTTGTAACTACTTAAGATACTTTCTCAGTATGATATACCTTTTCAATGTCATGGCTTCATTTGTATTATTTTATGGATTGAGAAATATATTAGTGTACTTTAACAAGCTTTTGCATCCGCCAAACAAATTGAGATATTTAATAAGGCTGCATAATTCCACCAATCTCACAAAGTGCACGTTGTGTCACTGCTCTGGTCTACCTGTGCAGGTTTGCAGATGTTTTGCAGACTTGTTGCTCTTTTCCACTCGTCATCCTGTTGGACATCCTGATGTTGATGGATGAGGTTTGGATGCACCGTGACGCAACAGTCATGTGACGTGTTATTTTCACTTTCTGCCACCGAGGTCATGTGACGTGTGGCCTCCTTTTTCTTTTTTTTTCAGACGACCTTTACTAACTCTATTGATATTACATTACAGATGCAGATATTATGCACTGTGCATAACATTTACTTGCTGTGTTTGACCGTGATAGACGGCGTGCATTGATTTGCTTATCGCACTTTTGGCCAGCGATTCCGCATGATTATTGACATGTCGGTTAATGCAGATAAGAGCAAAGTGACATATGTTCGCAGCGTATATCTATTTAAATATCTGTCAAGAGAATCCCCGTGTTTTAAGAACCAACTACAGATTTGTTTGCAGTTGTGTCTAAAAAAGTGACCGCTTATTGCCCCCTGTGGTGAAAGCCAGACATGGGGAATAAAAATTCTCAATTGGGTGCCGTTTTCTTTCATATTGAAATGATGATGATGTAAATCAAACACTGTGCTTTATTATAGCACACACACACACACACACAGAGGGTCAACTTGGTCACACTCACAAGGAGAGAGGAGGAGAGATTAAGGAGGAGGCTCTAGCCAACGCTGCTACCCTCGAATGAACGCTAACGTATTCCTGCATCTGGGTTTTTGGCAGCTGTGGTAAACAGTGTTTGAGGCAAGGTTGCTTTTGTAAAAGGATAAATTTAGCCCGCGGGGTGCCTCATTCCATGGACATAAGCTTCCCGGTTGTAGAGCGGCTGCACAGTGCACATTAGTGGATCTGTGTAGCTGGCACACGCAGAAAGGAATGTCTAATTATCACGCTTCCAACCACGGTAGAGGCTCATCCATTTGCGGCGAGCTCCCGTTCTAAATCGCTGTCTCTTTCTATCATTACGCACTTATTACATTTTTTTTTAATTGCGTACAAATAAAATGTTATTATCTGGTCCGTGTGGATGAACCGGGTGTAGTATGAGTCCGCGCCGCATCGACCGGGTGTTGAAGGAAGGTGTAATTGAGCAGAAGATTGGCTCCGCTAACGTGTAGACATTTTTGTAGAAGAAGATGAAATGAGATCCTTTTTGAAAGGGGTTTTACATAACGGAGACCATGCAGTGTACAATTGTGGGTAAAGGATGAAGCCAAAGGGAACACTGATGGGATGTATTTGACTCGTGCATATGGTTTCATCAGCTAAATGTAAACTGCATTCAGAGCACGCAGAGTTCCACATGCTGGTGCCGTATCTTCAGCTAACGGCGAGTGTAGCCTTTAGCTGGGCGGCTTATCAGATGCTGAGTGATTGCAGGGCTTTACAATATGAAGTGCCACTAGACCACTGCAAGAAGTGGAATTGATTGTAAAAAAAAAAAAAAAGATGGGGAGGGAGGTTACTCCTTAAGGTCATTATCTAGCAGTCAGAAAGAGTCGGACAAAACAAACCGGTGTAATTGCATTGGTAAAAAAAAAAAAGGCTTGGAATCAATGGGCTAAGTCCTACTTACAGCATCGTGTCAGCATATTTCATCAACATACAAATGGATTCAGTGACCCTGTAATTGCTCATAAAATCTATTATCCTAATGAAATCAGTTACGCAACTCCCGGAAAGTTTGTGGTCTGTGTGGACCCACTTTTCATGGGATTCAGAATGCATCTGACCACCTCAATGCTGATCCACACGGCACTAGAGGCGCATCTGATCTGATGTTATTGCCATATTTGGATGCATAGTTAGTACTGCGATTTGATGTTGTGATTTATTGCGATTTTTTAAAAAGTTTAATCATATACTTTTCTTAATTAATAGTATAACATTTTTTGATTTTCAGCATTTTTCCTTTCCGGGCCTTTTGAATAAATCTACTAATAATGTAAATAGGAATGCACGATAGGCTGTGTATGAGAAGTGGACGTTGCCCATTGGCTGACGTTTTGAAGCCTTGAGTTCGTCATTTTCGCCAATCTTTTTGCAACCAAGATATTGTTTGTGGACCAACAATGTTACAATTAACTTTCGTGAACTGAAAAGACGATATGAAAAGGCATTATCAGACTAAAATGCGGACAACTTCCAGTGCCGTGGCGGCGTCCTGTAAATAACAAGTTAAACACACCCTGCTTTATCATCTATTTCACTTTAAACGGAACCATAATTTACCAAATGAACGCAATGCTGTGTTAAATAAGACTTGAAACCAGCGATTGAGACGATAAACTACTAAAATATCCGTACTAGACGTACAGATATTTTCTCATAGACTCATTTATGCTCATTTATCATATGACCACATGATTTTTTTCTTTTTTCTAAAATCAGGAAATAATACTTAAAAGCGAGGGTACTCGGCACACCTTAACAGGACTGATACTGAATTGCAGTCACAAATGGAAAATTAAGATTTAACATATTTTAGAGCCAATGAATAGTAGACAAAGTAGAACCGTACACTTCAGTCATTGTTGTAAATCTGCACAGCAGCTCAGTTGCTGCAGCAGTTGTAGTTCTGCCCTCAGTATCTCCAGAGATCCCTTTTTTAAATGTTCTCTGCCTGCAGAAGCCTCAGGTGTTCCTCCGTCATGCTCATCCAGCAATAATGTCAGACGGCCATTCCCTGCTCTTAATTACTCTACAACCTCTACGAGATAATTCCAGCCGGCTACTTCAAGCTCTGGCTCTAACGTTATTATTGGCTCCGTACGAACATTCAGTGTGCCCGTCTGCTCTCCTCAGACCTTTAGTGGGGACGGCTTATTGTAATTACCAGCAGGCTTAATT
Organism: Cyclopterus lumpus; assembly: GCF_009769545.1. Lineage (NCBI taxonomy): Eukaryota > Metazoa > Chordata > Actinopteri > Perciformes > Cyclopteridae > Cyclopterus > Cyclopterus lumpus. The sequence continues at coordinate 11,655,925 of NC_046988.1, forward strand.
CCTCTGTGATGGAATACTGTCAGACGCAAGTAAAAAAGAAGAAAAAAAAAGAGGGCAAATCCAGTCTTGCATCTAACTTTGAGTTAGACTGCACACACACACACACACACACACACACACACACACACACGTACAGAGTCTGGTGTAGTGGACAAAGAGGAAGGAAAGAAAGTAGAAATGACTTTTGACGTCAAATCATTTTTATTTTTTACTGCAACTTCAGCAGCAGGAAAAGAGCTCAGTTTGGGTGTCGCAACTTCTTGTAAACGGCGCCAACATGACAGGATGCCCTAATATCTCGCTGTGCTGCTGCAGATGCTGCTTGTGTGGGAGTGTTTTTTTTCTACTCGTGGGCCAGGAGCACTAACAAGCAATTAGCCAACAGGAAGGGCGCTTGGTATTACAGGGGATAAAATCCAAAGCCTACAAAGTTTAAGACTACTCTGTTTTTTTTTTTGCTTGTTCTGGGAAGCAAAAGCCACCAATACAAAAGCAGCTCAGAATCATGTGGACTAATAACACTAACGTGGACAGATGGCAACATTTGGAAATGTCAGAACATGTAACACAGATGTGCATGCATGACCTTCAATGTCCCAATGAGAGTTTGGTAGATTTATTACAGATTACACTACAGTATGTGTGATGCAATAATAGTAGCAAAAACATGAACCCATCCATTTTTAAGTGCACATAAATGAGCTGCTGGCTGCTGACGTCTATTTGAATGGACCGTAAAAGTCAAGCTGCTCCTTAAAGCATTGCTGTCCCAACTACCGGGCCGGCCTGCAGCAGATAAACAGGAATGATCGCGTTCTTGACGTAAATAATGATTCACTGCCCTCGTGTTCTCCAATCGTACTCGACACGGCACCAATCAATCATACCTCATATGAAAATGCCCAAATACATACAAAGCTAATGCCATTCCCATCAATCTCAGCTGTGCTAGTTGAGTGCTAACTAGCACATTTTTAGTATGCAAACAAAATAAGCAGATATACAATGTTTATCATGTCAATCATCTTAACGCCAGCATATTAGCAGACCCTTAAGTGTAGGCTACCGAACATTCATGCATTTTCACATACTTGCACCTATGCATGCATCATAGGCTTGCAATTGTATATTGATGTCAGTCTTAACATAATCTTATTTATATATATATATATATATATATATATCGGCACTCGTGCAGTGCGTGTTTAGAGCGCAGCATTTTAATTGCCGTGTACTTTACGAAGGAAGGAGTCAGCCTCCCAGAGCTCTTAAGAAGACACCGACATTCTCTTAAGCAGACCAACCAGCCGGAACAGAAACCGCCTCGACAACGACACTTTGACAGATTGGCATACACGTAGGCGCATCGATTTTATATTAAGTTAGGTCATTATGAGTGGGGCAGACCATGATAGACGTCTACGCAAGCGCCGAAAACCGTGACAATTCAGCTTCACAGCGTTGGCATAACAGCAGGATCTTGGTCTTCTTCACTTTCTTCATTTTTATACTGTTAGCCGCAATAAGCAGTTAACTTCTTCAAGGTTTTTATGAATTTCTGGGCTCTTTTTTTTGTAGTAGTAAAAAGTATTGAAACTTGAAATTGATTAGATATCAGATTATAACCACATTGGTGTTCACATTATTCAGCATTAACGTTCTGCCTTCCGTTACCCAAAGCCTGAAGATATAATTGTTTCTGTAAACATATATGCATTGTAATATCACTTTTTGAAGCACACAAAAGGTTTTCTCAGGTTCGGATGTGGCCTAAGGGCTGTGCTTGATTATCACCGCCACACAATTTGCAAAAAAAAAACCAGAATTGTGAATGTTGAATCACCTTCATCAATGGGATTACAGATAAATGTGCGCTTTATTGCTTTTTGTAATTTTAATTACATGTCCCAGGGCTTTCTTAAGCATTTTGAGAAATGTGCTCCCCTGTGACCAACACAAGTCCATTAAACTGACACCGTCAGTGACAATGGAACACAAGAGTTTCCCTCACATTCATTTAATAAGGAAAAGTATCTTTAGTTTCCTTTCCTTTTCCAATAAAAGGACGGCTATTTAAAACCACAAGAACTCTGACCTTCCCCTCTCTGCCACAGTTATGAATCAGAAGAAAACATTTGCTGGAGGAGCTGGTGGGTTTATTCAAAAGGTTCAGAGAGAGTTACAGTAGTTCATACAGTATTTCTGAACTGCGTCTTCACATTCTGAGCTAGATAAAGAACGCTGGAAATCAAAGCTGATTAGAGCGACCTCTGAGACCGACACAACGCAACGCTCAGTACTGTGTACACACTCAACAGATAAACACTCCACTGGTTCGGGATGTCGGGGATCAAATAATAAGGTAAATAGACACAACAGCGGGGTTGGTGGAGGCTGCTGCACATCCCCATCCTGAGAGCGCATATATATATATATATAAAAACTCCAGTGACAATCATTGTCTGTTATTGTTATTGGATTCTGTTTCAGCTCTCGGCCTCAGGTATCATCCTGAGTTTCTTTAATGCCCCCACCACCCAGCAATGTAAACTGCAGTTTCCTTTTTATGTGGTCAGCCGGTTCAATTTATAAGCTCTGTCCACTCGGTCTTTTTAAAAGGAGACACGGGACAAAACCCAGATAATGGCAGTATAGACCACTCTCTGGTTTTATGGCATTTGGTGAATGTCTGGCCCCCCCCCCCCCGTCAGACAGAGGAAATCACTGGAGTATGCAGACGTACACTATTATTCCAAGTTGCACAGGAAACGGGGTCATGAGACTCTTTCAAAGCATACAAATGACCGGGTTACTTTAGAGAGAAAAAACGCCGGCCGAGATTTACATGTGCGCTTGATAAGTGCATCGTGACCAAGTGGTCCCGAGTCCCGGACGTCTCACTTCCTCCCCTCGGGCATCACTACGAGAAGCCGGTGGACATTGTACTTCAACCGGAGCCCTGTACAGATGCAGAGCTTGGCCTGACATTCTCAAAGAAGATCCCTGAAGGTCCGCGTAACCCGTTCCAGGTGAATGATTTGACATTTGAAAGAAAATGCCAGCGAGGAGGGAAAGTGGGCGCTACCGCTTAGTTACCCGAGCTTGTGTGCGGTTGAGGATCTTGGGAGAGCTTCTTCTTTGCATTCTGCGGAGGACACACAATCGAGTGCTGTGAGTCCCCCCCCCCCCGACTACTTTTTTTTAAACCTCTCCGGCCTCCAGATGAGCCGACTCGCCGTGTCAGAGCACCAAGCCCATCTGAAATGCTTTTATTTGACTTGACAGGAACCGGAGTGCCAACAGAGTCCAGAGACTACACTGTGTCAGCGGAACACAAACAGACTGTGGGAGAGATTTACTGTGCGAGGCACCCGCAGACCCCTGTGTTCACACTCTGCGATGGCCCTTTCTGAATCCCGCTCACAAACAAAGCAGAACAGAGAAAAGACATGTGTGATGATAGGAAGAAAAAAAACTTGGACACGGTGAAAGAAGAAATACCTTCTCCGATTTCCTGTACTTTGTTGCTAAACTGAGTTGTAAATGTCAAATAGCATGTTCGAGTATTTATATTTTGTAAGTCGCTCGGTTTTCTCTACCCAAAAGATATTAAAGAGCAGCTAAGCACTCCCTGAAGATCTAGTCTTTGTCTGACTTCCACTGGTTTAACGACTCACTTTTCCTCTAGTGATTAAGGTGTGTCAGTACACTGTGACATCATGGTTGGGTGTGGTGCTAGAGGACTTTAACTGATAACTTAATACCAGACTTGAATGTTTCGAGTTAATTTCACCTGACCACACCCATCTTTTTAAATCACTGTGATGTCATGGTGTACTGACACACCTCGGAGTGCACCTCTACATCATCGCAGGAAGGTGTGCCGTTAAACCAGTAGAGCCCAGCAAAAACAAGATCTTCAGCTGGTGTTGAGTTTAAATTTTACACAGGGAGACGTGTACATAAGTTTTTCCAAACAAATCAAATGTGATTTGGGATGACTAGATAACCACACCCACACTTGACTTTGTTAGCGCGTAAGTCGTAGCACCTAAGAGAAAGCATGGGTCAAAAGTGTGTCAGTTGGAAAACACTTATGTACGTTAAATCTAAATTTTGAATACAGCAATTACATCAAATTCCCCCAACCACACATTCACACGTCCCTTTACAGAAGCTGAAAGGCACTGACTGCCTTTTCTGTCTTTAAAAGACTTTTCAACTGGACAACCAAACGGAGAGCATTGCCATGCAGGTACAGCTGTCTCTACTCAATCAGGAAAGAAGTACAAGATACAAGGTCATCCCACTTCTCTCTAATTATAAACAGTTTTCCAGTCCAATCAATACTGCCCAACATGACTATATCAGAGAGGTCTCGTCCCCCAGTTGCTTGATAATTGGAGGCTGTTAGCATGGAGGACAGGACGTGGGCATCAATTGGCTCTGCTTCTGGCTTTTTGTGGAATGACACTGAGGCTGATTAGCATTCTACTAAAAGCTCAAGTGCACTTCCTCATTGTCCACTTTGGGAATTTTTATGAGGGAAATCATGGAGACAAAAAGTAAGAGCCTGCAGTGTTTCTGGAGAGTTGAGTTAAAACAACCGTCTTATGTCTTATTTGATGGTGTCTGAGTTACTAAACTACTTGGCCAAGACACATGGGTTGGAGAAGAGCTTATTCTTCAAGGGAGCAACCGATAGCTATTAATTTCACATTAGGTCAAATGTTCATCTTAATGTTAAGGATTAAGCTCTAAGTGGATTGAGGCTTTGTGCAACGCCAGCCCTTTCTTTGACTTTTCGTCACACTTTACAGACTTTATTGAATGTTCCCAGTTTCTAGATGACTCCACAACTTTAGAGATCATTTTGTTGTCGTTAGTCAACACATCCCCCCAGTGAGCCTCTGAGATATCTTAGTTTCTCTCACGTCGTAATGAGACTCCTACTGTAATTAGTGCCTCATAAGAGGCAAGTGTGCTCTAAAGGTCAACCAGTTAGCTACTAACGCAGACGGTGAACAAAAAACATTGTAGAGGGAAACACAGTATGTCTGCTAATCAGAGTGATTAAGGTGTGTAGACTGTGCCATTACATGACCTTAGTTTGTATATTATTGGAAATTACCTGGGTCTCTAAAACAAACCGTTTTAAAGTTGCCCTAAAATGCTGAAAACGTTTGTCTGGCAAACCTCATGACCATCGGTTTGAATACATCCCAAGGAATCACGGAGCACATAATCCTCTATTCCTCCCGCCCTTTCCATATTCCCCGTCGTTACACTTAGTCAGCTTTTGCCTTTTTTAAAAAGGCATAAATTAAAGACCGAAAAAATGTGAGTCTGTGATACAGTGGATACGTGACCTTGACATTCTCTTCCAGTGCTGTACTTAAAACACTTAAAAAGGACTTTTTCTATGCATCATAATTGAGCGAAAGAAGAACATTTCATGCCTTCAGTAAAAACGTCATTTTTTTTGTAGATAAAAGGAACACAAACGTTGTATCACTGCGATCCTATCTTTTAAATTACAGTTCCGTGAGAGCGTAATTACGGTCGCGTCGGACAACCTTTTGTGCAGAAGACACGGACTCTATCATCTTGTCCTTGAGGTCACTCTATCATCCACAACTGGACTTGCAAAGATGTACCCGATAAGAAGGACAACGGCGCACCTCGAGACAAATGTCATAAAGATAACTCGTGCTCCGGCGTAACAGCTCCGTCATGGCTGTACATGTCAACGGCTCTGGTTCATTAAGCGTCCAGATCTACCGCCAGTTACAATTTGATACGTTTTCCGCTTCTCAGATCGAGACACGTGCTCCCTGCAGAGGCGCCATCGTACAAGTGAAATGACGACGACGACGACGGTTCCTGCGGCCCTGCAGATTCATTACGGCCACCATCTTGTCAGGTCTCACTTTCCCGGAATTAATCCAAAGGGAACCGAATCCCCGTTCCTCCTCTTGGAGTTAATTGCAAATCATGGTGTCACTTTTCATGGTGCTGCAACCGTCCCATGAGAGCAGCTCGTCCAATTATCTGTTGGCTGGTGATTTATTTGGTCACTTCTTTTCTCCTTTCCGTCCCAATACTAGCATCCTTCATTCACACTCCCTCCTTGCCTCTTTCCCCATCGTTCTGCTCATCCTACATCCTCGCTCCTCTCATCTTCACGGCTCCCCTCTTCACTCCGTGTTTGCTCTCTGTCTCTCTGCAGAGCAGTAATGGTCTGGTTCACCAACGGCCGGGGCTCAATAATGAAGAGCTGCTGCCCTAGAAAAGCCATGTTAATGTTGACTCTGGGATCAGATTCTGCTCGAAGACACACAGCGGTGACAAATGAATGTGCCAGCTTGAGCCGACCGAGCCCAGTGACCAGCACATATAGATCAGAGGCTGTGACTGGGAGATGCTTTGCAGACCGCTTACATATACGTGAGAAAAAATACATTCAGATTTACTCCACTGGGAATGTTCAAATGAGCTGTTGACATATGCTCATAGTATAAATAACAAACCATATTAGGCATTCTGAGGCATGTGCAGTAGTACGATGTGGTAATAAACAGAAAAGTAGAGCTTCGGCTCCCCAATGTATTGGTCCATCCATCTTGTTGTCAACAGTATTGACAGGCTGTCTGCCTGCTCCTGCTCCACCACCCTGACCCCCCCCCCCCCCCCCCCCCCCCCCCCCCCCCCCCCCCCCCCCCCCCTAACCTCCTCGGTACAATCTGACAGCCAGAGATGTGCTCTGCTCACAGAGGTGTGTGTGTGCGTGCATCTTCCTGTCTGCCATTGTGGTTAGCTGCATTTACGTTTGCTGTGCCGGTGACCCCCCCGGCTGACGTACATGGGAGGAGTGGAGGAGTTTCCTCTGTCTGCCGTCGCCCCACGTTTCTCCTGTCGGCCTTGTGTCTGTCTGGAGCCCGTAGAGCAGCCATGCATGCCGTTCCTTCCATCCCAGAGATCGTCTCCGTCTGCTAAACCCACTCGTGCTCCCCAATAGCTCCATGTGTAATCTGTTATCGGTTTCAGTCCTGCAAACTACATTACGTCCGTTTGAAACGGTTCTCCTGAGGCCGAGCCCTAATGTAAAGCTCCACCATGTTGTTTTTACGTTGAAAAAAAAAAAGGATAAACCTTGCTTGTCTCCCGCGATAAAAGAATACAGAAACAATTTTTTTTTTTTTAAACGGCACTCGCAGCTGCAAAAGCTGCATCCGTCATGCAAAGATCATCCCCACCCGGGCCCTTTTGAAGTGATGGCTTGGATCTGGCCAGGCAACATGGCTTCATCCACACAACTTTCTCCACACAAAGACACCAGTGTGAACCGGTTCTCTGCCGCGCAGCCGCTTAATAAAACAACGCATCAAACTCCCCAACACATGAGGGATGTGAAATGTTATGAGACCAGGTGTAACACAGCCAAGTCAATCAATTTACAATTAAGCCGTGCTCCTCAGTCATCCATAATTCTTTTAGCAGGCAAGTGGCGTTTTAATCTTTTCATACAGGAGGTGTGCTTAAACCCATGCACACTCTTTGCAAAATGTCAACGGGCGCGGGAGAAATTTAATTAAAAGCAACAATGTGTCTGATGGATGTTGCTGGAATTTTCCCAGTGAAAAGTACAGTTAATTAAAATTTAATTTAATCAATGCATTCAAATCAGGATTGCATGTCCACTGACAACCGTACCGCTCATTTACAGCTCAAAAACTCTGGATCTGTAGCGTCCTTTTACTTCCCGATATGAAGAATGCATTTCTCAATCTCTCCAACAAAAACCCGAGCAACTATTACTGGTATCAGACTCTATTGTCATTCCCAAATCCTAGGACGGGTCACAGGAGTTTTTATTAGGGAAGCCAAATACATTTTCACAATTTATTCCATCATCTTTTATTTCCCATTCATATCTGCAGTACAGCTTTGGGCCACAAGAGGCAGCCTGAATTGTTGTATTGTGATAATTAAAGCCTAATTATAACATTCTAATATGAAAGGCTAGTGTCTGCTAATTTAGCCTAAAGTATTTAACATGTGTATATGTTTGCAATAACATGTGCAGAAAAATCAGTTGTGCTGTTTATATATATATATATATATCTTTTGAAATGGCTGGTTAACCTAGATCATATATGGTGATGCGGAAATCCCCTCTTGGCATGATTCATATATTGTGAATAGGGAATAGTTTTAAGATGGATTTTCATTTCATAAAAAGAGGGAAACAAAGTGTGGTAAAAACCAAAATGCTGTTCATATATTTAACTTTGTTCTGAGGTTGCTTCCCTTTTTTTTAAATTCTTTTGGTTGTTTTTGTTGGAAAGGAAATTGCAGAGAGATTGCCACAGATGGACAGTGAAGCATAACTCTACTCTCGGGAGATAAGGAGGACTCGCTTCTCAAGTAAAAGCTGCCAGCTTGCTTTAGCACGGAGAAGGTGATTGAGCATGTCTGGTGGCTACTTACACCTCGGTCTTGCCATCTTCCTCGATGTGGCGATTGATTAAGCTGTCCCCACGTTTTTTATTGGCCCCCGTGCCCGATCCTGGGGCCGAACTACACCTGCACGGGCCTGTCAGCAACTGAAGTTATGACATCATGAGGCCCCTCATAAGGCACCTCCATTGTTTTGAAATGAAGGCACATCAATTCCATGGGCTCCACTGCCCAGCGGATGATTTGTAGTTGCTATTATCCCCTGAAATCGCTCCGGAAAATAGCTGCAGTGTGAAGACAGGCGGGGGGGGTGCTCTCATGGAAATGGTTCATTGATTGTGTATGAAACAAATAAATAAATGGACATGTTACCAAAAAGAAAATGTAATTTCAGAGTTTCTTTTGGAAACATGAAAGCACTTCATAAATACGACATCCAGCAAACACTAACAGATTTATGGCAGAAAAGACGAAGAGGCGGAGGAGGACGTAGAAAGAGTGAGCAGCAAGAAGGAGGCAAAGAGTGACCAATAACCTAGTTACAAAAAAATCAGCATGCAAGCGGCTTCATCTTTTTTCTTCACAGGTCCCGCAGACTGCCGTCCAGCTGACTGCGGACACGTCTTCGTCTCCGAGCTTCACTAATTCATTATGAAACCATCCGAGAGCCAGAACGCTGCGTCGTTACAACCGCCAATCGGAGCGATTAGAAAAGTGCTGACCCGTTTGAAATAAATCCTTTTCAAAACGCGACCCAAAGCAACATGCAATCTCGTTTGGTAAATTCACTTCACTTGACGTGAGCGCTTCAATTTTGTCTGAAGATGCCACCGACTTAGCTACAAAATACGCAGATAACTGATAAGGAAATGCTCAATCCATTGAACCCGCTCGCCGTCGGTTTTCTTTACACGAGTTTATCCTCTTTTTTTTTTTTTTTTTTTTTACTCAAAAAGCCTTGCGGTAAACAGCAAATGTGAATCTGCGTGGTTTTCATAAGGCCAGCTGCCTGAACACAATGCGTCGTCAAATGTTAAAGTTATCAGTGGAGTGCAGAAGTGAAGGCTTTCCACACCTGAACAGAAGCATTTCCATCTCCTCTAGGGCAGCTCGCAGCCATTCTGCTGGACTGAGATAAAACACAGCACACGCGTACAAAATATAAAAGTTCAATAATCAATTACCGAAGAAATAACTACCGTATTTTCCGCACTATAAGACGCGCTTAAAAGCCTTTAATTTTCTCAAAAAACGACAGTGAGCCTTATAATCTGGAGCGCCTTATATATTAATTAATTCTGGTTGTGCTTACTGACCTTGAAGCGATTTTGTGTGGTACACGGCGCTCTGTCAAAATGTTTTAGTACGACTTTGGTAAACTACAAAGCCGCACCGCTTGCAGCATTATGGTGCGTTCACACCAAACGGCTTTATAACTCGCGTCAGTTTATTCGCCAGTCAAGTTGTGTTGATTTGTGTCTTTCGCAACCAGTTGCGAAAAGAGGGTGTGGCTTATCTCCGTGGCTTGTCTCGGTAAAAACAGTTATAATTTCCTCCATCCACCACGGTCGAAATAACCACTAGTTCTGCTTTATACTTGTTGTGGACATCCCATAAACGTCGGAACATCTAACGCCCTGGTGTTTGGGTTCATAACATCACCCGTAGGCTCACACAGCTCGGGGAGTTTCACCGACTCAGTCTCGATAACTTCCGCTTCCAGCGCTACCAGAGCAGCAGCAGCCCAACGGGCGGAGCATCTTAACGCTGATTGGCTGGAGGGTTGCGAAACTTTTGCAACTCGCGTTGGAAGTTGAAATATTTCAACTCTGGCGAAATTTCGCAACGAGCGAAACGCGTCTATCGCAACGCCCGGCGAATTTCAACCAAACGCGAAAAATTCGCAACGCGTTTGGTGTGAACGCCCCTTTACGGCTACCGTAGTCAGGAGCGACGCAGAGTAATACATACTGTGCTTCGCCATAATATTACAGTGTGTGTGTGTGTGTATAAGGACCCCACAATGGCACCTGTCAAGAGACACGCTTACGACGCGGACTTCAAACTCAAGGCTATCAGTCACGCAGCAGAACATGGGAATAGAGCCGCTGCGAGATAATTCAACATTAATGAATCAATGGTACGGAAGTGGAGGAAGCAAGAAGATGACCTGCGCCAAGTAAAGAAGACCACAGAGTTATGCTAACGTTTGATTTAGCGGTATCAGACTGTTTTTTTTTACGTGTTACAACTGAACAAGGTTGGGAGTTATTGTGAATACGCTCATTAACATTTGAACACGGTTGGGAGTTATTGTGAATACGTTTAATAAAGTTTGACTGACTGACGGTTTTGTTTCGCTTAATTGACAGTGCGCTTTATAATCCAGTGCGCCCTATAATCCAGTGCGCCCTATAATTCGGAAAATACGGTAGGTATGAATGGAGAGCAGACTGCAGAGGCTGGAGAGGAATGCCAGATGGTTTGCAGGAGGGATTTAGGAGATGACTCGCGAAGTTGTATGTCAATATTTTCAAAAAAAAGACAAATGTTTCATCCTGGTTTTTATTCATTGTTAAATGTGTGCAGTGAATATGTGCAGCCTTGAGCCATTTTTCATAATTATGAAGTAAAATTGTCTGCAAATGGGAGAAATTATTCTAATCCATTTCAGACACTATCATATGTACACATTCCCCCGACATAAAATATTTATAGAGATATTATAGTTTTTACATGCAAATTTCAATAAGACAAGACAAATATCTGCAATATCAATACATATGGGTCCAGCCAGTCGCCATCAAGATTATTGTTTAATCAATGCGCGGTGGAAATTCATCTTATCTCCTTGTAAAGGTTATTTTTGATATTTTGATTAGCTGTAATAAAGCTAAGCTTTATTTTTTTCTTCCTTTGGGATTTCCGCTTTATTAGCTAGTGAGTGCGAGAAGAAATGACATGGGGTAAAAGGACCAGAACCTGAACCCTGACCACTGCGATAAGGACCCTTTGAGGAACATTTATGTCATTTTTAGTGTCTGTACGTCACATGATGCATAAGGAACATAGTAAACATACTTTTTTTTACCTAAATTTAAAAAATGGTGTTGCATGGTGTGGCATTTGAAAGGTTCTAGTATTTATTCTACTGGCCATCTGTTTGAAAAAAAAAAAGGTTGGATTGTAAGTCTATGAGAAAATGACCCTACTTCTCATTTCATCCATTATCTCAGTAAACATGCATTTATGATCTCAATTGCTAGTTTAAAGTCTTCAGCATGATGTTCATTGGGTAAATTATGGTTCTATCTCGAGAAAAATGGACCATAAAGCCGGGTATGCTTTAGGGCGGGGCTAATTTGTGATTGACAGGTCGCTACTACGGTCGGCACTTTGTTGTCCGTCGTCTCGTCTTAGAATTTTAACCATTTCAGTGAGTTTTCAGTTCATGAATGTTATTGTGACATTATGGTTACAAAAATCAAGATGGCGACGTCCCGGAATCAAGATGGCGACGATCAAAAAAAGGTTTGCGAGGCGTCAAATCTGTTGTCCACAAACCAATTGGTGAAGTCATAGTAACTATTTCTACTTCTTAGATAGTGTCTTTCCCCTACAATACCACCATGCATGTCCCTTTAGCAGAGACGAGTATAGATGAGATCACATTGTTTATATATTCTTCAGAGTCCAAAATATTTTTTCCTTGTTATGTAAGATTTTGGAGCACGACATAGGCAGTGATTTCCAGTGTAAAAGCATTTTTTCATTAGCACGGATTCGAAAAGGCTGATATGATTCATGAACATGCAGCTGGCAGAGCGCAGACTAAATTGGCCTGCTTTGAACATTTTTGTGGTCTTTTTTTTTTCTTTTTTTTTATCAAAACTTATTTGAGAACTATTTGTGAACAAAACATAAATGTCAAGTAAATACTTTTCCATCTGCAGATGTGATCACACACGCACACAGACGTGTGTTTTTTTGTTCCACCTGTTCTTCATTTTCACACTGACAGCCGAACACAATGAACACATATTTGTTCAGCATCAATCCAGAAAAGAAAATCCAACACATTATTATGTCGTTGGCAGCGATATCAAAAGAGACTTCTCAGAGATTCTCACGTCTGGTAGCGGCCTGGTGAGGGAAAACATGCTCCTCCGAGTGCAGTGAAGCCTCAAGCTCATTACAATATCATTATAATCAGATGGTATATGCACGGGCCTCATACTGTGTCATTCAAATTAATTAATAACTAATATTGATGATTTTTTTTTCTCCTTCATTTTAAAATGTCCTGATTATGTAGCTGCGATCTTATATTGTTATTGAAAAATTCAAACAAATACTTAATGAAGCAAACTGATGACTAAATAAACAAAGAAACAAATGTTTGACCTTCAGAGATTCAATTCGGCACAAATAATAAAGAACGAGGATGCAGGAACACGTTCACAACGCTGCCTGTGACATGTTGATTCATGAGCCCCAAACAAATAATGCCACGGTATTATTTTTATTTATTAGTTTATTACTGCGCCAAAGGCATGTAAGCGGATGTTCAATGTTGCAACTGGTTTGGGAGTCAATTTTAACTACGTTATATGGTCTTAAACTTTGTATTTAAAATCTCAATAATCAAAGTAACTACAGTGGTGAAAGTTGAGTTCTTTTAGAGCTTGTATAAAATCTGATGGTCTATAAATGTTTAGTTGCGATATGCCAATGTAGTGTTTCTGTAATAAGAAGGGGTGTGGACTCGAGTCAGACGTGAGTCAACCATTGGATGACTTTAAACTTTAAACTAAATAAAAACGATTTTTACACCAATGACTTGTGAATTCACGTGGACCGAGCACATAGATTAAGTGTTCCACGTATCAACTTATTTACCTTAATTTTTTTTAATAAACTAACATTATTCATTCCCAGCAAGTTGACACCCAATTACTCCGATCTCTTATTTTACGAGTAAGTTTTAACAAACCTCTTTGACCAACAGATTGCCAATTTTCAAAAGCATACATTTTTTCGGCTAAATTAAATGCGTTATTACTCTGTTGGTGAAATGGCATCGCATTTCACAAAGAGCGTTTTATGACTTTCGGACTTGAGTGTAAACACTCGAGACTTAATAACTCGGTCCCACCTCTGATAATAATTTAATTCTGGCTCATGCAAATGCCTCAACATTGTCCTGAAGCTCGGTACTTGAGTTACAGTTTACAGATTCAACAGATTGATTGGTACGGATAACAAAAATCCGTTGGCGGTTTTCTCTAATTACCGCCGTTAGCTCCGAGTGTGTCGGGACGCGGACTGGCGGATGGCAGACGGCGGCGCGCCATGCTAAATATACTTCTCTAATAACGGGAGCCTTCTGCCCCGAGGTAAAACAGATCCACTAATCACTCCCTTTGTGTGGTTTGGGTTTTTGCATTCATCTGAGCGCCACCCGGAGAGCGATGGACGTCAGGGTTTGCATCTCTGCCGCACCCCCCCCCCCCCCCCCCCCCCTCCCCTCCCCCCCCCCCCCCCAAGCCGGATTGAATGACGCTTGTTCACGCTTGTGTACCGACTTGTTTCTCGATCGATCAGAGCAGGCAGTTTAAAATTGAAAAACATTCACCAGCGTGGAGATCCCTCATGTATATATCGGGAGTCCAGATATATGTTCTCGGGAGATGCGGCGTCTGTGTAAGATTGATGCGTCGGCCTGTAAATAGGCTGACGGACAACCTTTCAGACGGTTACATAATCGAGCCTTTTCATCCAGACACATGCCCCACCCCCCCCCCCCCGTGCTGGGATGTTGCATGAGAGCAGATAATGAAGAGACAGTGTAGATGTCCAATGAGATCTATGACCAGGTTCACACTTGGAGAAGAAACCCCTCCCTCCTGCCCAGCGTAATGCCGATGTTGCAATAAAGCAGCAGCCCACACTCGAAGGGAGGACCCGGTAGTTGCATCCAGGGGACACCAAGTACTAGGAAATTGCATTATGACCGTTCCCCTTGGAGTATTTAAAAAATGGAAACACTGAAAGGCTTGTTTTTATTGCTCGTGCTTTGGACGAGGTCTTTTCCAAAGCGCTTCCGACAGGCCGCGGCGGTGTGAACACGTTTTCCTTGCAGAAGTCATCAGACATAAAACGGCAGTTTTACAAGAGGAGATTGTAGTCAGTGAAAGTGTGACACAAATGGGGATTAGAGTGCGTTGCTGTGCAGAAGTAAGCCCGCAAGTCAACCATAATCATAATGAGAGTATAGGACTATTTGAAGAGCCCTGAAATGGCTGCAGTCTCTCCGTCTGCTGTCTCACTGTTTGTTGTCACACGAGACAAAGAAAAGCAGCGAATCCTCACAACTAAGCAGCATTTTTGTGATGAATCGATTCAATAGAACAGTGTATTAATGAAGCCATCTATTTAAATATAACTTCTCCAGCCATTCGCAAACAAAAAGACGGAAACATAAAGGAGGAAGAAAGATTATCAAAGTAGATTCAAATAATAAAAACTATTCCACTAATTGCAACTCGACACAGATGGGGATTGCGGCCGCTGATGGCACCTTGAACTGTGCAGCACTAGCCCCCCACCCCCCGTCTTGCATCCATGCCCATAATGGATTGCAACTATCCACGTGGAAAGTTTAAAAGTGCACAAGTCCAATGTCAGTTGTGAGCGTGAGAGAAGCCGGTTGGGACCACACACACACACACACACGCTAGGTAGATTGGGGTCCAGACCAATCCGAGCCCGGCCTATAAAAAACAAACTAAATGGATCTCAGGCTCATTTAACTTCTTTCCTTTCACTGTGCCAAAGCACGCCTCCATAAATGCGTGCACAGCAGCACCAAGACGCTGTATACTCAGAGCGGTCAGGGGTGCATTTCGGAATGTTTGGAGAATAGCCTTAATGGTGGTCTTATTTGTACAGGTTCACCCTTTTTTTGTGAATTTGCCCCAGAATGTAAACAGGACTTTGTTTTTTTTAAAAAGAACATTTTGTGACGCGTTTGCCCCAATTGAGAAGGTCGGCAGCCCGTCACAGCGAGCTACGGTGGTTGCTAGTTGCTCATCCAAACTCATCTCCATCTTGTTGCCATCATTTTGATTAACAGTCTCCCCAAAATGAGCATACAAGCAGCTTTTGAAATGTCCATTTGGATGCACAGTGGTTATTTTCACAGATTCTCTTGTCGTTATTACTCACCGATCGCTGATGCACAATCAATTTAAAAGATCTCCCACTCGGTGTGTTTCACACCATTCAACACCCACAGGTTGCCAATCTTCTGAACATTAACTGATATTGACTGTCAACCGAGACGAGCTGCCATCAAAAAAAATGTAAGCTCCAAACCATTATATCGCTATTCCGGCTGAATACGGCAAACATCTAGGAGATAAGATCAGGCAGACTATCCTGTTGTGTACCAACACATATTTACACAATTGTTATTTACACAGTAGTGTAATGAGATGTAAATGTGATTGAATTGGCAGCCCGGCCCGCTCGAAGGGATCTAATGAGATATGCATCGTGACGGTATCGGAATACAGGTGTGAAAACAGAGGCGCAGAGAACACAGTCTGATTGCACACACACACACAGACACACACACACACACACACACACACACACAATAATTGGGTTCAGATTGTTGATCTGAGCTCAGAGAGGGTCGGGGAGCAGAGAGCCATCATGGTGACCAGCCCGACAGTCATCTCTCAGCCGCCTTGGACACATTTTTCCGAGCAGTTCAACGAGCATGTACCAAATGTCTCGCGCTCCTCGGGGGATGACAGCCTGCTGTTCGGGTCGCTCACTATATTTAATAAAAGAGACCCCGCAGCCCAGAAGGTCGAAGGTCATTCTCCGGAGATGAAGGCGATAGAGTGTGGATGAAGACAGCCTTGCCGGTCAAGGGAGAACACTGTTCCTTGTAACCTTGACGACTCACACACACACACACACACACACACACACACACACACACACACACACACACACACACACACACACACACACACACACACACACACACACTGCGAGTCCGCTGCTCGGAGCAGCAAATAAAGTTATCTTTGGTCATGCCACTCTACTGACAAACATCATGCAGCATATGTAATCTATACATCTTGAGCTTTAGTGCACATTTTATTCAGAGCGCTCGGATTTGCCTCGGGGCGAGGGAGATTGCAATCCACGTCCAAGGCCGCCTATTCGATATTTTTCAAACCCTTATCAATTTTATGAATAATCTTAATCATCTTATAACACACAATTGCCGGCGGCCTTCGAATCCTCTTCCGACATGATTAGAGAACATTGAAGTTCACTCGTGTTTATGCCACGTCTGATCAGACAGAAATTAGCATAATTTAAATGAAATGGAGCACCAGACAGAGACGAAGATCACGAGGCCGGTTTTCCACCACGCGGGTCAATCTTTTGGACGTGTCTGACAATATGGGACCACAGCGGTGTTCCAGCCCTCACTGGAGCCCCCGCTGGCGGTGTTTTGCATTCTGTCCAACCGACCCTCACTTCTTTTCAAGGCAGCAGCGCTGCGATCTCTCCGCCGTCTTCGCGCTCTGTGATTAGTCATAACAGTGAGTGGCGGTGCCGCAGATAGCGGTGGCTAATTTGTCCACGCAAGTGACATGCCATAAACACACGTTGTTGTTATCATCACGCTACATCTCCCTCTCCCCCCCGCCCTCCCCTCCCCTCCGGCACAGCCTGACTTAGTGTACTAAACACTGGCGCCTCGGGGCTTAACCCTTTATCAGCTGCTCCCATCTTTCCCTCAACTTCTTCTTCAGCTCAAACATCTTTGTCCGCGTGCGGTTCAAAAGCAGGTGTGACATCGCTTCACTCCTGCTCTTCAAATGCTAAAAAAAAAATTAAAAAAAATACATAAACAGCGGCGTGTTGAGAGTGAAGAGATTTCTAAACTGCTGCGGCTCCTGCAAGGTGCTCCGTTTTGAGATTTGCATTTAAACATGAGTTGTGCCTGCATCTGGAAATATGACTGAGTGCTGCAGATAATGGTCTCGGGAGGGCTGTGGCTTTACCATACAGGGAGCGCACATATATGTAGTGAAATCAGGGGTCCCAATGTGCACATTATGTATATTGGGAGTTACAGGGCGACGACTGTAATCTACAGAGTCAGGACATCCAACGTCAACATGCGGTGTCCATACAGGAAATGATGTGCTCTTAAAATTGATCTCATTCCATGACTGAAGCAAAAAGATGCTCCAACTTCTGAAAAGTGTGACTTTTCATGGCATTGGATTGTCATTCGTGTCCCATTCCGACATGAAATATTGTGTTTTATTTAAGCGAAACAAAAATGATCACAATCATTCCCATCATATTTTAAAAAGACCACACGTGACACTTGTTGTCGTATTGTTGTTTGTATGGATGAACGTCAGAGAGACAGTGAGTTACTGTGTGAGCTTTAGAGGTGCTGGTAGATGGAGTTTGTTACATTCAGACAGGCACAGGTATTTTAGAAAAACGTTTTTTTCGGGGATGACTTGAATGTAGCACACTGCTCATCCACATTTACGTTTTCTCTCTCTCTCTTTTCTTTTTTTAACAGTGGCCATGGCTATTAACCATGAAGCTGGAGCCAGACACGCCCGTCGCTTCCTTCCGTCAAAAAGAGCCTCTCCGGTGCTGCATTGAACACACACATGCGGGAAAAGCCAAACGGACTGCTTAACGCCTGCTGTGAGTGCTCACACACGCTGACACGCGATCGCTATAGTGTGCGTTTACTCCCAACATTCACGCTCAGGTCAAACCCCGAAAGAGTTAAACTCACCCCCCCCCCACCCCAGCTCAGAGTTACGAATGACTCTCTTCAAAGATTTCAACATGGCTCACATTTTTACACTTATTTAATTACTCATTTGATTTGACCCTGCAACATTTTTTAATGCACACCTGCTCTAGAGCAGAATCATGTATTCATAATCTAAATGGCATCAATCATCATCATTCATGTGAAATGTGTCTTGAATAATAATTTGTTGAATGCGCGGTACACGGCCACAATCTATCCAATATTATTTGGAGTGCAACCAGCAATTTTATCCTCGTGTCCTTGGATGACAACCACAGCATGCATCTGAACCGGGGGAGGGGGGGCATCAACTCAAGGTGTGTGTGTGTGTGTGGGGGGGATGGGGGGGCGACTGAAGGTTTCTTAAAAATTACGAGGGGGCCATTTAAAAAAAAAAAAAAGAAAAGAAGACAAACCCAATGATTTAACCATGCCACAGCCTCAGAAAGTCACATAATGACAGCAACATGTATCGGAGCGCTACATTCTTTCTAATTTGTGAACCGAACATCTGTCAAAGTAAGCAGAGAGAGGCGCGTAGAAATGTAAGTTTGCAGCTGGTCTCTCTCTACCTCTCTCTGAAAAGCAAGTCTGAAAACAAACAAAAAGAAACCGAAAGTAAGTGACTTGTTCTTTTGTCTTCTGCTGGCTTCATCTTTGCAATGCTTAATCATGCACACATGTTAATTCAGCTAATAGCGTCTATTTACCAACACTGTTGATGAGGACGCACGTGATTTGGAGCATTGCAGTACAAAATTTGAGAGCAAAAAAAAAAAGATCCACCCCCGCCCCCCTCTCTCAGCTCTGTGTCCTTGGATCATTATGACAGAATGTGTCTGTGGCATCAACAAGACCGTGTGCTACTTCAATAGATACAAAAGAGCTCTTGTGCCCCTGCTGAGAGTTTTATGCCACGGTAACACGGAGACCTTGAACAGGCAAAGAGTGGAGGCTTTTTTTTTTTAGCACCAGGTGGGCGGGGTTTAAAGCATGATCAAGATTCTGATCTCCTCAGGTAAGTCGTCATTCATGGCAATGCATATTCAATTTAGCTACGATATTTAGCCGTAGGAGCTAGCATAGCTGCCTTGTAGGTCCATCAGTCTCTTGGTCCACCATCTAGTCCCCTTTTGTCCAGTACTTTGCTTTGAGATGAATTGGTCGATGTCCACTAGAACTTACACTGCGATCATATGGGCGTTTATTTTAGAGGTGATGGCTCTGTTGTGTACATCCGACTTTTCAACAGGCCATCGGATCAGGTGTCACACTGTCATGCCGGACTATCTATGCAGACAAAGAGGACGCCATGTAAAGCAATGTGCGAGCACTTATCAACAACCTCACTTCACTGCGGGAAGTGTGCGTGGATATTATCAGCAGACATGTCAGCTGCACGTACACACACACACACACACACACACACACACACTGTTTGATGCCGTTCCACCAACAACACTGTCAAGAGCGCTGCCTCTTCATCACAGCGATGCTGTCCAGAACCATATCTCAAATGGAGATGCGGCTCTTTCATTTCACCGAGATTGAGATTGTGTGTGTGTGTGTGTGTGTGGGAAAAAAAGCATTTGCCTGCATATGTGTCCCCCATTTGCATGAGAGTTCATGTCTCTCTGTGTGTGTGTGTGTGTGTGTGTGTGTGTGTGTCCGCACGTTCAGCCGCTCTACTTTTTTCTCTTAGTGTGTGATTGCGCTCATAACTCCCCCCCAAAGGACTGTCGGGTCAGTTCCGTGTCAAGCCAGCCAAATCTCCCTGGCACAGATTAACGTGAGAGGGTAGCGGCAGCCTTTTGAGGGCCAGCGTCGTGGGAGCAGACGCACCAATTAGGAACCGGCCACCCGGCCCCACGCTCACCCCGGCTGGCTCGAGATAACAGAGTCGAAATACCCACTCATAACTTGTTAGCTTCTACATATGCAACACAGTGCCAAACATCATCCATCAGCTGCAACAGGGGGCCTGAGTGTGCTGCTAGAAGTGTCAAATATGCATGAGGGAGCGGAGGTCCGCGTCCCATAATCCTCTGGGCAATTAATAGAATCGTTTTCCACAGCACGCATCAAACCTCTCCCCGGGCTCGCTGAATTTTTTAGATGGACTAATTTACAGGTACGTTGCTTTTATGGATTGGAGCCATCGGGAAGCCGACGGCAGGCCATACATCGAGGATCGTCCGCAATGATTTATGGGGCTCCTCCGGGCAAGGCATTCACGGTGGAAAACTCTGCTGCAAAAGCTGTGTTTTATAGATAAAAACAAGTTCCGTTCTGCCGATCGTATTGAAATGCAAACGGAGTTGTGATTCGGAGCCCGATTTTGCTGAATTATATTACGCTCAGCCCTGCACGTGAGTTGTTGTTTTTAGATGAAATGAATTAAACATTTGCGTCCGCACACAAGCGGGGGCTATTTGTCGACTTGACCGTCGGATAATTCCATCTCTTCTTTTACACATCCAGCTGTTTTCATTACATCACTGCTCCTGCAGAGTGCGTCGCCGTCTTCGGTATATTGTAAAGCTTTTCATTCCGCCTTACTTTTTGTTGTTGTTGTTGTTGTTGTTGTTGCTTCTGCAGATGTTTTTAGCCTCCAGTCAGATATTGAGTGAAATTTTCAGCCGAGTGTGGGGGGCAGGGGGGAGGGCTGATATTCAGAGGCATTCGGTCGGTGCGGAAGCGGTATCGATTGCACTTAAAGTGACAAGATTGAGGAGGCCCACTTTGACACATTATCCCTATTGCCGGCAACAGGCCGAGTGCGGACCAGAGGAGCAGCGGCGATCGATTCATGCGATCATGAATGGCTCGAGTCCCAATGAATCAGTCGGCCCAACACTGCTTGGAAAATTAGTCACCAATTTTTCACAGCGCTGTGGTGATGTAAGGACCGACGGCCGGTTTGATTTAAGAGGACAAGTAAATACCGTGGTAGTGAATAGGCCTCGTGCACATTCTGATAAAGCTGAAAAAGTCCTCGCAGCTCCGACAATAATAAGCCAGCGGATAAAGCGCGCGGAATGGTGGCATATCTAAGAAGGCAGGTATTACGGGCAGCCGGTTCAGTCATCGAAGGGATTTTATTTTTCTTGTGCATAATTCACTGGCAAGGCATGAAGCTGATATAGCCTCTCCCACTCTTCTGATCATCCATCAGGTGAAATTGCTTTCTTCTAACATTAGCCTGCCGATGAATAATAACAAATGTAGCCATGCAGAGCGACACGCGATTACAGAGTAATAATGCCCCCGAGGTCGGTGGATCGTGACCTCAGCCGGAGCGGCTTGTTCGAAGGAGTCGCATTAGATGAAGAGTCACCGGGCAACGGCTCATCCGGCGTCAGGTGCGTCGCGCGTCTGTCATTTAAGATCAGTTGTAACGAATTTCGTAAACCGCGATGTTCTTAAAAGAAAACCCTCGAGGACCAAAGAGAGAACTGTTCCAACAGCGTGATTGAAAACGTCCGCATCTCCTTCGTTTCTGGCCACTGCTCAAAAACATCCCCTTCGCACGACCGTTCGGGAGCTGTTTCGAGCCCCCACATTCGCAGTGATTGATATTGTGGAAATCCATCACTAGAATCTTCCAGGAAATTGCACGGACGTTTGTTTTTTTCTCCAGAGGTCCAATCGAGATACGGGCGCGCTCGTACATTCTGAGCACGGGGGTGAGTTAAGATGTAGGTGAGGCAAGAGCGATGGAGGAAAGATCTGCGCGGCTCACGATGGATATTTGGTGTTTTGAAGGAGAGGGAAAGCGCACAATAAATAAGTAAACAACGGGATAAAGTAATTAAATGGAGGGGGAAAAAATAGTTTTGACATGCTTCAGCGATCTCAGTCTCTTCCATCCCAGTGTTCCCCTTCCTGCGGGTCGCCTGCAGGTCTCTGATTCCATGTGCTGCGAAGGCAATTACCTGTGAAAATAAGAGAGAAAGCTGGTTGCAGGTGATTAACACTTAATAAATGATAAGCACCTACTGGATTACGAAGCTGACACGGAAAGACAAATGTTCAATACATAGGAAAAAAAATCATTTCTGTAATTAAGCGTGGCGCTTTATCTGTATTCGGGCTTTATTTCATTCCTGTTTTTCCGTATTAAGGCATTTATTCAAACCACCACATTTTTGCCCTCACCTAATATCATCTTCAGAGATAGAATTTTTTTTTCTTTGCTCAGCAAGTGTCATAACAGGAGGCTCTGCACAGGCAAACACAGCATGGCATATCCTCACAGCAAGTGTTTATGCATGGGGGGGGGGGAATCTAGATGGTATTGTTCTTTCCAGGGAAGGACTCAAAGGATGTTTTAATGATGGAGCTTGGGGAACGCAGTGGCTGTCGGAGCAGAAGGAGCGATACACTGCGTTTCTGATTTAGACACTGAATTATTGAAAGAGGAGATCCGTGCTCTGGTAATATGGCTCACAGTATTTCAATTGGGTTAATTACAGTTATTTTATGTTAGGACTTTTAGCTTCCGGGTTTTGGTTTGAGGTCCAACTCGGGGAAGAAGGCAAACGTGCACAAAGCTGCACAGTGTTTCATGCACTTTGCATTTAAAAAGTCCTTCACCCTGAAGACCAGAGCTCAGCTTATGTCCACTATTGCCAGCGAGATTGAAACAATTGGCTGAGAGGCATTTTCCTGCTTGATAAGTTCGATGTGACAGCCGACTCTGCTCGGCCTTGGGTAGCTGCGTGCGTACGTGCTTTTGAGCAAATAATGCAATGATGTGCAAATATATTCTATCAACTTTGTTCTGCATACAGTTCAATCATTGATATGTGTTACCTACATTTTTCTCTCGGCTCCTAATCAAAAACGCAGGAGGCGATTGGGAATTTATGTGCATACATAACATCTTTAATATCGCAAGTGTGAGTTTCTCTGTCACGGTAATATATTTTAATCATCTCATGATTTCGAATGAGCAGTTTTTTTTCTTCTTTTTCTTCTTTCCAGCCGGGTGGGATTAGCGATGCTCGGCTAAATGTGTGCGGTGTAGCTAAACGGTGTGTGTCACCACCTGCGTGCGATGAGCATCTGACCCTGTGTGGATCATCTGCCTTCTTGCTTTTAATTAAGTCGCAAATGTCAACATGTGAACCATTCTCTTCCGTGTGAAGCCTGTCTGTGGTATTTGCCGTTTTGCTCTGCCTGCACGAAGACTGCTGTTCATCTTTTGTCACATGTTGACTCGCCGGACAATTAGGGAATGTGAATGACTCAAAAGGCTGGGCCAAGAATAGCCGACCGAGGCGGTTCTCACTTCCTGACCTCCATTCCAACAGAGGCCGGAGATATGCGTCCCGGCAACCACCAATTAAGGCCACATATCCTTCACATGAGGGCTATTGCTTAATCAAAGCTCTGAAAATAATGAGCTAAAGTAAACAGTAATTACTGGAACCAGGTCATTGATTACAGTTCTGTTTTCCGACTGGCCCCGTGGGATTTCTAGGCAAGGGAACATCTCCAAACATCAGCTTGATAGCAACATGTGACCTTATTGCTTTCAATAAAATCCATTCATGTTGCTGAATTTGCATCAAGTATTATTCATACCGCTTTCAACCCAACACATGTTACCAAAATCCAGCTATGTTCAGCCATTGAGATTGACGACAGCTCCCTCCCCACTAAACAGATTCATTCTCCACCATTTATTTGGTGCGAGATGATGAATCGAAGGAGTCCCGTATTGGCAGCGTGAATTATCCATGTTGTATAGATTTGCCCTCGTTGTGTTCATGTGAATATTCTAGGGTTGTATGAGACTCTACTAAACACCAAAATGGCAGCAGTCAAGGTTTGTCCAAGTATTTGAAATGACCTCTGTTCTCGCAGACTCCTGGGTTATCATACACGAGTAGCTTAGGTGGAAGTAGCATGACATTAAAACCACTACAAAACTCTGGTCTTGGTGCATTGAGACTGAATATGAAATATTTTCACCTCACAAATGTGACTACTGGACTGATTGTGCCAACAGAATGTACACAAGTAAATCAAATTGTACATGTGTGGCTAAGAATGATTGTTGTGTAAAAGGATTGTCTTTCTACTTAAAATAAAAGGTGAATGTCAATTGCAGGTCGACCAGACGTGCTACACCCATGCTTTTTATATGGGGCACATTCAATCTTACGTACTGTTGAAATTAAACATAAATCATGGAGGTGCAGAATCATTGAATATATACACAATTCCTGACTGGCCTCAAGATTTTTCACATTGTGTTCAGTTTGAAAACACCTTAATGGAAAAGGCCAAGGTGGAGCGATGGGAAAAGGGCGTGGCTGGGAAGTTTAAGATGCCCAAAATGTAACCATTGCTTGACCTCAGCTGTGCCAGGTCCAAACATGCTTACATAAGCAGTTTTAGAAATGTTCTTGCCAGCAACTCATATTTTTCATTGTTTAGGTATATACGTATATATCATGCCATGCATTACCTCTCGGTGCACACACTTTATATGCAGTACATTATCTTTGAAGCCATTTCGCAAATCCCAAGTCAATGACGAGAGAGAGAGACACACACACACACACACACGTGTAATTGTTGAACAGGGTCGTACCTCAGCAAATGAAATACCATGCCATCATGGCCTGGAAAGCTGACAATAAAGCGTTCAGACTGAACACTAAAAGTTGTGGCCTCGAAAACTGTCTGCTTCAGAAAGAATGAAGATAACCGGGCTTTTTTTCAGCAAAAATCATATAAAAATCTTGTAATCTTATGCGTTTAGCAGGGATTGTCTGCTGTTCATGCAGTGACACATTTTTTTGCCATCTCGAAAAATAGTGAGCATTTTGTGTAGCAATGTGGGAGTGTTGAGGCTGTGTTGGTGGATTGGTGTTTATTATGTCTGATTGTCGGACATAATAACTAACTCTAACCATATCTTAACCTTATTTTAATTGCCATAACCACCATCCTACCCTAAACTTATACACATTCCGCCATATTGTAGAAATACATATTATAAAATGTTGGCATTGGACATTTTAAATGTTGTCATTGAACATAATTAAGGTGATGGTTGGGTTTAAGCAGCATGGTATTCAAAAGGTCAATGAATGAGGATTTTGAGTAAGCGGGGTCTTTAGCAGGGTTCATGTGTGGCCAGTCTCAAAAGAACACAAAAGGAGACCTAAAATATTTGGATTTTTGGGCATATGCAGCCACTGCAGTTATACCTTCTGGCTACAGAGGTACAGAATTACAAGGAGAGCGCAATAGCGGAGATTGGTTAGTTTGGCCGATGGCGTTCTCTCTATCAAGTTGCTGCTGCTGGTGGGGAATGTGATACCGTAATAAAGACGATATTAAGGAAGACAATAATTGCTCAGTAATCTTGTCCTTTTTTTCCCACATCAACCAAAGCCATTTCCATTACAAGACTTCAAGCCAGCAGCACATAATGATGATAAGACCATAAAGGCTGATCATCGCAGGCATCTGCTGCAGGACTGCTTTAGAGCAGCTGGGATGCATTTACTATTGGCTACCAGGATCGGAAGCTCTGTTGTCCTTAGATAATGCACTTTTTCATACAGAAATTACTCTTAAAAAGTATTACGAGTACAATTATCGGTGAAAATTCCCTTTTGAGTGAAACTTTTGTGACCCTGTACTGTAAATCATTGAATATTTTAGATTTCTTGTTTCAGAAGTCACCCCAGTGCATTCCCTGCAGTGACTTAAAGTAGTAGAGGCGGGCATGGAGTTCATCCAATAGCTTATGCGAAAAATCCTTGTTCTCTAACAGCAGAGAGGGAACGAAGAGATGCATTCCAGGGTCACATCTGGCTCCCTGCTATTTTGTATCCGGATAATCATCCATCTAAAAAATTAAAGTCCTCCAAAAGGATTTCACAATCAACCCCAAGCAGTTAAAGTACCCTCCGAGGCTGAATCAAACACTTATCGCCGACATACTTTTATTCAATCTTTGCTCTACATAGACAAACCTTCGGCGTCCCACATTGGATTCATGTTTCGACATGAACACAGCCCTGTGAAGAGTTTCAAGCCAGCCACAAAATGACAGATGTTCAATTTATGACAACCCTCCGTCCCGTGAAGGCTTTGATTCGGCACATCAATAGCACTCAGTGATTTTTAAACAGAACGAATGAGGGGCCAGTGGGGAATCCAGGAGAAGAAACGCCGAACAAGCCACAAGAAGCACCCTCTACCCGTCCCGCTGCATTTTTTCGGGGACAGGACTATTCCAACCTCCAAGAGCACTTCTGCAACACATTCGTGAGAATAAAACTGAAGGGGCTGAAGTACAAGAGTTTATAACATGGAGCTTTTTTGGTTTTTTCCAACATGGCTCCAGCACGACCCACCAGCTGTCAAATATTGGCGCACGGCACCAACGGGGTCTTAATCTGCAGCCAGAGAGCCTCAGCGGGACAATGCCCAGAATTGGGCCGGGAGAAAAGGGTACATGTCTCGGTTCTGAATGTGAGGTGTCAGCATTTGATTAATGCCTGACATCATTGTGCTTTGGCAGGCTGATAAACTGAGAGAAATTGCTGATGGATGGCCACCTTGCGCCGACATAAAGACCATTTCTCTCCTTGGGATACAAGCAATACAGAAACCAGAGATTTCCATGACATTAAAGACCTTGCGTGTATCTCATTTGGGATCGCATTAACTGTTGGTTCACCGCAACAAGATGGCCTTGACTTTGTGCACTCTTTAATGAAATGCCTTGGACACTCGCTAAGGATAGATATACATTCAGCTGTCGAGACAGATTCCTTGCAAATGAGCCAAATGAAGATGACAGATTCTTAAACACATCATCACCATCACCATCATCCTCTCATAAAACATTGATTATTTTTAATTCATTTAGGTGTCAGAATTTGTTTTCCTTTTAGCATAGCACGTCATCAGAAATGTAAACGTTTCTTTTAGAAAACACATTTACCCTGAAGAAGTACTTCCTAAAGACTGAAAACGTGGACATACATCACATCTGTCAATTGTATTGTATTCCTGAAATCGATGATTCGAATGGCCAGAGCAAGTGGACTGGGGATCAATTACATGTGCACTGGGTTCAAAAACAGTTAAGACGTGCCAAAACCGGACGTGTCCTTCACATCTTAATTCACCGGCTTTGCAAATCATACGGCACCGGGGAGAGAAATTGACGCGTTTCATCAGAGAATTATCTTTTTCCTGCACTTAGAATAAACAAGAAATAAGCACCTCGGGGGGGGGTTCCGCTTTCCATTTCACAGTCATTGGAAATTCCCCTCGAGAGGCTGCAACATTCACTTTGATTTACCTTCGGGGCATGCCTGTTAGTAAGATTCACGGTGTCTTCCAGGTGCCTGCAATTGATTTGAGGTGATTCCCAGTGCAGCCGACTAAATGAAATGCCAACATCTTTGACGTGATGAAAATGAATGGTGTCCCGCATAGAGGAGGAGACAGCTGGAGGCTAAACGTACTGTAAGAGTACGGCGCAGTCGACTGTCATGTTTGGTGAGACAGGGCTTCACTCAGACTCTCTGTACTTGCCATTTCGTGGTCGACTGTTGTTTCATAAACCGCGAGAAGGAAATGTCGGCTCATCCAAATACAAAACGTATCGAACTTGACCACCAGTGCTCTCTTGCAAAGCGCATCAATTTGTTAAACTTGTATTTATGAAGTAAAAAAAGATTTCACTGATGGTGAGAAGTGTTTAGCGATCCACGCTCCAGTTTTCTGACCGCAATGAGTACTGCAACCAAATTGAGACGCAGCATGGGCCTTGTTTATGGCTCTAAAAACATTGCATTTTGAGAACCCCTTTCCAGGACAGTGTCTTTGTTACTTTTGTTAGAGTCATAACTGATTTGGGGGAAAATGACCCGAAAGCAGAAAACATTATCACGTCAAATTGAGGGTTATGCCAGTTTTGAAAAGACTTCCGCGCAGGATAGAACATCCTCAGTATGCAAGGCATGTTGCGACTTCCTGAAACAGTGGCCCGCATTGTGAAAACTCATCTATCAAATTAAGCAGCACTCCGGTTGTAAACACAGCGAGTGTGTTTTGAGCTGGCTGAGGGCAGACTTTGTGTTTGGCTCACTGGAGTTCACCTTTACTAATCTCCGTCATACACCTTCTTCATCTTCTCACTGTAATTATGGGCTACATTCACAGCGGTGGACTGGTAATTGTATTAAGTAATCCCTCCACTGAATGGTAGCAACAGGACATTGTTCAAGAACTTTTTTTCTAAAAAGATGCTCAGGCTGGCAACGGGCCAGACATTACTCTATTCCGCCGCTCTAATCTTCTCTCTCTTGTTCTGAATGTGGGTTCACCTTGATCTCGTCTGAGGGTGTTGTTGGCTCGAGACGCAATGTGTTGCCATTTTAGAAGCTGAGCACGGGGCAGTAAAAAATAGATAAATACAAACAAAAAGGACAAGTCCATAAAAATGTCTTGTCACCGGCCTATTTTGTTTCTCTTTAAAAGCTAACGGTCTTCGTTCTTGGCATAACTTTTGTTCTGCTTTTATTCCTTCTGTTCATTGATAAACGTCACCTGCTTCGTGGGTAGAAGAAAGGAGAAGGGAGAGTGAAACAATCCCGATATTGCCTTTGAATATCGAGGAGATCACTCTCGCCAGAGAGAAAGACTTGGGAAGTGTCCCAATATATGCAGGTCGTTGAAGATAGGTGATGGGACAGGATCACCCGGGACCCTCGATGCTGATGGTGGTGGAGGAAGGCCAGTAGAGGTGGGAAAAAAAACGAATCCCACAGTCGAATCTCCTGGACCGATCCGTAGATCATGCTGGTGGTGGGAGGTGAGGTCTCTGCAGTAGCACCAAAGGCAGCAGAATGGATTGGTCCAAGGAGTGGGTTCAGAAAGATGGTCGTAAAGATATGATGATGTAGTAATGGAAGTGAGGAACTCTGACCGCTTCGGAGTTGACAGGGGATATCGGAGCTGCAGAAAATAGCAGGAATTCACTCAAAGTAATGATTGGGAAACATGAGAGACGATGCAGCGTATTGAACTCTTGACAAAGCTTCAGGAAATCAATAAAGACTCTGTGGTTCCCAACTGGCAGGTCACAAGCATGTGAATGAACTTTTCAAAGTACAGGTACCCTGTCAATGCTGGCTCTGTCAGCTGGCAGTTTTTTATAGCACTAATTGTCTTGTTGTTGTGAACTGTGACCTATAGAAATGGCTGAGCTGAATTCGGTTGACTAAAAAAAAGTCAGTTTTATCATTTGACTCGTGCACAAGGCCATGCTGCAGTCGCCCGGGCAACAGCCCACTCGCACTCTTTGGCTGAGCCGTCCTCCACCGGAGCTGTGAGACCCGTCTACAGGTTCCCAGTCAGCTGTACCGCAACAACGTGGACAGAGGAACGCATCGAATCAATGGCAAGAACCACATGTGTTGGTCACCAGGACGACGAATAAAGCAAATACAGAAATAATTGCCATTTACATTGGCCACAATGGAACCAATTGAAACACTCCTCCAAATGCAAACGTTTTCTTTGTTATTATTCTGTTGATTTAGTAGCCTATTTTCCATTTCATAGCATATGAGATGCTTTTCTATGTTTCTAAGCCTCTTGTGACCTGTAGCCTTTTGGGAAAGTGTCGGTACAGTTTCATTTGTTTGAAATGTGCCTTATTCTTATAACGAAAATAGTTCAAAAATTGCCAGAGGTCAACATGATGCCTCAGTCCTTTAAAGGATGATTGTGTCTGTCGTTGACACTTTCACTGCTGGTGTATCAGTTCTTAATAAAAGACAGTGTGCGATCCCATTTGTTAATATGAAAGTGACGTGATGAAATTCTGGTTGCTTTTAAATTTGATAAAGAAAATAAGATATATATATATATATAGATATGTGATATTTTTATTCTAATGTAGCTGGATAGTTAAATAAGTAGGCCTCCATGTTTTTTTGTTCAGTAATGAGAGAAATATGACTCCTTCATCACTAAGAGCAGTCTTTTGAAGGTGATATATTTTACTTTAAAGCCTACTTCAATGCATAAATTGCTGCCTTTGCCGGAGGGGGATCCCCCACCCCCAGACCCCAATCGGTGACTTTGCGCCTACGGCGAATCACCGCCCTCGGTCAGGTTGGAGCAACTGCCCTGCATTGTAACCGTTAAGTCTCTTCATTGTTGCCGAGGAGAGTTTCCTGGGCTTGTCCAACGCAGGAAGGGCAGGCCTGAATTTGTCGTGATCAACTTCGACCCAGTTTCGGTCATTTCTCACACTACTTTGACATAATGGAAAAAATCACTCTGTTTCACGAGCCATTAGCCCTCTCCTGTGTCCCATTCATCTCAGCCAATCAAAAGGGCCAGCAGTGAAGAACATCTTCCATCTGATCAATATTCGGAGACCAACATGAAGTACGGTCAAATATTTAATTCAGAGACACATTCATTTTTTGTTCTATCAATAGCAGTTATTGTTTCCTTCGGGATTAATTGCTTTAAATCATTAAAACGCTAGAATCTTTTGGGAGAAGAGATACTCAGCGGGATTTCAAATGCGAGCCAAAAGTGCTGCCTGCTTTCATCACTCCTCAAGCTTTCACTTCAGCTAAGTTTGTAACATCCACTATAAATACAGACTAATAGATGGCTTGCACTCTTGTCATCTATTTGTGTCAGACACTGACACTCTTTCACTGTCAATTAGTTGGGATGTTAAACGTTGCAGGAAGAGGTCTTCCACTTTTTTTTCTTTGTGGATGCACTGTGGCTCTCTGTGGGGGGAATAATTGAAATGACTGTTTGATAGGGGACTTAAGTAAGTAAGTTCATATTTGGCTGTTAAATTAGAATCAGAGGCCCCGTACGAAATCATATCGTAACCACGGCATTATTGCAAATGGTTCTGAATAAGACTGTAAAATGAGTTTCTGGGGAAAAAAATGAAGAGTAAAAGTGTCATTAGAAGTAATACATCCTTTTTAAAGCTACTTCCATTTTGTGTTGCTGTAATGCTTAATATTAGAGCAGTACTGCAGCCGGCACTGCTTTGGGTTATATTATCAGGTTTGATCTAAAGTCCATTCAGCTTTTTTAGGATTCTCACATTTTACTGCTGTCAAATATTAACTAATGTATGTGCCCCTAAAACTTTATTCCAAACCATCAGCAGAATCATTAAATACCGCACTGCTATATCAATTCGCCTCGAGAGTTTAGCAACTTACAAAATATGCACTTCTGAACTTCGGGGCAATTACATCAGTGGAATCTGGAGTGAGAAAAAACCGTCCTCTGATGACTGAAGCTGGCAGAGGAAACGGCTTTGAGGAGCTTTCTGCTAAGAGTGTGCAGTGACCCGTTACTGAAGTCTGGCCTCTCTGGCTGCTCGCTACAGCTTCCCCAGTCTCTCATGCACAAAGCTGCTGCCTTTATTACTGCAGGGGTCATTGATAATGGCCCTTTCATGACTGTTTTCAGTGAGCTGCCCAATGCTCATCGACCATGCACTTCTTTTTTTTTCATTTCCATACACATATTGACACACACAGGAGGGATCTGATGTGCATAATGGAGCGTCGACACACATACACACTGGCTTTTAGTGGAAAAGTGTGCATGTTTTTTCTCAAGACCGGCCTCACTCCCCGAGAGCATCTTTCATGACAACCTCCAAGCCTCCGATGCAGCTGCTAATCTGGGTCTATAAATCAAATTGGCAAAGCCACTCCCTCTCAGCCGCATAAAGGCGGCGTAAGCGGAGTGCGGCATACTGATGCCAGCCCCCTGGAGTCTGGCTGCGGCCGTCCAGCTGGACCGACGCCTGGCAGTGCTTCTACTCACTTCCTGCCATTGCAGGCACACGGCGCTTAGCAGTGGTTTAGCAAACCCGCTGTGCCATGACAGCACGACAGCGTGAGGCTCGCGCGATTAAAGCCACTCTAACGCGCCGTCATTGCGAGGAGGAAAAACACACACACACACACACACACTCGACAACAACAGATTTTGACAAAAGTCATAGCTCTGGGTTACGTCCCGAAAAACGACATTTGCTCCCCGAACACTCAGGGCTCATCCAAATTTGCAGAGTTTGGTCCCAGCTGTTTGATCTCGCAGTCCTTGTTTCAACAATGACACTCATCCACTCATACTAAAGGCAGTGCAGATCCAGACTGTCCTATGCAAATACTAAATCTGAATATGGGAGAAAATGTGTTGGATGGTTTTGCAATGGTAAAAAAAAAAAGTAAAGCCCATATCCTCAATATTTAATGGGTCTTTGCTATATAATATACCAACATTGCCACAGCTGCACAATATTACTTTCCCAAGCTCGAAGGCAGCAGCAGAAATGAAGTTGTTATGCAACACGACGGCATCTCTTCCGGAGAATACAGCTCTTATAGCTCCTGCGTGGTGGCTAACTCCTACGAGTCCTGCCGGCTCATATGGGAGTAAACAGATCAATAGGCCCACCTGCGAGATGGATGCTCACCTCCTCCGAGCAGCCGCGATCAAGCCGAGTCCACAAAGCGCTCCTTTCAGCTGCAGCCTGAAGACGCTAATGGGCAGCAATGCACTCAGGGACCCTTTATTACACTGATTAGGCCAACAACCTCAAATATAATGTCCTAATCTGATTATGAGATGGACACAGCTGAGCAGAGAGGGACAGAACAGACAGAGAGAGAGAGAGAGAGAGAATAATAGAGATGGGTTTTTGTTGTTCATGAATCCAAAAGGCTAAATTACACAGAACTGGCATGCTCATGCGGATTTATGGACATGTGAAGTGTTCTCGAAAATTAGGCCCTTTCCGAGTGCACTGCTGATAACTGACAGGCAACTGATAGGACTACTAGCATTATTCGGTCCAAACTCAATACTCAAAACATTTGCATCATTTTTAAACTTGTGTATTGTCTACATCCATGTTGGCTATCTTGCAGCTAACAACCTTTGTTGCCGCATAACTATGCTTTTTTGGGTTGTTATGGCTTGGAATTTGCCAAAATGCGTGGTAATCCGGAATGTGCATTGAGTGCTTGTGGTGTTTTTGGCCATTAGTAGCACTATGGAGCAATATTTTACAAGGTACCTTTATGCATTGGACATTCTCTCAGCTCCACCGCAGCCTGTGAAAACCTCACTGAGAGAGAAAATAACCTCAGTGATTGGTCATTATTAGATCATCTCTGGAGATGACACATCTGTAACATGAAGCTTGCGTTACAAATAAGGGGTTTTGGAGTAAAAGACTCCTTTACAATTCAGCAAGAGTGCAATGTAAACACACTATCAAGTTGCAATATGTGTATTATAGCATTTTGTTTTTACTATACTAAGGATTAAAAGTCGGGATCTCTTTTTTCACCATTTATGTGGCGAAATAAAATCACACCCTTTGTGGATTTATTTTAAGATTTGCTAGAACATCTGTCTGATAAATTAGCAGCCACAGGCTAGCTTGTACTTATTAGCCATCACTGGCTCATTTGCAAATCAAAAAGCTGATTAGACAGAAACTATATTTAGCCATATAAACACGTATCAAGCAACAGGTCTGTTTGAATTCAAAATTCCGTTGAGATGAGCCTTTTAGAAACACATCAGATTATGGAGTGCATAAAAAGAGGTCTTCTAACTCTTTAAATACAAAATAATGCACCTCAGCTGTGAAATGTATCATATGATCCAGGCCGACCCAAAATCAATCACTTCCTCTGGGATAAAACCTGCAGTGATGGATACCACCCCCCAGCGTGCTGTGAGACGAGAGTGCCACTTTGTGTGTGTGTGTGTGTGTATAGACTACACTTCATTTAGCACTGATCCACAGGGGAGCCTAGGGGAAATCAGAGACACGGAGAGAGAATAAACAAACAAATCAAAAGCATTAAACCATGCAAACAAAACAGAGTTTTTAAAAAAAAAATTTTTTTTAAAAAGGACCTTTAAACCTCCATTATTCACCTCAAATTAAATGTCTTCGTTGGTAGACTCCAATCATTATGTAGGGAGGTATGAACGTGGAAAGCACCGGTTGCAG
This sequence comes from Cyclopterus lumpus, assembly GCF_009769545.1. Classification (NCBI taxonomy): domain Eukaryota; kingdom Metazoa; phylum Chordata; class Actinopteri; order Perciformes; family Cyclopteridae; genus Cyclopterus; species Cyclopterus lumpus. Next base: position 11,690,346 of record NC_046988.1, read on the forward strand.
AAGAGTATAAACAAACTGGCTGCCAATAACAGTGGCCTAAAACAGATAAAGTGGAAATCAAACATAATCTTTTGTTCGCACTGCTTTTTCATTTTCAGTGTGTTGTTTTTTTGTCTTCTATTAGGGCATCTTCCGTGTGCATATAGACCTCGTAATGTGTGTGACAACATCTCAACTCTTGCAATCTTTCTTCATATGACCGCACCCACCATCTTACAGGCGTTAGATGATCCAATTAGATGATCCAAGCTACTGCAGAGCTCAGAGAAGATACAAGTCCACCAGATCTAGTGGGGTCACAAGCGGCGCTTTCCTCTTAGTAAACGGACTGTAAAGATTTGGAGACTACAAATACAGAGGATATTGCACAATCCCAAATGCATTAAAATATAAAACGAGTCATGCAGAGACATTGGTTAATGCTTGACTGCAGCTTCATATTTACCATATAGAGAGGTATACATTTTCTCATTCATATACATTCTTTCAGCAAGAAAAGTAAACATTTGCCAAGTTAGTTAGCGAACAACATATTACTAGCCACTACGAAAACTAGCCTTTACTTATTGGCCTTATTCAGCTTCCATGCAAGTCAAAAAGTCTAAAGGTTGAGCAAAGGTACTGTGTTTACCTGCATAGACATGCCGAGCTGTCATTCCGTCTGTGGTTATGGAAGAAAAATATTGAAAAGTCAAGTTGATGGGCTATGGGTGAGTAGATTGGAAAGGAAAGGTTTTTATTTTACTCTCATCACAAAAGCCGGACAGTTTATAGAGAACTGCTCCTTTTCTCTGTAGTTGTTTGGTGGCAGCTGCCTGCAGTTAAAACTGGCATTAGTCATATCAGCAGGCTTATGATAGACTGTTTTGATGAAGGGAATTATTGCGTTGTGTAGGAAACACATTAATCTAAATATCTATTCAAAATCATGAAAAAATGAATCACCCAACTCACGCCCGATACTAGACTTCAGCCAAAGAGATCCAGCGCATCGTGACAAACCAACACGATTTAGTCGATGTAGTGCATTTCTTGTGAGATCTAATTGGAGCGCCTAATGACTGAGTGCCTGCAGCTGTGAGATCGGTGGGAGGAGTCAAGAGTTGACATTTTGCACACTGAGGGAGTCTTGAGGCTTTCTGCACAACGGTGTAAAAAAAGCACCTGGAACTGCTTTAGTCGGTTGAAAGTACCCGACAGGTGTTTTTTAAATTTTTTTATTTAGCTCCCTTTTTTAACCCAGTGATTCTTCACTTGAGAAAAACATATTCATCCAAGACTTCTGAAAGCTTTCATGTTGGACTGTGCATTCGTGGAGCTCAACGGGAAATCGGTCACGTGCGTTTTGGATGCAATATTGCACCTTGACATTTCAATTGAATAGATAGTAAACAGCTATAGAAATTGTGAAGGTTGGACTTTAAAAAAGAAAAAAAAAAAAAAAAAAAAAGGCGAGAAAAGTCCACAATGCTTCTGGATGGTGTGTAGATATTGAGGCTGTTGAAAGGAGATCATAAAATCAGCAGGCACTATTGTACCAGAAGCTAAAAGATTTAGAAGTGAGGATTCAGTCAAACCTTCTTTGAATGACTTGCTTTACATCGCCTTATCTATTAAATCCAACAGTTGAAATCCAAATGATGGCATTAATAGTAATAAGGGAGTGAGGCTAAAGGACTTACTAAAACCATTAAAATACATTGCTGCGAAAGCGATAAAGTGGCCACATATTGACAAACCATTTTCAGCAAATTCATCAATCTTGCAATCTTCCCTTTCCCAGCATTTCAGCCATCCTTTCGATTCCAACAAGTTTTACCTTTTTAAACCAAAACAAAGAAATGATTGCTCATCGACTTTGAATGGAACTGCCTGCAACACTGACACGATTACATGGCAGCAGGCCGTCTACTACCCTTGCTCTCTTATTGCTTTTTGGTAGTCTATATGCAGATTATGCCACTTATTAACACAACATATGAAGTAAATGAAACAAGATTTAATGGCATTACGGGGGATATTTTCATTTGGATCAAGTGCAGGAAACCAGATATCTCTGCATAGCCGAGTACCACACTCACTTTTGTTTTCCCATTCTCATAATGGGCTGTTACACTGTGGTTTTCTGATCCCCCCCCACACACTTTCACCTTCTGTGTTTGACTGTCATCATGATTACATACGATGAGCGGAGACAAGATTTGAATCTATTCTCCAAAGACGAGGAGGTTCTCGTACTTTCACTCCGGTCAATTATCCTTTTTTTTAAAAAAATGTATGTAATCGGGACTCATCTGAATCAAATAACAAAAGGAGATCAAGATCCGCCTTTTTCCCCACTAAATTATAGACAATGACAAAGTTTGAGCAGAAATGTGGGATGAATTCATTGGAATTAATTCAAATTTATCATCGTCACTGTCACACGTGCGTAGGCACTCTAACACTCAGAAGCTGTGCTCAGTCTGTTCGAAGTGAAGTTTGAAGAGGCTCCCTTTTGGATTTTTTTTAGGTCAGGTTTATCCAATTACGCGGAGAGTAGGAAAAAAGCGTTATCCCATTTGTAAAAAGAATCACTTAGAACCAAAACAGCATTAATTATTAATACAGAGGTGCCTGATCCCAATTTACCATGCAACCGTCCCTCCTGCTCCACCATTCATTTCCTAATTAAAAAGTTTTCCATTGCAGCTGTAAAGAATTGTCTGCTAGTCAAAACAGACTCAACTCATCATAGCGTTTAAATATTCCATTAGAGCAAACGGTAACCCACCTGATCGGTGACATCTAAATTTAAACAACTTGGGTGGGCAGCCAATTGAAAATCGGCGAACCCGCTGGTCGTCACTGTGGCGTGCGTGGCTGAGAGTCCTTACTGATGTTATCTAAATACTTGCCCTCTGCATAACTTCATGATTGTTGGCTGATTACAGCGATGTTTATTCCTCTGCTCGTTGGCAAATAATCCCTTCAATATATCTCGACTGGCTTCATTAACTTTGACGTTTTTAATCAAGATAAGTGGAATTACACTGAGGCAACAAAACAATACAAACACACAGAGGAGCCCTGCAAACAAAGCCCATTCTTTCAATGGAGTTATCAATGTGTATGCATTTGTATGACCATGTGCAGCCTTGGCATCAATCTCCAGTCTAGATATAAAGCAGGAATATTACATTACATTACATTACATTTAGCTGACGCTTTTATCCAAAGCGACTTACAATAAGTGCATTAAACCGTGAGTCCAAACTCAGAACAACAAGAATCAAGCAAGTACAATTTCTTCAATAAAGTTAAACTACAAAGTACTATCCGTAAGTGCCATTTAAGTGCTACTGAAGTGCTATCGGTAAGGGACATTTAAGTGCTACTACGGCATTTAAGTGCTACCTATTCAAGGTATAGTCGAAAAAGATGTGTTTTTAGTTTGCGCCGGAAGATGTAGAGACTTTCTGCTGTCCTGATGTCAATGGGAAGCTCGTTCCACCAATGAGGAGCCAGCACAGCAAACAGTCGTGATTTTGTTGAGTGTTTAGCTCGAAGTGAAGGAGCTACAAGCAGATTGGCAGAAGCCGAGCGAAGTGAACGGGCTGGGGTGTACGGTTTGACCATGTCCTGGATGTAGACCGGACCCGATCTGTTCGCAGCACGGTACGCAAGTACCAATGTTTTGAAGCGGATGCGGGCGGCCACCGGTAACCAGTGAAGGTCGCGGAGGAGCGGAGTAGTGTGGGTAAATTTCGGTCGGTTGAAGACCAGTCGAGCAGCTGCATTCTGGATGAGCTGTAGAGGTCGAATGGCATTAGCAGGTAGACCTGCCAAGAGGGAGTTGCAATAGTCTAGCCGTGAGATGACCAGAGCCTGGACCAGAACCTGTGCCGCCTTCTGAGTGAGAAGGGGTCGTATTCTCCTGATGTTGTACAGCATGTACCTACAGGAGCGTGTTATTGCGGCAATGTTGGCAGTCAGGGAGAGTTGACTGTCGAGCACCCCAGTAGTCAGAGGACAAGGCTCAGACACAGATCCTCTCCAGGTTACCCGGTAAGAGCGGTCGGTGAGGTAGGATGAGAAGAGTGAGAGCGCGGTGCCTGAGATACCCAGGTCCTGGAGGGAGGACAAGAGGATCTGGTGGTTCACTGTGTCAAAGGCAGCGGAAAGGTCTAGAAGGATGAGGACAGAGGAGAGAGAGACTGCTCTAGCAGTGTGAAGCTGCTCAGAGACAGCAAGGAGGGCAGTCTCTGTTGAGTGGCCTGTCTTGAATCCAGACTGGTGGGGGTCTAGAAGGTTGTTACAGTGAAGAAAGGAGGAGACTTGGTTAAAGATAGCTTGCTCTAGAGTTTTGGAAAGGAAGGGAAGGAGAGAGACGGGTCTGTAGTTGTTGACTTCAGATGGGTCGAGAGTGGGTTTCTTCAGGAGAGGGTTGACTCTTGCCTCCTTCAGAGAGTTAGGGAAACAGCCTGTTGAGAGGGAGGTGTTAATAAGATGGGTGAGAAAGGGAAGAAGGTCCAGAGCAATGGACTGGAGAAGGTGAGAAGGGATGGGGTCAAGGGGGCAGGTGGTTGGGCGGGCAGAGGTTACCAAGGTAAGAACTTGATTGGGAGACAGGGGGATAAAAGAGGAAAACAAGGGGGAAGAAGGTGAAGTTACTGGAGGTGTAGTTGAGGAAGATGGATTAGTAAATGAAGAGCGTATGTCGTCTATCTTTTTTGTAAAGTAGTCACCAAAGTGGCTTGGTAGAAGGGTGGAGGGAGTGGGGGGGAACAGGGGGGTCAAGGAGGTTGGAACAAATTGAGAAGAGCTTTTTAGGGTTAGATAAAGAGGATTCGATTCTGGATTGATAGAAGAAACTTTTGGCTGCAGAGATGGACGCAGAGAAGGAGGAGAGAAGAGATTGATAGGCAAGCAGGTCGCTGGCGTGTTTGGATTTTCGCCATTTCCTTTCCGCTGCTCGCATAGTGGCTCTCTCGGCGCGCACCGGTTCGGATAGCCACGGAGCCGGAGAGGACTTGCGGACCTTTCGAGTCGTAAGAGGACAGAGAGAATCAAGAGAGGACGACAGCGTAGAGAGAAGAGTGTCAGTGGCGAAGTTAGGCTGCATAAGTGCGAAGGAATCGGTTGAGGGGAGGGCTGACAGAACAGAGGAGGCCAGAGAGGAGGGTGAGAGGGTGCGGATGTTGCGACGGACAGGTGCAGTTTCTGGTCAAAATATAGTCAAGGTGGTTGCCAGCTTTGTGAGTAGGAGGGGAAGGACTGAGAGAGAGAGCAAAGGAAGACAGTAAGAGTAGCAGGTCACATGACTTCTCAGTCTGGATGTTAAAGTCACCCAGAAGGATGAGCGGGGGTCCATTTTCTGGGAAGTTTGATAGGAGGACATCTAGTTCTTCCAAGAAGTCTCCAAAGGAACCAGGAGGACGGTAGAGAACGACAATGGTTAGATGAACCGGATGAGTAACCGTCACTGCATGAAACTCAAAAGACAGTGGGGTAAATGGAAGCGGGTAGAGAGCAAAACTCCATATATGCTATTTTTACTGGAAAAAAAAGGAGAAATAAGGATCTTGAAGTATCTTTCTTTTTTGACTGTGTGTACATGTCTCAATTCCCCCATGTGTATTAAACATTGAGGGGCATGTGCTAGTAATAGATACAATCTAGTAAAGAAATCCAAATAACAATAAGAGCTGTTCAGCTGAATCTGGCCACAGAGACTCCGGGATCAACGTTGCATTTTAAATTCCAGATTGGCGGACTTCTCTGTATGCTTTTTCGCTGCCTGTGGTGCAGATGACGCCACGTTAGCAACATCCTGAATAATGTGTGAATGCCGTGTTAAAGGTATAGACGGCTCATCAAGATGAGTGACAAGTGCCGGGGCAGGAATTTCAACAACGGAGGGGGAGAAGTTGGAAGGGCTGGTACATTCTCTTTGCTGAGATGAGAAGGTGTACAGTGCAGCTGTCATGTCATTGGGGGTTCGGGGGTGGTGGCTGTGTTGCTGGGTTAGGGGTTGAGCAACAACCATCCAGGAGTCCTGGTGTTGCTCCATATGCTGCAAGTTGTTGGGTTGTTGGTGTAATAACAGCGTATCATATCTAATTATGAGCCATAATCTTGTTTGGAGGACGACTGCCAAAAAATAATTCGGCGAGAGCTGAAAAGGCACTGAAGTACTTAATGTAATATTGGCCAAATCCTCTAAATTAGCATGGTGATGAAGATGCTATATTACAAATTTAAAGCGTATCTAGGAATTGGCCCCCTACTCGGCTCTCCACCTGGCCGAGCCGGTGGCTAACGATGCAGATGACGGCAACGGTGCTGACGCCGCTGATGGTGTTAACCTCGGGGCTGCACCGTGGTTCGGGATGGAGCTATTGGCGCTAACCGGAACTCGCATGCACAAAGAGGCATGACTGGCTCCATAAACAAAGCACAGCTTGGATTACAACACAAGCCTGTCATCCTGTCATCCCCTAAGGCGTCCATTACCGGCACTTTTGTCATGCCTCTCTGTTTTTTTTTTTTTTTTTTTTCTTAACCTAAATGTTTTTCTTTGAATTCAAAACGTTAACCGCGTGTTTATCGCAAACGTAATGGATAGCTGGGCTGCCGAGTGCGTTGGAAAGTGCACATATCAAATAGTAGTTTGCAACTATAGTAATGCCAACAGCATTAGATAGATGCTGTTAGCATTACTATAGGTAGATCGTATGAGAATAGTCAAGGACTAAGGTAGGTTCCTTGAGGTACTCTAATCTTAATATAGTTTTGGCTAGTCACACTTTATCCATATTTATTTTTTTTTTTTTACCAGTCGATGGTTTGAGACATAAGGTGAAGACAGGTTTACTCAGATAGATGGTATGGAAGAATAAAAACATGTTTCTGAACATTAAAGCATGTTCTATCAAAAACCCAAGATGCGAGTATAAACCTGAAGATTTGTATGCTATATCCCCCAAGCCAGTTGCCGGTCATTTACATGTATCAGGACTGTACCCATTGAATGTATTCATGTTGCCACATACAAAGAACAACACTCAATACTCAAGTATTGTGTTTGATCAAATATAATGTTCAAAATGGGTGAGAGCAGGCAGCAGAAGAAACTTACAAACTCACTTTAACTGCAGTAAGTCTTTAAATTCATTACATATAGAAAAAAAGCAGTCATTAAAGCTGTCGGGTCAAAGATTGGCCTTTTCAATGCATTTTGGCTCCAAACGACAAGTCATGAAAATGTACCAATTAACAGAATCGGGATTGACAGCAAATTTCCTTGGGCTGATTCCCTTTTGCGTGCGCTAATGTCAAATAGCCATCATCAGTGTCGCGTCTGCTAATTAATGTTTAGTTGAAAGAGTTTGATTGGTTCGAGGCACAATGTTTTGATGAGATGGACTGTTGTTGCTCCAGCAAATGCGAAACACCAATTAGCCACGTTTTATTGGTGAAGAGTTTTTGTTTTTTTGTTTTTTTTTAGAACAAAAGTCCAGAGTGACATGCTCCCCCTGAAATATAAAAGCTGTCTGTCTGAGCACAAGGAAATGAGATACTGAAAGCAAAAGGGGAAGACAGACTAAGAATGGCTAATTACAGAGCTTGACACCTCTTGCTTTCAAACAAAGCCTTTTTCTTTCGCATTTCCACAGTAACTCCACAACAGGTGCTTGGTGTGGGCGCACACGTGGCTGTGTTGGCATGTGTTTTCTGTCCATTATTTTAAGGACATTGCTTTATTCGATGGACAGCAATGATGTAACTCACGTCTGAAATGAGCAAACCGCAATGTTGGCAGGTTGTGTTGCTGCAAGAGAACAGTGCCTGTTGGTGATATCAATCCTGCGTGTCAAGACCTACGAGAAAAACAGATGGCTCAAATAAATCCAATATGATGCAGGAGCATGCCTCTTGTCTCTCAAAATGCGTCATGCATTCTCCAGCAACAACATCGAAATGCACCTCACAGCACGCCAGCAGCTCTTTCTTGTGTGGTCCTGTGATCATTATTTATCATCTTGTTTTACTTCACAAACCTCATTTATCTAAGCAGTCACCATTATGGATGGTTATTCCAGGTGGGACAGCCTCTCGAGGCAATGCAAATATGTGAAGGGCAGATAGTGAAGCTGGAGTATTTAAAATACAACGCAATTAATGACAACGTCTGTGAAATATAGTGTTGATTCGATGGGTGGAGGCTTATTAAACTGCAGTTTGACTACACTTGAAAAAAAGCTAAGAAGTGGCCTCCAATAAGGTTCATTCTAGAGTTTTGCACAAATACGGCCTTCACAATAACTACATTAGAAGATATTTTTCCCACTATGTGTTTTTAAAATAGAGAAATAAATTGACACCTTCCTCTAACCCAACCCCTCAGAATGAGACAGAGAAGAAACACACGCATACAAAAAGTAATCAAATACAAAAGGCGGGGGAATACTCTAAAGATGCATTCGGAATCAGTTGGGGTCCAGAGAGGTTGAAGTGATTACCAACAGGCTGCCATTTTGTTTGTAGAAACTGGCAGAAGAAGCTGTTATGGAATATTTCACCTCTTTCTAGAGGTAAAGAAAAGACATACATACAGATAATGTAGACGTCTTCCGTCTCTGAGCGAGTCAAAGGCAGCAACATTATCTTTCTTAGTGAGATTGGATGGAATAAAGGGTCCCCCACAGATGGCTATCAAGGGGCTTCGCCTAACGTATTAAAGAAACAAGACCAGAATTCAGCTATTTACTTAAAACAGAAAAACATACGAGTGTATGATCCACCAGTGACGATCTACCACAGGTATCACTAGTACCTGGAAACAATCGCATTAAAAGTTACGTGAAAACTGTCAAAACATTGTAGATCCCTCTCTAAATAGGACATTGAGTTCCAACAAATGTTTCTTAAAAAGCCAGTCAGGTATACCATTACACCATTCCTAATCTCTTCTCTTCAGCAGAGGAATGAGAGGGAATGACAAGGAAATACCATCTGGAAAGCCACATAAAGGGGTCCTGTCAATGTGCCCGTCTGTGTGACGCGTGGCTCGACAGGCCATCAGGTTTTGAACGCTTTGAGTTTTGGTCACGCCGCATCCATTATTCGGATCAAGGTTGACTCCCGTGAATTAGCATCCGTCAGCTTCATTGACAGCGACACCACCGGGGCTTTCGGAGCGCAGGTTACCGACAACGATGCTGATGGCCACTCGCGTCGGTCTGACTTCGGCACATTGTGTTCCCGTCTAGCTGAAGTTGCCTCTTTACAAGTGTGACACAGAACCCTCTGCGAGTGAACAACCACAAAGACGCCTCATAAATCAGTGGTTCCTGGACCGCGAGTCCCATAACGCTCCACTGACAGTTCGTTAACGTCTGCTGGCTTTTGGTTTCGGCCGTTGCATTTAAAGAACGCGGAAAACTAAAGTTTGGAATACGTGAAATTTCTCTAAACTAGGAGAACAACAAAAGTTAGACAGGCATGAAATGAATGCATAGATGCACAGATGAATGCATATTGTGATGGAAATCATCTTCTGGCCGACTGTAACATGTGAGAACTTGAACAAGTACTGTAAAGAGAACAACATTTCCCAAGGGCAATGTAGCTCTGCTTTTTGTCACTAAACTTACAAGAGAAAGATGGAGTGTGTGGGGGATGGGCAGCCGAATACTGAAACAATGAAGTGGAACAAATCCAACAGGCACAGACTTTATCTTGTTCCCTTCGCCTTCCCGGTCTTTTTTCCATTTATGCTATCTTTCTCTATCTTAATGAGCGCCACAGCTTTCTATCGGGGGGATGGTGCCAGTGTGATACATCACAGGCAGGACACATGCAGGGGGAACAAGGACAGAACGGTAGCAGGGTGACGGTGATGCCGGCAGAGCGATTAAGAGTGCTTAGACAGGCATGCTGATTCACAGAGTGCGAGTAAAAGAGTGCCATTATGCTCAGGCAAGTGGCAGAGGAGCCCATCATCTCCTCAAGATGAAAATGGAAAAAGGACTTCACGTTGTATAAGACTTAGCATTAGGTGTTTTTATAGCAGACATGACCACATGAGAGACACGACCACCATGTCATTCAGTTGAGTTAGAGCTGAGATCTAAAAGCAATGAACCCAAGGCAACACAAAGGGCAATTGTATTGAACTCTGAAACCTACATATTATTAAAGAAACATTTTAAAAAAGCGAGTTTCAAGAGGAAAGCAAGATAAACGTGTCGTTCTCTGCTCTCCACAGGACACCGATCTGCCCGGACAGACTCGCATGACCTGAATCCCGACGAAATATCGTGTTATATGAGATCCCGCGATCTTGTTATATTGCGAAAATCCAGCCGTCGTGCAAGATCTCTTTAAAAAATCAACATAGTTGTCGCTAAAGCCACCATATTATCCATGCTTTCAATAGCATGAATTTATTTTAGTGGATAAATCAAAAGAGTTCTCTTGAGACTGGAATCGAGACCGCAATGAGACTAAACTACTACAGACCAGGTCTGTGTAGTATCACATGACCTTTCTCCACTGATCCCCAATGACTGAATACTAACAATGTGCTCGACACCTTTTTGAGAAGCAGTTAAACCTCTTTCACACTGAGAGTGACATCAGCAGGCTTATGTTCTTCCCACCGAGCACACTCAAAGGGTTAGTTGTAATTGCTCATCGGCCTGAGTTAAAATGCCTGGTCATAAAAGGCTGTCTGCCTGGAGAGCCACTCACTGTGCAAAGTCTGAGAGCTCACTTGCATAACACGCTCTCATTATTGAAAGGCAACGTCACGCCGCATTAATTGAAGGTGACCTTTCTATTTGTTTGCAGCTGCGTCCGATTTATTTTTTTTTTTACTCCTTGCCGTCTCAAACTCTTCAACAAATCAGAATTGAAAGTATGTATATTTCTGTAACACCTAATCCATCCCATTCCTCTAAATTGCCATACCGGGAGCGATGCAACACTATACTGTTGTTCGGTGGTGGCAGCGAAGAGCAGGGTTTAATTGAACAAGGCCTGGGAGAGCAGCAGCAGCAGGGTTCTGCTTCACCAGCGTGAGGCGATTACTGAGCCACGACATAAATGCAGCAGTTCGGTGGAGAGAGCTTCCATGTCTATGCTCTATGTGAAATCAGTAATAAGCCAGCAACTGCCAGGAGAGACTAGTGGGGCCAGCTCATTGCCATGCATAGTTTGAAGAAGCAGGGACAGCAGGGGAGTCCCGGAGGCATCATAGAAAAGGAAACGGGCTATATTTTAAGTCTAATGGTGGTGTACATAACTTGGGAAATGCTCTTGGCGTATCGCAACAACAGGATAAGACATCATATTTCCACATACAATGTGGTACATTATGGTGTTACTGGCCATCTGTATCGGAGCCTGAAAATGCAGGAGGTCTGTCAAAGATGAAACGTGAGAAAGTCATTCACGGTAAAGTGCAAGAACATCTATGTATAAGAGAAGAAATGGGAATACACTATGCGTATTTATATTATTACATCCATAGAATTACCCTTGCACAAATATGCAGGCTGTCTGCTGTTGGCAATGTCCTGCAGCAGTTCGCCAGAGAGCAGGTTTGCTGCCAGATGTTGCTTAATAAGTCTGTCAGTTCACTTGTTTCTTGTCTGCTACAAATGCCCTTGGTGCCCAGTGGAAAAATGTTTGTCATGTTTCAGCTAAGCGAGACACCTCGGATCGTTTCAATGAGGATAAAGTAAAACAGGAAATGTCTTACTTATGATATCAACGAGGGTTTTTAGGGCCTATTAGATCAAGGTTGCTGACAATAGCAGATAGTTGTGCTGATATTGGAAACACAGGTGACGTTGCTTGAACTATAATAAGACACAAACTCTCCTTTTGAGATTCAGACTCATGGAATAAGTACAAGGTGGGGTGGCAGCTCACACGTCTACTCTTGAGAAGCAATTATGATTTAGAAATATGGAAATGTGCTAATCAAAACCAATTCAACGGAGGATACAAGGTTCAGGGTCGTGGGTACGTTTTCTGTATGAAATACAACGTTTAATGTGAAGTGAAAAGGCGAGATAGTGAGCGCTTGAGGAGGTAGCGTGACAGAGTTTGTCAAGTCGTCGCTGCTGCAGGGTCTCTGGATGACAGGAGAAAATTGACTCGTCTCCCTTACTTTCTCAGTTTGCTTAAGGACTTTGTTCATTCATTACTGGCTGAGCTCCAGTGTTGTTGTTGTTTTTTTGCAGTCCAGAAGGCTGCTGATGTTTCCCAGACAGCGTGCCATCTGAACTGTCACCAATGGTTAGAACTAGGAACTTCCCATTGACCTGCATCTCTTCAAAATAAGTATAAAGACTTGGCTCTCGCCATTTTAATCCATGCTCGGCAGAAAAAACATCTTAAAATGTTGTGTATCTAACAGATTTGTGGGATGAATGTGGCAGCTTACAGTGAATCGGAGTCGTTGGATAGGCTGCCTGGCAGAGCTGCAGAGGTCGTATATGTGACACTGTCATTTTTCACAGATGGCGTGGAGGCTGCCATAGCAAAAAAAAAAAAGGCTAAAACTTGGAATATCAATAGGTTGATCTCTGAAGAGGTGAGGAGGGGGTGTAGCTGGATAGAGGGCACCTTAAAATGACATTTATGTAATGCCGAAGATAGTTTGTGGTAAATCAGTATGTATGTGATTTCTATGAAGTGGCACCTAAAAGACACATTGAAAGAATTATGAGCATCTTGGTGTCAAGACACAATTCATCAAGATAAATAAAAAGGGAGCCGAGCAGTCACTTGGTCTTGATTTGGTTCACCGCATTTAAATGGAAAATAGAGAAGATTCTGGCCAATACCAGTATTCACACACACCCTTGCTGTATTCATAATCAAAATATGTGCTTGCACAAAGCCATGCAAATTCTCCAGTGTACGTTTTGATCTCATTCCACTCGCTTGGCTCACAGTGACACATGGCCACCTCCAGGTTCTCTGGGGAATCTCTGGGTAGTCTGACTGTTTGCAGATTATCATAGTTTGTTTTTCTACCCGCTCGAATGCCATTTCCTGCTCATTTAACTCCCCATTAACTTCATATCCACTTAACTCAAGCACTGCCAGAGAGGCTTTGGTTTGAGAGGCGTTGTCACACCTGCAAAGAAGAGGCTGTACTTGTAATTTCAGAATTAATTGCATTAACATTTAATAAGGTCATTTTCAAGTTATTCCATAAGGGTTGGATACTCCATCCGTTATCATTTCGTTAAGGTTGTATGACCCTGTGGGGGGGGGGGGGGGGGGGGGGGGCTCCTGGTAGGTGCATGTGTGGGAGGGCGAGCAATACCAACTAGATGGAATTGGGTCGATCTCAATGCAACTCAGGTTTTGAGTTGCCAATGGTGAGAGATGACAGCCAATGGTCACAATGATGATGCTCACAAGGACCCAACTGAGTTGGATCGGAGAATATAGCCTGCGGGTCATCTCTATGAGCCTTCTGGTCCTTGAGTGGGACCTATGTCCATGTTCTTGGTGATAGACATGTGCATTCTATGTTGACTTTGGGCTGTCTCTTGTTGCCAATCTGTTCTGTTTTCATGAACAGAATCTCGAAGCACTGGCGTAGTACTTGTTGCTACCGATTCAGCGACAGGTGTGCAGCAAAGTGTAAAGCAGCTGGGGAGTGATACACACTTGGCTAGTGTGAGGCCTTGTTACTGTGCTGGATAATGCTGGATAGCACTTTTTTAAAGGTTGTAAATAAACTTGCTGGCATCCAAAAGGAGTTAAGTGTAACCCCCAGCTCATTTAAGTTGGAAGGAGCCAGTTGTTCTGACCTGAATGCCTCTTGGGGGGTATTCCCCGTGGTGGTACCCCCCTACAAGGTCGAGATCCAAGAGGATACTTTCACTGAGTTTGCTGGAGCAATTTCCTAATCTTTTCTGAGCAGGGACCAGTATGCTGGAGGTTAGAGCTTGTGGAGGAGAACGTCTGGCCCACTTTGTTTAGCCCACTGCCACCCTGACCCAGTACCCAAATAAATGGCTGAAAACAAATGGAGAAAGAGCTTTGATCATTCTCTGTATGAATATTTACACTGAATTTCTACAGACATGAGTCCAGATCTATCCCATACAGTCTGATCCCCCTGAGACAGTAGAGCATGCTTGAGGAAATGAATGCAAATTTGTAATTATGCTTCACCATCGACAAGATTTGGATCATTTTGTAGCCATGTTTCATCTGAACACTGAGATTGTTTGTGGGTTTGATGGTTATCGGAACCGTTTTCATTTCCTGCTCAACATTCTTTTAAATTTTGGTATGCATTTGTGTCTGTGTATCTCAACGCTTTGTGTGTCTACATAATGGCTTTGTTAGAGAGTAGTGGGATAGTTGGAGACAATATTTACCTAAGCAGGAACTTAACTTCATGACGGAGTGCAAAAAGATGTTGAAGAAGAAAAATACTTCCTTGTTATGTTGACCAGCCATCAGCAAACCTTCACTTCATTTTAAATTGTAACTGTTGTAGTTAAACCACTTCTCTTAACATTTGTCAAAAAATGCTCTCTCTCTCTACAATACGGAAGCCTTGAGCTTTGGATGAGCAAGTGGAGTGGTGATTTCTTTTTTTCTAACGACTTCCTTATATTCATGAACCGTAATATCAATGGACCGAAGCACTGAATGGATCTGCACCCCGTGTGGAGCAGCTGTTCTACAGCGATGATTGGTTTTGCATTTCAGTCATGCTTCTCTGCAAACGGCAAGTAAAACGAAGGCCTAACCCTGCACGCTCCCATGGAGAGGGCCAGCATTGAAAATGCATGTAATCATTGAAAGCAGGAGGCAGGTGCCCTGGGCTTTACCTTGGATCAGTGCTCAAAGATGGCAATGGGAATCTGGACACAAGGAAGGCAGCCAAATGCATCAGTATCCAATAAAAGCAATGTTTCTCATATTTCTGCTTGAAGCTACCTCAACAAAAAGCTGACACCTGTTGTCTCTCCGTGACAAAAACTGGTGACCTGTGTAAGTGGTTATTTAGCTTCAGATGAAAAGCAAAGCAGTTGTTGTCGGTGAAACCAAAATGCAACGACTGTTTCTTACTTCAGCACAGTTTTGCATCCGACCCTCCTGGAGCCCACGACAAAAGACAGTGAGGACAGAAGTCATGGCGAAAGGGTGAGGATGGACCTTTTTTTTTTTTTTTTTGCTTCCCAGAGGGCATAAGCAATTTTCAGCTCTAGTGAGCCAGCTCCAGGAACACCGAAGTCTGAACACAGAACAATACTCAAGCTCATTTATTCACGTCTTCCCATGGCAGCCGTCTGACTTTTTTCTTTTCTTTTTCTTTCTAATACACTAAACAAAAAGGGCAAATCTAGGATTGCCGAATCTACCGACGCACATTTAACTTTGTGCCGAAGTTTAATAAGAATGGTGAAGATAAACAATCTTACATTTTTACTTCAAGTGCTGTTTATTGCGTAAGTTAGCCCATTAAGAAATGTGACGAGGAAAAATCTGAATATTCATCTCTCTCGGGATAATCATAGAAGTGTCACTCATGTTGTGCTTGTGCTCTGTCAGACGCACTCGCGCTGACTGCAGTGATACTGAGACTTGCAGGTACGCTCTATGATTGATGGCTATGCTAAGAGTGCCACTGCTGCTCTCCCCAGGCGACGCCAACTGCACTTGTGCTCAGCAAGCTGGCATGCCAGCATATTTTCTACCAGTCAACACTGAAGCGAAGACATCTTCCTTCTGTTCAGTACAACTTCTCTACTATTGCTCCCTGTATCTTAGGGGTATTTTAAAATGGAATGACACACAAAACTGTAAAACTATAGGGCGTCCTTTGAAGCAGAAGGGTATGTCTCCTAAAAATGACGTTCCCAAAAAACAAAACTGTAATGTGAATGTTTCGAGGGAACATATTTTATTGTAAATCTGCCGTTATTTTAATTTACGTCTGTATTTTATTACGTAGAAAACGTAGTAATTTGTGTAGCCTTGTCCATAACGAGGTAGTTTTTTGGTGTGTTTTTGATTTGTTTCAATTTACAAAGTTGACTGCGCGTTTAAAATTGCAAAAATGTGATTGAGAATGCAGTTTAGTTGAACATAATTTTGGAGGATGGTTAGCAGAAGATTGATGCCAACGTGGCTCACAATATGTGGCTTTAAAGTCTAGTCTCCCCTGAGACTTTTTCATAAAACTATGTCTGTTCAAATTGAGCTGGAAAGGATTATTGCATCTTTAGTTGACTAGCCAGGGCGCAGCTTTCACTGTGTTGTGACAGAGATTTCAGGTGCGGGTCGAGGCTTCTGGCAGCCGGTGGTGGACAAAGGGCACTGGGGAAGTCAACTGCATGCACTGTGCTATGGCCATCTTCACTGATCCACTTTACTTTTATAATCCACTTGTCTCAAGTGGGCTACAAGTGTGTCCCATTTGTATTGTTGATGTTTTTGAGTATGAATCGGTGGACTTAAACATTTTATGGGGATTAGTCCAGTTTAGCTCCATGCCTAATGCAGTGATTAGGGATTTCTGGCATAGCAGATAAGTGAATGTTCACTAGTTACTCAGCAACAGTGCTCAACTGTTAAAGACCTTAAGCCGAAATGGCAACGTCTTGGAGAAGACAGCTCTCCAGCTGCAGCAGTGTGTCGGCCATAACACTTCATTAACTTGGGCTACGGGGTGATGAAAGCGGTTTCACATTGGTCGTTGAATATCTGAGGAAGTTAAACAATCTATTGTCACCATCAAGTTCACGTCAAATGGCTAGGTTCTATCATGCATGAATAAACTACAGATGTTGATAAATGTACGTGGTTTCTTTTTATTCACTTATTTGACAGCATATTGTTCTTTCTCGGGTGAATATTATTTCCAAAAAGCTTGTCATACAGGTTGAAAACCACAGGCAGAATAAAGTTTGATTACAAAAGACGGTGCTTGAGGAAAGAGTTAAAGCATTTCTCCAGCCTGATGACTTCATGTCAAACTGACAAGTCATAAGCCTCCAAATGTACCATAACGTCTGACCTACAGCACCAGAAACTGCTGTAAGGTTGTGGCCCAGCTAAAGACTCCAAAAGGCTTGTGAAGCGAAGAACTGAGCAGTGTACAAATCAAAGCCTTCAAGGTCTACAACACGGGCAAATGTTTAAGGTCAAAAGCGAGAACTAGTGGGTCACTTGGGGATCAAAAGAATATTTGATAGGCCTGTATGAAGGGAATCTTTAAGTGCACATTGGAAATGGACCTTTGAAGTTAAAATGTCTGCCCCAATTGTGTCAATAATTCCTTTTAAAGTTTTTTATTGAGCTCTTGGTTATATGGACTGTGTGTGGTGTATAATTACACTTTTCCTTCACTTTTTAAGAATGTACGTGCCAATATGGCATAGTTTAAAGAAATATATATTCCCATTCGAGGGAATATTGAATCAACTCTAAATATAAGGGCTTGGGAACACATTCAAAAGAAATGAAAAGACCACAGTCGAGTCATTAGGCGTTATGTGGCCAAAAATGTATCCATCAAAGTGGATCGGCATACAAAAGAACAGCTTTGTGCACTTTGCATGAAGAAATAAAAAGGGTGTTGCAAGTGAGCGAAGATTCTCTTTCTCCCGATGGTTGAACTAAATTGTGTTTGATACTAATCTTCTTTCTGATATTTGTCTTTGACCTGTTGCCTCATGTCCATGCATCTCATCTTTCATCAGCCATTCGTGTGCAGTTAGATCGCGCAGTCCCTTTTTAGTGTTGTTTTTTCTTCTCAATAATGAAGCAGGTGTCTAATGGGGAGATGTTATTTATGCACTGATTATGACAAATATCTGTGCCAGGTATCTTTGCTTCACATTACCAATGTAATTGGTGGACAGACCATATTGTCACTGTTATTTGATGAATCACTTTTATATTAGCTAAAAGCTGAGGCAAGGAAAGGTCACATTGCTCATACGGGTGGTTTGAAAAGACAACATAGATTAACATTTTGTATTGTACCTCTGGAGCATCATTAATCTCCTCTCACACCATTACACCTTTAAAAGATGGCATCATTTAAGCAGCGCAATGAATAGATTTGACCGAAACAAATAACTGCATGTTAAAGTGCTGTTGATGTCCTACAAGAAGGTTGTCATTATTTCTCAAATGTACTTGCCTTAATTCTTGGCTTTCTGAGGTGAAAAAGAAGGTGAATTTTTCACTTATTATTCCTCAGTAGCATAATATAACTGTGCTCTACCAATGACCCTGACTAAAAAGCTGAAGCAGACGCAGTCATCTTTTGTACCTGATCACAAATCTTCTCTTTTGTTCTCTTTTGTAGGTTCCATCTGAGTAGGAGGTGGCAAAAAAAAGACCAAATGCCATGGATGTACTTAATTTCACCTACTGGAATGCCTCCGAAGGCAACGGCACAGAAGTTGTGGGAGAAAGTGAAAGCCCCTACAAGACTGTGGAGGTGGTGTTCATCGTGTTGGTGGCTGGTTCCCTCAGTTTGGTTACAGTTATTGGAAATATCCTGGTCATGCTTTCCATCAAAGTTAATAGGAACTTACAGACTGTCAACAACTATTTTCTATTCAGCCTTGCATGTGCTGACCTAATTATTGGACTGTGCTCTATGAACTTGTACACAGTCTACATAGTCATGGGCTACTGGCCCTTGGGCCCGGTGGTCTGTGACTTGTGGTTGGCTTTGGACTATGTTGTCAGCAACGCGTCCGTCATGAATCTTCTCATCATAAGCTTTGACAGATATTTCTGTGTCACCAAGCCCCTTAGCTACCCTGTCAAAAGGACCACCAAGATGGCGGGAATGATGATTGCAGCAGCCTGGGTCCTGTCTTTTGTCCTCTGGGCGCCAGCCATTCTCTTCTGGCAGTTCATTGTTGGTGGGCGGACGGTGCCTGAGAGGGAGTGCTACATCCAGTTCTTCTCTAATGCCGCGGTCACTTTCGGCACTGCCATCGCCGCCTTTTACCTGCCCGTCATCATCATGATTCAGCTCTACTGGCAGATCTCCAGAGCAAGCAAGAGTCGTGTGAAGAAGGATAACCGCAAGCCGTCTGGAGGCAATGCAGAGCCCGTGTCACCTGGCCAGAAGAGGAACAACACACCGAAACCCAACAATAACAACGTCCCAGGGGAAGACGCGGGACGTTTGCAGAGCCAGAATGCTGACGATGGAGCTAACCAGCACGATGGAAAGCTGCAAAACGGCAAGGGGCCTTCCTCGACCACTGCGGAGGGAGAAACGGAAGGAGATGACGTGGCAAGGGAGAACTGCACCCCGGCGGAGGAGAAGGAGAGCTCTAACGATTCAACATCCGGCAGTGTGGCTGCGTCCAATCAGAAGGATGAGGAGGCCACACCCTCCACCGCCAACGCCAGCGCCGAGACCAGCCAGCCGCTCCCACGTCAGCGAGCCAAAGCTGGGGGCTCCAAGCTGACCTGCATCAAGATCAAGACTAAATCGCCCAAGGGTGACTGCTACACGCCGTCCAACGCCACCGTTGAGATCGTCCCGGCCTCCGAGCGGCAGAATCACGTGGCCCGGAAGATTGTGAAGATGACAAAGCAACCTCCCAACAAGAAGAAGAAAGTGCCGCCGTCACGAGAGAAAAAAGTGACCCGCACCATTATGGCCATCCTGGTAGCTTTTGTTGCCACCTGGACTCCTTATAATGTGATGGTGCTTATTAACACCTTCTGCTCCAGCTGCATCCCCAACACAGTGTGGACTATTGGATACTGGCTGTGCTACATTAACAGCACCATCAACCCGGCCTGCTACGCTCTGTGCAATGTCACTTTTAAAAAGACATTCAAACATCTTCTCCTCTGCCAATATAAAAATAGTAGGTCAGCCAGATAAGTATGGGCCACTTAAGGGGAAGAGTTGCCTGTGTGTGCGTGTGAGAGCAAGACTGCAAGTGTTCATGTGAAATTACTTTCCATCATTTTAATCCTTTTTGTTTTTCCGATTTCTGTCTCAATAACCGGTTGTAGGACTTTACACAAATTCAACTGTTGCCAGTTGCTTTGAGATGTGTCGTGCAGGAGCAGCATAGATTACGAAGGTTGGGAAAAGTTGAGCCGTAAGCTCAACAGAGGAGGGAGTATAAAGTACGGAGCACTTAGTACTGACTGATTTAAAAAATAATTACAAATTAAAAGATAAAGCGCGGAGGAAGATCTGCGCTCTACGAAAACACAAGAGTTCAAATGGGAAAATAGGGCTGACTGAATTTCCAAACTTAAAACTGTTTTGAACTTCAGTGGAGATACCTGTAGATACCTGTACATATCCGTGTATACTCAATATTTATGTGTGTGCACATGCGGGTGTGTGCTGGCTCGGAGTATGTGTGTACACTCATCTGTGCCCCTCTGCCTGCCTTCTTCCTGTCCGTCTGTGTGTGTGATCCTCATCATCGCACATCCAACCAGCAACATGTAGAATAAAGTGAGGTAGATAGTGTAGATTGCCTCTCACCTGGAAGCTATCCCATCTACCAACGAGCCCATGTGGGAATAAGTCTCCATTAATACATAATGGATGTATAAATATATTAAAGCTGCACTTCAGCCAAACTACAAAAACAAATGTTCTCACTTACTGGCGGTGTTTAGCCGTGCGGGTTAGGTTGCCTTTATTTGGCCAAGTATGTCTCCAAATGTCTGCAGCCACCTTAATACATGAATGCAGTTGTGCTCGCAGCAAATCTTTACATAAACAATGTTCTGACTACTTCCTGAAAAATATGAATCTGGTGAATGGAGACACACTCAACCACTATTCTGGTTCCTCCAAGATAATGAACCCACATTTGGATTTGAAGGAACACTTTGATATTTTGGGATATACATCCATTTAATGTCTTGCAGAGAGAGTAAGATGAGAGATACCACTCATGTCTGTAGATATGAAGCCTGGATACAGTTAGCTTAGCTTAGCATAAATGCTGACAGCAGGTGGAAACGGCTAGCCGGGCTCTCTCCAAACCTTAAAAACCAAATCAGTCTACCGGCACCTCCTAAAAGCTGTAAAATAACCGACGTGCAAACGGTTTATGTGCGGGACTATTTTTTTTTCTTTTGGCAGGGAGCAAACGTTGCCTGAAGTCTTGTCGTCACTGTGAGGAAATCACTGCACCCGGCCAAGAAATAGTCCCTCACGTAACCATCCAGAAACCAGGATTTTGTCTTTTTCACATTTGGGATTTTCAACCAGCCCATGTATCATCGTAGAGAATAACCAAAACGCTGTCGGAACAACAGCGAGAGTTTATGACTAAATACGAACGGGGCGTGAGATTGTTCAGTCGCACTCTTTGATTCCGCTGCCGATCACACTGATGTGTATTTCATGGTGGTTTATTAAGACGCCCATGTTTGCTGTCACCGCTAGGAAGCTTCCTACTCGGTGAGGGAAACAGGTGGCTGGAGCTCAGAGCTGTGGCTTATTGCTGTCTATGGGAAGGCTGTGTGTGGATGAGTGGAAGACATTGTGTGATTCTGCTGATTAGCAGAATGATGTCACAGTGTGTACAGTACTTACTGTGCTGATGATGATTGTGAAGATCTGTGTGTGTGTGTGTGTGTGTGTGTGTGTGTGTAGGTGTGGGAGCTCTTGTGTGGATATACATGCTGATGTGTGTTTTCTCCAAGAGTGGAGTTTACTTCGGATCACGAGTCACAACCTTGTGATTTTAAATAAGGGCTATTTCCGTGTCTTAAATGTTTACATGTTTTCGATACCCATCCCCTTTTTTTGTGTGTGGGGAAGGGGGGATATTAGCGGGCGCGTTAATTCTCGGTCCATCATTATATTTTTTTAATAATAAATAGTCGTGTCTCATCTTAATTTGGAAAGAAATGGGGAAAAATATCTATTTACTGTAAGACACGTTCCGCGTATTCATGCGTGTCATCCATAATTTCAAACCCATTAGTCAATTCTCAGTTGCATTAATTGTACGCTCACCAGTCGGAGTGATGAATATGCAGGAGCGTTTGCCATCACGAGGTTGCCACAGTGGCTGGTAGGGGGGCTTCGCAAAGAATTACGCCTGCACCGAGTAGCTCCCTAAGGCGGGCTCCTTTTTTAAAAAGAGATCTGGGACAGATCCTATAATGAAAACTCACCATGAGGCTGATCAGATTATGGGACGATGTGGAACACCTACATTTGAGATTAAAGATTGCCCATTACACGCACAGCTTGAGCTCGCATGCCCCACTTAGTGCTCCACTCAGTCCTGATCCTCTTATAGTCTCTACCTCATATATATGAGGTCATGAATGTAATGTAAATATCACATATATATATATATATATATATATATATATATATATATTTATTAGCTTGCTCTATTATTAATTATCTTACTCCTGCACTCATTCTCGCCTTGCTTCTTGCTACTGCATATTGCTCTGGAAAGCACCTCTTTGTGCAGAGCCAGTGCAGGATGGACATCCTTGCACATGCATTACATTACATATACATATACATATACAATTTAGCATTAAGGTAGCACACTGATATTTACATTTCTTAGCTGTGTTAAATTACCAGGCATCCATAAACTCTGGATGCATCTCCAGCATATAGCCAAAACCCGTTGTTTACTTACTCAGATGATACCTACAAAATAAACAGTAAAAAAAACAGCTTTCCAAATTTCACGTTACCAAATTTGACTGATTTTACATGTTAAAGTCAACGTACAAATCACTAGTGTTCTTTCTTATAAATAAAATACTTAAAGGGCCAGGGTGCAGCATTGAGGATGATTTAATGGCAGAAATGGAAATGAAAAGTGTGATTTCTTTATAACCACCTGAAAGCTAGATGCCTCCAAATCTCACACAGTGGCCATTTTTAACAATCAACATCTCGGCCGGCCTGTTTCATCACGTCTATGTGGATGTGGTTCAATCAGATCTGATTGTTGATAGTGGTCTAGCAAACAATCCAACCCCAGTCATCCGATTTGAATATATTTAAAATTCTGACAGGCCCACTGAAGAAAATGACAACACATTTTTTTCCCTGCACACTAACATTTGAGTAAATGTACTTTCCGGCACTCTTGCACGTACTGTTTGTGGATGGACCATGTTTATCTATCCGAGCGGTTTCAGCGGCAACCGAGGCATCCATCCAAGTCCGACATCCAACCATCCGTCAGGGTGATAAGTGGAGCCCTGTGTGTCTGACATCCGTCACACGTCTCAGTAGTGGGTAGAGAGCCTTCCAGAATATCTGATTAATCTTCGCTAAGCTGTCGTTTGAGTGATACCAGCAGGAGAGTAAGTGGCTTGCTGCTCCAGTGGTGGTCCAGGGGTCCCAGTTTGAGCAGCTGCTTAGGTGTTTGATGCAAGGTGATGGCAGTTTATCGCCTCCTGGAGCGGGGGGGGGGGGGAGATATCTAAAAGTGGTAATCTCCTCGGCAATGCACTCTAAACATCCAGAGCAAAGTTCTCGCCAACCTCCAACGCCCCACCCCCTCCCCTCCCATCTTGTGTTGCCAATTTGGTGGACAGATGAGAACAAAAAGATGTTCTTGTATCAGGCGTTGTTGGAACAGGAGGGGGGGGGGAGGGGGGGCGATGTGGGAGAATGTGGGCTTATGATAAAACAAGAAAGCGTTCTTTGTTGACAGCGAAAGAGAGCGGCTGTCATGCATGTGAGGGAGATAACCCCCCAAGGTGTACAGTGTGTACGTATGAAACAGATAAGCTTTCCTTTGTAGTCATGGCTGGGAGGGGAGGACGTGGGAGGGGGGGTGGTGGATTTGGTTAGTCAGTGACAAAATCCAAAGCAGAGCAGGATCACGCTGCATGTGGACCATGTTTGGAGAAGCCACAGCCGTTGCTGGCAGGTCAGCCAAGGGTTCTGCTGCAGGAATTTGAGTGTCCCAGACTAAATCTGGTGCCTGGTGTAAACACAGTGTGATACGGCGCTGTTTACCATCCCGCCTGTGCTTTTATAGCGTCTCACTCTCGTGTTGTGCAAACAGAATCCACCGTCTCTCGCTTTGCAGTCATCATCATCATCATCATCATCAGACCGGGTCCATTCTCATGCACACATGTTCACCCCCCCCCCCCCCCCCCCCCCCCCCCCCCGCGTACATGAACATACATTCCGGTGTAAACATCGTCTCTTTTGTGATCAACGGATCATAATGTGCCATCAGAGCTAGCTGGGCTCCTCTTCACACGGCTTATGTCAAAGGGCTAAACTCCTTTTACGGAGTACGTACGACATGTAACGTTTATCAGAGAGGACTTCAAATTTAAGGTTCCTCTGGCTTCGCTCTCGGGGGCTGCTGAGAATAATCTCTGTAATCTTGTGCAGCCGCGCAGAAGTGAGCGCGCAGCGGCGGCTGGCGGATGCGGTGAGAGTTTTATCGGAGAGGGAAGCTTATATATATATATATATATATATATATATATATATATATATATATCGGCCGATTGTAAGGAGCAATTTGAAGTGCCTTATCCAGAGTAACGTAAGCAAATTGCTCTTTTATCTTTAAAAAACCCTGTGTGTGTGACGTGTGTCTGTGCTGAAAGTTGTAGATGGTGCTGCAGTGGGATATTGAGGATGTTGCGTTTCTCCGCTCTGAGCTCCCATCACTATAAATTTCATCTTATCAGCTGTCTGATTGCAGGCAATGGAAGTCTGAACTGAACAATCTAAAACCGTCATCTCAATGCCTTTTTAAATAATTAATTTTAAAAAAAGAAACATACAGTATGCAGTCACAGCAGTGACTTATATATTTATATACATCCTGGAGGCCCTAGCAGGCCATTTCCATTGATTTTTTCCATCCAGTGTGTGTGTGTGTGTGTGTGTGTGTGTGTGTATTCACATCTGTCATATGTGCTTTCCGGTGTGTGTCTGCTATTATAGAGAGAGCAGTACCGACATTTGTGTGTGTGTGTGTGTGTGTGTGTGTGTGTGTGTGTGCATGCAGCTTGCTGTGCGGTGTTTTATTTTTTCTAAATGGCCTCCTCAGCATGAAGACATCAGATTGGACAACATATCATGACACACATCAGGGTAGATGCACAATGTGTGAATGACTATTCGTGTCATAACTCCTTACTCTTTGAACAAGTCTTTCAATAGCAACAGGCTTCCAAAGACTCACTTAGACACATCTTTGCGTGGTACCGGGACACACACACATATAAATACATTATAATGTACATTTTTAATCACATTTATCAAAGATGTTTCTTTTATCACTGTACAAAGTACAAATGTAATATGACAAATTAAAATGTGAGCAGTGTACAGCCAGAGAGTTTCTCTTTTTTTGTTTTCAAATGTTATTTGAAATCTATAAGACATGAATAGTATGTTTTTTGGAAGTGTTTCAAATAGAGTAGAAGAGTAGAAGGTATAAATATGAGTGCATTTCTGGGGGCATGATTTATTGAGAAATGGAATTCTTGCTTTGAAAAATGAGCGACTGGATCCAAACGTTTCAACTTGGGAGCAGCATTCAAGGGGATTTCAAGAGTGAAGGGGGGGGAAAAAAAGAGCCAAGCTGGAAACCAGGACCGGAGGACTGGAGCTCAAACTAGTTTCCAGTGACCCAAAGGCCCAGAGGCAAGGGCTTCATTTTGATTTCACCTGTATATGTATGAGGCCTCGCGCTCACCTTGGGAAGAAGCTGACTGTCTGTAACTGGACACACTTTATAACTTTTGCAATTGTATCATCCTGGGGAAAAGTTTGGGTTTTTTTTTCCTCCTTTTTTTTTTTTCTCGAGGAGTGTTGAGGGTTGAGTTGTTTGACCCGTTTTCAGCTTTAAGGGTCACGGTTAACATGTAGATTTGAAACAAAATCAGTAAACAACAAAAAAAAAAGAAGTAAAATCTGTAGCCTGCTGCAAGTGTTAAATGTGCATACATTTTTCATTTGCTTAAGTATGTAGATGTTCTTTGTGTATTCACTCACAGTGGCTCGTGGCTTCTCTTGCAATAGGTACAATACATTTTACAGTCTATTTGCATTGTATATATCTATATGATAATATATTATATGTAATTCGGATGCGGTACATTTGTAATGTACATACACGTCTTTAATAGCTACTATCTGAATGTTTCCTCCACCCTAAAACCCCTCATTTATTCTCCTCTCCCCCTCCCCCACTATGTTACTTCCTGTACAGTAACAATGGTATTGATTTCCTTTTTGATGCATTCTTGATTGATTATTTGTTCTGGACAATGAATCTGAGTGTTATTATCGCTGGCCACCTATGACACTGTAAGATGAACTGCATTAAGTGGTTACATTGTGCCATTTTCTCTCAGAATGGAACTCAAATAAAGATATATGAAATGTGTTTTAATTCTTTTGAAATTTATTGTCTTGTTTTGGCATGTGAGGACGCACAAGGCACAAGAGAAATATCTTTTCTGGCTTCTATTTTTTTATTCTTTTTTATTTTTGGAAAAAGGAAACAAAGGGAATGTTAACTCCAACTGAGGACTACAATTGGGGAGGAATTTTATTTTTTATAGCCAAGAGCCGGAGAGTAAAAATCAGAGGGTATAAATTGAGGTACAACAGAGCAGCAGGAGGAAAACACACTAAAAACAGTAGTAGTTTGCACACTTGTACATATGCTAATCATGCAGCCTCCAGTCACATTACATTTATTGTTACTGGAAATGGAAGAAGAATTTCATAAAGCATAGAGTAATGGGGGGGAAGCCTTACCATTAACTTGAGAAACTTGAAAGATTGCAAATTACTTTTTTTTTTTTCTTTTTTTTTTTGCACAAATTAATTAAGGGAAGACGTTCAGAGCTTCACTTATAGCAAGCTGCTTCATTAAGTCAAAGCATGGACCGAAGAGCTTTCCAAATTAGACAAACAAATCCTATCCAATTTGTTGGTAAGAAAATAATCCTAGAAATTACATCATTAGGTAAGACACTAGTAAACAAATATCTTCCATATTCATTACTCATCCCTACCACTGACGATTACATCTCCTATCGCAACATACAAGTTGTTTCTTATCGGGTGCTAGAAAGAAGAAAAAGTAAAACATGTTGTCACTAAAAGTCGTGTTTCCACTGGTTTTGTCAAAGCTCTATAGGCTCCTACTGTCAACCTACAGGACACACAAAGAGGAGCCGTGTGGAAATAGGGCAGTGGACGATCTTTCCACCCTCTTCTTCCTTCCTCCCGGTGGGGGGGGGGGGGGGGGGGGGGACGACACACGCAACCTCATCAGTCCATTTGGGTGCGGTCTCGCTTCTTGCCTTCCTTCTTTTGCTTCTTTGCATCTGCGGGAACAGAAACAAAACAGTTGCAGCACACAGTGTTTGCTTTTGACACTTTCTCTGACCAGAGGTGGTGGGATTTTATTTGTGTGTGTGTGCAAATAAACCAATCCCGTTGTCTCCGTGAGGAGCCCATATAGGCTCCGCTTCAGATTGTAATAATCAACCGTATAGACCGCGTGACTCTGCATGCAGTCCCTCCCTCCCACTGTCTCCTGGGAATTGATTTGTGGCCTGCTTTATCATCTCCCTGCAAGAGTGAATTGGTACCTGGCAGCCATGACAGGAGCCACGGTCCATGGCGTTGCCTTCCCTTTCTGCTCTGGTGAACAGGAATAGGGCACAAGCTACAGCGGTTTGGCTAGCTAGCTCCTTGCTAGCTGCTCTGGTGGCCTGTCAATCTGCTTGTCTGTGTGCACGCGTGTCTGTCACTCAGTTTTATTCTTCAAGCACATGACAGGTTACACAAGGCTACATACTTCAATCGACATTTTTAATTAAATCAAATCAAATCATTTTTTGTTGGGAATTGAGATTACACCCTTCGAAACCCAAAAAAGGGGTTTTCATGGAAGGCATTGTGACATGTCACAGTAGGCCTATAGGAAAAGAAGCGACGTTGTAAATAATACAGTTAAAATTGGTTGACATCCATGTCAGGGTCCCGATGATGAAGTTATTCCTTTCAGAAATGAGGAAGGTCTCAGACTCGGCTGTTCTTACAGTCTATCGCTAAACAATATGTTTCGATATGAATACTAAATACCCTTGAAAATGTTCCAACATAAAAATATCAAACTACTACTTAAGCACAAAGTTCAAGGTTTGTATGACACGCACAGGCTAAACCTATCCGCATAATTAGGTCGGTGCAGGTGACGTAGATGGTCCACATAGGGCAGATGGGAGGTAGGAGGGTGTCAAACAAACACAGGACTTCCACCTGTTCATGTCCTGTGTTGACTTATTTCACTGTAGTTTTGTCACGTGTCACTTCTGTACTTTTCTAACACCAGTGACGCAACAAGCATCTGACAAACATACGTAGTTTTGTTGCCAACAGACATAACCGAAAAGTTTTGTTGTACCTAAGTTAGAAGTTCATTTGAAAAAAGACAACATGTATGTATGGATGTATGCATGTATGTCTTTAAAGAGCAGAAACTGACAGACCTTCCTTGACACATCCAAACTTACGGTAGACAAGTAAACATATTTAAGATAAAAGTAAAAGCAATCTTTTTTTTAAATATATAGTAAATTTATATTTTTTTAAATGCCTGGCACAACTAATCTAAGTGTTTTCTACCAAGCCTGGGTAATCCATAACCTTTTTGTTTAAGACCTAATCCAAAGCAAGTGCACTGAACACTAATTTAGATGCTCCCACGTCGCCTTTGTTTAGGTTCTCGTGTGTTAAATGCAACTAAAGAAGCACATATTTTTATAATGACGGCGTTTCAGAAGTAAAACTAGTGAAGGTCAAGAAAACAAAAAAGCTAATTCAATCAAAATCCTCTGACAAATACAAGCAATGTGTGGAAAAGACATCTCGGCTCAATTAAAAAGAGATACCTGAATTTCTTTTAGTTTTAAATGGATTAGCTTGAAAGGACACCTCCACAAATTCTCTAATGACATGCTGGGAGGCGGTTCTGAACAGCGACACGGTACGCTTACTCAATGAGGATTCAACCTCTTAACATTCTGACTGTGCACTCGGGAGGACATCTTTTTGGGAAATCTGTTCCTGTCACCTCGGCTGCGAACTTCCACGAGCATTAAGATTTTGACGTGCGACGCGCTCTCACCCATGCAAATACGGAAATGGCTCTTCCATCCCATTTGTTGGCTCTTTTTTTTCATTTATTTGAATGTTCTCTCTCTTTCTTCTTCTTCTTCTTCCTTCCCACTGTTGTTTCTGTCAAGCATATTCTGCTCCCGTGAGAGTGATGGCAGAAAGGATTCACTCTCGTCTTTCTCCATAAGTGAGATGTGGGACTTTTGTGTCAGGCTGGGGTACTTTCTGCTGCATTTGCACATCACATGGCACCGCTCGCTTTCCTCTCGGCCTCTGACACACAATCATAATCAGGATGTTGCTGCCTTCGCTGGATTCAAATCTAACCCAAAACACGAGGACGACATGTTTAACCGAAATTGAGTCGAGAGCAGAGTCTGACTTTTTGTTATTGTGTGCATAGGCAAGTACATTTACTTCAACTGTGAGGTACTTGTATCTTTACAATTCTATGCCACTTTATACTTCTACTTCCCAACATTTCAGTATTCCAGTAAATGTGTTTGATGCATGTACTTTCCAGATGCAGTGTAAACCACTTATATTGATCACGGTTACAGCTTATGTGTAGGTTTGGGACAATCATTCCTACGCAAATGCTGTTTGAACAATTTGCTTATAGCAATCAAGTAATCCGCTTACAGTATTAATTTTCATACATGACAACATATACAAAATGTATTTACACCACAAATAATCCTTTTTTTCCTTGAGTCCCATAATACTTTGCCTCGTGATAACTCCCCTGCTGGCTACTTGGTGCTAGTGCTGTGAGCACATTTAAATCATGGCTTCAAAGCTTATGACAAATATTCTGCCTTTGGGTATTATTTCAAGCAGGTCGTCATCATGGTGACTGATGGTCTGTCAGGTATATTCCAAGCAAAAGAAACAGCCTAAAAGGACATTCAATTAGTTCATATATGTTACAAAGTTTGGCTGGCCAGCCTTCAAAGATCAAACCTTCTATTTACGTCTCTCTTCCGTTTTGTAGGGCAAAAAATCCGGAGCGAGTGTATAAATAATAAAACTCTGCGTTGCTCTCCGAACACCACTCTAGGAGGAATGACGCAAACTAAAATTGCTCCAAAGAAATCCAGAGACGCCAGATTTTAGCTATACAAAAGCTTTTCGTTTCGCTATGAAACCAACTCTGGCATCCGAACACGCCGCTCTCTCCGGTCCTGCTGAAAAAGAGAAAGCGAGGAGACCCTGAGGTTTCTACAGGCATTCATAATGTTTCATTTCTGTCACTCTTTGTTCTCTCTTTCGCTCCGTGGGGATATCTGTGTTTCACCTGCGCCGGACAGCAAAGACACGCAACTCTGAATCTCAGATCGCTTCCCGAGGCACCTCTTTAGCATCGTCTCCTCCGGAATCTGCAAGTGACAGATGCTCCGTCCATCACGGCAACCTGCTGCAGTCGGGGGGGGAACCCAAGGTGGCTGTTCAGAATTGCAGATTTTGGCCGGGCAGATCTCCACTCCCTCTCTCTATCGCTGTCACGCCAAAGCCAAACGTTTCTGTTTTTGTTTTTTTTTTGTGTTTTTTTTTCACAAGCTCCCTGATGCCGCTGCTGTGGACTGTATCTCTGCCATCCCCCGACACAGAAAACCATACACAATTCCCCTTCCTGTGCACACCTCATTGTGCACAGCGCCCTCTTTGTTTTCCCCAGCAACCCCTTTGCTTCCCAGGGCTTATCTTCCAACTGGCAGACGTAGAAAATCACGCCACGCATCATGCAATCACATTGCTCCGAAAGTGAATCTCTCTCTCCCTCTCTCCGACTGCTTCCCTTCATCTCGGCCACTGTCATCCTCGCTCTGTTTCTCAGCTCTCACACCTCTTAGACTGTCACTTTGCATCCACGCATCTGGCCTTCATTACAATCGTGCCGCGCAGGTACACAGCGCTGCAAACCAAACACCTTTTTAGACACACATCCAGTGTGTGAATATATACATTTGATTTACATTTTTAATGTGAAAGGTCCATGATCTACATCTATTTTCCTGTATAATGTAACAGCCGAGGAATCAAAGTCCTTTTAAAAGGGATGTTAGTTTGGACCTTCTTGTCTTCACACAGTAGAACCTTATTTGACATAAGGTTCTTTATATTCACTATATCACGCTTACAATACCAGGATAGGGACAGCAAAGACAATTTGAATATATGGAGACTGATATATTTGAGACCTGTCTACGGAGGATATTCCTCTCTCTCACCCATTGCATTATGGGATAGGTTCCATTCCACACAGCTCAGGACAGAATGAACTAATGTAGCAAATGGATGGACATTACACAACCTCCAAATTCAAAATAAAAATACGTAGTTTGTCCCTTTAGCTCCCAAAGAACAAGAGTGACGATTATGGGGTGCTGGAGGTCTTTAACCTAAACATGTCATTATTGGATATTTGCTGAAATTACTGATGCTGTTGCTTTTCTTAGGACTACAGAAGCAGCCCATTCTCACTCCCAACTTGTCAAATATGGCAGATTTGTCAGTGGCCTTAAGTGTCTAACTCTAGGTGTTCTACATGGCTGTAATTGTGGCAGGGGTTAAAGGTGAAAGTCAGGGTATATAGTAGAAAAATAAATGGATGATGGATGCTTGGGTTAAAAAAAAAAAACAGGCGGCCGCCATTTGTGTCCCGAGTGAAACCAAAAGTTTACTTATTTTATGCTGGGTGACGAAATGCATCGTTATTATATCACATATTTAATGTAGTTTGCATTTTAACCCAACCCACATTCTTTAAAAAGTTTATTTCCTGCTAAAAATGTAAGTTTAGTATTAAAATAACGAGCGAAAACGGACCCATAATGTACAACTGAGGCTAGAGGGGTACGTAGAGGGTCACAGTTTGAAGCGTAGGGCCACTGACCAAGCACCCATATTTGCTAAGTTGGGAGTGAACTAAGTTAAAATGCATTTACATCTATTTATATGTTACCGGCAGCATACTGTATTCTCTATTTGCTATAAAGTGTGGGAGAGCCACAGATGGTGTATACAGTACAGTTTCTCAAGAAACGTCTCCCTGTCACAATGCTTTAATGATGTGCTACCTAGTGAAACATTTAACAGATTCCTCCTTTTGAACGTCTTAAGACAAACAGTCGAGCAGACCGACATGTAACAGCTGCAGACATCCTGTAGTAAAACAATTTTTAAAAAATGGTCCATTTGTTTTAACGTAGTAATGTGGGGGGGGGTCACCTGACCGTGGCTGTTTGATGAAGTGACAGTAAGGTTAAGCAAACTCCGTGTGCAAACCTGTGTGTGCACACATGTCGGCTGCTGAGTGCGATAAGGGCGCAGTTTATGACCACTGGCAGCATTTCTGCACTCATTATAATCCTGTTTGGACAATGGGACAGTCACAGCGGGTCAGATACATCCTTGTTTACAGAATCAACAAAAGGGCATCGCCTCACTTGGAATGAACCAAAGGCTTTCTTATCACCAGTTTTACACCAGGCAGAGAGTTATATATTCCACATGGTGGTTATTATTGTCGTTGATATTCTCCCATTGGCCCAAATTGTGGGTCGACCCCACTTTACCAATAACTGTCCATTACCCGTAGAATGTAGGAAGTTGGCGCTCCCTGACTTTGGTTTCTTTGACATGACCAATGGACGCGATAAAAGCATGTAATTACAGCTGCATAGCGGGTTAACCTATTCACCTCTGCTTTTAAAGCGGACACTCACTGCTCCGGGTTCGGCACTCAAGTAGGTCGATTTCCATCATGCTGAATGTGAATGTGAATCACAGCTGGCATTGCCCGGGATTGAAATGATTCTCAAGGGTTTATGGGATTGAACAAAGATGCAGTTAATCTGAGATGTTGCCTAGGAAACCGGATAGATACATCCGTCACAAAGAGAAGACGGCCACTATCAAATACATACTGATGCTAATTTACCATGATTCAAATATAATTATAATATTTGGCCTGTATGTTACAGCTAAAACACATAAAAAGCACTTCTTGTGAATCCTGAGACATTGTCTCTGCTTTAGTCTTTCTTTGGATCCAAACCGACCTGCTGACACGCGATTTCTCAATATAACTAAAAAACTAAATAACATTTCCAGCATTCAAACTAGTCCAGAAAGACAACCGTCATGTTGCAACAAACCCCCCTAAGCTTACATTACAAAGCCTTGTAAAAGTCTGCTTTAATCAAAGGCTTGTTTGGGCTGTCGCGAATTTGTACTTTTTGTACTTTTTGTTTGTGAGCATTGGTTCAGATGGACTCAGGTGATCATCAGATTAAGAGTGGAAGAGGATTGTTTGGGCCTTCTGCTGGAAGGATGTTGTTTGTTTGACATCTGGGCAAAAGAGAACATACAGGATATACTGAGTAAAGTCAGCAAAAATAGCAACGTTAATGAAGTTATTTGAGAGACTGATGAGTGAATAAACTGTGACAATGTGACAAAAAAAGCTGAATTCGCTCCTTCTTTTTATACCTTTTTTATTTTTTATTTGACCGTTTAAATTTGTGCAGTGTCAAACAGACTAAATGGTTCACGAATGAAAAACGACCAAACGGACTATGGCTTGCTAGAGCGCTCTATTATACTTTGCTTTGTCTTGGGTGAATTTCAATAAAAAAAATTTTTAGTTTTTTTTTTTTAAATGCAGATATTTAAAAGGGGGACCTGGATTTCTTCAATAAATGTAAATGTGCCAAGGTGTGTTCTTTCTCAGTGAGCACAAAGGAAAGAGCCAGTTGGCTCATTATAAGTTATTAAAGGCATCCTGAACATGTGTTCATGCTTCTCCGCCTGAAAGGTGAACATTTCTCATCTTTTGTTCGAGTGCCGAGAACCTCGCGTCATATATTTTGAGGATGCGGTGATTCGTGAACTGTGCACCCCCGCTGTCCGGCGAGTGTTATTGTGATGATTCATTCCTCTCGGTTTACCTTGCAGCTTAGTCTTGGGGATTTTCCCACAGGGCTTGGTGGCGGTGACAGTGACGGCGCAGGTCGCATCCATGAGCGCTCGCTTCAGCACGCCCGTCCTGTTCTTCTTGCCTGTCGCCAGATCGCACTCCCCCCAAGCCTGGAAGTCGTACTTGCATTCCCCTGCAGCACACACAGAAGACAGAAATACTTCATTAGGTACTTTTTGTTCAGTGAAGTAGCTTCGAGGAGGCAAAGTACAGGAGAAATCAAGCAGAAAACCTGATAAAACCGGAGAGAATCTAGATCTGTTTGACCAAAATAAAAGCAGTCAATTGAAATCAGTCAATGAATCAACCCCCTTTGAGCCAGAGGCCTTGTGAGTAATACACTGTGAATGGTTGTTTAATGAATGCTTTGTATTAATGCTGTTATCCCCTTCCTATCAATAGAAACTGTCCAATAGCCACAAGAACATGTCACCAGACACTAAAATAAAAGGTGCTCATAGCTTTTTTCCTAACAGCAGCAGATGGTGCTTCGCTGTTCTGATTCTGTCTTTCCTATATAATGAAACCCGCTAACAGATGAATGTAATCGCAAGCCGCCTGGCTCCTGTACATCCTGGCAATAATAAACCCACGGCAGAGAAGTGAAAATACTTTTATCAGCACCTGTAATAAATGGGCTTTCATTTGATATGAAAGCACTTTTTAAACTCCACCCTGAGAGGGTGGCCAGTGTGTGTGTGTGTGTGTGTGTGTGTGTGTGTGTGTGCACTTTATGTCCACGTCTCTCACATCTCCCTCCATTATTTTGTTGCCACTCTAGTCGGGCTCCCTTGAGGCCGTGACACTCATTCGTCAGCTTCCTCTCACATGAAAGCGTCGGACCCCTTGTCACTGCCTCTGAGATCCCCGGGTGCTCATCAGAGGAGGGGGGGAGAGGGGAGATAAAGGGTGAGGGGGGGAGCGAGGGAGAGACAGGGCCATTGTTGCAAGAATCCTATAGGGACTTCCTGACCATCCAACTTTAAAAACCTCCGCCTCTATAATTTGTCTCCGAGAGACGGAGAGAGAGGGGGAGTAAGAGAGAGAGAGAGAGAGAGAGAGAGAGAGAGAGCTTCCTGGCAGGCTCATGGGAGTTTCACAGGAAGCCCATGTCCTCTTAAATGTGTCATCTTATACAAGTAGGCAACAACATGGTTGTGTGAACACACCCACTTATAAGCAACCTTGCATCCAAACAGAGTCCTATATAGATTTCTGGATGATTCATTATTTAGAATTGTACTCTGCTCTGTCCAAAAAATGTCAAAACCAGTTTCTAGTACTATCTAAGTAGAACATTTTAAGGTTATCGTTCGAAAGTAGTCAAAAATTTGAACATTTGCTTCCTTTTTCTTGTATCACTTTTCAACATCAAAGCCCTTTTTTAAGAGGCTTTTTGTCTATTAATTTGTGCAACACTGCACATATATCTGGAGTCCAGAAAAAAATCCTGATTCCAAATGTACATTTTGTTATAAGGTTCTTGATATGATATCTTCAGCCACATAATGTTAATGTTAATACAATATGCTGATTCCTTTCTGAATCCACAATTTTATTGCAGGGTCTTTTTCCCACCAATTCCGACACATTTCTTGTGGCGTGGGCAACAAATGTTGCAGTAGTCATTTATCTTTTGGATTTGCTAAAAAATCCTAACACCTAAAATGCAAAATCTTACCAAGTATCATTGTCTATTAAGTTAATGTTGTAAGACACAATCACCTAAAAAGTTAAGTATATAGATGTAGGGACGTGTTATTTTAGTGCATCTTGAATATCTTGTTTAGCGAATAAATTCTGCTTTTGAGCATTAAAGGCACACAACAAATAAATAAAATGAAATATAGCTCAAAATGAGTTTTCCCAGCTAACGTCAAGTTCGCTTTTCATCTTGCAAAGCCTAAATATTAAATCTTATTCCAAGAAATCCTATCATTGTATTTCAGAAAATCAAAATATTGTTTTACTTATTACAAGCAAAAACACCTTATTTTTTTAAGCAACCTTTCTCTGTGTCAAATGAAAAAAGGCTTCTACATGTGCAACACAAGAGGCCCCTTCTTCTCTTTCCTTTTTAGTTTTTTTTCTAAACGTAACTTCCTATAATTTAAAGGCCAGAGGCATATAAGTTATTGCAACTACCCCAAAAGTTGTGCTGCTATAATCTATATAGCCAGTTAGCGGGACCCTGATTTCCTGCAGTGTGTTCATCACTCGTGACAGGCTCATTGCAGAGCAGCAGGCTCTTCCCTGACAGGCCTTACTGGGGGAACAAAAGTCCCTCAAGCTTGTCACTGCAAGACATTTCCGCTGTGAAGGCTGCACAGTCTCTAACCCAAAAAGCAAATGACAAAGCAGGATGATTATGTCGATGTATCACTTCCTCAGCAGACATTTAATTTTTCTTACCTCTAATTAGCCAGCTTACTAATTCCTATTGTACAAACGGCACCATTGTTTGTGTGAGTGACAGGCCAGCATACATTATGTGGAGATGTGGGCTGAGAGAAGGCCGGGAGCCGTGCAGTTATAAGATGTGTACATTACATGTGGGTGAGGCGACACATATCCCTGCCAAATGTTCTATTCACGAATATTATTTAAAAGTTGACTTTTCAGATCGGTTAAGAAATGTCTGTGTCCTTCCCGACCTCCAAACTTCTTCTTCCAGTTGCAGGGGATCTTGCATCGTTGGGTCTTGATGGTCTGCTTGCAGTCGGTTCCGGTGCGTGTTCCCTCCCTGGTGCCGAGTCCACAGTCCCCTTCGTTGGCTACACACACACTCCACTGCCAGTCCCCACAGTCTGACTTGCGCTCCTTCTTTCCTGCAGGATCAAACATACACCCGTTTTTATTTTTTTTACATTGACGAGGACAACTCCTTTTTCGCTGTATATGACTACATTTTGTATTTAAGCATGTAGTTTTAGGTCCAGTCTCACAGCAGTCATGTCCATGTCAAGTCTGAAATATGAATTGTTATGTCAAACATGGCAGAACAGTATCACATCTACGGTTCTGATAAAACGCATGTTTTATTAAAATAAGAAATGGTGACTGCGTCTTGCAGTGTCTGTATATTTACCCCCTCTTGAACTTTTGATTACGATGGCAGATGTAATGAGTTTAGTGGTTATGCTAATTTTCAATGCAGATTCATTTTGTTTACTTGAATTTAAATTAGCTAAATGTTGTTGTTTTTTTTTGCCCAAGTGGGAATTATCTGACTTATTTTGCTTTTCTTGTAAGTTATTGCTTTCTGTTTCTGCTAAATTCTCAAGGGAGACCAATTACTTCTACCCCAAAGGCTTTTTCCATTTTCTAATATTTTTAAGAGTTGTGTCCAACTAAATAAGCTGTTAAGAGGAACATTTCTAACAGTGCAGCATTATATGGGATGGGGGGGGGCGTGATAGCACTGCATGTCCCTTCATTGGGGAAAAGGCATTGTTATATTGATGAGGTTAATTGACAGACATTGCTTCTCAATCATCAAACAAGTCATGGCATGTATTTAATGGTGTTTAATGGTGCTTCTGTTTAAAATTAATATACCGTTTCAAGGAAATCTAAACCTGCAGAGATGGATATGTATATGGATGTTTCAATAGTTGAAGAGACTGTCAGGCTTTGTAAACTTCACCTTGTTTCTCTGCTTTGCCGCCTTCAGCTGCCATCACCGTTAGCACCAGGAGTGCCATCACGGCCACCCGTGTCCACTGCTTCTGTCTATTCATACTGAAAGAGAGACGAGGCGATCGTTAGAGCAGAACCCTGCTTTCTTTAAACAGTTACAGCGTTGTCAGCCTGTGCTGTTCAGTGCAATCAAGGAGTCTTTTTAGAATGTCAAGTGTCACTTGTCCACTTAGATGTTTATTAATGATTTCCTATTTTGAAAACACAACATTTTGAGAATATTTAAAATGTGCCTGACTAGACACTTTCAATTGTTTGGTAAGACAGGATGAAGAAGAGGAAAAGCAATAGTCCCAAGTCTCATGGGACAGATGAATTGCCTGGGGAATTTCCTTCTCTCATCTGGTGTCATTTCCACAGTGCTGGATTCCAATATCAACATTTTGATTGTCTGCGATGCCACGACACTGTCAGTCACGGATGTGTTTGCTGTCAATCTCTGTGAAACCTTGTCAAGGGTAGATAAAGTCCAACACACAAGTTTGATTTGTTAAAATCTAAAACAGATTGTGTGAGTTAAGTCAACCACTTTCTGACAACCTTAGATTGAGGTGTTTTGTCAGCTTGTTCACATTTTGAATACTTTATGAGCAGGTCCCAAATTGGGGTGTTTTATGAATGGGTCCCCATTTTGTATGTTTCACGAGCGGGTCCCCGTTTTGTATGTTTTTTGAGCGGGTCCCCATTGTGTATGTTTTTTTGAGCGGGTCCCCGTTTTGTATGTTTTACGAGCGGGTCCCCATTGTATATGTTTTTTTGAGCGGGTCTCCGTTTTGTACGAATAATGAGCGGATTTAGATTTTGTTTGTTTTATGAGTGGATACCCGGTTTCTTTTATTAGTGGGTCCCCATTTGGTTTTTATGAAAGGATCCCTTTTTTGCACACAGCGGGTGATCCGATAAATATTCTTGCCTGCGGTTTCACATTTGTCAACCAATTGTCATGTGACAGTAATGACCCTAAAATGCAGGCAAATATTACATTTTCAGTATTCCCTTTTTAGCCGCCAGAAGATGCAGAGGCTTGTAGTTTAAGATACTTGTGTTTGAGGTCCAAATAGTTGCCCAAGAAAAGATTAAAGATTAAACCTGCTGCCAGAAAGCGAGAAAAGGGCTGGGAATAAATTGCCTCTGTACTTTGATTTGTCACACAGAAATGTGATTAGTCGTCTGTCTCTTTGTTTGCATAAAGCTGCTGACATTTTATAGCTGGTTTAAGGTTTTAACAAATCTAATATCCTCCATATAATCAGAGTCAGAAGTTCCTTTTATTATTTGATCCTCCAGCTGGTTCTGGATCAGCAGAAAGCTGTTACTGTCACTATCACCAGCCTAATGCACTGTGATTCAATTCGACTTTCCTCCCCTCTCCTTTTTTAGAGGGAGAAATCTTCCTGGAGCCAGCGCTCTCTGAGAGGAGAGACAGCATGAGACTGAAGCAATTAACGTGTGTCGACGCCAAAAATAAAGACTCAAATTCCTGTCGAAAGGTTGATCCTAGTAGGGACATTTTGTCATTTTTAATTATTCTTGAGTTGGTTCCTCGCCCTTCCTCGCCCATTGTTTAAAGAACTTGCATTCCCAACTTTTCCTTTCACTCACTGAAGACTTCACATAAGTTTAGTCTGTTTAAAGGACGGTGAAAGCCTATGAAACTTAAATCAGGTATTCAAACCTCATATTTAATTATTGTTGTTCATTCTACCTACGATTTAAAGTCTCCCAGCGCATTCTTAGAAACTCATAATGAGCTGTACTCTGCCTGCTAGGAACAGTCGTCTGAAACCTTCACGATTGAATTCATATTTTACCGACTGCGGCGGCGTGCAGACAAACCCTGTTTTTGATTAAATACTTGACAGTCTGTCTCAAGAGTTTTTTTTAATGTGGACTTTTTATGAGATTCCAAACTATTCATCTCCATAACCCAAAAAAGGAAGGGAAAAAAATCTGTGAATCCCAACTGTAAGAAGTGCATATAATGAGTTCAGGGAGAAAACCCAATGAAAGCGCGCAGATAAAGATCATTTCCAAGAAAAAAGGCATTGTGGCCTTTCAAAAGATAAGAAAACCGTTTCCTTCAGTTAAAAAAAGTGTTGGCTTCTTGCTTGCAGTGCCGGCATGAAAGGGGACAGGGTTGATGACTTTGAGTGAGCACTCCGTACAGTGGTTTTAAGAAAGGAAAGTCTTGGAATGGAAGTGAATTAACCATTTCCTCTCAAGCCATAGCTTCCTAAGTGACAACAGTTTGCTCCTCCTCTTGAGGTCAATACAGGAAATGAAAGTCTCTCGACTGCCGTGTTGCTCGTATTTCCAGAGCATGACAGCATAATGGATGTCTGTGTGGATTTGACTATCAATCGGCAGGCGTGTGTAACGCTTTGATAAGAAGATCTGGGAAATGCCAACTTATTGGACATCTACTTCTGCTTTTCCATAAGTGCTCTTTCCCTCTTTTTCTTCAATAGTCAGACACACCTACAGCTTGACACTTTGTGACAGTGAGTAGAGGACTTTTTATTTAGCCTCTTATTCTCATGACTCATACCCACATAATTTGACTAAAGCAATGGGGGTTTCATATCGGCTCAATTCACCGCAGGACACATCATCCTTCATTGTCGTTTCTGGGAAATACTGCTGATTTTTTCATCTAGTTTTTTTTTCATCTAGTTCTGCTAAAAGTGATACCCAAGTAGCCGGGCACCAAAGACAAAATGCATCATCAATCATCGCTCAACCTGTCCCCAGATTCTAAGCTAGATATTGTAATGCAGGATATTGCTATTAGCTGAAGGTTTAGTGAGTTGAAACTTTTCAAATAAAAAGTAATGTCTTGTAGTGTACATTTTAAAATCTGCAAAATTAATATGAGTTTCTGGTACTTATGGGGTGTCGAGCACAACTCAATTGCAGTTCATGTGACATCCTGGAACAAAGACTTTTTAAAAAAAAATACTAAATAAATAACTTCAAGGTGTGTCACACATTCAAAGACTACTTTTGAGGTTGTGAGCATTAAGCCATTCATTCCAATTTTTATAAGCCACCAAGAAATGTCATTATTAATTATTTCTGATCTCCCAATTATTTCCTTGTTTTAATCATTTAGTCAATGAATTGTAGAAAAGATATCTTTATTTTATTTTTTTTAAAGCAGCGAATTATCACATTTGAGAAGCTGGAACCAGAGAAAGTTTTTTTTCTTGATAATAGACTGAGACAATTAGTCAATTATAAAAATAGTAGCAAATACATTTTCTGTGGATCGACTAATTGATTAATCACTTATCTTTTCAGCCCTATTTTAGATATTTGCTGCTGAAATATACCACACTCTTAAATCATCTGTCACGCAATTCTGCTTGAATAAAATATATATATTTTTTAAAACACAGTATTTGAGAAGAGAAACTGTCCTTTTTACAAGAGTGATGAAAATAAATGTATAGCATGTTTTACTCTGGGGAGCCAAAGACGATCACATTCAGCAACAGCTTGCAATCAACGTCAGAAGCTTAATAAAGTGTGGAAGCGAAGGTGGCAACAGGAGAACTGAACTTTGGGGGGTTTCTTTAGTTGAAACATTATACACATCCAGTAATCAGTGTGGCTCATGAGCCAGTGAGAATTAGTCCTATCAAACCCTCCATTTGCCTCATTGATCCAGACACAGCTGTGGGCTCCTGGTGAAGGTAACGAAGGAGGAAAGCCAATACTGCCCACAAATCAATGGACCTTCAGTGACTCCTTGTTTGCTCTAGCAAATACACACCAGACGCTCCACCACTCTGGAGCCCAGACAAACGGCAGATACAAAATGCTCCCCATCTCTCTCATTACTGAGGTAATGCCTGCCGAGTACATGAAAGGAGAATCTATCTATCGGCCCACTATCGGATCCTTTGCTTGCAAAGGCAGGAGGCGATGGAGGCGGCAGGATTAAAGGAGTATGCAGTTTAATGACTCCATTATAAGACCCTTGAAGGGGTGAGTCACTTGTGTTTTTAACTGTTCTGGCTGAACAAAAAAGATTTTGAGCATTACCACGCTGTGAGGAATGGATTTTAGTTTCTTTAATTTAAACCATTAGCCTTTCAAATTCCAGTTCATAGTCCGAGAACTTGTCTAGATACATATGGGTAGCATGTAATTAAAGCAACCGCCCCACTGCGGTGTGTGGTGTTAATGATGGACACAATATTATCAGAGCACACATGTATGCTTCTAATATCACTTAGCTGCACATGAATTATGGATGTTTTTTTAATAACTCTTTGCCCCTGGAGGTAAAAAATCAAAGACTCTAGACTCTAATATGGTCTATCAAAACACTTTAAGCAATTAAGAAAAACATCTAATATCACGCAAGCATACTATAATCTATATTTTACAACAAATGGTACATTTTCCCATTTATTAGGGAACCAACCCTGATAAATGGGACAGATGGTACATCTCATCTGCTGAGTAATAAGAGGGATGGCAGCCAAACAGGCTCCATGGCGTAAAGGTTCCTGGTCAACTACTGAACAACAGGCCAGCCAGGAAAAAAAAACAACATAATTTCCCATATGCACTTTGTGCAATGGAGAAAGTTGTGGACGGCAAAGACAAAACATGCTGTAATAAGCACGTCTTGTCTTGTGCTATATGCTTTTTCCCCTAATCTCCCGCTAGCCTTTCCGTCTTTTCATAGCCACTTGGGGGTACGTTTCAAAATGAACGTGTAATTGGAAGGAGAGGGCAGTTTGAAGTTGCGCGATCAAAGTTTCCTTCCAAGTGATGAACACTGGTCTCCGTGGGAGAAGACCTCACAGGTCACATGGGCCTCGTCCACGTGCCAAAATGGAGCTTGAGAGGAAAGAACTGACCATTTTCACCTCTCTCTCTCTGCTATGTGGAAGGTAAGCATCTGACTCACAGGTCCCAGCACAAGCTTGGAGGAAGAACACAAACACACACAGCTGAGACACAGCCAACACAAAGTCTTGACATCTCTTAATGTAGTCGTCATAGTAACCTGAACCAAACAATCCATAAAACAAGGAAGTAGCTGCTGGTTGCATCTCACTGTACCTGTACACAACACATGCCAAGACTTCAAATTAATGCTAATGTTGCTCCAATGTCTCCTGGAAAATATGTAAATAGGTCACAGTATGGTAACATGTAGACCTTGTTTGTTGTACCTTGGAGGTGTACTCCTGCTGGGTGTGGTCAACTTTCAGTTTGAAAGGGTCATAATGCTTTACAGCTTGGTTATAAGAATACAAAAAAAAGAAGTTTGTTATTGTTTACAATAATATTTGAATATTTGTTTGGGTTTTTGCCGCTACTACCTACGTTGAAGAATCTCGGTTTGACTGATATCCTCTCCTGGCCTATATCCTCTCTCTTGCTAAATGTATGCCCTTTACCTGAAAATACAGGTAAACGTGAAGAAAGTGATCTCACGCAGAAATACATCTACTTGGTTGAGTGCGACTGCGGCACTATGTCCTTGTGAAAAGGACGGAGTCACTTCTGAGTGGCTTTACCATGTCGCTAGTTGTGATTCAGAAGAGGAGCGACTGCTTCGCCGAGACACGGGGCACATTGAAAGGAGTTTCTCTGTGTTCCTTGAGCTGAGCTTTTGAGAGATGAAATGAGAAGAGTATTGACTTCAGGAGGAGCCCTCTGAAAAAAGAAATATAATAAAAAAAAGCAAAGCTCCAATATCTAGCCGTGAGAATACAGCATATACCTCGGGGGAGGTTAGGGGGGAAGCATAACCAGTTGTTACAGCATGAATATAGATACGCATATGGTTAATCATATAAGAGCGGGTTAAGATAATGCTGCTCGGTGCAATAACACCTCCAGGATAATGACTGCCGTTGAAGAAAAGTGAATAATCGTTTCTCACTGGGGCTACTGGACCCCTTAATTGAGGCGCGCCGCCATTTCTCATGTGTTAAGGTGCACATGATTAGAGGAAAATGCCACACATTTTCTGACTTGTGTTTTGTAAAGGTCAGACAGTGGGGGAGAGAGTATGTGGAGAGGGTCCCCGCTATCTCTCAGAACAGCCCTGGAGGAGCCCACAGGGAGCCGCGCTCCGGCACAAAAA
The DNA here is from genome assembly GCF_009769545.1 of Cyclopterus lumpus. Classification (NCBI taxonomy): domain Eukaryota; kingdom Metazoa; phylum Chordata; class Actinopteri; order Perciformes; family Cyclopteridae; genus Cyclopterus; species Cyclopterus lumpus. The sequence continues at coordinate 11,734,293 of NC_046988.1, forward strand.
CAGTGTGTGTGGCACTTTGAGTCTGTGTGTATGTGTGTGTGTGTGTGTGTGTGTGTGTTGTGTTTGAGGCCAAGTCTTGAGAAAGCGAGCTCAGTTTGCGGTTTTCAGAATGATGGGCTTGTATAATGATAAAAACAGAATAATAAGGATGACAAACAATGGGTCTGTGAGAGCACCAGAGCTGAACCAGCTGAAATTGAAGACTTCTATTTATGCGTGAATGCCTCCATTACGTGGATCGTATTATATCTACGCCTCCAAAACACCCACTCGGTCGCTTATCTTCCCACTCATCTCCGTGGCCCCTTTTTCTTTATTATTAGTACTCATACGAGGACATTATGAGCCCTGTGGTGTCACTGGTATACGACAACCTCCAGTGGTTATCAATTACCCTTGTTTTTTTAGGATTATACAACTAGACTATATTCAACTTCCTTTGCAAATGCAACTCCACTCCCTCCCTCCCTTTTATATCTATTCAGCTTTGTAATATTTCATGTGAAAAGAGGCACAAAGGGAGCCAAGGGAAACCACACAAGTGGATTACACTTTCAATAAGGGCTTCTTCACAGTGGAGACAGGTTGGCAGAATACCGCAAAAAAAAAACAACCAACCTATTTTAGCATTGACTCAAGAGGTAAACAAATATTAGAGAATGTTCAAAGTTAGGACGCTGTGAATGATGGCAAAAAAAAGTCTGAAAGGCTGCCACTGGTTAAAGTAATTCGGAGTTTTCTCAAAACTTTTTAACAAGTGGAACTGTATCCAGTTTTACTGTCTGCAGTGTGCTGAATTCATACATCACATCACCATTAAAACGTTGGTGATCTTTAGGTTTGACCTTTAACCGATTCATATGAACAACTCCAAAATGCATGTACATCCAAAATGAAATAATTTTTAAAAAAGGGACCGAAAAGTTGACACTAGTGAGTCCCAAAGGCCCCAAGTTGTTGATGTGGCAATTAAATCCTGGTAATTTATTAATTAGGAACACATTTGTACCAATTTGTAGGATATTTCGGTTTATAGTTATGCTTATATGGAGCATGTCCTTGAACTTGCAATAGCTGTTTCTGGGACACATCTGAGCAGCAAAAACAAGTTATGGACACAGATTCATAGTTTGAGTGCACCTGGAGGCCTCGTATTCGGTTGATTGCAATTCACTTACAGGGGCTAAACGGGGGATCTGAAATTGATTATGTGTATATGCAATGAAATGCAGCTAAAATATTGGTAAAATGCTGCTAGTTTTTTTTTCTGCAAAGATTGTAAACGTGGTTAATTTGAGCAACGGCGAGAGCACGTATTCTTGGAAGGGATCTCGCGCAAACCAATCTCCGGTCTGAGTCGAGCTGCAACAGTATTCGCGGAGTGATGAAATGTCAGAACAAAAAGGGTTCGCTTGGCTAAACGCTGACGGATGTGGCAGCGCATTTAGAGAATCCGCTGGAAAAAAAAGGCAGCAGGTTGGATCATCACAGATCACGTCATCAATCTTCCTTCCTGGATCACCTGTGCACCGCCCCGGCTGCAGGGGGTGGTGGGGACGGACGGACGGACGTCTTATCGCCGCTCCTCGTCCTCACGCTTGTCTCCCTGTCTGGGTGCCTTTTGTGATTGCTATAGCCGAGGTTTGTTCTCTTTTAGATCCTGGGCCCCCCCCCCCCCACACACACACACACACACACACACACACACACACACACACACACACACACACACCCAACAGCTGCTGACAGAGCTAAAGCCCAACGCTGTTAGCATCAACAGTCAGCGCCTCCCTCTCTCGGACGCCGCCTCCCGCCTTCTGTCTCCGAAGGCGCCAATTTAGAGGCGTCCGTCTAATTGAATAGGCAACATTTAACTTAATGCGAGCGTGCTTCTGTGTGTGAGTGTTTCCCTCAAGAACCTGCCGAAAGCACCTCGAGTCACTTGTTCATTAAAGTGTGCTGGATGGAAAAGCCTTTGCACACACAGCGTGGGCAGCTTTGTCCGCCTCTCGATTAAGCCGTCCTCCTTCCTCGTCTCTTTTCCATCCTTTCTGCCGCTCTCTCTCTCTCTCTCTCTGTTCTCTTCTCCGCTGTATTTCTGTCCACTTGAGCAATGCCGTTCATATCTCTGAGTTTTTAATGTTGCTTGTGAAGAGATTGCAGTTGAACGGCAGTCTTTGGACCGTGGAAGGAGGTAAACAACGTCGGAGCAGATGTGGCCCGTCGTCGTCGTCGTCGTCGTCGTCGTCGTCGTCGTCATGCTTGTTTCTGCGGATTTTAGATTTCGCATCGGCCTTTTTTTTCCGCTACGTCCCCGAACGCACCGCTCAGGCATACTTAGTTCGGCTCGAGGATTCGGTGCTTAAGATTCGTTCAGCCGTGTAAAGCGAACGCCTCATCTGCCCGAGAATTGGAGGCCGAGGTCTATTTGGAACTGCATTAACAATACATTCCAATAGTGACGTTTTCAGATAAGTTTATATGGCTTAGACAAGAATAAGAAGAGCAACTTTTTCAAACCACTCTTGCAGAATAATCCACTTCTGTGCCGTCTGCTCCGGGTTGCCGTTCTATCTCGGTCCTAAGCTTACAAAAAGGGTCCAGGTGAGCGGAGTTAAAAGGAGTTAACTTCAACACAGCCGCACCAACCTAAGTTCTCCTGTTCCTCTGTAGAGCTTTATTAAACGGCATAAACAGGTTGATTAATAAGACTCTCCGTAACTAACGGCTCGAGGACACGACTCGTGTTTTGGATCTCGTTTCACAGAAAAGTTGACTTTATTTGAGAAAGTTTTCTTCTTCTCAGAGTTGGCATTGAACTCACTTAAAATAAATTTTAAATAAAGTGCATGAAATAAAAGGTCCCCCCCCCCCCCCCCCCGCCCACACACACACACACACACACACACACACACACACACACACTCACATACAGTCTGACACACAGAGAGATCACAGAGTAGGACGGAGAACAAGAGTGTGACTGATGATGCAGTCATATCAAAAACGCAAGGACTTGCAGCAAATCAATAAAACTTTAACCATCTGCGGGCTCCAGAGCTTTCTTTGAGTACGAAGCTGAGAGACTTTCTGCTACTTCAAAGTGTGTGCGCCCATCCTTCTCCCCGATCTCGTGTTCATGTCATTGTTTCTGTGGCAACTGAGCCACAGAAACAATGACATGAACACACCTTATGATCCAGATAAGTTAAAAAAGTTGCCATAGCAACCCTACAACTTGCTTTCATTCCCCTTCACACACCAAATGTGTTCATGTGCAACAAAATTTATCTCAACATCTCAACATTGTACTAAGATGCCTAAGCCTTCAGTTTATAATGCCAGTTATACATTTCTGATAAGCATATTATTTGCTGCTATGCCCCTAATGCCCAAAAGTTGTCATATGGTGGCCCCAGCATTTGGTAAAATATCCCAATCCCAATCCAATTTTTTAATCCCCAATGTTGTTTATGAGCAGCCACAATTTGTGTTGTACCCTTCATCATTTCTTATGGTCGAACAAAACAAAAGTTGGATACAACATGCATTAAATGTTATTTGTTACTTCTAACATTTGCTATTGTGCACCCCAAGTCTAAACATGCGGTAGCACTCCCATCAATTGTATGATTTCTTAAAAAATGTATACGCTGTCCCACCAACACAGGAAAAAAAGAGCATACTTAAGCCTCGGTTATACTCCCAAAAAGACGCGCACAAGGACATCTGTGGACTAGTTCTCTTTTATATGACCACTTCAGTTCAGCATCGAGGGCGTGAACTGAGCGGCGGAATAATCCCATGTTGGCTGCGTGATACTAAAATACATATTTTTCCTTTTGTGCAGGCTGACTCTGATGCTAATTTGAATGATAATGACAGCAGGCTGAGCTTGGTATACTGTACAGCCTCCGATTCAGAGCAGGACTCTGGTGTGTTGTATGCAATGCCGAGAGGAGATGTTGCTCATCCTCTGGATTTAACCAGGATTCCATTCTCTGATAACCTCCATCTACCACCTACACACACACACACACACACACACACACACACACACACACACACACGCGCGGCAACATTCCCCCACAGAGGTTCACCACCCACTTCCCCCCCAAAACCTGGAGTCGCACTGCGAGGCCGAGAGGGAGCGCGACTAAAGCTGCTGGTGGAGAGATAAGGCCTCCAGTTACCTGTAATCCCACACCAGTTTCTCACAGACGGTTTAATGGTCACAGCAGCCGAGTGCGGGGCCGGGATTAACCGTACGGTAAGAGACACGAACAGAAAATACTGCCCGTGTCTCTGCTTCATTTTCTAAGGTTTACTACAAACATCCTTTCTGTGTTATTCCTACAATCTATTCTCAAGACAATTTTAGCCTGAAGTTTGAGATCCTTCAGGTGGCTTTCTTTTCCTTTTTGGATCATCTTTTGTTTATTTCAAAACAGCCCACAGACCTAAAACAGTGCAGTGCAACAGGACAGCAGGCACTTCTATGCCTCCAGGCCGGTGAGGGGCAGGAACCTGCCCATAAAAACAATCTTTAAACTGTAAAAAAAAGTATATCGCCCCTATTGTAGAAATTAGACGGGTAAGAAATCAAGAATATGCCCAGCCTTAAGATAATAAAAAAAGATATGCCCACGTGGTCTAAAGATCTATGTCATTCAAAGCCAGCCATCACTCTTTGACATTTTACAAGTGCCACGGCGCTGTGGGTGCAGAGTATGTGCTGCTCCCTGCAGTAGGAACATGACATAACCGACGGACCTGATTAAACAAGTTCATGCATCAGGTTTATGCCTCGGAATAATGGTGACTTATGTGAGGAGAAAAGTTTCTGTCAGCACCACATACAGCATATTGTGGCCAATCCGAAGACAGAATAACTCCTTTTTCATACATTTGGTGTGTACTATATATATATATATATATGTGTGTGAGTTGAGAGAGAAGGTATCTGTCAAAGGATGCCCCTCCTCCTCATCCTCCTCCTCATCCTCCTCCTCATCCTCTCAGAAGCTGCCTGCAGGATCTCATCTGGCGTCTCGAGTGAAGCCGGGGTGACAACATTAGCTCGCTAAGGTCTTCGCTAAGCTGCGCTGTCACCGAGACGCAAGATGAGACGTTTTGGTTTTGACTGTCTGACATCGACGCGAGACAATAACCAAGAGCGCGTGGGCGGGCTGTGGCCGCTCACTTTGGCAAAACAAATCGCGGCGGACGGTTTTCGACAGCTCTCCCCGCTATTTTGAGGACATGTGATGTTGTGTTTACAGTATTAGTGTCACACTGTTGGCGTAGATGCTGGAGAATATATATAGTATACATGCTATATATATATATATATATATTTACCTACCACGTTGCAAGCGGTGCTCTCCGGAGCCCACGTACTGTGAATCAGAGGTGCTTTTTATGAGTTTTTCTTTATCCCTTCTTGGAATAAGTATTAAAAAAAAAAAGGTGCAGGTCTATATGGTCTCTGATGTGGAATAACAAAGATACCGTGTGGTGTATTTGTTTTGCTGAAGCACTTCGGTCCTGCTGGCTCCCTCGTAGCCTGCGTGGCAGCGGAACAAAGCTCGACTGACGATTACGAAAGCCTCGCAAAAAAGGCAAACAGTTGTACATTTCCCTCCAGGCAGGGGGTGGGATGGGGTATGGGGGGGGGGGGGCCTCACCTCACCTCCGATCACACGGCAGCAACGGAGAGAAATGGTAACCGTTCGACGTCCGCGTGACGCACGTCGAGACGCCCGCGCGCGATGTGCCAAACCCTCCAAAAAATAAATAAAAAGCCTATTGATTTTAAAATAACAATATTAATCTGTCTCTACAGGACCTTTTCAGTCGCAAGCATTACCGAGATATCCGTCCAATTTCAGGGATGACTGCAACCCGAAGCGAGTTGAGGTCTTTTAATCACTAACCTGGGCGATTTGGTAAGAGGCAATCACGAGTGGTCATTCTCAACTATTTTCTCCCCGAGGACGTCAATTAGTGACCTTTCAATTGGCACCACATGTGTCCAACACCTGTGGATTCCTTCCCCACGCCGGTCAGTCCTACGCACATCCAGAGCCGCTGTTCGATTCCCGTCTCCCGTTTTGCTGCGTTCGGTTGGTTAATATTCATTCGCACGCCGCTACCATGTGGACGAGCCGCTCAGACGGGGGTTTTGGGCGCGTTGCTCGTTAACGATGTTCGGGATTTGCTTGCTACCTCAAATTCTCCTAACGGCCTGTCTGAAACTAAAAGATAGCCGGACAGTTGAGGTTGTTTTTTTTTTCCTTTTCCCAGCATTCGCAAAAACCTGTGGGTGAATAAACCAACGTGTCAAATGTTTTTTGATTTTCTCATGAGATGAACTACTGAATATTTCGAGCTCTTTTGCTTTTTTTTCCACGATGAATAAAATGGCTTGAGGTGTGAAGTGCCGACAATGAATAATGAACGTCAATCTATAAATTGAAATGTCTTGTTTCAGGTTTTTCCACCTTTTTTGTCTCGTTTACGACACATAAATAAGGGATTTTACTTTATTCAAGTTGCTAAATCTGTCACAATTTGAATAAAAAGAAGGCATGCGTGAGTCATTTTGCAGAGGAAAGAGCATCATTCTTTCTCACTACCGGGATCACACCTGTAAAAAAGAGGCTGTAAAGTTGCACGGCTTCAATCATAAAAGGTTTCAAAACTGAAGATAAATCGCTGGTCACTCCTCAAGGCTGTTAACAGTTTCAGCATATTCACACTGTTATTTTCCACACCTCCCCTTTGATCACTAAATCAGGACTTCATTTCTTTTACAGCAGTAGGTGGGTGTTTGAACGAAGACTTTAGTGCTAAATGATGATTAGAATCACCCAGTCCCACTTCAATTTTCCTCATGAAGTGGAGCATCTTATTTCGAGATGACTCAACCACAGAAATAATCGCACCTATTCAGTCTATTTTTCTTCTTAATGTGCGGCAGAAATTGGAAGCGGGGGACTTTTTTTTTTGGTGTGGTATTGGTTTCTTTTGATTTAACTGTCAGTAGAGGGCTCTCATGATCCATCCACAATGGCCCTGACCTCTCATCTGCACTCATGCAGGAACTGTATTCAATGACACACACCATCATCGTTCCTTTTCACGGAAATATTGAACGGGGCTATTCTCTGCAGCTCGCTGCGTTTTTCTACATCAAACGACGGGCGGAGATGGCTTTGAAGTTCACCTTACTTCACTGTCAAACACAAGTTGTCTCTTTGTTACCTGCTGCTCAATGTTCCATTGATTCCCTCACAGTGATTCTACTTAGACTGGACTATGATATCCATGCTCCCCCCCCCCCCCCCACCCTCTTCACTGCAAAAGATTTCTTTTTTGTGTTGCAGTGTAGCTGTCACATTGAGTGGATGACCTCATCAGCTACACACTGGCCTCTACTGGGTGGATGGGTTATTGCCTGAGGAGAGGGAAGCTGAGGAAAGGTAGAGATGCTTTTGGGGAGAGAGAAGAACATTTCAAATGATGTGTTCTTTCTGGGAGATGGAGGATGGCAGTCGCATTAGGGGTTCGTGTTCATGTTGATGGGTAGTTTTAGAGAATGCGGCGGCGCAGAAACGATGAAGCCGAATTTCTCCGCCGCTCCTTGCGAGCCCGCGCATCTTCTCATCTCCCCAAAACACTCTTTTGGCAGCCTTTGAATTACCTGCTCTCCTTCCTGCCTAAATTGTTCAAATATGTTAGAAGTTGATCAAACGGAAAAGGCTTTCGGAGCGCATGGCCGACAGAGCTTTCTCCTGTGGGCTGTTGGGGATCAGACATGAAAACAGGGGAAGAACAAAGGCTTGTCGGGACTGTTAAAGACGCCCGGACCAGAGCAGCCCATCAAAATTCATTCAGCGAAACAGGCATGAAATACCCGACGGAACCCCTCAAACATGTCAAAAGTCTTCTGTCTCTCAGAAAATATATTGAGCCAGGGAGAAACTTACATAATATGAGACTTGAAGCCTTTTGCTTTACTTTCTTCTGAATCAATACATATAATGATACGGTATCTCTCAAGTCGTGCGTCATCGATGAGCACTCCAGAAACATTTTGTAATAATAGTCATTTAGACTGTCTATTTGTGGTGTTGAATACAACATGTTTTGAAAAGAGTTGATTCAGTTCTCACAAACGTGATTTTAACTTTAGAACAAATTAAAGCTCCACCGACCAATATTGTTTTATTTTGAATATTCTGTCAAGTGACTGACAGTACCAGCACCTTTCACTTTACATGTAGAGTTATCATCTGTAAGCTAACTGTTTTGTTATTACAGCCCACAGTCTTTCGCTTTAATCGACATTGTTTCCAACCTGCACACCACCTGCCCAACACCAAACCGCAGGCAGACAAGGGGAGCGACGAGCTGGTGAACACAGTGGAGCATTTAGCAGCGTAAGAGTCAGATATTTGCTTCAGCAGTCGGTGGAGACCAAAACAGAGCAACAAGTTGTGTGAATATTGGACTTAACATTGGCACGGTGGCCAGAAACCAACTCCAAATTAACGTTGCTTTGTATCTGCTGGACGTTACTGTAAGCTGAATATAAATGTGGAATTAGCCCTTATTAAAAAGGTGGAAGGGGCTACGTTTCATTTTCCGGACAATATATGTGATAGTTTGAACATAAAAACTTGCATTTCTTGTTTTTTCAATGCAAAATGTGAGAAAATGTTTCTGTTGAAATCCTTCTACGACAAAGAGACTCCTATTTTGAACTTGTTTACTCCGGTTGGGCGATGATAGTGTCAGTCAGTTCCTACTCTGCGCGACCCTCAATGAATCAAGCATAGCGAGCGACGATGTTCCAAGACCCAGTGACAGTCTTATTTCCAGACATCGAGGAAGCAGGGGCAACGTTATTTACTGAGAACGGTGGACGGAGGAAGATTGGACATCCCTGATCTGTCAAGGACATGATTTTCGGCCGAAACAAATCCTTCACTTTTATTGCATTGTCTTTGGGGCCATTTGGCACGAGGAGATGGAATTGGGAGGCTAACCTCGCCGCCTTCATCTAGCACTGTCTTCCACTGCTAAGTTTCCCAGACGAGGATAAAGTCCAATGTATAACCTGTAGAATCTGGAAAAACTCGTACAATTCTTCACAGAGTCTAGCCTTGCTCTCCGGAGCGAACTGCTGATCTGAAACACACAATTATGAGACCGAACAGTAAAAGACGATGCACTGTCTGCGTATCTATCACATCTTATTATTTTTATATATATATATATATATATATATATATATATATATATTTTTTTTTTTTTTTTTTTTTTTAAAGCAGAAAAGAACTTTAGCGATCATCTTTCAAAACATCTCTAACACCAGATGGCTGAAATTTAATTGAACACCTGTTTTCCCAAAGAGAAATCTTGCCTTAACACTTATCTTAATAAACATGTAAATAACTTTTTATGCGTATGTGACGTCCTTGACTTGGGGGGGGAAAAAAAGGGAGGGGAAAAAAACCGATTGTCATGTAATTGGTACCATGGTCTCAGGGGAGATGCATGTGTCTGTTTGTGTGTCTGTTTGTGTGTGTGTGTGTTTGTGTTTGAGAGAGTTTTAAGTGGAGAGCAGTCACCGAGGACGGCACGTGCAGCACCGCAGAGATGCACCGCCTGAGGTCCTCTGACGTCAGCTGGAGAGGCTGATGGGAATTCAATACCCGGCGTCTAATTTATTCCACAATAAAAATCGACTGCAGCTTGTTTGTCTGCAGTGCCATTGACGGCTTTGGGCCGATGAACGTCACCGGAGTTCACCGCCCGATTCTTCAGCTAAAGAGGTTTCTGTGAATTTCTTTTCACATATTTGTTAAGCCGCTAAAACGAGTGCAGAATAACTGTAAGAAGAAAAAAAATACAAACTAAAGGTGATTTTAAAATACAAATGGGCCACAGTTAATTTACTGTGTGATGTGCTGCAGCGGTGTTATAAAATAGGACATTGAACAATCCAATATTCCAATAAGCCACATTAATGAGAGTTGAAACCACCATTCTCACACTGGAAAGCCACAGTAGGATAATAAAGAAAGAAAATGCTCCTTTCAAAATAGGTCCTATTGTGCAACCGAACTCATTTAGTTTTGTTTTTTCAAATGCACAAAATGCCATGTTTGCTGATGTCCACCGCTCAAATCCATCCCATTCACCATCTCCCTGCCTCTGCAGAAAGCTATTTCCATTCATCAGGAACGCAACCCACCAGATTTCCCCGCTGTGTGCCTGCTGTTGTCGTCGTCGACATTCATCTGCACAAAAACACTATTTGCTCCAGCTTTATTTACAAAACCATGAATGGGGCGATACGATTTGCGACACAATACACAAGTAAATGAGGGAGCCCATTTTTGCTGCGCTCGACAGATCCGATTATTCCCGTTCAAAATAATAAATAAAAATCGGAGTTGCGGTGCGAATACCAGAAAGCCACTGTGCTCAGCTGTGGGGTGGGTGTGGGGTTAAGAGCTGGAGGGAGGTGGTGGGGAAAAAGTGGCTCTTGCCCACAGTCACAGCCCAGGGTATTAAACACGACCTTTCAACTTGCCACTGAGCATTAGACCAGTCGGAGGAGACGTCGAGTCCTCGTGTACAAACACTGCAGAGTGGCGCGCCGACCGACCCTTTAACTTTAATGTGAGTCACACAATCCTCCGCAGTCGAGGTACTTTCCCAACCAGCGTGACACGCACTTGATTCTCTAACTTCTCGAGTGGCGCGCTGGCTGCAGAGCGAACCAAGTCGAGTATAATTTTCTCCAATAAAGAGTCGAAATGTAGCGTTGCTGGCACGTAGTTAAGACTTCTGACCAACATACGGTTCACAACAGACGGCTCACAATAAAGGGAACAGATCAGTGGAGAAATGAAACATGCTCGTCACAAATTAATGCACACTACAAATTGTTGAGGATAACACAATAAGGTGGACAAAATGTCAACTCATTTGCATTTGCATCCTCTAATCTTTCACCAGGCAGCAGTCAGACAAAAATAATGGATCTTAGATATTAGATTTGATCCTCAAGAGTGTGTGTTATTTCGTCGACCATAAAAAGGTAATTTCGGATGCCGGGTCAGCCTCCATTCAAAATTACTATTAAATGTCATGTTCCTAAAGTTCTTAAAGGCAGTGCACTGATTGGGGAACCTGGTTGGTACAAGAGGAAAACACCGCAGAGATCGGGGACCGACTTCCAGCAGCGGTGCTTGACCCCAATTGGCAGTGTGGGCGGGTGGGAAGCTGGTGAGGGATCGATCTCCTCTGGTTGTTTAAGCCAAGAGATAGACGCATCAATGAGTGCAGTGAAAGGTGAACTGGCTGTTCAAATGAACGCAGAACAGATTTTCTCCATATCCCCCCCACACCCCTGTTTAAAGGTCACTCGGGTACATAGTTGACCTTTTCAAGGTACAAATGGCAGAGGTTCAAAATCTGAGCTGCAAGAAAGGGTACTTTAATGCACTTGTTCAGGGCACGGCCTTTGTGCTCAAAAATCAGTGTGACATGTGTTTTCTAAGAGGGGGTCAGCTGGTGTCGGATGACATCTCTTGGTACTTTTCCATCCACTTGTTTATGTAGCCATTTTCAATTTGTGCATGAAGACACAAGTGGAAATTAAAGCTGCAAGCAGGGATGTGCACATCGGGGGTACTGGCTGGACGGCCGGCTCATGCGGTCGAGAATGTCTGCGACCGTCGGAGTAACCTTCTATGAGTTAACTGTTTTTTCCTTCATGGGAGCGATGCTGGAAATTATACATTGCAGACAGTCCACCACTTGCTGTATCCACTGTATGGCCCGAGACAACATGCAGAGACGAGGGCTTCCTGAAAGAAAAGAGCTGCACAAAGGATTGGCTCTCAGAACGCACAGTTCTGGAGGAAAAGAACCACAGTCTCATTGAGAAACTGGACCCCCAAAGCCAGCTGCTCAGCCAGAGCAACAAGTACTGGCACGACAAGGATGACGCTCTTGACCAGAAGAGCGTCCAGAAAAAAAAGATCTGGGAGTCCATCTTAGATTTGCTCTTAGAATTCACAGCTCTGGAGGAAGATATGCACCGTCTCAGTGAGACACTTGACCCCCAGGGGTTCAGCCAGAGCAACAAGGACTGGCAGGACAAGTGTGACGCTCTTGGAGACGAGAGCATCCTCAAAGAAAAGAGCTGCACAGAGGCTTTGCTCTCAGATGGCACAGCTCTGGAGGAAGATATCCACAGTCTCAGTGAGACACTTGACCCCCAGGTGTTCAGCCAAAGCAACAAGGACTGGCAGGACAAGTGTGACGCTCTTGGAGACGAGAGCTTCCTGAAAGAAAAGAGCTGCATAAAGGATTGGCTTTCAGAATGCACAGCTCTGGAGGAAAAGATCCACAGTCTGTCTGAGAAACTTGATTCACAAAGCCAGGTGTTCAGCCAGAGCAACAAGGACTGGCAGGACAAGTATGACGCTCTTAAGACGAGAGCTTCCTTAGAGAAAAGAGCTGGGAGTCCAGCATGAAGGATTTGCTCTCAGAGCTCACAGCTGTGGAGGAAAGGTTGAAGGAGCAGCTCGCCAAGACAGAAAAGTTGTGGGAGTCCAGCATAAAGATGTTTGCTCTCAGAACGCAGAGCTGTGGAGGAAAGGTTGAATGAGCAGTTCGCCAAGACAGAACAGTTGGAGCTGGATAACCAGGTCCTGGCTCAGTCACAACAGAGCCAGGCGGCAGAGGGCCAACAGGTTAAAGATCAAAGCAAGATCCTGGAGGACATCTGTCTCCGATTAAAGAAAAAGACTCTCGGCATCTTTGGGAGAAGGATGCAGGACAGAGACACAGAGTTGGAGAAAATGACACGAAAGATGCAGGCGAGGGGAGGGTAAAAAGAGACGGAGATGGCAAAATACAGTTGGAGGACACTGATTCTCCAGCTGAGGTTGCACGACAGTAGCGCCTCTTCCTCCCTCAAGTCCACCACCCCATCCCTTCTCCCATGGGCGACTCCCCGGCTCTGGTAGCCAATGTCGATGTGTCCTTGGGCAAGACACTTGACTCCAAATTGCTCCCATAGTTCAATTTATTGTGTATAGCCCAAAATCAGAAAGAGAAGAAATCGCCTAGAAATCGATCTAGGCGTTCGAGAGAGAAAGAGACCGGAGAGGAAAACATCCTAAAGTTCAGCCAGAAGCCTGGACTGGAGAACTTCTCTGTGCTTCTAACTTTCATCCTCAGCTGCATTTGTCTCTCTATCGTCGACTTTCATCGTGCATGTCAAATTTAACAACTTTTGGGATATGATAAAGGCCCCAAAAACACTTTCATTGCTAGAGAAGAAGAATAATTCCTAGAAAAACAATAGGTTCCTCTACGACGAAGTCGTCACGAGGACCCTAATGACAGAAGCTCAAAGGTAAAGCTGAGGTGGAAAGCTTTTGTGGCATTAATGTGGTGTTGCCATTCAATGACTACATTAACATGCACACTAATATTCCACTATTATTCTGAATATGATAATATTCTGAATTTGATACGGTAAACAGCCTATTCCATTTGACTTTACTCCTAATATAGCCATGTCTGTTATGATGTGGGATGTGACGATATTATTCGGGTTTTAAGAGCATTGTTTGGAATACACGTCTCAATTGAGATTTTTGACTGCAATGTGCAACACACAGCCTCTCGCCTGTTTACAGTCAGCTCTGGTAGAGATAGATGCCCAAAATATGCCTGTACAAAAGGAGAAACCCACATACTTTGAAACATTATGAAAGACTTGGATATCAACAGTTTTTTGGACGTGCAAGTATGGCAACGTCGAAAGGAAGATAAAAGACGCTGTGTTTGTCCACCACCGGTTACATTGATATATTATATAGTATTTATTGATGGCTGCATGTAAACAGAAATATGAATGAAACTTTCATTTTCATTAGCCATGTTAACAGCTGAGAAGGAATATTGTCCTTTTTTAAGTAAGGGCAAAAAACTAAATATTTTGGCCCAATAGATAAGGAACAATGCATGGGGGGGGGGGGGGGCTGTTGCTTGTCACCTCGCTGTCTGTAAACCATGAAGGCTGATAAAAATACCACATGTGGATCAGAAGAGACAAATGTATTCATTGAGAGACACAAATGCCATCTCAGCTGGATTGCAGCAGCGCAAACGTCTGAATGCATCAGTTACTCAAGCTTCATTAATTATATAATCGTGTCATCTCCTCATGAATATATACATATAAAAAGGTAGTTAAAGCAAATATGCACCGATTTACATTTGCAGATGTCTTAATGGAGGCTGTCAGAGATTCTGCCGAAGCCTCTTAATGTTCAGCATGAGTTTGTGAGCCGCAGCTGAAGGCGTCAGCTTCCCTCCTGGGAGCACCGGGATCTTTCAGTGATGTACGGCCGGTGAGGGAAGGTGGCAGGTGTGTGTGAAGAGCGGACGACTCAAGGGTGGAGAGACCCCCCCCCCTTTTTCCACCAGACGATGTGTCGGGGCTGTAGAGGGCTAAACATTGTGAATTCACATTATGTTGTTATCTTCCCTCTCCCGGGCCGAAGCCTTGTACTGTACTGTCCTCGTCGTGTACCGAACAGCATGTGGGTTGTTGCTTCACCATCCCCGCTAACATCTCTAAAGTCCAGCGGAGACAGAGGGCAAGGCCACCGCCCCGGCCCGGTGTTCGCGGTCAGATGGAATGTGAACTCCGTGTGAGAAAAAAGAGAGGAAGTAATAATGAGGCATCCCCCCTCTGCTGGTTGTTTGTTTGGACGGACCGGCTGTCTCACAGCACGAGCTGTGGATGGAATACTAATGCAGATGACTAATGATTCTCCCTCGCCTCTCTCCCTTTCTCCTTGATTCCTTCGCACTCTACTCTCTCCTCCCTCATCCCTTCCTTTTTCCCCCGTTCCATCCGTGTGGATGAAACGTTCAACTCCCGAGTCAGAGCTTCGAAATGCATAATTCAGTTACGACGAAGGTGGACGGCTGTGACATGCACGCACGTCTTAGGGCGAGTAACAAGTGCCTGAATGTTTTCTTGCTCGGGGCTTTGTTGAACACACCCCCGCCATTACTGATCCTGGTTTCTAATCACGTAATGGTGGGTGGTCATAAAACCATCCCTGGTGTTTGCAACCATAGAGTGGGCCTATCTAATCCTCTGCCCATCCATTTTAGTTTTTTAACTTTCCAAATCGTTCTCCGGAATGTGGCGCCTTGAGGGAGAAACAGGAAGACATCCCAGAGCTGCAGAATATCTCCACTGGGCCAGATTAAAACCTGCTGAGATTTAACCAAGGATTAGACACCCCCTTTGGCAATTGGGGGGCTGTTTAAACTGTTTAAAATTATTTTGGTATTAAGTATTAAAGACGTGGAGCTTTAAGCAGCCTGGTAACCACATTTCGGCCTATTAAAAAAGATCTGTAAGAGGGAAAGGGAAGCAATTTTCTATTCAGAATATATTATTTCATTGAATCCATTGATGAGAGGAATGTAGAAGAATATAAACATTACGTGACCTCCACGTTATGCACATAACTGCCAACGGTCGACAAGTTATCCTTCTGAAAATGATGATACAATGATGATTTTCTTTTTCTTTTTAAATAAAGGATTTCCACCGATTGTGTGTGATGTTTTTGGCGTATCCAGGCCCTTCTAATCAGAAGTTTGTCATCCCTCTGCATCTTTACCATTAGCAATCCAATTAGCAGCGGGATCGGAGTGGAGATACTAAGTGTCAGGCGGTGTTCCGCAGCGATGCTCGCGATCAATTTAACTTTCCATTTGACATCAGTGGCCACATCACAACAAAGCCCCGCATCCCTGTGAGTGTGAGCGACCGGCCGCCACACGTTCTCTGAATGCTTTCCCCTCGCTCTCTTTTATCGCCGGTCACGCCTTTTTACAAGAATAAAATTCTCCCCTGTAGAAATGATTATAATATCGCTAATAACTCCACTGGCCGGGTCGAATCCACTCCCGGGCTACGTCGCAGCCAAAGAAGTGTCTCTAAGTAGAAACGAGATTGCATTGATTGGGCGTATGGATTACAGCATTTAGGTGGAGCTCTGGCAGCATATTTGCTGTCTGTTATTTAATGGTCCCCCTCAGGTTTTACCTCCGAGACATTCAGAGAGGTTCTGGACTGGGGAGAAAGTTCTCTTTGTCCATACACTTTTATTTCCGCTGCACGGAAGAATGACCAGATGGTCAATATTTTCTTCTTTTTTTTTTTAATGATAATATCCAATATGAGCTTGTTTTTCTTTTTACTCCTTTCAGCGTCGAGCTTTCTCTCTGATGACATGGTCTGTGAGAGAGACACGATCATCCCTCGGTTCATTAGAGGAATACAAACACTACCCACTCCCCTGTGCTTCACACTCTGAAGCCTGCACACACACAAACTAAGGGTGGGGGGGGTGCGGGGTTGGGGGGCACCCTCAGGACCTGTATTCCCTTTGCCAAAGATATACAAATGCAACATCTCCGTCCAAAGCCTCTACTGCCTTTTTTGTACTCTGCAGGAAGTGTTTAAGCTGCTTGTGAGATAATCGAATGGAAAACAAGCTAATACGCAAGCTCCCTTTCGGCTCCTTATTTACATACCATAAAGCCGCTCAATATTCTTTTGGGTCAAATTGACTTTTGTGTTAATGTTAAATCAAGTCACTCGTGGTGATGAAGCCACAGAGAATTGCCGTTTCCCTCAGCTCCACGTTACCTTTTTGCCTCTTTGAGCTAATTGTTGTGGTTTTGCAGCTAGCGTCAAACTTGTTCTCAACAGCAATAACAACAACCTTTCGACAAAAAAAAAAAATCAAGCCGTTTTCTCTCCCAGCTCGTTGAATACCGCCAGTCGACGTCTGATCTAACTCCAATCATTGCGAGTTAGTTAGTGACTTAGATGTTTGTGTCCTGTGTGAAGCAAAGTCAACAGTGACTTATTTTACCTTTATTTTTGTTACGTAACAAACAGAATCCTTTGTACCACGATCTTTTGCGAAACCTAACCATGTACTTGTAGGTTATTTAGATTTTCACATGCACATAAAGGTAGTTTTATGTTTTATATTAATACATAAAGGAAGTTATGATAATTGATAGGGAATATTAATAGAGAATATTCTGCAGAAATATATTGTAAAGCATAAAATGATCATTGTTCTATTATTGTAACTGTTGATAACTGTATGTATTATAACTGTATGATGCATGAGAATGAATAATAGTTTATCGTTTGTGGTTAAAATTGAAAGCGGGGTTGGGAACCCGTGACGTTATTTTATTCTGAAGGCAAGATAAGAGGTTTTATTCTGAAGAGGAACTTCTCGTCTTGACCGGAAGTGTGACGTTTGACCCCGTGATCTTTGAAGTGGCCTTAAGCCAACCAAAGGTGATGTTTGTTTGACCCAGCGAATTACTAACATTTAAAAGGTGTTAAAGGCGTGACTGGATACTTATAAAAGGGATTTGTACTGAGGGAAACGTTCTCTTTTTACTTTTCTTTCGGCTTGAACTGACCAGACAGCTCTCTATTTCACGGAAGAAAGTGACTTAGTCTGTGGAAGTCTGTTCATCCGGCACTCGCGATCGTGAACGTATTATTTTGGTATTCTGGTATCTTTTTGCCATTAAATATTGTTAATTTTAAACTCATTGAATCCTGACTTTTTCCTTAAGCCCGAGGCGTCCAGTAAACTCATCCCTTCACTATAAACGCATAGGGAGCCGGTCCTCTTCAGTGTCCACCGTGTTGCACCGCCACGTTTCTATAGAACGCACCAATCACTGGCTCCAAAGAGAGTCTACGTCGTTACCTGAAGGTTCTCTACGCGACGCTTTCTGAAACTGCGGTAACGTGCAAAACCGAAGGTACCGCCAGGCGCCGTCCGACTTACGTGTAATAAAGTTGCGATTTAGTGGTGAAGATATTCTCTGAGCACGGAGGGCTGCGTTACTACAGTTTTGCCAAACATACTGTACCTTAAAACACGCTGCACATGATCAAGATGAGTGGGGGTGAAGATATTACACCAAATAAATTTAGCAAGATGCCTTTACAATATGTTCACGTCTCACACTGATTACCTGGAATAATTATTTATGAACGATTTGTACTCAAACTTGCAAAAGCATGTTGATTTAAATGTGCTACAGATCAATCCCATCCAATTAAATGTCCCAGTCTTACATTACTGTATGTTTACTGGCTCAGCAGGTAGAGAACTTATGTTCCAACCCTGTGACCTTAGCCCTCTCTTCTCTCAGTCACCTACCAGCAGGCCTGGGGACAGTGTGTATGTGTTTGTGTGTGTGTGTGTGCGTGCGTGCGTGCGTGCGTGTGTGTGTGTGCGTGTGTGTGACTGAATGGGACACTAATGAGCTGACTGATTACAGTGGAAAGCCTCGGGTTATCATTAGCTCCCCGAGGATCAAACACCAGATCATGCCAACAGCAGGGCGGAGAGATGCAGGCCTCAATTAAATATATATATATTAATTTTTTTCCACAGCAAAAGTAGAGAAAATCCATACGCATCTAAGCAAGGAAAGAAATGAGCACCTATTTTTATATTTTTTTTTTAGGGCACAAAGCGAGATGGTGGAAAGAGCGACGCAGAGATTGGAACACTTGACACAAACCCTCACTCGTGGATTTAAATGTATCCACTACAGCATTGGTAGCCCGAGCAGACAATCGGGAGAACAGTCTAGAGGAACAGTCTCTCATCGCCGGCTTAGAGGTTTTCGCAGACGGCTTTGATTGTCTCGCTCTCGGCTGTAATGAGATCTCTGCTTGCTCGACGTCTCCATGAGAACTGCTGCGTTTTCCGCACGTTACTATTAATTGTTCAGGAGCCGACACGGCATAAAAGATCGGGGGCGGTTCCCCCTGAAGGTCGGTCCACTTCAACGCAACAGTTAATTGTAGTTTTGGTCATTATTTTAAATCGGTCATTGAAGGAGTATGTTGTACACACCGAACACCGACGATTAAACGAAACATTGGACTTTCAACTAGGAGAACAGAGTTCGAGGCCAGGGTTATTTTTAAGTGACAAGTTTTCCATACTTATGTTACATTGTTTTTGTTTTACTTAGTATACATCCTCATTTTAAGCCCAAACAGAACCTAACTAAGCGGTTTTGTTGCCTAAACCTAAGCAGGTTTTTTCTTCATAAAGATGTTCACTGGGACCGTAGTGCAGCATCATAGTTTGACCCAGTGCGTTGGGAAGTGACGCCAAGGGTCTATGTGACGAGTTGTGATGAGAACGGGGTTCCAGCCCACCAATTGTCTGCATCCTGTTAAGAGTTGTATAATATATTCTTCGGTAATGGAGGGAATGCTTCAGAGGAAGGAAATAGCATTGCGACATTAAAAACTGGTTCTATGGAGTTTGAAAGACACTGTTTACCAGGCAGGCGAGGGTTACACAAAAGATACTTCTGAGTTGCATAATGGGAAGTGTTTTTTGGAGCTTGGCCTAGAACTGAATGTCAGGATGGATCAGCTTATATTTTTGTTAAAATGTCACTTTTTGCTATTTCTCTTTATCTTTTAGCCCTTTCACCATTTAACTTACTACCAAAAGGAATGGTGGCCAAAACCAATAAAATAAGGCCCAATTTGCAAAGGGTTATACAGCGTTACCTTTTCAAGCTCTACTTTATTACAGCTTTTGACACTTTTGCGACATGACGCCTACAACTGGATGCAATAAAGGACGGTTCCCCGACAGGCCTCTCTACTGGCATCTCACCGCTCCGCTTTTCTTCTACTCCTCTTTTTATCCCGTCCTCCCTTTCTTTGGAGGCCCTCTGGACCCCATCAAGGCTCATTCTGTTCATCCCACATGTGAGGGGTCAGCGCATACCCCACAAGAATAAACCAGCCACTCAATGTGAGGATCTTTGTGTATGTCCTCACCCCCCTACCCTCTTTCTCTCTCTCTCTCTCCCTCACTTACTTGTGCCCTATAGATGAGAATTGGCTCCATTCACAGCTCTTCCCTCCCCCCTGGAGTGGACTTCTCAGGGCCCTAACAGCGCAATTCTATGCCTTATTGCTCCAGCACCTCCATGGAGAGCAGTCTCGTCAAAAGCATTTGTGAAGACACAGAAGGAAATGAACTGGCTTTGTG
This sequence comes from Cyclopterus lumpus, assembly GCF_009769545.1. Lineage (NCBI taxonomy): Eukaryota > Metazoa > Chordata > Actinopteri > Perciformes > Cyclopteridae > Cyclopterus > Cyclopterus lumpus. The sequence continues at coordinate 11,754,494 of NC_046988.1, forward strand.
CTTAGTCTTGACATATAGGCGCGATCACGTGGTGAAGTTTGTGGGGCAAGCGTTTAACAAGAGAAAAGGGCAGTATGTGTAAAATGTTTCTTTAAAGCCTCCAAGTGGCAAATTTGGTCGGAAAATGCCAGGACCTATTTAAAAAAATGAAGCAGTTTTATGAGTTTGGCCCTGCTGGCTGTCCTCCAGCTTAATCCACATTGTGTTCTGACTTCCTACGGACCCAAAGCTGGTTTCTCAAGCTCATCTCCACCTCGTGTTTAATCTCCCCCAGCTCTTTCATTAGGACCACACCATGTGTTGATTCTAAAGAAATGAAGCGGACACCTCATTTTGAGCAAGAATGAGCCGGAAAAAGCTTTTGTCCGCAGCAGGAATGCCCATAAGACAGAGAGGAACACTGTTTGGTCTGACTCGGGTTGCTATACCAGTGCTGAAGAAAGCCATGGCAACGCAAGCAGAAGGTCTGCTGGACCACATAGCCCTGATACGAAACGGCTGCTCCGGGTTTGTCATTCCAGTCAGGCCTGACCCAAATTACAACATCCCAGGCAAAAGTGGCCAACTTCAACCAGCACACATGCACAGACATACTTAATTGGGCTTGCATATATTTGTCTGATAGCGATAATAAACAAAACATATGGATGTTTGAAGTCTAATCACTGAGGTGATGGCCCTGTTAATGATTTAATAGCACAGTTCATAGCCCATGGCTGCTGGATTATTGTGACTTTCCGATTGTTTACCCAGTATGTCTGCGAGCCACTTTTCCATCTGCAGTTATAATTCATAGCATTTTAAGCGTAATAGTCTTTTATGTTTTCATATGTTTATTATCTCTTATCAACACCCTCAGGGCAAAATCTGCTTAAAATGGGAAGAGCAACGAAAAAGCGATTAGGACCATGTCTACAGAATGGTTCTGGTAAAGCACGAATTGGTAAAACAAACAGGCGAAATATTAGAGGAAATTACAGAAATGCAAAACATTGTTTTGCTCACCAAAGAAACTTTTAACTGAGTTTATTTTTGCAACTTCACGCATAATTTTCTTCTTGTGAGAATTAAAAACATGAACACAACAGAGGGGTGATATTGGCAGTCCTGGAAATCACATAAATCCCACCCACAACATACGCACAAATACACACACACACACACACACAGAGAAACACACACCAAAGAATGGCCTTCATACCACCTGTACTGCCGAGTCTCTCTGCCCAGAATACAGTTGAACTCCAAACTTTTCTGCTCAAGTAACCACCTCCCCATCCAATCACACCTACCCAAACGAAAGCCATGCATCCGTGAGTGTGTTACCAAAAAAAGAAGAAAAGAAATCCACTTACTTTATGTTGGAGGTCTGGTAGTTGTATATTCAGAGCTTGAAAAAGTATTTTCTCTAGGCTCTTTTCATCTGCACCTCTGCCCCGCTGCCTTGCCTCTCCAATACTATTTCTCTTTGTGGGCTGAGCATGCGATAGCTGTGTAGTCTTTTTTTTTTTGTTGCATGGAGTGAGGGGAGGGTGGTGGGTTGGGTGTTGAATGCCTGGGTTTCCTGACTCGTGATCAGGAGCTCATTACCCACAAGGTCACTCCAGGGACGCCCTCTGCCTGGCACTCACTGAGACACCAGAGAGGAGACGTGAGATTGCCGACGACGAGCGTGAGAGAAAGAGAAAAAGAAGAGAGCGGTTAAGAGCCAAAGTGCCTGGGAGCTCCACGGGGACGAGGAGACGGAGCCGAGAGAGAAAAAGTGATGCACAGATACATATAAACAGAAAGAGAAGGGAGATGGTGGAGAGCCCCTGATCCAAACGCTAACAGAGGGGGAGATATTCAGGAAGAGCGAGCAAACACAACAGCTAAATGTGTCTGTAGGAGCCTCGGATGAGCTCATGGAGTGAGCAGGCTGGGAACAGCAGCCCAGCCAAACTACATCAAATAAAAATATAAAATATCTTGTTGATCCATGGAAAAGTGAGTCCAACCACAGCAATCAATAGAGTATTGACGAGCGCCAGCTGGGCTCCTGCGCTTGTTTTTCCAGCTTTTTAAATGGGCAAGCACTGCAGAAACATATTTTCTGTGTCATGTGTCAATGACATCTTGAGTATGAATCTCGAATCGTTTTTCTTTTTCGCACGGTTGAATGGTTGTCTAACATTATGATGTGTTGTTTCTTTTACATGCTGGGTTCATGGTTGCCTTAAACTATGTGATGACGGTGAATAACGTTAGCGAAATCACTGTTTTTGTGACGACACTGAGATGAACATTGTGGCTGAAACCTATTGTGGACTAATCTGTCAATTACTTTCATTGAGAATGAAACAGGTTAAAACTTGTGTGGAGGATTAGGAGTTAACTAAGGGCACCTTTGTCAGATGGGCTGAGTAACTATTGAGTAGTTTGTTCAACTCATTGATTATTTGGCTAATTATTTCAGCCCTAAACAAAGTAGCTCAATCCCACTTGATTATATGTCTGAACTGCTAATTTATCACCACATTTTGCAGTAACAACTGTTTAAAACAAGGCTTCTTTTCACTGTCAAATTTGAATTTAGATAATTAACTTAAACATCTGTGTGCTTGTTAAATCTATTTCCTCTGTCTTTCTTCTCTTGTCTCTTTCCTTTGTGTGGTAATAATGTGTGTGTTGTACTCCCAGGGTGTTGGGAACGGCAGATGGCTGGAGATGACCCTATGGACCAGCACTGGCAGTCTGCCACAGCTGGACAAGCCTGTATTGACAGATTACAGCACACACAATCAATAACGTCTGCCATTAGTTCCGTCCACAAAGCCCTATGTACAATACTGATGTCTGACCGCCTCTGTAAACTCTATGTAGTCCACACACAGTTATGGCCCTATATTTCACTTTATAATGCTGTCTTTTCTGGCTCGAATTATTGATTGAGTGGCTGCCACAGACTCATTCAGCAATAGAAAAAAAAATAACTCATAGTGCCAAGAGAGCAGCTCTTTAACTCGTAATTTTAAGATAACCCATTTTAGTGCGAGGCTGCTGTTAAGGTGAAACCCAGAGCTATTCACAATGTGATAATAATGCACCATTTCACTGCTTTGATGGTCATCTACAGTTGGAAGCATAATCAAGAAAACATTAAAAAGTGTGATGGAGACTCAGGTGTTATTAATTCTAAAAGAGGTGCATAAATTAGCATTAAGGTCACCGATGATCAGCTTCGTTCATAAAAACTAATACCAAAATCTTCCCCCCAGGGTTGTTTTTAAGTGAGAAGTAGCGTCATTTTCTCATAGATATATGAGCCCTTACGGTCATCAGAAAGAATCCACATTGGCTTCCATTTGACCTCATTAGTGCTTGGTGAGGTAACAGTTTAAGTTATCTCTAAACTATTAACAAAAGCCTCTCCTCCATGTGTCGAAACAAGCTTCAATCTGTGCAGTTCAAGGGACGCCTCGAACACCCTTTGCCTTGCAACTGAAAGCTTGTTTTGAAAGTCATCAAAGAGGTTATGTGTTGAAAGATTGTTGAAAGTGGCAAGCAATAGGCCAGCAGCAAAGTAATGGATGATTTAGTGAGGAGCCTTTAGGCTGTTTGGTACGTCTGCCCCAGAAAGATATACCTCATCTAAAGTCTATAGATTAAGCCAGAAATAAAAGCATGGATTTTTGGACAAGAACAAGCAGTTGAACAAAGTTGAGAATTAAGCTTCACCCCATTGCACACATGGCCAAATAGCATTAGAAAATGTTTTCAGAAATTCCACAAATGGGGAATGAAAGTCTTTCCGATCTCCATATTCTGCATGAATGCATTAAAGGCGTTGTCTTTTTGTAATAATTACTCTGCACTTCAGTCCATTGTTCATTGATGCCGCCTCGAGTGTTGTGATGCAGCTGCAAACACTGCAGCTCCACATGTTCAGCATCATGTTGCACTGTTGGGGGATTTCAGTGATGGCCAGTAATTAGTATGACTCATGGCCCCCCGCTGATAACGATATACCATTCCACTGCTGCCGTCTCATATTCAACTCATTAATAATAGATTTCATCCATTTGCAACCCCCCTCAGCCCTCCCCTAAGTGTGTGATATGCTTTAATGCCATCCACGAGGAACTTCTCCAATGATATCACTCCCCACATTTGATTAAATGAGATATAAGAAAATTATGAAAAAAGATCATCGAGGGCCGAGAGATTTTCTGTGCAGCTGAAAGCAGAAAAGAGGCTCCAGAAAAAAAACAGTTTAAAGTGATGTAACAGGGAAATATGATATGTTGAATCCAACAGCTCCCTCGTTATTTGTGCTCACTTTAAACTGTCTGTTGTCGTCGCGAGGCTGAACAGAGCCGGGAATGAAGTCACCGTTGAGCTCCACTAACCCTGTTCGTTTGACTACATGTCCGCCTGCAGCCCAATGAGAAGGCGCCGCTGACTGGGCCTGTTTGTGGGGAGAGTCTGATGAAACCAAATGAAATCAGCCTGTCGAAGTCAGCCGCAGTGTTTGTCTTCTTTTTTTTTTAAAGCCACAGATCCACGGGCTCTGCCCCTCCATCCTATCGTTCCTCGACACCAAGCGCCGGAAAATGGTCGAAAAGTCATTTTTTCCCTCACCCTTCTTTAATAAGCAAGTATTCTGCGACATGTCTGGAAGGAAATGGAGATTGAATTTATGGTTGTAAGCAAAGCAGAGAGAAAAGCCATGTCTCAGAGCATCCTCTCGAATCACTCAAAAGCTGTTTAGATGTAAGATAATCAGAGAAAGCATATTGGAACCCCCAATAATATAACATAATCCAGATACCAGGGCACATATAATCTTTCTTCCCTGTTATTGTGCATTGAATAAACTCATCATATGAAGATGGTGCATGAGGACAAAATGCAGGGACAAAATGTTCCGATTCACAGAAGGTACCCCGCTGGCCGCAAGTCATATCAAACACAGGACAAAACACACACACTCCAAACATCTGTGGGGCCATGACCGCCATTTAAATCTGTATCCGGCTGAATACTGTATGCAGCTGTCTACCCGACACCTATTTTAAACAAGTCAAGTCAAGTTTATTTCGACCTCAATCACCAGTTTCTCTCAGAGGGCTTTGCAATACATATGCCCTCTATTCTTGTACCCTTGATTCGGATAGCGAAGTGCTCCACAAAAAGAAATCTTACCAGGAAAAGGGAAGAGACATATCTCAGGATATAGGGGAAGATAGAAACAGCACTATTGGTATTAGTAATTACAGTAGAGTGCTGCAAAAGATGACGGATTTTTGGAGGCCGACCTTGAAGTCGGCATTGTACTGAATCCCTCGACGAAGAATAAGACGCCACATCTGTGGCAAACAGACATTTATGATACTTTGTAATTTGCAAAAGTGTGAATGCATTCGGAAGAACGTCAAACTACAAACAACCTACGCTACGGTCACATGACTTCGTATCAGCGCCACGTAGCTAAATGCAGACTTGAGTTCGGTATGAGGATGTTTTGTAGCCTCGCGTAGCAACTTGCCGAAGTATTTCACATGGTATAACATGACAATCTCTTAGGTTTGTGTTAACCTCAGACCTTATATCATCCAGCCAAAAACCCATTCAATACACACCCATTGACCTCAAGATGAGGAAACAGGAAGTGCAACTCATTTACCAGTTTTCAGTCCAATAATCACTCCCGTTTTGGTCTCCACCAACTGTTGATAAGGGCTGGGTATTGTTTAAGAAATTATGATAGTACTTCATTCGATACCCATCAAGTGAATGGAAGCTGTGTGTGTGTCTCACTGGCTAGTGGCTAATGTTGCCTGTCTGACATTGGTGGGTTTATTCAACCTTTTTCCCTGAAAACCAGGTTGATGAAAATAAAAGTTATGGGCTTGGAAAACTACAAACAATGAGCTAAAAGAAGCTAAAACACTCCTAACCCGTACACCTGAGGGGAACTGCAGAGACGGGGGATAATTCTCTGTGGGTTTGTCCCAACACGCTTGTACATTACGTCCCCTAAGTCCATGTGTTCATTGTTCCTGTAAAAACACTGATTACAGCAGCTTTAAGAGTCGATTCCCATCTCAAATCTTTATGAAAGCTCAACCGTTATCTCCTGATAAGGTATTATGGTTCTCATCTATTCAGCATGAGTAATGAACGGTATCCCATAATGCCCATTTAATTTCATAAGAAGCCCGGTTTCATTAATAAAGCATAAGCTCTTTGTTGAATATTGATATGCCTGTGCCCTAGCTAATAATGGTAAAGAGATTTTCACTTTCCAAAGACCATCCTGCGCATTCCCGGTTGAATATGATGGGCATGTTTTCTTTCTCTGTTGGCAGCCGGCAAACTTCACGCCAGACTTTTCCAAATATAAATAAAGGGTTTTTACCTCTGATGACCGCAGCTTGCGATTTGTTATTCAGTCCTTAATGCAGTATTTAATCTCCATTAAAAATCTATTCAATGCTAATGAATCATCATACACATCAGCACAGCATCAGCAGTGTAATGGTGAACATGTATTGATTTGCAAGATAATGAATTCTGATTTAGTAGCCTGAATAATTTGTATGATAATGCGGTTCCCTCCTTTGGGATCCCCCAGGGATCTTCAAGGATGTCAAGCTTTCAGTACTCTGGGGTGACAGACTGGGGAGGCTGCTACCACTCATACAAATGGAAATGTGAGACAGCACAGGGTTCATTTTACTGTGCACGCTAACTTTCTCAGCTGAATTTGAATGCGAATCCAACTCCATAATCAAACATGTCGTCTCCTATACTCATGTATAAGCATGTCAGGGAGGGCCCCTGTCCTGGCTGTCCTGTATGAACACTGCAGAACTTAATTTATGACCGACAATTATAATCTTAAGGAGCCAAAATACCCAGCGTGGCCGGCGGAGCGTGACAGCGTTGGCAAAAACAGTCTGGCCCCGTCGCCCCGGCGTTTATCTGCCCCCCCCCCCCCGAAAAAAAATCTCATTAATCTCTAATGGTTTAATTCTGTGTTCCCGGTATGGCCTGCGTATGTTCTCATTAATGGCTGTTCAATCTTAAGCTATAACGCAGAAGCAAGATAAAAATAATGATTATTTTCTTTAAAAAGGCTTAGATTGGAAATAGAAAATGTACGCGATGCTTCTTGTAGTTATTTGATGGTGCGCGCTGCAGATAATCAAGGATGAGATCTGGTCGGGGGGGGGGGGGGCAAGCCATAGTTCAAGCAGAAATTAACAACTTGTGAAAGACACTGAAAGACACGGGCCAAACTAAGTTTATAGAGGGCGAGGGGATTATTCGCAGTTTGTCAGTTATTGTAAGAAATATCCACGGCTGGAAGGAAAAACAAACTTTGGATGTTGGATCTCTTAAAGCTTCCTATTTGCTAAATGTGTAAATTCAAAAACGCAACCGGAGGTGATCAAATGCCCAAAAAAAAGGTGGTCCAGAAGTCCACCTTTTTAAAAATACTTTTCAAACAAGATACGTAGTTTCTGGTGTTTTGTTCTTAACCGTTGTCGAGATTATGGATTCTGCCTCTCCCCTTCGGCTATTTGCTATGCTGAAATAAACACAGCCTTCCTTATTTTTATTCCACAGAAAATACCATCCCGATGTCTCAAAGGCAAGTCAACAATCCAAACTTTCAGTTGTCAAAACAAACCGAAATTCTCATAAAGAAAGAAAGTCCACGCATGGTACACAATAGCTTTGAGGCCCAATTAGTGCAAGAATTGCTGTGAAAGAAATCAACAACTCCAGAGACAGAACGAGGGTCGGCGTGAGAGAGGTAAGATAAACATAAATGGCATATCATCTTCCCGGTTCTGTTTGTGTCATCATCCGGGGGGGGGGAAACATTTTTTTTTCTAAAAGCACAGCGCTTTGTGCTTGTGCCGAGGGCCGCCTCGTGTTCCCGGCAGTCACCTTAACAATAGGATTAGTGTCCAAGCTGAGAAGCCCCCAAAAAAAAAAAAAGGCAGACGGAAGGGAGTATCAAAACTGCCTGGGATTCAAACACTATCACTGATGGAGACGAACCCCGGAGGGAGCACTGGTCTGTCTGTTTGATTTGTTCTCAGTCATCTAGTCTCTACCGGTGGGCCGTGGAGTGGTGGAGGGGGGCTGTTGCTTGGCACCGCACAGCACTTTAATCTGCCGATGGAGAGGAAGAAGGAAGCGAAAAAGCCTCCGCCCTCCTCCGAAGGGGAACGCTGGAGGAAGGCGCCGTTGACCTCGTGGACACACCAGGGGGGCTCCCCTTTGCACACACACACACACACACACACACACACACACCTAATGTCGCCGTCGCAAACATCCGATTCCGTGTGTGCGATGCGACTCGCTCCGACCGACCACCTCGCTTTTAAGAGTTGTTTTTCCCCCCCTCGCAAAGATGACCTACCTGTGGTAGCTAAGTGAATTCATATGGAAGTCAATATTCTCATAATAAAACACCTCTGTCTCACTCCAGCTGATCACCAGTTGTCAGTGTGTGGAAAGAGGCCCCGCAGTCCCAATCGATGAGAAGATAAATTACCACCGGCAACCTCGCCAGGTGACTGAGGAGAGAGTTTGAGCCTCAGCAGGAATTCAACGCTGTTCTGCCTTTCCCAAATACCTTCAGTAACGAGACTGCATCTGGGCGATAGGGACCATATGCAAAACGTGATGGGTTTGTCTCAATTTTCTTCTTTTTTTTTGACTCTCTCTTCTTTGGTGGGATTTAGCGAGACAGCTAAAGTGCCTGTGATTGGCACCTCCCCCACACACACACACTCCCTCGTTTCTCTCCGAGTCGGCCAAGCGTGTAAACACACATCAGCTTAGCGGGCGCTGGTCCTGCCCTTTGCAGGTGCTCACTGTCAATCCAAGGAGGTGGTAAAGTAAATACAAGTCCATCTTACAACACAGCTCGGGCCATCTGCAATCAGCGCTTCCCTGGCTTACTCGCACCGCGGCGTTCACGGGACGCCACTGAAAAAACCCAAAAAGTCAACAGGGTAAACCGTCGGCCTTTTTAATTAAACGGGATTTGCAAAAGTCAATTTATTCTGTCAAAAATGCTACATTAGGAGGCACATTTCTTCAACTTTAAGAAGAGATCCTGATGCTGACAGGAAGCCGGCAGCTAGAGCGACGCAGCGGCATCCGGCTCAAATTAGACAAAGTAGAGTCTGTGTAAATATAGGAAGTTAACTTTACTCCAAGCTCATTTTGATTAGTATCCATTTTTAATGAAACCACATGCAGCATCCTCAGTGTGCAATGAGCTCCAGCAGGGAACCATTTGTCATGGATGGAAATGGACATTCCTGCAGAGATAAAGCGTAAAGATTAGCCTTTTGCATTGCAGTGCCCCGTGCTTAATGCTTACTGATGAGTTTCCATCTATCACCGAGGTCAATTCTGAACTCTCATTAGCGAGCATTAATGTGGCGCATTACAATGCAGCCTCCCAAATGGTCTACGTTATTGAAATTTGATGAGTGGCTTTGTCATTTTAACCACAAAAGCAACATATATTATGCACTTTTAATTTACCTCTGACTCTGAATGCATTTCAATTTTTATATTTATTTTAACATTTTCTTTTCCTTCCGTCTAGCATGAATATTGATCACGGCATAAAAAATGTAAAAAAAAAGACCATTTTGAGCTCTTTGAATTCACAAGTTATGTTTTATGGCCGGCACCGTGTGGTAAATTCACCCCGAGCAACGCGGCGCCAGTGATATGCGTTTCATTTGTGTTTTATTTGGGTCAATTTCAGCCGAGCAGACGGAGCCATTGATGTCTGTCTTAGTGTCTCCTGGAATACAGATGAGAATGCGTCTGGATGGAGAGGAGCGCTGTGATCTCCACTTAATGAGGTTGAGAATAGCCCCAGTCCGAGCAGGTTAGGTCAGACTGTTTTGACCTTCAACACCCCATAACCATCAGTCACGAGTGCCCGACTGACTGCTGACAACTGACCCGAGCACTGGTTGGATCATACCACTCACTGTGAAGAGGTTTGTCTGTCAGGGGGAAGTCCATTCCCAATGTATCTCTATCTAGTGATTTATTTACTATCTATCTATTTATTATCTATCTAGTGATTCATTTATTATTATTAATCAATGTATTTATTATTAATTTATCAATTGAAACAATGGACTGTACTTCATGTTTCAAATACATGGAAAAGAGGAACTTTGATCCACTGTTGAATTTGGGAAAGAATGAGGGAAGAGAAACTGGAAAGAAAGAAAAAAATCTAACATGGTGCCAACATACGCAGTCAAAGATTAGAAAAAGTGTTTCGCAAAATGAATGCAAATATTTCTCCTACGCTACCAGATTCATAAGGTTATTCTTTATTGAGTCAAAAGGTATTTTTCTAATTCCAGTCACTGTGATTTTTAAGTTAATGTTTATGGTTTGGATATTCAAACTTCTTTTTAAAAGCCAGCTGATCACTTTTGTTGAACGGCCTGTGAGCAATTAAAAAAATCAAGTAAAGGCAAATGTAGGCTTTTATTTTGAAAAATCTTTCTTTGCTGCCTTTGTCGACGCTGGACGAAGAAATAAAGTTACTATATTGGTTCGGACTACGGAGCCTCCGTGTGGTTGTTTCCATACAGAATAGCGTGACTCGGTTGGATCTAATTGGCTGCCGTTGTTGTGTGTTGTGTTGTTGTTGTGTTGTTGTTGTTGTGTTGTTGTTTTCCCGACACAGAGGAATCTTGCAAACGCCATTAGGAGCACTAAAAGGAAGCCAGAGGAACCTGCTTCTTTTTTTCCCACAAAGTATCCATCTCATGTGAAGTTAATTTCATTAAGGCTACCAACCGCAGCTTTAATGCTCCACGTCCGCTCACGGTGTCTCTGTGCCCACTACTCCTGTGGCCTTAAATCCAATCGAATCTCCACACTGTCTGCCGACATTATGATGATGAGACTTTACCAGCCACATTTGCGACGGGCTCGTCGTGCGCGCTCTCTGAAAACACACCAAAAAAAAAAAGTATTCCACTGACGAGAGAAGCTTTTTTGAGATTTTCAAAAGACTCCTTCTCACCGTATATATTTCAGAGGCATTTTTCTGAACATTGCAATGAGCATTCAAATAAATGAATAGAATAGTCCACAGCCGGAAACGGCGTCGATCGACCATTCCGCACAACTACACGGTTATGTTCACGAGTACTGCCGAAACACTCTTAAGCATGACCTCACCGGTGGCACAGGGAGGGAGCGCCAACAAAACAATGATCTCAGCTCGTTTCCCCGACCGCTCGCGATGCATCATTGTTTTATCAAAATCGGAAAAAAAAGGCCTCTGTCCACGGGTCGATGGCTGACTGCGGCTACTGCCGAGGTCTAAGCGCCTCATTAGTAACACACATTATAAGCCACATAATAAGCCACATATGACACATTATATACCACATTACAAGACACATATGCCACATTATAAGCCACATTATTAAATGACACATTATAAGCCACATAAGCCATATTATATGCCACATTATAAGCCACATTATAAGCCATATTATATGCCACATTATAAGCCACATTATAAGCCACATTATAAGCCATATTATATGCCACATTATAAGCCACATTATAAGCCATATTATAAGATACATTTATAAGACACATTATAAGCCATATTATATGCCACATTATAAGCCACATTATAAACCATATTATATGATACATTTATAAGACACATTAAAGCCATATTGTATGCCACATATAAGATACATTTATAACACACATAATAAGCCACATAAGACACATTATATGTCACATTATAAGACACATTATATGCCACATTATATGCCACATTATAAACCACATTATTAAATGCCGCATTATAAGCCGCATAAGCCATATTATATGCCACATTATAAGCCATATTATAAGCCATATCATATAATACATTTATAAGACACATAAGCATATATTATATGCCACATTATAAGCCACATTATAAGCCATATTATAAGATACATTTATAAGACACATTATAAGCCACATTATAAGCCATATTATAAGATACATTTATAAGACACATTATAAGCCATATTATAAGCCATCATAAGCCATCTAATAAGCCACATTATAAGCCATATCATGAGCCACATTATATGACACATTATAAGCCATATTATAAGACACATTATAGCAATCAAAGTAATGCCGTGGAGGCTCAAGGCCTCATATGAGCTTCATATGAGCCTAAAAAGACGTTAAAAGAAAAGGCTGCTGTCGAGAGAAAGACATTGTGAGCGCCGATACAGATATGCGACATTCATTAGATTTAGTCCATCCCAAAGTTATTAATATTTGATAAGGGGGAAAAAGAAAAAAAGGACCACAACAAAGACTTCAAACATTGTACCGACGCGCCCCCACACTAAACCTGTGATTTCTTCCGAGTCGAGAACTCAGCCAAGCTTCAGGAGAGTCGAGTTATGCAATCGCTCTCATCCAATGCACTCAGCCGCGGCTTCATTCGAAGACTTCGGCCGTGTCTCCTCTTCTTGGAAAGGAGCATATCTTATCGGTTCCTCCGCTCGTTCCGCCCTCTGCAATTCTTTAACCTCATAAGGTTAAAAAAATATTTAAAAAAAAGCTTTCATAAGCGTATTAAAATGTATGTCGAGACGTAAAGATTACCAGCCCTGCTCGTCTGACGTTTAAATGCTCCGAGTCATCCGGGGACACGGTCCTCCTCTTTCACAAATCAAGACTAATAAGGTACAAACCGCCACTGTGATGCGATTCAGCGTACAACTTGAAGCATGAGATGCAATCAACATAGTCAGCTCTCTGGTATCCCGGCAACATGCCCAGTGTCCCTCTTCCCAAGCCTCTAAATCTTTTCTATACATAAGGGAGTAGGAGGGGACAGGCTGGTTACCGAGAGGAATGTGAGTTCCTTTCTGCCCAGCAGCTTCTGGAAACAAGATGTTGATTTTCAAAGGACTCGCAAACCTCATTTTCACAGGTCATGAACAGAGAATATGTCAGTGTGTACCTACTCTGATTCAAACCCAATGCCCACATGGGCAAAATAGTATTCAAGGCATTTAGGTGTCTTTGTTCGGCATCTCGACTCCCCACGTCTCTCGTCTTTGTCCGTCTGTTTATTTTGGTCTCTTTCAAAGGGTCCCGTCCATATTAAAGTCATTTACAGGAGAGAACCGTTTAGAATGCACTCGATCCTGTACAGGTGACATTTATTGCGCTTGTTTTATGTCTTTAACCCGAGAGGGTTATTCAGATCACCTGTTGCGCAGGTGTGTGAGGACCGGCTCCTAGAATTAAGAAATGAGAGCAGCTTCCCCCTCGTTTTAGAGTCGAGTCTTTCGGCCCTTCTGAGACTTCTTTGCCGTGTCAGCGTTTCTGCTTGAGGGGGATTTTTGAGCACCGAGATGAAGTGAATATCAACATTTTAAAAAGCTTTCCAATATGTCCATGCATCATGGCAGAGCTTTAGTGCTATGTGTGCAAGAGTTTGCCCACATTTCTAAAAATTGTATTGAAGAGGCATTTTGTTATAATCCGACAGGCATATTTTTTGAAGACACTCCAAATAAATGTGGCCATGGAACTGGTTCTCCGGCTTCTATACCTCATCAGCTGATATTTGGGGAATCAGCTCCCCCACAGTGATGACGTAATTGTTCTGTAAATAAAGGTCTCAACTATCTAAATGGTTGTTCTAATAAAGTTTAAGGACAGCGACAATATATACATTACCCGAAAAGGCCCGAAAGGCAATTTACGTTTTCCGAATGTAAGCACAAATATTCAAAGACGAAGGCAACGTGAACATTATTACACTGTCGTCCCGTTTGAAGCTGCCAACCGGCCGGTGATTTCAGCCGAGGACAAAGGGTTGCTGGGATAAAGTGGAGCAATGCGAGGTGGGATATGATGGCAGATGCGATGTGGGTGGTGGTGTTGCTGGTGTGGCAGCTTTAGTCTTAATGGCAGAGCTGTGTTCCTGTATATTCCGTGTGTGTGTGTGTGTGTGTGTGTGTGTGTGTGTGTGTGTTGTACGTCCTGTCGTAAGGACCTCATGCTGCCGATCCTTTTTCTGACAATGAGGTTGTATATCATTCATATGAGCTCCTTGGAGCTACAGATTAAAAAAAAAAAAAAAAAAGGATTTATTATTATAATCCCACAGAATGATCAGTGGCTGAAATCATTTCGATGTGTGCAGCCTCAGGAATGTTAATTACCACTGAGGTCACAAAAAGTACGGTCGGGAAAAGGCGCGGCTTGAGAATTTGAACCCTGCAGCCTCGGAGGTGTGTTTGATTGGGTTGTCGACAACCCAGTAGCTCTCGTGTTTCTTTTTAAAGTATATCTGGTATTCGGCCAGGGAATCGGGTCATTTATCACTCACTCCTCGATGTGTTTGCCCTGTGCTTTTAACACACACACACACACACACACACACACACACACACAACACACACACCACTTGGACACATAGAGGACTTGCAGGGGTCAGTGGGGGATTGTGCCGCTCCATCCAGCAATCCATATCTCATATTTGCCCCAACATGGAGCCATAGCGGGCGTGGTATTTGTCACCCGGATGAGCTCGTAATGTGCACGGTCACGTGGCAGGAGGCCCTTTGGGTTGTCATGCTGGTGGAGCGAGCGCATCATCCATCTGCGCTTTAAAGAGACCGAAGCCTCCCTCGGCTACATGAAATGAGAAGATGCCGGGGGCCAATTTGTTCCTGGAGAAACAAAAAACCTCGCAGGCTTTCGCTCTGGTGGATTCTTTTTTCGATACACCAGATAAAGTCCTTCGTGATGCATGTGCTGATCACAATTAGTGCGAGCGTTCTGCGGGCTTTCGAGCTCGATCATGTCGCCGCGCCAGTTAGATCCCTGGCTTCAGCCCCGCAGCCTATTGTCATGCACAGCTGATTTGACAAATCGATGGTGACAGGCGGCTCTGGGCCGAGCTGAGCCAAATGACCCACATAGAGACGGCCAGTGCGCGGTCCTCCTGGCCCAGCAACAGCCCCATTGAGCCTACACCTAAAAGGCATCTGTTTGATTATGTTTCCGTATATAGAATCTTTACAGGAACGAGAGCATTTTAATTGATATCCCACTTCAAAAAAAGGGGGACACATGACTAAATTCCAGCAGAAAATGATTGTAAGCAATTTTCCAGACACGGCGAAAACCATTTCCTGACATGCTCTCTATCGTTTTTGATAGCGAAGCAGTGGGAGAAAAAAAATGATTACGATTTGGGTCATCACAGACGAGAAGATTCATCCGGCTAAAACAAAATTGTCATCACTCTGCTTTGCTGAGCTACAGAGTTTAAACGGGAAGGGAGGAAGCCATGGAGGGGAAATGGGTTAGCAGAGAGAGAGAGAAGCTGTGGCGTATTTTGCGCTCTCCCTGTCCGCCCGGGCTTATGAATTGATGTCACTCCTTTTTTTAAAATTTCCAGTGGGTTTGGGTGCTGTGAGCGAGAGTGGAGGAGGAAGAGTGGGACGGGTGGGAGGGGAGATACTGATAACTGTGAATCTGAGGGCCTGGCGACCTTCCAGAGACTGAAAGATGTTTTCTGCGCCCCCAGGCTTTCCAGCAGACCTCTCCAATAAGATCGAATTTCACCTCTGAAACCCAAGTGCGTTATTTGTGTTTGTGGGAAATGCCGGCGTTTCTCGTGTGTAGGCACGTTTGTGTGGTTGTGTGTGTGTGTGTGTGTGTGTGAGCAACATGCAAGTGTGTCGATTTCAGTCCCACACACCTCCGAATACGCCCTAAAATAGCTGGCAGAGAAAAGGCCTGAACCTGTTTCCTCCGCAGTGACCGTGTGAGATGGCTGTCAAAAGTTTCCCAGCTATCACCAAGGGCAAAAATCAATAAATGGACTAACAATGAGGGCTCCCAGTCTTTGGTGAGAGTGCATTGCAAGCCCCGGTGAAATTGTGCATTTAATCCAATTTATATTGGAGCACTCAATTCTCATGAAAAAGGAGGACGCAATGAAAGCATCCTCTGATGAAATGGATGTATTCCCCCCCCCCACCCCCCCCCCCCCCCCTTTTGAAGACGACGGAGCCCTCCTGCTCGTGAGTCACAATTTGAAGAGCATGGAAATTATTTGTCAGTGCGTCAAAAGTGTTTTTTAATCTGAAAAATAATCTTTTTTTTTTGTTTTTAAATCCCCCTCTAGTTGTGTAGTCTCTAGTAGCAACTGTAATTGAGAATTAATCTCATAATGTCCTCTCCACACGACGCTGGGACTCCACTGCAGTCATTTCAGGAGTCAGAGGAATGTGCAAGTATGCGGTTGCAGTGGAGGAGGAGGAGCTTTACAAATAGTAAAATAGCCAAATTCAGACTGCTAAGTCAAACGAATAAAGAGAAGAAGAAATCTGAACACAACTTTTTTTTTTCTTCTTTTTTTTATTGTTGTTAAATGCCACCACTGAGGTAGACTGCGTAAAAGGATTAATTAAGTTGCAAGTAATTAAGAAGGTGATAATATGCTGATGTGTTTCCTCCTGCTGCCCCCCAGGGGGCTGAAGAATGAAGTCAAATGCAGGTTTTATGAAGTTTTGTCATTTTAAGTGGCATTCATTTATTTGCTTAATTCATCGCGTTAACTATTAAAACAAGCATTAGTCACAACCTGTAAAGTATTAGAAAGTGGGACCTTTTTTAATAAAAGGGTATGTTACCCAGGGAAAACTAAACAGGTGTTGTGTATAAGCATAATGGAGTGCCTCTCTCTCTCTCTCTCTTCCCATAATTCACTGGCTTTAGTTCACTTTTTACTGTCCAGCTCCACTGCATATATAGCAACCTATTGACTTTTTGCAAATAAGGTTGTACGAGGATGAAATATATATATATATATATATATATATATATATATATATATATATATATATATATATATATATATATATATATACATATGAAACCGTTATGTTTCACTGATAATCTTTTTTTTGATGTGCACCTCCTCAGCTGCAGCCGTCCATACTTTCCTCAACCTGAAAACAAGGAGCTCCTCTGTCCGCTGACAGTAACCGGTTGAGAGTGATGCTCTCCGCAAAGTATCGGGCCGAGAGACAGGCGCGACCCCGGGGGTCGTGTCTGCTTGTGTGTTAGCCTGCCTGCCCTCATTAGATGCTGTCCTATGACGCTCTGTGAACACTAGCAGGGTGTGAGCAATAATGAATCATGTTAGCCCGAATCACACCTGCTGACAACCCCATGTAAAGGGAAGGAGATGGGGCAGGCCACGTCCAGGTAAAATCCAGGTCTGGCACAGGTGTTTCCCAAAGCACCTCCCATGGGAGGATAACACAGATCACACATCATCTCCTGATACTCGGCCCTTTGCCTCCAGTCATTTTTTGACGTGAAGCAATCGGGACACTTCTGCATAAATGCTGCGACCTAAATTCAGTAGCTTTTTTATTTTTTAAAATTTTATTTATTTATTTATTTTCTCACTGACTTGGTGCATTCTGACATCTAGTGGTGGGTGGTAATAACAACCTCGGGGAAATGTTGCTGAATGTTTCATCTCAGTAGAAAGAGAGTGTCAGACTTTATTGTCCAAGGTGTCATGTTAGTAGAAATACTTGTATTTACCCCCCGCCCCAAATAAAGGGAGATGCAAACTTCAGAAGTGACAAGTTCTCTAAAAGCACTTGATATTCTTCTGTATGCAAATATGTGATTTTATAACGTTATAGCGAGCAACATGTGCATGGCATATGGCTCACAAAGACGTTCATTTTATGATGTCACCAAAAAAGTGCCCCCTCAGGGCATAAAAGGGTACTGGCGTCTCACCGTAACGGGCTTGCGAAGACATTACAGCGTGTTCACGATGTATTTACACAGAGCATCAACAAAGTGAACGCTTCAATGGCCCCAAGTGGAGCGCATAGCTCAGCGGGCCTTTAAAAGACTCTGAGTCATTCCAGGAGGGAAGTGAAGAACCAACCGGAGCATCTGCTGGAAACTCCGGAAAAAAGCTCCTTTTACAAATGACAAACGGACCATCTGTGCACGTTGCTGTGCTCATGTCAAAAGCATATAGGAGCCATCATAAGCGCCATCAACGCAGCTCAGTTTTAAAAGTTAGCGTTGGGAAGCTGACTCAAGGCTGAGGTTCTTCTCGGAGGTCAATCTATGATTAAAATCATCTTCGGGCAGCGCTGTCAAAATGAAAAGCCGGAGTCTCTGTGGCACCCCAACATGTGTCACAGAAGTGAACTAATGAAGTGTTAAATGATTGTGACGCATGCCAGTGAAATCGAGGTTAAATGTCAAAACTGAATTGAATTGTGTTTTGAAGGTGTCCTCGGGCAGTTGGCGGGCAGATGGAGGGTCATCAGCTGATGAAGCTCACGTGGGCCCTCAGACAATAAAAGCTGGCTCATGTTCTCACTCTATATATTAATATAGCAGCACACAGCTATTAGCTATGCAGATATACAGTGGAGTCATGGCTCCGTCTGTGCATGCTTTTAGTGCATGTTAGTGGTGCTTTCAGCTGATAACAGAAGAGGATAAACAATTTTTTTTAAATGTATGTTGCCACCATGTCTTCTCTTTACCCACATTTCCAAAAACATCTCTTGATGACTTAAGTTTCAATGCAAAGTTGTCTTGGTGTATGTTCCCTATAATTCGAGGGGCAAGAGGGCCAAACACAGGTCATCAGGCCCCGGGCTCCGAGGAGCTTCCATGCAATCAAGATCAAGTTCCTGCTACATAGTTAATCAGGTTCCACCCACGCTGTAGATGTCGTGAACGACTGGTCTCCGCGTGGACATTGAATACTGAAGATGAATAGAGTCGTCACACAGATGCCCTAAAGTTGTGCAATGCATTCATCAAGGAGCAAGAACCCACGGTGAGCATGAGCATAGAGGGAAGTCTTTCTGGACCGTGTGGCATATCTCATACTTCTTTCAGGACTCTCATCCTCTTTCACCACTACGACACACATTATGAATGACAAATCCAGGGGAAAGTTTCCTTTCAAAGTGTAAATCGGAAAGCTGCACGGAGCAAACCGCTGTGTTTGCTGTCGAATGAAAGATTTAAAAAAAAACAAATGAGTGTGCTGATCGCTAACTGTGAGGTGAACCCTCACAGCGGGCACAACCAGAGATGTGCTGATAGATTGCACCCAATCTGCTCTGCTTTATCTTCACTTGCACACTGATGATAAGCCTTTTTGCCACTAGATGGCACACGTGTGCATGGAGCGATTTACAGGACTCAATGTCAATAAAAGCCTGGCTGCAGTTTTGGGACCAACGTGCCACATGATTACTCAATATATCATAATGCACATGTTTTCATATGGGCTTTACCTGCATCGCATTATTAATACGAAGGTTTCTTATTTATAGCTTAAAATTGTTCAACTTGAGATGCATTTAATAATCAAATTAAGGCTTTTAAAATCTTGAAATCTTGAAATATTGTTTCATTTGAAGTGTTTTCTTATGGGCCTGCTGATTTGGACTGTGAACGAGATGTGAGGGTTATTTAAGGGTTAAAAACGGCTGCGCTGCCTCTGAGACCACGCCCCCCTTTGGGTGACTCATCACAACAGGAAGCAGGAAGTGCCCGGATCTCGGCTCGTATATCTGTCGCAGGACCCTGTGTGTCAGGTATGTTTCGCTCCGACAGTTATGTCAGTTTCATATAATAAATAAGTTTGCGCTCAAATGCTTTTAAAGTCACGTGTGTTCTCAGGGGGAAGTAAACAGACTGCACGGCATTGTGGGTACGAAGAAGGGCTTTGCGTTTGACCTTTGCCCTGCTTTCCATTTTCAGAGCAAAACAACGAGTGTCAGTATGGCAGGCAGGCTCTCTCTCCAGGAGGTGGACCTCTCCTGTTCCATATGCTGCGAGATCTTCCGGGACCCCGTGGTCCTCAAGTGCAGCCACAGCTTCTGTGCACCCTGTCTGCAGCGGTACTGGACCCAAGGGCCACGGAGGCGCGACTGCCCCCTGTGCCGGAGCCAGAGTGTGGATGAGCCCGTGCCCAGTCTCACCCTGAAGAACCTGTGCGAGGCCTACATCCAGGAGGGCGAGGGGCCGGAGGACCCCGCGGGGGAGCTGTACTGCGATCCGGGGGAGATGTGCCCTCTGCACGGCGAGAGGCTTAAGCTCTACTGCGTGCCGGACGAGGAGCCCATCTGTGTGGTCTGCCACACCTCAAGGAAGCACAAACAGCACGACTGTTGCCCCGTCAGCGAGGCCATCGTGGATGTGAAGGTAAATATTGGTCATGATGAATTCTTTGAGCAGGCCTTCAAATAAATGTGCTCTTATTTACCTTCTCAGGAGAAGATGAAGTCTGCCCTCGGCTCAATGCAGGAGAAGAGGGATGCTTTTGACAAAATGAAGAAGAACTATGAGGACGCTGTGGAATGCATTCAGGTGACCTTTCTGCATTTATTAAGCGGCGCCGGTCCTTCCCAAGCCAATGCTCACGCAGGTTTGATTTCTTTTACTGCAGGTCCAGGCTCGCTTCGTGGAGAGACGGACCCGGGAGGAGTTCGAAAAGCTTCACGGCTTCCTCGACGCCGAGGAGGAAGCCAGGATGGAGGCGCTGAGGAGGGAGGAGGAGCAGAAGAGTCGAGCGGTGAGGCAGAAGATCGAAGAAATAGTCGGAAATATAACGTCCGTGTCCGAATCCATCCGAGTTTTAGAGGAGGAGATGGCTCTGCAGGGCATCTCTGTCCTCCATGTGAGTTTGTAAATGTTGACAATGTGAATAAACGCATGGATACTCGCATAAATATACATTTTATTTTCTTAAAAATGTAGTGACTTTGCCTCTTTTTCTTTCTTTTTTTTCAGAAATGCAAGGCGACATTGGCAAGGTGAAAGAAACAAATCAAATACTTTCGCCTTTCAATTTTCTGTCTTTTTTTCCCCCGCTGCTTTCATAACGAGATGCACAAACTGCTTATTTCTGCAGGGCTAACAGCCCAATCGAAGATCCAGTCATGCCCCCCGGAGCGCTCCTCGACGTGGCCAGTCATCTGGGGTCCCTGAACTTCCACGTGTGGGAGAAGATGCACAAAACCGTCAAATTCAGTGAGTACATATTCCTTCGACTTCCAGACTCACTTGGGGTCACGTGGTGTATTCTCGAAGGTGGAGAAGAGATTGTGATGCTGAGCGGACTCCAGTCCGAGTGTGTTACCGGGGACGGCTGACAATCTGCTGTGTGGTATTTTTTTGCTGTTCCTTTCCAGCTCCGGTGACTCTGGACCCGAACACCGCCGCCCCGTGGCTCATCCTGTCGGAGGACCTCGCCAGCGTCTGTGACAGTGACGAAAAGCAGAAGATGCCGGACAACCCGGAGAGGTTTGACCCCGACACGGGGGTGCTGGGCCGCGAGAGCTTCACCTCGGGCAAGCACGCCTGGGTCGTCAACGTGGGCGACAACACGGCGTGGGTCGTGGGCGTGGCCAAAGAATCCGTCCAGAGGAAAGAGAAAGTGTCTTCGGTGCTGAAGAACGGCTACCTGAGTGTGTACTTTTACCACAAGATGTACTTTGCGGGCACCTCTCCCTTGACGAGGCTCAACCTGAAGAGGAACCCGCAGAAGGTCCGAGTGCAGCTGGACTGTGACAAGGGCCGGGTGTCTTTCTACGACGACGACACGCACATCTACACCTTCAAGCATGTCCTCAGCGAGAGAGTCTTCCCGTACTTCTGGGTTGGTTGTCAACAGTGTCCTTTGACGCTGGAGCCGCTGGAGGTTTCTCTGAAGGCTGTGGAATATTTCTGATTTTCCACTTGACAATTTGTCTTCTCAGCACAAAAGGAAGAGGAATTCTTTTTATTTTATTTTCACACAGTATGAGGGGAACATTCAGAAATGCCAAATTGCATAATTTCAGCACTTTCTTTTTCCCAGTCCAATGAAATATCTTTTACGACCAGCATGTGTCTTATATAACCATGAATCACGAATCCACAATTTGATCTCTGCACTTTAAACTTCTATTTTAAAGAAAGAGTCCTTTTTGCAAAATAGCCTAAGTGTTTGTGTGTGTTTTTTTTTTAAGTAACCAGAAGTGTGGCTGTGGTTTAATTAATCGAAGTTTGTTACATGATTCTGAATTTGCATGTCAAACCTTGAATTTTGTTTACAGCGTTGGATATATTGCAAACACTAAATATGCTTTATGTGCAAATACTACAATGAAAATACTAAACTACAAATAAATAATTTGCTAATATCAATACTCCCTTTGATTTTTTTGCAACCTGCAAGTCCTGTTAGACCTGTAATAAAACAATGAGGTTCTTTTAAATCTGGATAATGTTCTGACCTTTTATAAGTTATGAGAAGTGATGTGAGACAAAAAGAAAAAAAAGATGACTTCCTGTCAGCTACATTAACAAACATTTAGAAAGTTAAAGTCGAGTTTGAAACGGTCTGTATGAAACTATAGACGGACTAAAATGTAATGTTAAACATTTGACAGCTTTGTTACTTATTTGATCATAATTAGGCGATATGCCGGTATTTAAGATAACCGTAATATTTTTTAATGAAATAGATATGTTAAAAATACATACATTATCATATTGTGTAAATAACCCACCGCCTCTTAAATCACTTTATATATACAGTTTTGGTTACAGACTCTCTCCTATACCTTCCTTTTTCTCATATTTGGAACGAATTGCCCCAAAATGCACAGTTAACGAAGTCAAAGATGAATATATATATATCATTACACTATTTAAAAAGTAAATCATTTGGAAATGATGGGTGATTTTTTTTATTTGTGTCATTGCTGCCTTTATGTAAAACAAAATCCATTCAATTGGTTTGTATGCAGAGTAAGTGCAGTCTATTTCATCAGCACTTGCAATTACTACTTCCTTAATGGTACCGTTAATGTATCGATCAGGGCCTGACTCCTCCCTCTGACGTCACCCATCGCTCACGTCGACACCTTGCGAAGAGCAACAACTTCTTGTAGCGGTTTTTAATTGACTTCGTAACAAATTACTTTTTTTTAACTTTCTGACTGCACTTAATGCGTTTGGAGCTGCGTTTTATTTTTTTTCTTCTGACCCGTCTCAACGTCAAAGGGCCTCGGCAGGTGTCACGGCAAGGTGAGCCCAAAGAAACCCGACCTGTGGATGAGCTTCCATTAGCTCGTCAGAGCCGCGATGCTAACAGTGCATGTGGTTAAAAACGTGCTGAAGGTCAGAGGTCAAGGGAAGGCCCTCCAGTTGGTGGACTTCAGTACAGCCACCAACTAAAAAACACATTTAATGTAACATTAACTTTACACTGAGCCAAACTCACATCATCGAAGCCTCCACCAAGTCTTTTTGTGTTACATTTATTTAAAATAAATACTCCAATGTGTTTTTTTTTTTTTTACAGGAGGTCAAAGATGCCCAGCGCTTCATCCAGACACCCGAAGAAAAGGAAGACAGACGACGTGGTGGTTTTGCAGCCCCCGTCCAAAGCCCCCAAAGTCAGGTTCCTGAGTCCGTCTCTCTTCCTGCTGGAGATCCCCGCTGACGCCAACACCAGTCTCCCAGTGTGGGATGCCATGAGATCCCAGCAGGTGGACATCGCCTGGACCGTGAACCCCTACTTCATCGGTGTGCATTTCACCCCCCGGACCTCGAAGCAAGGCAGGCGCACGACTTCCACACAGACCTCCGGCTCGGCGCCTCGTTCCGGGGTCCTGCAGCCCCGGATGCTCATCCAGGCCGTCCCTCAGCAGCACGGCGCCTCCCAGAGCTCCTGCGTCCTGCTCACTCTTCCCCAAAGCGGCACCCAACTGCTGCCGGGTCAACCGGCCAAAGCGCCGGCGAACCTGCCGCCAGCCGTCTCCTTCATCGTCCCCCTGCCCGTCATCATCACCCAACATCAGCCCAGCACCCCGACCAAGAAATGTCTGCAAGCCGCCATCCGGACCCCGACCGCCACCACCACCAAGCCGCAGGCCCCGCCCAGAGGGCCAGTCCCAACCCCGTTCCACACGAAGAGCTCCTCCGACATCCAGATCTGTGACAACTTCCTCCTGGGTTTGTGTCACGCGGGCAGGACCTGCAAGAAGCACCACACTCCTTACCCGTTCTACTGGCAGCTGTGGGACAGCCGCCAGTGGATCGACGTCCCCCCCCGCTCTCAGGTGTTACTGGAGAGGAGCTACTGCAACGTGAAACGAGATACCGTCGGCATCAAGGATGGGTGAGCGAACCTCTGGTTTTGGTTGCTATCAGAAGACGTTTGCTTCTGATTATCACTCATATGTTAGTGTGTTTTAATGGTGACCTTCTGTCCAACCCTCCCTTTAGCAATCACTACTGCAGTCTGGACTTTGACTCGATGGAGATTATCGACTCCTACAGGTATACTGAATATCGACGGCTCACTAACTCCGACAGTCTGGTCAACAACCCGTACTTTCCCTGCAAATGGAAAATCTACTGGTGGAACGGAGTGGACTGGGAGGAGTACGACCAGGTGACTGTTTTTCTTATTTATTGTTCTCTCCATCTTGCAGTCCACGATTAGTGCCCTTTTATCTCTATAACCGCCTAGCCTCTCCGCAGGTTGTGTCCGCCTTGCTGCTGCAGAAGATGAGCCTGAAGGAGCCCGAGTGTTTCTTCTGTATTGGCTACCGGGATTACAAGGTGGACTTCACCGACATGAGCCAGACCAACGTCGACACGTGGTTCCACAGAGACGTTCGCTGCAGACCCTTCTACCGCTCCCCCGATTCCATGCGGCCCTACCTGCGGTCGGTATCTCCCTTCTCTGGGTCTCGGTTTTAGTCGCATGATGGAGAACATTTTCCAGATGAGTTATATTGGCATTATTCACAGAAAAAGAAATCCGGACAGAATTATGATACTTTTAATTGTAATAATGTGATAATCAGACGTGCGGTAAATTCAGGTTATTTGTAACAAACTTTGCGCCCAGGACAGGAATCCTGACCGAGCCCGTCGGTGAGCCTCCTGGGGCCAACTTCAGCGTGGACCCTCTGGAGGAGTTCACATCCTGGTACCCTCCCGTGTGGTGTCTGGACTCGATGCAGGACTACAGCTTGGTGGACCTTCCGGCCGGCACACAGGCCTACCAGAGTGTCCAGAGCCACTTCTACCAGAGCCTGCCTGAGACCAGGGTGGACATCGTCGGCATCCAGCAGGTCCAGAACCTCCTCCACTGGGACAAGTACCAAAGGTCCACCTGCTGTTTGTGCCTAAACAAGTTTGCATCGATTATGTTTTGAAGATGAAATCGCTTCTCTGCATACAGAAATGGGCTTGAAGCAAAAATCTGGTTAAATAGTTTTTTAAAGCTCGATTTCAGTACAAAATAACCCTCAAACTGATATTTACGTCTAAACATTAAGCCGGATACGTTCAGTCTAAATGTCAGTCCGTATTTAAGTGGCGTGGGGAAGGAACCGTGTCCCAAAGGCAGCATCTGCGTTGTCGTTACAGGCACAAGGCGTACATGCAGGAGCGGCACGACGAGTCTCGGGGGCCTCTGGAGAGACATCTCTTCCACGGCACAACCAAGGAGCCCTCAGAGGACATCTGCCACAACAACTTCGACCCGCGCATGGCCGGGGTCAACGGCACGTCCAACGGCTTCGGCTCCTACTTTGCCCTCTCCGCCTCCTTCTCCAAAACCTACTCGGCCAAGTCGGGGTCCGACAAGGTCCGCCACATGTTCCTGGCCAAAGTCCTGGTGGGGAAGGTGAGCCTCGGGAGCTCCGGGTACTACCGTCCGCCGCCACTCAACCCCAGGACGAGTCGATTCCTCCTCTACGACACGTGCGTGGACGACATTGACAACCCCACCATGTTTGTAGTTTTCGACAGCTGTCAGTGCTACCCATACTACCTCATCAAGTACAAGGACCTGCCCACGGAGATTGATATCTAATGAAGAAAGGGGCGGGGCCTCGATTGTTGATTGTTCAGACACGAAGCGTTAAGCTGTAGGACGACCTGAAATGTTTATCAAATGTTATCGCTTGAAGAAAACGCT
Organism: Cyclopterus lumpus; assembly: GCF_009769545.1. NCBI lineage: Eukaryota > Metazoa > Chordata > Actinopteri > Perciformes > Cyclopteridae > Cyclopterus > Cyclopterus lumpus. The sequence continues at coordinate 11,780,601 of NC_046988.1, forward strand.
CGGTTCACGTGAGCAGGCTGTCAAAGAAACGCAGGCTCTTCAAACCTTCAAAGCACTTTATTTTTCTCAAAAGTTATATATTTTTTTAATTTTGGTTATTCAAACATTTTACATCGATGGAAATAAGTACTTTTTTCTTTCAAAAAGGTGTTCTGAATCAAATGACATGTCATATTTATAAAAATAAACTGTTCACCGAATGCTCTCATTTCGAACATGATAAACTGGTTTGATCCCCCATTGTCATACTTTAATCTGTTCAAATAAAATCGTATTGACATGTCGTCAGACTGGAATGTGTTTCACAGAAGTCTCCTGTAGTAAAAGCATATGCATATATATATTTCAAAATATCTTCTATAAACTTTTTTTCCCTCTCTTTTCTAAAAACTCCATTGCACACAAAATGACAAAACAGGATTTTCATAAATTGCTGGTGCACACAAGTTATTTACTTATTTATACTCTTGATCGTATGGTATCGGTGATTTCTGAGCAGGAAGCGCCGACGTCCAATAGCGTTTATATATTTACTCCTGAAAAACCCGGAGCATCGTTTCTTTAGAGGGTCCAGATCAGACTGATATTAAAGTGAATTATTGATGTTCTATACAGTTGTCTCCAATCCTTTATTGATTTCCCGTATGATTCAAAAGGGAGGAGACACTGGCAGTTATATGGTTGACGCTTCCAGACAGGCGCCATGTAGGCTGCACAACACGACCTCCGTCAAATGTCTCCTCCGTTATGAATACTACTGAAAAACTGGATTTTCTTCATACATTTTGTTTAAAGACAGCTAGAAGAGATCGAATAAGGCATGACCTAGTGTTTTATTTACAGTATTTATATATCCTCTCTCTTTAAATGTGCAATTCTGCTTTTTTTTTTGATAATCCCAAGTTGTCACCGATTTAAAAATTACACTTATTCACAAAACAAAAAGCCACAAAAACCATAACACAGGCCTGTTCTGAATAATGCACTTCCCACACACGAAACAATAAAAGAACGATGTCAAAATGAGCCCCGTCACGTGTCAATATTTAAAGATGATGGACGTTCTCTGACCGGGATGAAAACAAGTTTGCTTTCCCCTTCGCTACCAAATAACTCTGTTCAGTTTGGCTTGACGGTGGCGCCAGATGAAAAGCCATGCAGTTATGGATCTGCAAGTCAAAATGGGTTTATGCTCTGGAGAGTAACATCTCACTTCGTGTGGTAACAACGTTTCATTTAGAGGCGACAGAAGACGCATCGTTAATACACATCGCCCCCCTGCAGACATCGAGCGGACATCGTCTATCATCGCTTCTCTTCTCGTGCACCAGATGTCTGACAAGAGTGCCGTGTTCTGCTTTTTGTCGTTTCCCTTTTTTAAAGTTTGTATACACGTGTACACGTAAACTGCACAAAATGGTTAAATTGATACTTAAATAACCCCTGCTTGAAATGGTATGAAAAAATGAAGAAAAGAAGAAGCTTCCCGCACAGAAACAAAGAGGTGTTTTTTTGTGGCTCGGCCAACAGGCCGCCAACACCTCTTACCATCTTCCTGCTCTTTTTCTTCAGTCTCATATTTGTCTCTTGACTATTTCGTCATCCTGCAGATGTAAGCAGTGCAGCCGCGGGCTTTCCAAACAGTCCCGTGAGAGGAGATTCGAGGGACGGCAGTAAAAGGTGGCGGCGGTCGTGGAGCTGAAAAGAAGAAACGGCGGTTCATTCACAGGCCAACTTGCTGTCGAAGCTCGACAGGCCGATGGCGAAGGCCTGGAGAGCGCACATGGGGTAGTTGTAGTCCAGAGTGAAGATGTCTTCAGCCACTCGGCCAAACTGCATGACGATGTAGTCAGCTAGAGGTTTCGGGGGTTTGGTGGGTGTGGGGGGGGGGGGGGGGGGGGGGGGGGGGGGGTTAAAACAATGGCAGCATGTGTTAATCATCACTGTACGCCTGAAAAATGTGTGGGGCACAAAAGAGTGAACAGCGGGGGGATGTGGGGGAGATACTCACGGTCGTTGTCGTGGACTATTTGGAAGTTTTTGACGGACGCTTGAGTGACGCGGCCGTGGAAGTTCAGCACGTACGACTGGGTGTCGTCGTTCCACACGGGGGCCTTGTTGTGCAACTCGATCAGGTTGTCCAGGGAGTGATTCTGCCACCTGCTCAGGAGGCTCTCCTGCTCCTGAAACACAAACCACGCACACCACGTTTAACGCACTCCGCGCCCCCTTTTTGTTCGGAATGGGGAACGATTCCCGGGGGAGCGCCATGACTCACGCTCTGAGGCCTCACGGCGACTCTTTCGAAGGTCATGTTCATGCCGGGGATGATCACGGTCATCTTGCGTGGTCCTTTGAACCCCAGCACGTTGGTCTCCTGCCAAATGGAACAGAGAGCGTCACAAATTTGACGTCGGCGAGCTCGCGCGGTTCCGTTTCCCCCCTCCCCCACCCCCCCGTCGTTCACTCACATAGCAGACGGCAGCCACTTCCTGTCGCGTGTTGCTCTCCTCCAGCAGCGTCCCGGGGTTTTTGTAGGGATTGGTGCCGCTGTCATACACTGTGAATTTGGTGCCCATGAGATTGGACCTGATAGAAGACACAATAAAATGTTTACTCCGCGTCACTTTAGTCCACTCGCCTCTTTAACATCCGAGTCGTGTGTAGTGGCGAAAGAAAGTCATCTTAAAACCCACCGAACATAACCACTGTGAGGTCTAGTTTCATACTTTCTACACAGTTTAATTAACAGCGACTACTCGGAGACTCGGCGGCAGCCGTTTGTAACAGACATGGGGGATCGGGTCATTTGTGTCCAATCGGCACAAAATGTAGTCTGCTAGCTTTTTACCTAATTAATTAGGGAAAATACCAGCCCTGCAGTGCATACGTGTAGATTTGCATAAATAGGTTCTTAACATGGCCTTCGTACAGATCAATTAGGAGACGGATTCCTGAACAGACTTCACGACCAGCGGATGGATTAATTAGTCGTTTAGCTTTCGGAAAATTGTGCAGCCCAAACGAACCGTATTAACTGGGCGAGTTTGTTTCCAGCGAACCGAACCGGTTATGTGTGAAAGCACCCTTTCGATGTCCAATGCCGGGATGCCATCAGCAAAAAGACCTTCACGGGGGTCAAAGTAGAAAGTGTGCTTTCTGTACCTCAGTTTTCCGATGAAGCTCTCTCCCTCTCGCGACAGATCCGTGGCATCCACCGAAATAAGGTAGTTGGAAGTCTTGCTCTTCTTTCTCTTCCTTCCTGCCAGCAGAAAGACCTAGAGCAAGAAAAAAAAAAGACAAATGTGTTACCAGCATGCTCTCCTCCTCATCTTCTCGTTGAATATGTAACTCTTTTAAAAAATTAAATCAGGTTTCGTATATGTCTTTAAATTGATTTATTTGCCCAATACGGCAGCACACTCACCCTCTTGCCATCCTCTCTCTCCATGTGCATGAAGTAGGTGGGGTAGAGGCCGCGGTCCATCCCCTTCTTGTCCCGGGTGATTCGGCATTTGACGGTGACGCCGCGTGGAGCCGGACGCAAGACAAACTCCTCCGGATCGACCACGTCGATCAGTGAGCCCTCTGCTGTGGGCGATCCGGCGGTCACCAGCTCCTGGGTACATGAACCCTTTTTAGTTTAGATTTAGCATTTGGGGGTCGGGGTTAGTCTTCGTGTTGGCGGGTGCTACTCACTGGAATGTCCTTGCCACTGGCGGCAGAGGCGGGTCTGGTGTTGCCGGCGTTGGGGGACAGAGAACGTGAACGTTCATCCTCCACGTCGTCCTCGCGCTCGCTGTCTTCATCGAAGTTCATGCTGCCGGACAGACCTGGTGAGACAGAAGGCCTTTATCATTTTCACAAAAATACACACAAGACAGAAGTGGAAAATAAATCCTGGAAGCTCTGTGCATATTTCCAAGTAAAAAAAAAAAAAAGAAAGAAAAGAAAAGAATCTCAAAGACTTCCCAGGGGTGTTCTTTAGTTTTCATACAAACTTATCCCCAAGATGGATTTCGCTGTTATTTCTTTGGTTCTTCTAAGGTCTTTGATATATGAAAACTCATTTAGAAATGATGCAATACTTGTGCAACGGTTGAAGCAAAAGTAGTGCATTATTTCAGTTGAAATATATATTTCTCAGAAATATTAAGCAGGGTATTTCTTTTACTCAGGGGAGACTTATTTAATCTCTTTAACAGCAAAAGAGGAAAATGAATAAAGCATCCAACTAATATTGTTTACACTTGGGGCCACTTGGAAAAATGTTGTATATATAGTTTCTTCCAATAATTAAAAATATTGTTTGTTTTTTTTCCTTCATTCCTTTTACTGCACAAGATACATTTATTTATTTTACTTTTAGCTGTTGTTGTTGTGCCGTTTCCAGAGAGGTGCAGAGACAAAAACACACACATGTGACCAAAGCACCAAAAAACAGGGCTCTGCTCAGCTCTCACCCCGACCCCAAAGGTCACATTTGGTGCGTCGGCCTCAATACCCGTCACAAACAAGCCATCTTTTACAAAGCCAGGCGACATCAATGTGACGGGACGCACCGCTCGCGCCTCGTGAGCAGACGGCAGTCCCGCAGATGTAAAAGGAGCCTCGGCTCACCGCGGGCCGGGCCAGGCTGCTCGAGACATCGGTCTCGTCAGTGATAATTGGATTCATCAGCCGGGACGCGACTCTTGGCTGCAGCCGTGGCACCGTTTTCATGTGCCGTCAGAAGATGGCAGCGGTCCACTGGTATGGAAAGATCTCAGTGAGTGGGGAGGACTTGAGTCACCAGAGCTTTGAAATGTTTAATAAGAATTGCCAGAAACTGATGATGATGATAATAATAATAATGGGGTTTGTTTGCACAAGTTTCCAAACATATAGCTTTGAATTGATTGGATGGTAAACGCCTGCTTCTTGACACACAAGAGCATTTTCTCCACTTCTTCCCTCCACCTGGACCAACATGCCACGGGCCGGGTGACAGACAACACAGCCAAGCACAATATTTATGTTGACGGGATACGCAGCTAGAGACAGCAAGGCAAACGTTAGCTTGCCTCTAACTGGTGACACCGGGGCGCCGATGAAAACGCCAATGGCTCATGCAATCAACCATCTGGAAATGTCAGAGAGGATTAACCAACAACCTACTAAATAACCCCCCCCCCCCCAAAAAAGACACTAATTTCCGTGATCATCAACACGCAGGTGGGCAAAAATGAAGTGATCAAATATGAGCGTACCACAACTTTTTTTCTTGTCTCTCTGAGGGGTTTGGGGGGGTGTTATGCAAGGGACAAGAGAGCCAAAAATACCTTCTGCAAATCCTTAGGACATATTCGTACAATAAACTGGGCTGGCATTATGGCGTTAGCAGTGAGGCCCTGCATTATTGAGACGAACAATGACATTTGCCACCGTGGCACCACGTCTCCCTGAAGCCCAGGAATATAAAATATATATATAATAAGAGCAGCTTTTGGTCATTTGGTCACCTTCGGATTCGGCTGTGCAGTTATGCAAACACTGCCGACACTCGTGGAGCTGCTCTGAACCTCGACTTTGTGGTTTTAGGACGACGAAACGTCGTCTTTGCTCCACGGTAGCAGGTGGATCGGAAAAGAACACGACCCACCCGGGCAAGATTTGAATGCGTCCATCCGTCAACTTTATAAAAACACTGCCAGCCGGCTGGTGAGTGTGGCCGTATCTATAATGATGACATAGATGAGCACTGCAGTGTGAACAATGCCCCGGACTATTATTAAATGACCCATTTCTCACTGCGTCGCCACCAATCGCACCACTGTCTGCATGTTCTGCTGTTCCGTGCTGCGGCGGCGGAGTGCTTCAAATTCTCGGGGATGTCGAGACGCCCCGACGACGGCCGCTAATCCGGAGTGACTGAGAACGAGTGGATTGTGAAGCGGCGCCGGGGGACTCCAGAGTCGGCGAGGAAGGCGAATAATTAAGCATGAAACCAAATGATAAAAGTCAATCAAAGGAATTAGAAGTGTTTTAATGGGAATTTAGTGCCTCACTAATCCTTCAGTAAAGTACATTTAAATGATTTTCAAGCCGTAAATGTAACGTAATCAATTACGCAACGTTCTCTCTCTCATGGAGCTCTCTCATTTTATTCCTGCCCAATATACGTTATTTACTTTGATTCCCCGACCGGCCCGGTGAGCAGAAGGAGTTTTTTGATTATGCCTCATTAATGCACATTATATGACTATATTTTGTCAAAGTGCATTTGACTACCAACCGAGTCCAAATGAGGGGAGAGAGTTATTGTGGCACTAATTCCTTCCTGATTGGTCACAGACAGCAGGTGACAGGGTAAAAAAAAAAAAGGAAAGGAAAACCACAAACTGGCTTGTTTGTCTCCAGGAAAATGGAGGAGGTGTATTTTCTCTTGAAAAGCCAAATAGGGATTAAGCTCTGCCAGGACTCACCTTGTTTCTGCAGTAATTCATGGATATCTGTCTTGGGTTCTATCAGCGTCTCAGTGTCTCCGTCTCTCTCAGGCTCCTCGGCAACAGGGGACCGGGACTGAGGCTGTGACTGGAACTGGGTCTGGGACTGGAACTGGGTCTGGGACTGGGACTGGGACTGGGACTGGGACTGGGACTGGGACTGGCACTGGCTCACTGACAGGATTTTTATTCCCAGATCAGGGGCTTCTGAGCCCAAGAAAGCTGCTGGGCCATCAATACCTGCAGAAGGGGAGACCAGTCAGTTGTTACCTCAGGTCTCATGTTAGTGCTTAAATAAAAAAAAAAACTGTTGGTTTCTTTTGCATTTATGCTGCGTTTCAAAAACACATCGTTCTCAATCTGTTCGTACAAACACGAATGTGGCACATCGAGGCCACATTGTTATGCAGAGAGGACGGATATCCCTCGTGTGCTGTGCAGAAACGATGCGACGTTATATTCCCTCACCGTCCATGGCGACATCGTTGGTGATACTGACTTGAGACTCCACCAGAGGGGCCTGCTCCTCCCCCCGCCGCGTCCTGGAGCGCCGGGGCCGAGCCTCCGTGTTGGGCTGCACCATCAGAGGTTCCTGTCGCTTCCTCCGCTGCTTCTGCTCGAGCAGTGCCCTCTGAAAACCATGTGCACGCATTAATACATAAGGTTTCTATTAAATGTGACAAGGGGGTTGACAGGGTTTAGCCAAGCTGGAGAGCATGGAGTCAATGAGCTGAGGGTAATCACATTAGTATGCATGATGAGTTCCAACCTGTGCCCATCACTAGGTATTAAAAATGGAGAAACGGATAATATCAAACATGAGGACACTTTAAAAAGATTCAGGCGAATTTTTATCAAAGAACAGCTGAGGCCGATGGGTATTTTGGGGTTTTATTGGACAAGCGAAAATGTTGACATTCTGGTGGCAGATGATTAAAAAAGGCACCTAAGATATTTAACTTTGGAACATAGTGTTGCGACCTGAATATGTTACATAATGGAAAAAGCAGCCTTTCGTGGTATAGAAAACTTGAATTGCTTTATTCACACAATGGGTAGTGATGGAACAGACTGCCTGGGCGATGCCACGGCTCAGTACAGGTGATGTGAACACAGGAGGACTCGCACAACAGAAACGCTACCCTTAAGGGGAGGAGCCAATAGATGATGGCAAGAAAATAAAGGCATAATAGAAGCCGACAATGCATGAATACGTCGGAGTGCACCGAACGGGTTCACTGAATAGCCGAAATAATGAGTGCTGCCATAGTCCCATTTGGTGGTGTGCTGTATTTTTCTGTGTTAAAGAATGGCCGACATTCCATCCCATGTGGTTTTATAGAAATGGGGGCGGGTCTCTCAGGATCCAGGCGTGTCACCATCATTTCCTCCATCATTTTAACGTTATCGACGTGTCGTACGCTACATGGATGCATATTTAAGGATGTTAAGTCCATTGCTGTTTTAAAAAGGGTGTACTTGCATTATTATGCTTTTCTATTATCGTAATAAATTGACAATATCGTTTATTGCGATAATCATGCGACGGATATTGTCAAACTAAAAGCAGTTTCCAACAAAACGTGATCAATGACAGGTTTGTTTTTGTTTTCCTCAACTGGTATTGACGACACCGCATTAGTACATGCTGGAGGTGGCAGCTATACATCATATAGTGATTTGTGATTAATTTCTTCACGCTGTGGCCACTGCCCACAAGCCCCAGTCTCACATAAGGATTACATAAGCATATTAATTGGCGCGTCGAGTGCACAAAAGGTCCTGTTTAGTGCGCTTACAGAGACCAGGAGGCCTCGTCTCATTTTTGCCGGATCAAAAAGCTTCCAGAACTCATCCGTCAGGGAGAATATGTCTCCAATAAATCTGTCTCACTGTTTCTGAACAACCACAACAACATCTGCCACCACTGTTATGACACGGTTAAATGTGAAGAGTTGACCTCGCCAGCACCATAAAAAAAAAAAAACATCTCCACAAGTGCAAAGAGGCATGGAACATACAGTATAAGAGGGACACAGATATAAGTAATAATAGCAATATGAATTGTACTGAATGCATTTGTTATTTGATGTGTGATAAGAGATTTGTTATCATTTCAAAAGCCTTTGCTTTAAGAGGATTTGCATGCTCGCTATATGGCTATAAATAAAAGCGACAAATGAATTAAACATACAGCAAGATTATCATAATGGACGTCATTACTGTTGTGGAAACATAGCCAATTTTCAAAATGCATAACTATGGTGTGGGGGGGTGTGCACACAAAAGACTGCTGATGGTGAAGTTGTATGTGTATGTAAGAATAAATGAATATTTACACTGGAGCCCCTCTTTTTATTGCTGCTTTCAAATGAAACCATCAATGTAAACATGTCTTCACGATGCTCTTGAATTGAGTCTTATTTTCTACATTCGGTCGACGTGATTCTGCCTTTTGACAAGATAGTGACTTTTTTAACGAATTGAAATCGGATTGATGAGACGGCAGAAAACAAGACGATCCGTCACGCACTCTGGACTAATTCTTCACACAATCGAAGTCCGACCGGCTTGTGGAGCCCTCCCTTCTCGTGGCTATTTCAAGCCAGTCGATTGTAATATTGCATTCTTTTGTCAAGACTCTGCACTTGGCATTTTGAGACCAGGATGTGACTTCATTCAGGCTCCAACAGTCTTTCCTGTATCAGCCAAAACATGAGGTAAAGTAGACTAAACTATAACTCTGATTGGAGGAGACAGACTGCACATTGATTGCTGGGTGTCCGACTCTTTCCTATCTCTACCAGAAACAGCCCCACACCTCATAAATAAAAAAAAAAGATATATCCGTAACAGAAACATTAGAAATTACTAACCCGGTCCATTGACGTCCTGAACGAGTGCGAGCCAAAGTCAACCGAATCTTTATAGAACAAACATTACGAGTCCCGCTTGTCTTGAGGTCAGATGAAAAGCACGTTCTCCCCCAAACAGCAGCGCTCCTGCTGGCCACGACACGGTCTCCCCCGTCCCCTCGTTCCTCCTCTGGAACTGGAGTTTGACAGCCGATGAACCAACAGGCTCCTCTGGACTATGTGCTCCTCCGGCTCTCAGGGCAACTGAGCGCCAGCATGTGTGCGAGTGCGTTTGTGAGAGTGTACGCGTTGCTGACTGAATCAGCCGTCATTAGTGCTCCAGCAGGGGGGGGGGGGGGGGGGGGTGCGCGCGCTAACAGTGAGATACAGTGCTCCTGGAGTCATTGTCTGAATGGTTTTCATTCTACTATTTTAAATGGGGAGGGGGGGGGGGACAGAAGAAGGACAGATTTAACTTTTATTTAATATTTACCGATTTCCCCATAAGATCATGTGTGTTTGTCATAAGTTACATAAGAACAAAAGACTGAAGGCTCAACTGAAAGTGTGCAGCATAACTGAGGCACAGTGCAATCATGACACACACAAACACACACACAGACACACACACACACACACACACACTCTTTGAACTCCCCAATCTGGCCCTCCCGCTCCTTTCTGCCTAATGTGTGCGATAGTGCAGAACGGCTTCCAGCTTAAATCAAAGCTCTGCACCGCGGCTTTTCGGCGAGGTTTGGGATAAAGAGTCTTATAGAGACTCGCTCTTGAATGAAAAGACAACAAATATGTGACAGAAGAAGGGTTATGTGAGGTAATGGGTGGAGAAGAGGAAACTATTCAGCCTCGGGAGTAAGTAAGCTTTAAAATTCCAAGTGACTCGGCAGGTGAAAAACAAGAGATCTCCGAGCCGTCGGGTTTATCGCTACCTGCCGGCTGGTGGCACCAAAAGTGGCAGAAGCTGAGTCATCTCAGAGTCACTTTTAATTCCCCCGGTTTCATGCTGAATCTTGCCAGGTTGGCTCTCAAAAACATCAACTATGTGTGAGTTGGAAGGCTCCATCAGGCTGAAGGTGCAGCAAAACAGCTAGAAACCAGACCAGGTTTTCTTTGAAAAAGGGACGCACTGATCCCCGATACCGATACCTGGCTTTGGCCGATGCTGGCTGCATGTCTCCCGGTGTGGAAGTGACTGAGATTATTCTTTTAAGTGTATAACGCAATATCGGGCGTGACTTAAAATATATTGTAATAAAAGGAGTCGAGAAATCAAAGTCTTGATACTAGGAAACCAAAACAAAGTGTGTGCTTGAGAATGAAGTTCGGCTTCCTACCTGTTTCTCCAGCTTCTGTTGCATAAGACTGGCGCTGTCATCTTCGATGCCACTGCAGAGGAAAAAAGAAGAAGAAACCTTTCTGATAAAGAATTCAAGATTTCACACACGCTAACCTCTGAATGGATCTACACTTGAAATCAGATGTCCCACATCAAACCAGTAGAGGCCACCACTGCTGTTGCACACTGGGGCAATAAAGGCGTCATTAAGGCTGGCGTGGTCTTGAATTAAAAAACAAACAATTTTTTTTAAAGTGTTTTAAAAGTGTAATAAAACCAAAAATAATGACAAATCTTCAGGTCAAAAAGCTTCTGAGCGTGTTGGTGAAACATGGCGTGACTCATTCTCTGAAAGGGACAGTAGGGGTGGGAGAGAGAGAAGAAAGCAAGGAAAAGAAAGCAGAAGAAGAACAAAAAGAAAGGACAACGCTCCAGCTGAGAGGATGCCTTGAAGTCTGGGTCCTCTGGGAATTCACCCTGGACACCTATCTAAAGGGACCGAGTCCGTGTTGCTTAGCTACCGTGAGGAGAGAGAAGGGCAACAGCAGGAGTCTGTACCGTCGGAGTCCAGAGACCTACAGGACCCGACCTCTCTGTCGAACGCACACTCATGTGGGCTGATGTAATTAGGGAGGTCATTTGTCATTACTTTCATCTTTTCCTGTCGGTTAAATAAAAAAATAACACCCCATGTTCTGCTGGGCTGAAATGAGGTTTTCTTTTTAGAGAAAAGGATTAAGGAATTAATCTGACTCACTCGTCTCCCCCCCCCCCCGCTCTATTTATATGTCCCTCAGTCGCATTACATCTGTCACACAGCAGCTCTAGTGTGTGTAGGTGATGACACACTCGACTTAAAAAAAGGACCTCAAGCCCAATGCTGGCTGACATCATCACTCATCACTGCGGGACGGTCGCCGGATGTCAAGCGGTGACGAGTTCCCGAAACCCATTTATTTGAACACTCCACTTTTCACAGCACGTAGCGCACACAGCCCCGATCTGTCAAACACGGGTGACCTGGCGCCAGCCGTGTCGTGTGGCGTGTAAATCCCTCTCCAAATGTCGAGGCCATAATGGCACCTGAGAAACAAGTGCTGTTCACACGGGGAAAGGAATAGAGGATGGAGGGGTGATAGTCGTTTTTAATTACACACACACACACACACACACACACACACAGGACTGCCGTTTAGGATGGGTGGGGGAAAGATGTATGTGTGTGTGCGTGTGAAGGTTGGCAGAAGGCCCTACAGGTCGCTGCATGAGTTGTGGACGTCTGTGGATTAGGATTGAACCACATAATGGTGACTTTCAATTTCCCATTGCGTGTTGCCCTAAGTAACGCTGCCACAATGTACAGTCTGATCAAAGGCTGAAGACACAACCTCCATCAGAGAGTTTCCCTGACGTTTCCAACCTCAAACCCAGTGTGCGCTTTACCCAGGAGGCAATGTTGTTACCAAAAAGAGTGCGATTAAAAATGTTTATGTTGGCTTCGAAATAGTCAAATGGTTTTCGACTATAGTTTCCCCGCACAAAAGGTGTAGCCACAATAGAGCAATCATAAATGGCGAAAGAGTCTCAGCAGCATCTTTGACAGGAAGCAGTTGGTCGGCCATGTGACCAAAGAGGACGAAACTAATTGGGTTTCCGCAAAAAAAAAAAAAAAGCCCTTTAAAAAAATAAAATAAAAAAGAAAGGAATTCGCCATCCGGTAACTTGGTAGTTCGGGACACAGATCGTGAGAAGAAAGCGTGTGTGTTTGTGTGTTCTCTAAATACCTTGCCGTCGAGCTAGAGAAGCTGGCAGAGCTCGAGGGTCTTCGGGGGACGGACGGCGGCGATTTAGCCCCAAGGCAGCAGCCGGACGGGACATGTGGAGAGAGATATTTAAAGGGAGACGGAAACAAGATCAAAAACTAACAGGAGGTTATGCTTTCAGAGGACAGGAATGATCTGAGGAAGTCAAACCAACTGATCATTAAGACAGAGGACAGCTGAAGAGCAGGTGCGACATAACATGAAGGACGACATCCTTCAGAGTATTATCATAAATACTTCAATCTGTTGGGGGTGGAGAGAATGTCCTCTACTGCAAATGTTTTTGGAAAACACACACACACACACACACTTCCAGAGTGCCTCATCACAGCTGTGAGTGATCAATGTTTCATTACTCCGTCACAGCTTGGGTGACAAGAGAAGGACAGGCCCCCCGTTGTCCCCTCCTTGTGTGTCAGACGATGGTCGCCATGGAGACTTCAGCTCCGTCAACAGCGCACCTCCACCATCATTGATTAAAGGCCTGCAGCCAGTTATTGGGCTTCACTGTAATTGGAAGTCTTAGCAGTGTACGGTAAAGATGTACAGACCGACAGAGGGAGGGGTCCGCCAGGGCATCTAATTACTGCCGGGCTGCACATGAAAATCTAAATATTTATTCAGGGAGGTGTATGTGAGGCAAATGTGCAATATAATACCATAGTAAATATGGTTTTATTGCTGTAAATAATGACATTGTAATAACTCTCTATCACACCACCTGTTGATTGAGGGGTTAGGGGAGGACAAGTTGACAATATCAAGGATATCCCAACAGAAATGTGCACACCACTAACCAGAGTGATGTTGTTCGTTTTAATTGAAAAGCCTTTTGCCAATTCAAAAAGAGAATTTGAAAGTTGAATGAGCATAACGTAATGTCCACCACGGGCAATTCAGCTCCCGTCTCCGAGAGGACACAGAATTAATGGAGGACGGATAAGAGTAGATGCTTGACTCCCTGTGGAGAGTTTACATGGCTCACTTATTTTACATAAGTGAGCCATGATCTGGAACCCTCCGAGTAGAACCACGTCCACTAGAAAGAGGCAAATCCACAAAGAAAGATTTGGGGCCTCAGAGATAATAGAGCTAATGGTATAGCACATGCACGTCTTTCCCTTTTTTGTTTCTATGCCTGTGGAAAAGTATAAATGTTGCATGTGCACCAAGAACACAGTGGGTAGAACAATGGCTGAGATGGAAAAAGAGACGCGAGAGAAACCGTATTCGGGATTCAATATCCCCCGTCTGTCGGTTGCTGTTGCCGTTTCTGGACCTGAAGACTGTAAAAAAAAGATGGCGTGACGTGTGATGCAATCACTGCTGCCGTGATCACCGGAAAGTCTGAGTGAGACGCCCGATCTTTGTGTTTGTACTGCAATTTTTTTTTTTTTTGCAATGTGGCTCTTTTGCATAGAAAGAGGGCAGTTTTGCACCAACTATGTGCATATTACCTCATTTGAATATGTGCAACCAGCACAGGAGCACCCGAGGCGCAGTTAGGGGTGCAGATCAGCCTACTGGGTGCTTTTGAAATTATTTTGTTTACAACTGAGCGAGCGTGAAACAGGAGCTTATCCTTCTGCTCGGTACTTCCTAACTCCTTGTAAAGCACAAATGGTGAGTTCTTACCCATCTCAAATAACTAAAAGCTAACATGGCTGTAAAAAAGAAAAGAAAAAAAGAGAGCTTGACATATTAGGTTTATTTACGATCACTAATAAAGGACGCACTGCCATGACATCAGAATCTAGACGTCGCTGAGCCCTGACACCAACAACGTTGAAGAGGGCACATTGAACAGTCACAGCGATTTCAGCTGTTCCAGCAATCAGTTGGATGGATATTCTGAGCACATCCTTAGTTACACGAGTGTTCCAATCAAACAGCCGACAGCATGCAGAGAAGAAAAAGAAAGAAAAACAGCTTGGACACGCAAATCGCCAACTCTGGTTACAGCCAGTAACCAGAGTTACTGCCTGAATAATAATACAGTCACGGCCTGAATAAGTAATGACATGGTGGCAGAAACATGAGCGAGAGGCACATCTTTGACTGCAGGTCAGCCATTCAGCTGGCCAGAGGGGACGCAGCGGCCACTGAAAGATACATGAGAGAGGCGCTGATCTCTGGTCAGTGCTGGCACAGGTCCACTGTGCAATTCTCAATCCTGCAAAGTCAATACAGCTTGGAGGACTGAAGGAAAACATGTGTTGGTCCGTGTGTGTGTGTGTGGGTGCGTGTTAGTGAAGGAGCCAGTTGCCCTGCTGGAACAAATAAAACATAAGTCTTGAGAGAGCACACAAGGAAGGCTATTTTCAGACAACCGCCTCTGTGATACAAAGAGCAGAACCTATGTGTGTGTGTCTGTGTGTGTGTGCCTGTACCCAGCTACCTGTATGACCAGCGGCTGTAGACGGGCTGACCTCCCCCATTCTTTAAAGCGTCCATGGATGCAGCTGCAGGAATGCTTATCCAGGGCTCTCTCCTCTCACAGCCACTCTTCAATCACAGCAGTGCTCAGAGTTACTGTGCGGTCCCACCTAACGGTAAGTAAGCCCCGCAGGCAACCAAGATCACTGACAAAGAGTAGCTATGTCCCACCCAGGGGAGTGACAGCTACCCGCGCTGAGGCTTTGAGCGGGTTGTCATGACTTCACACCTCGGGCAACTCACAAGGGTTCAACCGGGGGAAAGGTATGAAAGTGACGGGCCTTAAACAACCTGGATTTTCTATGAATTTCATCAAAGTGATACAAGCAGGATTGACACGATGAGTGCAGCGGTTAAGCAGTTTGAGCCTGTTTACATTTGATATTTAAACGTCACGCCTTCCCCAGATGGCTGGATACGTTTCCAAAATAAAATCAATTTGACGGCTTGCCGTCCCCTGAGTTCTCTTGTTTTACTGCCCGGCTAATTTCCAGTAACTTTCTGGAAGTCACTATACGTATGAGCCACCGCTCATATCCTTCTGACTCATACTGGTCCATCAAACCATAGGTGCACAGTCTGTCTGGCTTCTCACTTACATGCAATAGTGGGAATTTATTAAGCTTTAAATAGCTTAAATTTCTTCTCAAACATTATTGCCGCGTCAACAATACTGGATCACTCCATGTTCAACTGTCAGCATATGAGTAAGAAGTGCCAGTCGCTGTTCCTCATATTAATTATTGAAAAAGCACACGCTGTATTAAAAAGCTAACTCAATAGGCTAAAAACTTGTAGATTACCCTTTCTAAAAACAGACATGGTGTGGGGACCTTAATCCAGTTGCTAGGAAACCAGAGCCTCCCAATCGTTTTATTCTGAGCCTATTTGCAAGAGCAGGAGGAGGAAGAACGCACGGCGAAAAATGAAAAATGTGTTTGTGTTCGTTTGTCCTGAGAGACGGCTGTGAAATGGCATACAAGTCAACTGATGACAAGCGGGGGAATCATTCACCACGGGGAGTAATTATTGAGCTCAAAACAAAAGGATGGAAAAAAAAGCTACAAGAGTTGATTATGATACCTCTTCCCTTGGGGACCTCGAGGGAAACACTCTCCTCGACAGCGATGCCTCACTTTGTTTGGGCAACTTCATTCAGTCCGTTTAGTGTTTGGCAATTCTAATCGCCTCGTGGTGGAAGAAGCCCCTTGGAACTGATCGGAACGTCACGCAGACACGCCAACTCATCGCGAACACGCAGCAAGAACTGTGTCTTCAGTGAAATGTATGCCGTGCTGAAGCATTCAACCAGAACAAAATGAGTCCATTACAAATACCAGGGATGTTTTGTCAGTGTCTCATCAGCGATTGAGCAACAGAGTGGATTACTCTAGGTCAGCTGGGCCGTATGTGTTCGGAATCCACTGGACAACCGCAGTGAATCGCAACTCAACCACAAGCCACGGTGTCGTTAGAAAGGTCAAGCGCCACAATGATGGGGTTACAATGGGCCCCATCATTAATTTTCAGACATTGATTCCTCTTGGGGAACCAACACATTATACGTGCCAACTGTGCTGACAATTCCTGCAAACTACTGATGCATGTTCTGCATGTTAGTCGCTTTATAACATTTGTGATCTTCCTGACCTTGTTCTATACTGTATTCTGTTAAGACATCAGACCCACTCTGTAGGATATTCAGGACAGTAATAATGGATGCCTGTGTTATACTGATGGTACTCAGTGATACATATGTAACTGCAACAGATGCATTGCCAAGAAAACGCCCCACTTGAGGTTGAGAGCCATGGCGGACTTGGCTTCCGTTGTCAACAACAACAACCTGGAAATCATTGCATTTTAGCTGATCTTCTAGGCTGACAGGCCATCTTACAGAGTTCTCAATTTCTCATTTTGGTTGTGCGTGTTTTACCCGCTAATCATCGCAATGATAAAGCAACAAGCGAACAGAAAACTGTATCGGCAACTCACTTTCAACATTACACTCATGCTAGCAGTCCCTCCAGTACAACACTCATGCTAGCAGTCCCTCCAACATTACACTCATGCTAGCAGTCCATCCAACACTACACTCATGCTAGCAGTCCCTCCAACACTACACTCATGCTAGCAGTCCATCCAACACTACACTCATGCTAGCAGTCCCTCCAACACTACACTCATTCATGCTAGCAGTCCCTCCAACATTACACTCATGCTAGCAGTCCCTCCAACATTACACTCATGCTAGCAGTCCCTCCAACACTACACTCATGCTAGCAGTCCCTCCAACACTACAATCATGCTAGCAGCCCCTCCAACATTACACTCATGCTAACAGTCCCTCCAACATTACACTAATGCTAGCAGTCCCTCCAACACTACACTCATGCTAGCAGTCCCTCCAACATTACACTAATGCTAGCAGTCCCTCCAACACTACAATCATGCTAGCAGCCCCTCCAACACTACACTCATGCTAGCAGTCCCTCCAACATTACACTCATGCTAGCAGTCCCTCCAACACTACACTCATGCTAGCAGTCCCTCCAACACTACACTCATGCTAGCAGTCCCTCCAACATTACACTCATGCTAGCAGTCCCTCCAACACTACACTCATGCTTGCAGTCCCTCCAACATTACACTAATGCTAGCAGTCCCTCCAACATTACACTCATGCTAGCAGTCCCTCCAACACTACACTCATGCTAGCAGTCCCTCCAACATTACACTAATGCTAGCAGTCCCTCCAACATTACACTCATGCTAGCAGTCCCTCCAACACTACAATCATGCTAGCAGCCCCTCCAACATTACACTCATGCTAGCAGTCCCTCCAACACTACAATCATGCTAGCAGTCCCTCCAACACTACAATCATGCTAGCAGCCCCTCCAACATTACACTCATGCTAGCAGTCCCTCCAACACTACAATCATGCTAGCAGTCCCTCCAACACTACAATCATGCTAGCAGTCCCTCCAACATTACACTCATGCTAGCAGTCCCTCCAACACTACAATCATGCTAGCAGTCCCTCCAACACTACAATCATGCTAGCAGTCCCTCCAACACTACACTCATGCTCGCAGTCCCTCCAACATTACACTAATGTTCGCAGTCCCTCCAACACTACACTCATGCTCGCAGTCCCTCCAACATAGCACTTGCGATGCTGTTACAAAAACTGCCACTCCTCAGCTCTGTAGGCAGGCTCTGGTATATGTGAGAGCTTCACTCTAAAATCCTTGTGCTTTGGAAAAAGAAATATGCACTCACTCAGGGCTACGAGGAGTAACAGTAATACTAAAAGTGATCAATACATGTATACAAGATAAATTAAAAGCAACAAGGCTTCAACTGCCTTTGAAGGTTGATCATTACAAATGCAGAGTCAGCCATCTGTGAACTTTATAACACAAACTGCCTGGGTTCGTGGAGCCGATGAGCAGAGTGCATCACAGCGTGTGAGCTCATAAGGAGAGAGTCCATTTCTGTGTCTCACATTTCGAAGCTGACACAGTTACAAAGCCAAGAGTTTCCCTTTTGTAAATAGACATCTGGGGGAAACGATGAACAGGGTGGAAGCTAGTCATTTTCTTTTTACCAAGAATATACCACGGACGCAGCGAGCAACGTACTTGCTTGCAGTGTAATACGCATTTCAAAATCACTGTAACTGCAATACATTTTAAAAATAGTTTTGCATTATGCGTCTGTGCCTTGAATGCCACTCCAAATAATCAGACTGGGAATGTAACAGGAAAGGATGAGAGGTACTTTGATCTCTCTCGCTCTCTCGCTCTCTCTCGCGCTCTCTCTCTCTCTCTCTCTCTCTCTCTCCCTCTCGCTCTCTCTCTCTCTCTCTCTCTCTCTCTCTCTCTCTCCCTCTCTTTCTCTCGCTCTCTGCTGTTATGTGAGTCTGACAATTGCTATGAAGCTTTCTGCTTCATGTTTACAACGGATCCCTCCTGTTACTTTCAAATGTATAATAAACAAAAATCCCCGTTTTGCAGTCACAGACTGTCCTACTTTCTTACTTAGTTATCAATGTATTATGTCAACAACTTCACTTTGCTCGTGAGGACGTGCAACGTTACTGCTTCTCAGGAGCTCTTGTTGACACAGGGGAGACGGAGGCTGCAGAAAGGCATGCTCCAACACGACACGCACACTTTTGTTGCCCTTAATACCCTCTTGCTTCACCGGATTGAGAGCTGATTCACCGTCTGTGATGCATAACACTTGATACATTGGCAATTGAACAGAGAAACGCTGCATTCCAACTCTCGTCTTCCACGAGAGCAATGACACATTCCATAACGCAACGCTACATATTGAGGGGAGCTGTTTTTGTTGTTGTTCTTTCTTTTTGTGTTACATTGTAACGACGGAAATACCGCAGGAATGTGCCAATCAAAATATTACGTCACTAATAATGGATGAATCCGTTTCCTTTTTCTTACATTTTTAAATAAGATAAGTTCGCTCACTCCAAAATGTGTCCCATCCGTACTGGCGAGCAGACATGTTGTTTTACCAGCGAGCAAACCTCGACACTCATTAGAGCACTTATTAACGTTAACGTTAATGTAGCCGACGGGTTCTTTGATTTGCTTTTCCATTTGTTCAGCTGTGACGTTAAGCAATTTGTGAAGAGATGTGTGTGTGTGTGTGTGTGTGTGTGTGTGTGTGTGTGTGTGTGCTGTGAGACTTCGACCGTTAGCTCGCTCACTTTAGCTTGACGCGACAATGAGTAACACGCATCGTCAAAACGAGAGAAACCTAATTTTTTTTCTGTCGGCTGTGTTTTTAATCCACCATCTGCGAGACGTTACAGCTAGCTTGTTGCCATCAGAAGCTAGCGTTAGCTGCCTTTATATAAAATAAAAGAAAGTTGTTGGCGAACAGTCAAGTTTTTACGGGGAGAAAAAAAAGACAACGGTCACGACACCGGCTAGCTTCTTGTGCCAAAGTTGGCCAAACGGAACAAGTACAACACACCGTACGAAGCGACGAATCTTTTATTTTGTTACCTTACGCTGTAGTAACTCATGTTTATCCACGGTTGCTAAGGAAGGTCCTCGTGCGCCAGAGCACTCTTTTGTGGACGCGGTAGAGGAGAGCTCTGTTACTCGGTCCTTAGTTACCGAGCACGCTAAGAACGGGCGTTCCTATTGGTCCGCCGATTCCTACGTCGATATTGATTGGCGGATATTCTGGAAAAGGATGGAGAGAGCTGACCAACGTTGAGGGGCCGTTCATACATTTCCTTTTACCTTGAAATGTTATCGGTTTGATTCAAAAGGAGCAAAACGGGAATGAAAAGAAAACACAATACAATTAAATACAATTATTATTATTTATTTCACTATCCCTGCCATCATATTACTAATTGTAGCCAAAGTCTTAAGAAATAATACACATTTAGTTTGCCCTTTGGGACACATATACATTTATTCCATGTACTTTACATTTGAAAGAGAAAAAAAAAATAGGTTATAAATTACACAGCATTGCTCACAATCACCAACAACAGTGTTCAAACGTTCTTTCAGCACCACCCTTTGTTTTATTACACCAGTGACTCAAGCTTTCATGACACTGACTACATGAGTGTGTCTGCTCGATATAGTCCATATACACAATACCCTTTACCACACTTCTGCCATTAAAATGTAGGTGTAAGAATATTGTAAATGTAAATACAAGGACCGCCTCTAATTTGCAACATCATCTATAACAGTACAGTATAATTGGGATGAGGCAAGATCATTTCTCACTCATGGAAAACACTTGCAATTATTATACTGCTGTAATTATAGCAATGTTAATTGGTCCATCACTTGATTTGATTCTTTCAATGATAAAAATCAGGGTTGCGAAGTGGGTGTTGGTGAGAGTTATTTCATAACGTCCTTGGCTTGTTATAATGACGTTCAATCAAAGCGAACAGTCAATGAACTGAAATGTGATCATGACTTTAAACTGCAGCAGTACCATTCAGTGCAATACAATTAAAATTGTTGATAGAGAGAATTCCGGTCACAAAAGTGTTCGATGAATAATCGGGGACATTCTCTGCTGACATTGCCTAATTATATTCTTACACAATCTCAACATCAGCTGTTAATTAGAGCATCTGAATCAGAGAGATGGCCCCTCTCTTTTAACAACATCATCAAACCCCTCCTCCTCCTCCATGTCACCTTCACCCCGTAATCCTGCTCTGGTGTGTCAGCCACTAATATGTCAGGTGGCTGATTACATGGTGGTGTACATGGCTGAGGCGGTAGCAATTGTAGAGTGGTGAAGGGGGGACATCTACTCCCTCCTTGAGTTAGTTTTGGAGTGTCCACATCAGGTGGTGGACTGACACTGCTGACCTCAGTGGCGCAGAACTCATTGGAGGCAGGTGTTGATACACCATCTGCTGAAATTCTGCATTTCTCAGTCACTTGAATAGATGGAGTTTTAGGCTGCTCCGAACATCTGCTGGAGGATGCAGCGCCATTAGGAAATCTCTCCACATTCCCTTTTGTGATTGAGGTTGTCTGTTTCTTTGGTGTGTCAGAGTACTGTGCACTTGAAACCATCCTCATGATTCGGCATGATCCCCGTGGCCGATTTCCTGTGTCAGACACAACAGTGGACTCAGTAGATTTCTTTGCGCGTGTGCTCTTCGGTTGATGAGATTGGTCTCTTGACCTTGTCTGAAATGATAACGAGGGGAATGTGCACACACTCTTCTTTCTGGACAGCTGACTGCAACTGTCAAGGATGCTTGTGGCAGAGGGGCATTTTCTCCTCCCTCGTCTCACCGGCAGCGCAGTTGCAACTGAAGGGTCGAATTGTGGTCGTACCTGAAAGAGAACAGTAAAAGGAACATCTGAATTAAACTTGTGTTAAAATAAGCATTATTCTGTGAAATGAATGCACAGGAAGCTCTTAGGTTTATCTGCAGACCGTTCAAGCTAGAACACAGAGTGATATACTGGAGGAAAAAAGAGACAACAAAAAGTGTTTAAAAAAAAAAATGAATAACTTACCCAAGAATTAAGAGCTGAGCTGTTCTGTGTCTCTGTAAAAAACTCTTTGGGGTTGAGTGCTGCTCGGACTTCAGGCACATTTTGGAGTCTGGCTCCACACACAGGGTGCTCCAGGAACAGCAGGGGAGGCTTCTCAGTCTTTAAGGCTTTACGGGGCATTAATAGAAATCATCCCTGAAAACCCAGTGGAATGAAAGCATCACCACGCCAATGTTCAATTCACGTTGTACTGCTGCCAGATGCCAGATTACTGTTCCGATGTCAACAGCCAGCTGTATACCTTTTGGACGTTTTCACTCGCAGCTACTGGCCCGCCACTGTTTCACCAAAATGCAATACTTCGCGCGAGACATAGCCATTATAACAAACAATGAATGCGTGTAGAAAACGTTAATTATTCCTTTGTCGTTGTCTACTTTGAACTTCTTTTGTTTTCCGTCTCCTCGTTACTTATTATTTCCCGGTTTCCAAACCACCGACGCCTCTGATTGGTGCCAGCTCGGGCTTGCTTGGCTGCTATTGGTACGTTTTTTATACCACGTGACCAACGAAAAGGGGGTGTCACCCACAGCGCCAAAATTCAAAAACGTCGCCGAATCGAACAGACAGCATGTAAATAATAGGAAATGAAAGAATATCACACACATCCTAGGTCCTCTGATTTCACATTGAATATGAAGAAAGGGTTCAAACTACTCGCAGGAGTCCAGCCGAGTGGAACTGCCTGAAAAAAAACACGTTATTATGAAGGTATGTTTTTATCTGGCTTTGCTATTCGTTACAACGGTGTCATGAGCTAACGTGACGAATAGCCACGGCAGCTAACTTAGCTTAGCTTCCAAACAGATAGCTGACGTTTACCTCAGCCGAGGGAAAGTTGTAATGTTGGCAAACGCAATAGCCGATCTATATTTTTTTAATGCAGTTTTAATCCGAACGGATGTTTCCTCTTTCCTCTTTATTCCGGGACCCTGGTTCGTGACAGTCGAATGGACGTCACACTGAACTCCGTTGAAATTATGTAATACTTTCGGGACTTGTTCTTCAAATGTACATCTTCATTTGAATCAATTGGCATGCGTTATTAATAAGTACAATGATGTCTTTGATTCGGCATAACTCACACAAAGCAATGCAACTTTCGTTTTAATAAACCATAACTATACTGCATCAGTTAATTCCACCGCTGGCTGACATTCGCAAATGGACGACCCGGCGTCGTTTATCTTGGTAACGTCATATAACGTTACCCTTTTGATATGAACCGCTTTCTAGTGGCTTGTCTATTAGCCCCTTACACTTTTTTTAATATTTAATACATTCGAAACGTTACACAAACGACGTCAACCGCGGTCGTGTAACGCCTGTTGTTCTAGAAGGCTCGAGTCGCCAGGGAACATAACCAACGGATCTGACAACCGGCGGCCAAACGGGACAACCGCGCCGTGAAAAGACGTCTAACGTGGAGCTTTAATTTAGTTTTAAGGTCCATTATTAACATATACGGTGTTAGCGCGCAGTGTGTTCGGACAGGTAACATTATTTAATATTGTCTATGTGATTTTCCTCATGTCAATACACACCGCCCAATGTACGGAGAAACGGTTTGAATCCAGCCTGGTTGTCTTAACAGCTAGCTAACTGTTGATTTAGGTTAGTTAGCTAGTAACTTGACAGTGACGTCACACATTTAGCTTTAGAGGGCTTTGAAACAAACTGTGTCGTGGAGCTAGACCCAAAATGATGGCATTGGTCTTTGTGTTCTTTCCATCCAGAATACCAGTGAACGCCAAGCAGCTTTTTCAATGATTTGATGACCATGAGACGGAGCCCAAGGAGACCCCTGATCCTCAGAAGAAGAAAATTGCCGTTCCAGCAGAATGAGCCGCCGCCGGCTGAATCCCGAAGCCGGGCTTACGCGCCAGACTTTAAAGAACCTTCGAAATCGGTCGGCAGCCAGTGTTTCCCCAGTGGCATCCGCATCATGGATCACCCCTCCATGTACAATACACAGGTGGTTGTCATCCCCACAACGGCAGACCTGCACAGCGTCATCGGGGCCCTCACTGCCAAGGGCAAAGAGTGTGGCGTCCAGGGGCCGAACAAGTTCATCCTCTTGAGTGGCAACAATGGATCTTTTTGTCAGCACGCTGCTGAAGAGAACGACGTCTCTGCGGTCGGAGGACCAGTGAAAGAAGAATTCACGGACGGCTCCCTGGATGTTAAACCGCTCACTGGAGTTAAAGCATGTATGGAGATTATGATGTTTTGATGAGATGATATTTCAAGTATAATTGTAGAGTTTTATTGTGTCTTTTTTTTCTTCTTTTCTTTAATCACACTGAAAAATCCTTCCTTTTGTTCCAACAATAATGGCGTTTTCTTCTCTTCATTAGTGAATAAGGATTTGGAGTGTGGTCCTTTAGACGACAGCCTCACCAATATGCAGTGGCTGGGCAAAATGAACACCTTCGAACAGGATGCTGCCAAGCAGATGGCCGACAAGGAGAACCAAAGCTCCAACTCGCAGGTCAGCTGCTCCTCGTCGCCACCTCGCTGTGAATGTTAATGTTCGTGTGAAGACACGTGCGTGTGTGGAGAGGACACTCTGGTCTCGGGCACGTCCCCTAAAAACACCGTCCGTAACCAGTCTGTCTCAATAAAACGTCACTTCGTTGTGATTTTTTTTTCAATTCCCTCTGTGGCACTCGCACCGCAGAAAACGTGCTGCTAGATTGAAAACGCTTTGATTTCTAAAGGTACATCTGAAGTCAGATTTAAGATGTTTCCATGCGTAACGATTTAGTAGAAATCTCTTGTGTTGTCCGTGTTTAAGCTGATCGGCCTCTTTCTTATTCTGTTACAGGCACAAAATGGCCAAATCGATGTGGGTGCAGTTCAGCAACCCATGTCAGAGAGGCCGCCGTACTCCTACATGGCCATGATCCAGTTTGCCATCAACAGTCGGAAGAGCAGGAGGATGACCCTGAAAGAGATTTACATGTGGATCGAGGACCACTTCCCTTACTTCAGAGAGGTGGCCAAACCAGGATGGAAGGTACTTTACATCTGAAGAATGTCATTTTGTGGGTGCAGTAAATACAGTGCACTGAAGTTTTTTAGAAGGGGCTCGCTGAAGCATACATTAAAGGTCCTAAACTCCAAATTCGGAGCGTATCTACTGGAACTAGAAGGCTGTATCATATAGCAAATATTGTCTGCGGGTATATTGATGCTCTGAATTTCTGATTTTTAGCAGCTTTGAAAGATTTTTTTTGTTTTTTTTGTGTGCTTATTTTGTGATTGCAGAATTCCATCCGTCACAATCTTTCTCTACACGACATGTTCATTCGTGAGACGTCGGCAGATGGTAAAATTTCTTTCTGGACCATCCGGCCTGAGGCCAACCGATGTCTCACTCTCGATCAGGTGTACAGGGTGAGCACAACTGACTTTATCGCTGGCGCCCTTTTCACACTTTTTTTTCCCCCTCACATCTAAAACAAAGGAAGAAGCCCTGAAACTGACTTGACTTTTTTTTTGTTTAGTTTTATTGTTCAACATTTTGTACACCGGATGCCATCATTATCATCCATTTGGGATTCTTGTTTTTTCCCGATCTTCATCCCTCTTATTCCACATCTTTCTCGACAGCCCGGCTGTGACCCGATGACTGCTCCTGTTCCGGTGCCACAACTTTTATTTCCCCACCAAGTAAGATGGCTTTAACCTCTCAGTCCTCTAGGAACAGTCTCCGTCAGTCAGGCAGAAGAAACCAGACAAGGGACAGGAAATCAGACGCCCACTTTCCTTGCCTTTTTGTTGTTGTTGTCATCAGACCCTTTGACCCAAAGAGTGCAGCTGCAGCTGGAGGTCTAAGATCGAGGGGAATCTTTTTATTGCAGGAGGAGATGATGTGAGCAGCAGGGAGGCTGAAGTCGCACCGAAGTCACGGCTTCGAGACCGCAGGCCTTGTCCAACAAGGAATGCTTATATTTAGAAATAAAAGTATCCATCATTCCGCCATAAAGTGTAGGGACAGTTAGAAGAGGTCTTACTTTGACTTTCATCTCTTCTTGCTTTGCCAAATACTAAAACACGGTAGAGAACACAGGTTGGTGTGTGTGAGTGTGTGTGTGTGTGTGTGTGTGCGCCACTGAGGCTTCAACTGCATGAACTGATGTCATGTCATTTTGTTCTTCACAGCAACAGAAGAGGATGCTTCCTGATGCGAGAAAAATGCCAACTAGTTCTGGTGAGTTAACAAAGATGGAAGGACTTTGTGAGAGTTATATGGTGCAAGGGAACTTTTTTTTGTTAAAAAAAAATATATATAAATTGGTCATTGAGATGCTGCGCTCTGAGTTGTTGTCATCTTTTGTACTTTCAGAGAGAAGGATGAAACCTCTTCTTCCTCGAACCGATTCCTACCTGGTTCCCATCCAGCTCCCCCTCACCTCCTCCCTCTTCCTGCCGTCCACGTTGGCCCAGTTTCCCCCCTCGAGCTCGCAGCCGAAGCAGAGCACGGCGCGAGGAGTCAAGAGAGTGCGGATAGCTCCGAAGGTAAAGGCTCCGTCACGCAGTGCATATTTCTTGGCCTAAAATGAAAATGAACCAACGGTTACTGGCAGATCTGTAAAGTGCATGCTTGTATGTCCGACAGGTGACACAAAGTGACGTCCCGGCTGTGGTGGTGAATCCCCAGGAGGACAAAGGCCTCATATTGGTGGTGAAGGAGGAGCCGGAAGGTGTCGCCATTAAATGCGAAACTCCCAGAGCCCCTCCGAGGCAAGGCAGCAGCTCGCGACGCAAACAGCGCCTGGTCCACTCTCTGCACGAGGAGCCCGTCCTCCTCTGCCCCGATAATACTTTCGTCGACTCCGGCGTCGTCTCCGACGCGTCGACCTTCCAGGACGTGCGAGACTCCGAGCTGGACTGGCACAAGCAGGAGCAGCACAGCCCCGACCGGGACTTCTCCTTCAAGACGCCCATAAAAAGCAGCAGCCACCTGACCTCCTCCACGCCCAGCAAGCCTCCCTCTCACGTGCTACCCGAGCCCTGGAAAGTGACCCCCGTGGGCGAAGGGAGCCAGAGCGTTCTGGACTTCAGCCCCATCCGCACGCCCGGCGGCCCCGCGGTCACGCCGCGGCACGACTACACCACCTTCAGCTTCAACAGCACCCCCTTCAAAGACTGGCCTCTGTTTAGCTCCCCCAGAGAGCTGTTCACGTCGGCTCCCACCAGGGCGACGGGGCCATCGGACTGGCCGGTCGAATTCTTCCGAAGCAGCTGCTCCAGAGAGCTGCTTCAATCAGGAGGAGGAGGAGGAGGAGGAGGCGCGACGCCCGTTAACCGCTCGATCACAGAGGGCCTCGTCCTGGACACAATGAACGACAGCCTGAGCAAGATACTTGTGGACATTAGCTTCTCTGGTCTGGATGACGAGGACCTGGATATGGCCAACATCAGCTGGTCCGAGTTCATCCCTCAGCTTAAGTAGCCCGAGGGACAAAACGTATCTTAATCTTTCAAAACACTATAGGGGAATATGGGAATAATGATTGATGCATAAATAGATTTATAGTTTCCAGGTCATATAAGCGAGGCGCTTACTCCCACATTAGATGTTCCTCTCCACCTTTTTTCATCTGTTCCGTCGCTCCTCAACTGCGTCTTTTGTCCCGTTCTCTCGTTTCTATCCGTAAAGCTCTTCGCCGCTCCGGTTTTCTGTTGATCCTGTATCCTACCTGTCATATATCTGTCTGCGCTCTTGAAGGACACAAATATATCCGTGTGTATGTACACGTACTCTTATGTATGTCGATTTGCACATTTTTAATATATATATATAATTTAGTCTTTTGCATTTGTGAATGAAGAGGCAATATATTGCCAGCGAGGCGCCGCCGTGCCGCTCGGTTCAGGCAGTCCTCCTGGAAGTCCGCTTTTAGATTGTCGGATCGTCCGCAATAACCAATGGCACGGTAATACAAATAGCACTAACAGCAGTGGGATCGCCTCAGTGCATCACTCGTAGATCTGTCTGCACCGCTTGACGTTGGAAATCCTGATTTGTTCATCGGTTCGCCAGCAGGAGGCACCGTGCACCTGCAGAAGTCACTCCTCGTGTCAACACTGTAATTTGAAGGTAGCCTTTAGGGGGAAAATACTGAATATCTAGCAGATTTGATTAGTTTTCAGTAAAGATGCAAATGGTATGTAGGAAAAAGCTTCTCTTTATTTTATTTTTGTTTTGGCAGCACCATCTTTGGCGGCCAGAATGGGAGACGTTCCTGTTTTTCGAAAATGCCACAGAATAATGTCTGGCTTTAATCGTTCCTTCTGGCTTGTACGAGTGTGTGTGTGTGTGTGTTTGTGTGTGTGTGTGTGTGTGTGTGTGTGTTTTATATGGGAGAGGTTTTGCATCGCAGTGAGTGGATCCGTGGTTTCCAGCAAAAAAAAAAGTTTTCAAAGCTTGTGACGTGTGCTGTTTTCTGAAGTTGGTGTTTCTAAGACTGTATAATAAACCTGCTGGTGTCGGTGCCTCGTGGAGCACAAAGATGTGCCTCACGCCCTGCTCACATTTAAAAAAAAAAAAAAAGAAAGAAAATGTAAATAAAGAAGGTTGTGTGAGGTTTCGACAACCTCACACAATATGCAGTACAGTGGAAAAACGTACGGTGTATCGCATCTGATGAACTACATTCTGTAGCCAGGTTGCCTATTATTTTTATTTATATTTGAATAAAGGGTTGAAACCATTTATAGATTGTCTTTGTGATTTCAAGAATGACTTTATTGGTTTTAAAAAAACGTAAAAAAAAAGTCTAATCGCCTTTTCTTGCAGTGGCAGTTTAAAACTGACACCGCAAAAAAAAAAAAATACATCAGCGACTTATAGTCCAGTGCACAAATAAGAAGTATTAGTAACATTTTACTGTTTCCAGCATTGTTTTTAATTTGTTAAAATTAGTACAGTTTCCAATTGGACGGTTCCACCACAGATTTAAAATCTAAACCAAAACAGATTTGTGGACTAAGATGGTATCCAGTAGAAAGACATCTTCAGTATGTCTGCACTTCCTGTTGAGTCACTTCTAGCAGGATCTGGAGCTGCTTGCTGACGTAGTCTGGGAATATGGAAGAGAATCAGAGTTATGGCGGAGTAAAAGGGAAATGAAAATGTTATGTATCGGACTACTTGCCCAAACTGCCCTCACAGTAAAAGCCACTGACCTCTATTCCACGATGATACATCAAATATTGCCATTTGCTCTTTTCACCTTCTGCTCTACACACATTGAAGATGTAACTCCATCTTGTTCCCCCAACAAAATGGACACACGTATAAAATCAGTAACTCTTACTATGACAAGTTTGCATCATTTTGCTCCCGACTCACCGAAGACGCGTCTCAAACTACGTGGCAAGCGATAGCGGTAGACGGTCACGTAGTAAACCGGGATGCCGCTCAGCGTGAGAGCGCAGCTTTTCCCGGTGTTCCAGGGGTCCGAGTACAGAGACAGGCCCACGATGAAGAAGCAGACCACCGTGAAGGTGACCGCGACGGCCACGGGCACCTTTTTTATTGGAAGAAGAGCAAAAATGAAACGGCTGCGTGGTCCGTTTTAGTTTTTTATACAGGCCTAACGGACGCACTAACCTTGAAAGGTCGTACGTAGTCGGGGAAGCGATACCGATGGAGGATCATCCCCAAGGTCGCCAAGGCGATGAAGAGCCAGCGGGAAAAGGAGACAAAGTTGATGAGCTGGTAGATGTCTCCCGTGACTAACATCAACACCATCAAGGGGTACTGGAGACAGACAGCACAGACATCATGACGTATCCATACGCAGTCTGTTCTGACTGTTGCATATAGTGATGGAGAGGAGAGTAAAGCGTATTTACACACTTCATAATGTGCTATGTTACATGTGGGTATCACTAGGAATGAAGAACCTTGATAAACAAGTAGAAATATAAGAAGAAATGATAATTGAATGAAAATTGATGAAAAAAGATGATACAATCACACACATTGCATTACATTTGACAGAAAAAGGGGCTATTTCAATTAATTTCATAACTATATCTTTTTTTTATTAAAAACACTCAAGTGTTCATTCTTGGCCTTGGCGACATAGATTGACAAATAAAATTCGTAACAAGCAAACTCCATCTGCTGGTGGAGACGGTGAGGTACGGTTGAAAGCCCTGAACGCTATGAAAATATTATTATTAAGTCAGCGGACGTGGAGTTAAATCATCATCATATATTGTCATGAGCCTGCACAGGACATAAAAGGGGGACGCAAATCTGAAGGTCATTTTAAAACCAGTGGGGCGACCTCCGGTTCTAAAAAGTGACGCCAATGCGGAAGTGTTGCATTCTCTCTACTGACCATCAGGGGGCGACTCCTCTGGCTGCAAAAAGAAGTCAGATTGTATAGAAGTCTATGAGAAAACAACCCTACTTACTCTCTTGATTTAGTCCCTCAGTAAACATTGTACACATGAATTTATGGTCTCCATCTCTAGTTTAGAGTCTTCTTCAATACGGCATGATGTTCATTTAGTAAATTATGGTCCATTTGGAGTCAAATAAAACGTATGTCACTCATTCCAAATATGGTAACTTCCGTTTATTGGTTGCAAAAAGCCAAATTGCCTGACTCGAGGCTTCAAAAGGGCGTCACACTGACAACGACCACTTCTTATACGGGGCCTGTGGTCAAAACACATGTTTTATAATCTCGGGAGCCCACAAAAAATGATTGTGAGATTTTTGGTTGTTAAATTAAATGTTGCCCGGTAGCTGTGCTGTTTTAAAAAAAAAAAATCGTTTGCAAAGTATTTTACCAGGATTAGCACGGCGGGCAAAGGCGTGCGTCTGCGGATGTGAATCATGGAAAAGATTGTGGGCCAGTGGCCCTCCCTGGCTCCAACAAGCAGCATCCTGCAACACAAACAGTCGGATTTAAAGCACACGCCAGAGAACACGAGACAATAATAACTCATCAGATCACAGGTCACCTGGGTGATCCGAAGATTCCACCGTTAAGCGCCCCGAGGCAGGACAGCGCCACGAGAAAGGGAACCACGGAGGCCATTCCGTGGAGAGCGCGGTTCGCGAACGTCTGCGGTGGGGGGGTGGACAGAGGATGAGAACGGTATTCAAACACACACACACATACGCACACACATGGCGATATCTTCCTTTTATTTAAACGCGTGCGTGCTCCGCGGTGCGGCACCGACCACGGCCACGGCCTCGGACAGCAGCAGCTCGGCGGGAGTCATCGCTGTGAAGTAGGCCACGTTGACGAGCACGTAGCAGACGGTCACTGTCACGATGGAGCAGATGATGGCCAGCGGGAGGTTTCTGTCAAGACAGAACACGCACGGAGAGAGGTGATGGCATCTCTCAAGGCCGCAAGGCTTTTGAAAGTGGATTTGAGGGGAGACGTAAAATACCTATTTGGGTTTCTGACCTCTTCTGTGATATAGTTTAGGTAAAACCTAAAAGGAAAAAAGGAAAAAAGCCCGTCCACACAAGCGTTTTTTTAAAAATAATACTGCTTGATGTCAAAGAGACAGTGAAAAGGTTCCACGTGTCGTAAAAGAAGACGCTAGCCAATAGTCGCTTTACCATCCACCGTAGGCATACAGGCCATTATAGAAGGCCAGTGGCAACATATCCAACGTTGATGAGTCGACCTCGAAACCATTCTGGAAACTCTTTGTTTTTCCTGGAAAGAAGAAGAAGTTGTACGCGAGCAGCATCAATCAAGTGATGATCACTTGACCCGACAGCTGGACAAACATCTGCATCCATCGGGATAAACACAGTGACTTCCTCCCACCTTTGGCCAGCGCGATGCCTCCGGGGACGATGATGAGGACCAGAGCGAACATCTTTAAGAAAGTCAAGGCGACCTGAGTGCGGGAGGCCAAGGTCACACTCCAGCAGTTGATGGCCACGACGAACGCTGCAGAGACACAAAGACAAGCAGCTGGTGAGCGAACGGTTCCTGCAATCTGCGGGTAGGAGGAGGAGGAGGAGGAGGTATAAAACCACTCACTCAATCCCAGGAGGCTGACCAGTTTGATGAGCTCTATGGGAGCAGCGCACGGCGTGAAGAACGGCTCCACCACGTAGCGGCCAAACGCCAGGGCCACGGTGCACGACACAGCTGGCCTGCACACGGAGATCGTGCTCGTTAGGTGGCGCGATTTCACTTTGTTTTTTTTCCGAACCGATCCGAACCAACCTGATGAAGAGGCCCTCAATCCAGAGTCGTAAAAAGGCGGGCAGCGGCCCCAGCGTCTCCAGGAGATAAATGTAGTGGCCCCCTGACTTTGTGAAAGTGGTGCCCAGTTCAGCATAGCACATGGCCCCTAATTGGGCCAGAGGGGGAAACACATTTGATGTCATTCACGTTTTGCTGGTCCTCAATCAGTTTCTGTGTTGGGAATTACCGACATTATATCATGACATGTAATGCAGTTGGTTTCGATTTCATATTTTGCCCATGATGATGCTCTTTGGATCGTTTTGTCAGTCTATTTATCAGTGAGACAAAATGTTGTAAAAACATGGACTGCCTTGGATGAATCCTTTTTTTGGATCCTTAGGTTTTTCATCCAGCCCCAACAATGAGGTCCAATATGTTACACAATACGCCTGCAAAACTATCAATATTTCTATCAGCATCACCTGAGGTTTGTGTTTACAGGAAATTAATAAATGTTAGGATGCCAACACGCTCCACTGACTGTAAACGTGGTGCAGATTGTATAGTATGCTCTTGTCTTGTTGTGTGAATAACTTGCAGCAAAATGCGCGGATAAATAAACACATTCACTGATTAATTATCACAATAATAATTTGATAATTGGATGCTTGGAAAAAAAACTGCATTGACCGACATATTGAAAAACAAATGTATACACTTTCATGATGCAAATTTATTTTGAAAAGTAAAATTAGTAGTCAATTAGTAGTCTTAAATCATTATTTATATCAAAAGGAATAACGCAATAAAGTGTATATTTAAATGTTGTCGTTGTTTTTTATTGAAAAAAAATGACAATGTTTTAATTTCATCTTGTGTTTTTTCCTAAAATATTCCATTCCATGTCTGCACCAAACACACACACACACACATATAAAGTGTCTCTAACCGGCGGCATCAGGCCTCCATCTTACCGAGCAGCGAGAGGACCCCACACAGCACCCACACCAGCAGGGAGAGCCCCACGCTGCCGCCGCTGTTCGCCAGGACACCCTTGGGTGCGATGAAGATCCCACTGCCCACCACTGTGCCGATGATCAAGCACATGGCGGGCAGCAGGCCTATCGTCCTCCGAAGTTGCACCGCCTCATCTTCCGTCTTCTCCTTCTTGCCGTCGTCCCCTTTCCCCGTTGGTGTCCCGTCCATTGAATCCGTTGCACTTCTCCCCTCGAGGCTTCTTTTTTTTTTTTCTTTCTCAAAGCCAAATGCAAATCCACAGTCCTCCTCTGGGCCTCCTGTTAACCCTTTTGGACAAACATTTGCAGCAGTTAAAGGATGTGCATGAGGTTGCACAACACTGGCCTCAGCAACAAGGCCCCCCCCCCCCCCTCTCCCTAAAACTTATCCTGCATGTTTTCCTCCTCCCCTCCGCCCCTCCGCCCCTCTTACCCCACCACCCCATCTGAGCTGGGAACAAAGCGAGCACTCTTCCAAACTTCAGTAATTAGTGCAGTTTAAAGACTCGACACGTTCCTGCATTGTGTGTGTGTGTGTGTGTGTGTGTGTGTGTGTGTGTGTGTGTGTGTGTGTGTGAAGCTTGACAGAGGCCTTTCGGGCCTTTGGGGGGAAAAAGGGACCGTGCGATGTAGGGGCAGCTGCACAGACTGCAGGGGCCCCCGCTTTCAATAACAACACTATTTGCATCTCGTCCCATCCGAAGCTCTGTTTGCACACCATTTATTGGATTTGAATTCCTTTACTTCAGGAACGCGTTCTCCCAACTTCGGCTAAACCTGAAATATGTGTAAATATTTGCGCGAACAGCTGACCAGAGAGACTCCCTGAGGCTTTTCCCCTCATTATGGATGTCAGTTTTACTTCATCAGAGCCATAGCTCTGCTTGGTAAAATCCCCCCATCACCCACCACCAATAGGTTCCTTTGGAGATTCATGTCAAGTGTGACCGATTCCATCTGCAGTCAGATTGTGAGGAGGCGTCATATTGATGCGTTCAGAGCCAATATGCAGATATCGAAGATAATGCAGGATTATGGGATTTTATGGTACAGGATTCATCATATTTCAGGATCATAGGATGGATCACATGTCTTTGTGTTGTTGAGAGGTTAGGTAGCTGACCAACATGTGGGATGTTTGTTGGAATGTCCTGCTGTTAGAGGCAATACATTATTTTAAATGTATTGCAAAATTACAAACCAACGTAAGAGCTGTGTGCAAAGACACAAAACAACATATGTTACTGTAGCATACGCTCCTCCAGCCAACACTAACACTAATTTACTGAAACATACAGACAGTTATTAAACAATTACAACATGCACCAACCTTGTGCTTCTTCGTGGAGAGAGTGGTGCTAATGCATGAAATGTCTCTTTTTTTTTTTTTTTACTGTGCAAAGTCTTCCCGAAGCTCAGAGAGTCACCTTCAAAATAAAAGCCTTGTATCCCAAAATAGGAAATGAGACAAATTAAGCTCCTTCGTGTGTGTGTAAACTCTGAGTTTGGAGCTTCAACTTTTCTTATAAAGCAGAAGTTATGGGCTTCATATACAATCAGTCATAAAAAAGGACTCAAACAGACAGAAACCAGACTCAATACAATTTGAACTTCATAAGCCTCAGTTTCTGCAAGGCCACTGTATTGTATGCACAGACTACATGACACTGTGCAGGTGTTGACTGCTCTGATGTTTCTCTCCTTTTGACCAGCAGAGGGAACTAAACTATTTGACTTCCCAAAGGATTCAATTCAGGCAAAGCTGCATGCACTGTGTTTTCCCTCCAGAAGATGGCGACCTCATCTCACGCTAGATATCAATTATCTGTCACAATGTTACTTATATGTGAAAAATATATATGAAACCACACCGCAGGTCTTATTTCGGCCTCTCTCTCTCTCTCTCTCTCTCAGCGGGTAACCCTGCCCCGAGCTCTCACACCGGCCCCAGGAGATGTGGGCCCGACTCCCCGGCTGTTTTCCACCTGACCTCCCAGGATCCCTGCTCCACTCAAGTGGAGGCCAAACCAGCCTCAACCCCTCGCTGTAGACCAGTTCTCCCATAGGCCCATCTCACAGAGATCAGATGGAATATGCTCTGACATTTCCCATGAGCGCTTCACAGGACGGCCTGCAAGGTTTTTTCATTTTCTTTTAAATCACCAGCTGGAATGTTTTAATGTTGATGTAATGTGGTTTCCATCAGTAGATATCCCGAAGGGGGAAATGTATAGAACTAATTCCAATTAGATACAAACAACGGCTGAAATTGGAACATATGGCCTTCAGATTAAATTGGGATCTTTCGGGATCTGGATTTGAATGTTGGGAATCTAGAACAAAATAAAACCTCTTCATTCATTCGTCTTTTCTCTCCTTATGGATCATCCCTGTCAAGGTAAACAAGGAGAGAAAGCCCTGTTCTATACTGTCCTCATGGAGACATTGCCCTTGGCAACCAGCTGAGGTCTGTGCATGCATGAACCCAGTCTTCAAGCCTCCAATTACAAGCCCTATTATCCCATATGTATAATGTGTATGTGTGTGTGTGTGTGTGTGTTTGTGTGCGTGTGTGTGGGTGTGCAGCTGTCCTGGGAATTAATTAACCCTCACATAGATTCACACACACCAGACTAGCAGGTTTGGACATGTGGGTTTAGACATAGCACAGAGAGAGAGGTTCTGTTTCTAAAATGACACAGACACCCTCCTCAAGAAGAGGTAATAAAGCAAGACTCACCTTTTAGGTGTCATGTCACTGGAGATTGTGCTTTATGGCTCGGTTTTACCGGAATAGCTAAACCAACTTACAAAGCGGTGCTTTGTAAATTGGTTTGGCTATTATGAATGAAATATAATTATGAATATTGTGGGGTCAGGAGAAGAGGATCATTACATTATTATGAGATGACGCACGACGGATGGTGGTGGGCGATGCTAGATAAAAATTTAAAAAACACATCTAGAGTGTGCTGTTGAACTCGGCAGCTTGCAGGGCACATCTCCACCAGGTGATCGCTGCTGTAATGTGTGATTGAATGAATACCAACCACAATTACCCCTCTCACCCTTCCACTCCGGGGGCCCGATCCTATTGGTCCCTCGCACGTCTCATGCAACAGGTGCGCTCTTATTTTAATCCATGCTGCTGTCGACTGTCTGACTCCGGGGGCTCCCAGAAGGAAATCTCTGTTTCTCGAATCTCCTTCTTGCTGTTTCATTCTCTCGTTTTTCTCTCCACTTACAGACAAACATCCTGGGTGTCGGGAAGCCTGGGCAGACATTCAGACATGTCTTGTAGGGTTTAAATATCTTAAGGTTCGACCCTTGTAACAGTACAGTGTGTTGCTATTCTATTCTCTGGTAAATTGATTGTTTTTACAGGAGAGAAATTGGTGAATTTATCAATTAGTACGATGTCCTCAGGAGATCGCCCACTGACACTTCAGGCTCTATTTTAGGTCGATAGAGGGACATGAATAGGATTTTTCCTCATGTAAAAATGTGAATTATTTCACCACGTTTCTTTAAATGAAATCAAGTTAGGAGGAAACAACACCTTCGCTTTGTTTTGTGCTTCCTTTCAACACATCTCCTGATTCCTTTTCAGTGACATCGGTGAAGAAGATACAACTAGATTAGCTCTTCAAACTCAACGCCTGATAGTCTAAATTAAATGACATTCTGTCATGTTGCTGCTGGGATGTTAATCCAGTGAGAGGTGACTCACTCAGTAGACCTTGAGTCACCAGGCGGCTGGATTCCCCCGTGTGTCTCACAATGCAGTGAAATCTCTGACAGTGGGTCATAGTTTTGGTAGTGCATATAGATGGCAAATATTTAATTGATTGTTGATCACGATGACACCCACGACCTTACTTGGGTTGATATGTTAAACGTGGCAACGTTTGTCTGAGCGATGTTGCAGCAAACTACATCGGTGCATCATTAAACGATCAGTGGGAAAAATGTGATTCACGCGCACGAGTCAGTGTTCATCAAAAGTAATTAATGCGATTAATAATTCATCACCTCGTCTGGCTGGCATTGACTGCCCTCATTTGTCGTGAATTTACTCTGCTGTCGTGAGCCGCACCCTGAGTTATGGCGGTAATTGTCATATCTAAATGTTTGCACTGTTTTGATTTCCATCAGTTCATATCAACGTCATCCGTCCTTAATAGAACCACACGTCCTAAAGGTCTTTGTTCTCTGAATATTCCTACAAACCTAAACGCATCATGGTCAATTCTGTGTTGTCATCTAAGAGATCAACTATTTGTTATCATGTCCATGTATCCTGACAGCCTTGTTGTAGCTTTAAGTCATCCTTCCATTTGTATGATTATCTTAATGGTTATTTTAGAAATGTTGAGGTTTTAAGAGATAAAACTGCAGTCTATACACATCATTGACATATTAAGACTTTTTATATAACGAGTGGACGTACTCAACGTGACATCACCCATCGGTTTCTGGACTGTGGTTTTAAGCCTCTAAATGAGTGACAATGCTGAATAAGACATGTTTACGCCCCTAAAAACGGTTACAGTTCATTTTCTTGAACTGAAAACACACTGTGAAAGGGTTAAAAATTGACAATGGACAACTCCCAGATCAGACAACGCTGTGGTAGCTACCTGTCAATCACAAGGTAGCCACGCCCGAAAGCACACCATGCGTTATGGTCTATTTTACTCTAAATGGGACCAAAATGAAAAATATATAACATGTGTAAGAAGACGTGAAATGGTAGCGATTGAGTTCATAAACTCAAGTTTATATTGTTTACTGAGGTAATAAATCAAGTGAGAAGTAAACTCATTTTCTCATAGACTTATTACATTTAATTGAGCAAAAATAGGAGTTGAACCCCTGCTGGCTATTAGAATAAATGCAAGTTAAGGCACTTTGAATTGCCGAATTGTGCTCTATAGATAAACTTGCCTTGCCTTGCCTTTCAGAACAAGCGGTTGCTGCCTTTACATCCATCCTTACCCCATTTTAAATTGAGTTGTTTTAACACTTTTGTAACACTCTTCAAATGTACTATATATAAGCACTATGTATGAAATAAATATAGGGTATTATAAAAGACTGTAATGTCATTGTAAACATATATGAACTTGTATAATTTATTAACGTATTTGCAACTATAAGTCCGCCTATGAAGCATCCAACACACATTTATAAACAGCTCACAGGGGTTTGTGTATAAAATAATATTAGCTTTTAACAATATCAAATTGTTTTCATCAGATGCTTTCGACAACACGAATGAGACGTCCTAATAGGCAATCATATCAGTTACTGGACTCACACAATCCACCAGATCCTTTTCCATAAACATCCATTTATGAAGATCATGTGATTCAGTTGAAAACTCTGGGAAAAGCTCTGTAAGTGAACCTTGAGTTGGGATTGTTTTGTTAAAAAAAAAAAAATCATTGCTTTTGTATCTCTTTGTGACAATGTGACGCTGCGAAACAAGCTTAAAATAAACTGGATCTAATCTTAATGTAGCACTCCTGGGTACAAAGGAAATGTTCCCAACATGCATTGTGTTCCTCTCAGGACTCCTTTCGGAATTTACGAGAGCATTAAAGCAGGAATAACGCGCTGTGTCCGTTCCATTGCAACACAATAAATCGCTCGTTAAAGCTCATTCTCATTCGATATTGATTCGGTCTGAGTAAAACGGCAATTACATTGTATTACTTACACTGTGATGGACTGTGGGGGGGGGGGGGGGGGGGGGGGCAGACTGCTCTCGGCTAACCTGTCCTCATGCCACCAGTGCAAAGCTTTGGTGATAATCTACTTGTAGTGTTAGTTTTCTGGCTCAGTGTATCCACATGCTGTGTAAAACACTGCAATACAAATGGGCTTAAAGTGTTGGATACGGTGTTGGTTAGCAAAGGGGACGAATAAAATCTTGTCTGTCTGAAGAAACTTAAAGCCTAGTTATTTGTAATTTGTCTTCGTAGTGATTCACTGCAAGAAAGACAGACAGATCATGACGTCTGTTTTGTGTGAATCTGGCCTCTTCGTCATCAGGCTTTCATGACCTGCAGTTTGGCTTCGCACAACCTTTCATGGACCTTTCATGGACCTTTCAATTAAGCAACATGACAAGAGACTGAGGGGGGTCTCTGGAGTCTGGATGGGTGATCCTGAGAGGGAGAGGGGATGGGGCAAAGGGCTGCAGGCACTTTATTGTACAACCTGGAGCCTCATAACCCAGAAACCAGAATTGCATCCAGAAAAAAAGGCTTGATCAAGATTAGATCCACATTCATGTTCACATTGGTTGGCGGAAAACATTCCTGCTACATACCAATAAGATGATGTCTCTGATTCAGGAGAAGATCTGACATCATCTCTAATGTAGTCAAAACTAAATTTAAGATTTCCATTTTAAGGGTATGTTTTGTCCGTTTCCTTGCTGGTCCAGTGATTCGTGACCATTCAACCATGAACCAGTAGTTTACTCTCCTGAACCAAGTAGACATTTTTGAACCCTCTGCCTCATGCCTGAACCACATTGGTTAAGGCAGACAGAAAGCTGTCATATGAATAGTTTCTGCAACCATCATTTGTAGTGGTTTTGCATGAAAATGGGAAAGCATTCTGCCCGAAGGGGCAATACATGTGTCATTCAGGGAAGCAATGTCTTTGTCATTTAGGTCGGAGGACTTGTTGAGGAATCAAGTCAGAAATGGTTCATTTCTTAAAGCAGCTAACTTTGTAAATACTTCAGGGA
Organism: Cyclopterus lumpus; assembly: GCF_009769545.1. Lineage (NCBI taxonomy): Eukaryota > Metazoa > Chordata > Actinopteri > Perciformes > Cyclopteridae > Cyclopterus > Cyclopterus lumpus. The sequence continues at coordinate 11,820,626 of NC_046988.1, forward strand.
CCACAAGTGAGACTTTTACATCAAAACCCAAGAAGAGGAATCAGAACGAAGTTGCATAAAGTGGAAACATGTTTAATATCCTGCGCCGTAGATACATTAGATTGAATTGTGAGCAACTCGCATACAGCCCTCCAGCCCTTTGAGTAAATGTCGTGAAGTTGACGGAGATGGATGACATTAAACAGAAAGCTAAGCATTAACTCAGGTTGAGTTTGTCACGCCGGAGCACTAATGTAAGAACCCAAATGCACGACCCGAGGCAGAGAGTAAAGTTCACAAGGATTCCTTTATTGATAAAGGTAATATTGCAACAGGATAGAGTCTCTGGAGAAGGACCGCCGAAGGTTCTCCCGATGTAACTGGGGAGGGACTGAGGCCGGTCGGCAAGGCTCTGACCCGCTGTGGTGAGAGCAGCTGTCTCACTCAGGGGAGAGTAGAATCGTCAACGTAAACAGTCCAGGGTCATTCACAGGAAGGCAGTCAAACTCGGCAGAGGTACAGGCAGGGATCGGGCTTACTCGGAAACGAAGGGACGTCGGAATCAGAACAGGATATCAGGCAGGAAAAACGCTGGTAAGTTGACTCACAGGTGAAGAAAAACGAACTGGCAACGAGACAAGTGAAGCACAGAGTATATATACACACTGGGAGGGGAGTTAACGAGACACAGGTGAAACACATCAGGGCAGGGAGAGGTAATCACATATGAGGAAGTAAAGACAGCAGACATGACACAGGAGGATGATTTCAAAGTAAAACAGGAAGTGACAAGACAACAAAAATAAAAGCACTACCGTCTAGTGACGGTTGTGACAGAGTTTCTGTCTTTTGTCAGCGAAGATTCATCAATGTCTCATTTCTTTTAAACTCTTTTTGAGGAAAATCAAACCCTACAACCTAAAAACACAAAGCAGACGTTGGAAAGAAACTTTTCTCGTATTGTGATTGTCGAGCTATGTTAAGGATGTCAAGCACTGTCAAATGTCATCAACTTAAAACCTTTTGCTTACCTTATTGGTGGATTTTAATTCCTTACAGTACCTACCGGCTTGCTGCTCTTCCACTTCCTTCTGTAACTCAGTGCAATCTCTTATTGTCGGATTATTTTCACTGTCCTACATTATCCACTACAGCACTTGCCAATAAAAAACAACAACATAGTGGTGCGTTGTAGTGCCGACGTTGCTGGTCGGTGGATTTTTGTTACTGTCGGACCAGTACAGTCCATCTGTTTCCCCATTTTTCCATTTATTTATTTTTCTCAGCCAAGCTAACCATCTGTAAATGTGACACGAGCGTTGAATCGATCCTGTCATCAAGCTCGACAAGAAGGCATACGAGCACAGATCCCAAAAGGTCAAAGTATTCCTTGAAAGACGGCTAAAAACTGAATTATTAGCTACACAATATGACAGGAGGGCTGCAGCAGAGCGTTGTTTTTGCATGCTGTTCTTTGAAAAGCTCCATAATATAACTCACCCTACCCATGGGGATCAACTATTGCCCACCGCTAACGTACGTCATCACCAACAGATCTCTTGCAACCCTGAACACATCGTATCCTCCGTGTCTTTGCCTTCCTCACCCCTGAACACATCGTATCCTCCGTGTCTTTGCTTTCCTCTCCCCTGAACACATCGTATCCTCCGTGTTTTTGCCTTCCTCACCCCTGAACACATCGTATCCTCCGTGTCTTTGCTTTCCTCTCCCCTGAACACATCGTATCCTCCGTGTTTTTGCTTTCCTCTCCCCTGAACACATCGTATCCTCCGTGTCTTTGCTTTCCTCTCCCCTGAACACATCGTATCCTCCGTGTCTTTGCCTTCCTCTCCCCTGAACACATCGTATCCTCCGTGTCTTTGCCTTCCTCTCCCCTGAACACATCGTATCCTCCGTGTTTTTGCTTTCCTCTCCCCTGAACACATCGTATCCTCCGTGTCTTTGCTTTCCTCTCCCCTGAACACATCGTATCCTCCGTGTCTTTGCTTTCCTCTCCCCTGAACACATCGTATCCTCCGTGTCTTTGCTTTCCTCTCCCCTGAACACATCGTATCCTCCGTGTCTTTGCTTTCCTCTCCCCTGAACACATCGTATCCTCCGTGTCTTTGCTTTCCTCTCCCCTGAACACATCGTATCCTCCGTGTTTTTGCTTTCCTCTCCCCTGAACACATCGTATCCTCCGTGTCTTTGCTTTCCTCTCCCCTGAACACATCGTATCCTCCGTGTCTTTGCTTTCCTCTCCCCTGAACACATCGTATCCTCCGTGTCTTTGCCTTCCTCTCCCCTGAACACATCGTATCCTCCGTGTTTTTGCCTTCCTCTCCCCTGAACACATCGTATCCTCCGTGTCTTTGCCTTCCTCTCCCCTGAACACATCGTATCCTCCGTGTCTTTGCCTTCCTCTCCCCTGAACACATCGTATCCTCCGTGTCTTTGCCTTCCTCTCCCCTGAACACATCGTATCCTCCGTGTCTTTGCCTTCCTCTCCCCTGAACACATCGTATCCTCCGTGTCTTTGCCTTCCTCTCCCCTGAACACATCGTATCCTCCGTGTTTTTGCCTTCCTCTCCCCTGAACACATCGTATCCTCCGTGTCTTTGCCGTCCTCTCAGGTCACGCTGGAGGTGCCGCACGCTGCCGGACCGCTTGGAGGGAAACCTGCCCGATGGGCCTCGGTGGCAGCGATACAGCTGTGATGAGAGTCTGATGGGTGATCGACTGTGGCACTTTATTACCTCGAGGGGCGTGTTCGGCTCATCTCAGTGTGCTCAATCAATGTAAATCTGTCCGGCCGGGGGAATTTATGTCCTCCATGATGAAGCGCTTGGCTTTACCGTGCTGCATTAATTTGACGCGGCGGCGATGTGTGTAGTCAACGACGCCGTTTTATCTCGCGGGCCAAGAATAACAAGTGAGACACAAGTCACACAAATATACTGAGAAATGCTGAGCTACGTGTGTCTCCTAAAACCTATATATAGGTAATTTCATGTTTCAAAAACAGTAGATGTCACAGTGTGGCATGTTTTCTGATAATTCAATAGATAGTTCAATAGGTAGATTCTGTGTGAATTAATTACTTGACAAATGATTGAAGTACCATTTTCTATTTTCTTAACAGCTGTTTCAGGTCGTTATAATCAATCTAGACGACATCATTGCGTATCACGATATCCCAATATATGATTTCACCACATTGTTATTCCATTGAAAGACGATAAATTATCATATTGTATTATTGATGTTTCCGCCTCACATTTGATGAATGAATCTCTCGACCCTGGTGTCAGTTCATCAGACCCACCACAGTGCTGTGCCAGTGTGCTCCTCTTCACGAAAAGCCAGCTGACCAAACTTCAGCTGAGAACCAGTTGCTATGGCGACACCTGCTCCCTGCCCAGCGGATGTCTGAGTAGCCCGTTGTAAAAAAAAAAGGTGTGTGTGTGTGTGTTGAGAGAGAGAGTGACAAGGAAAGTTTAAGTCCTAATTAGAGTAAGAATAAAATGGCTGATTTACAAGTACTTTGTACTGTAATACCACTTATTGTATGAATAGCAATGTCTTACTGCGAAATTGCCATTTTATTATTATTATTTGTCAGGAGTTATTATTGCAAAAGTCTGAAACCTTGAGCTTCAAACAGAACCCTCTCCTTCATTTGTAGAAAAAAAACAACCACTCACTCTTTTTTAAGTGACCTTGTCCTCAGTTGCTTAGTTACATCAAGGCAAGAAAATCAGACTCGGATTAAATACATTTTCCTCCAATGGAAGAGGGAGGCCGGTTGTTTTCTTGTTTTGATCATGAACTAGTGATTCATAATTCACAAATCTTCCAAATTCGGGCTGCATGATAACACAGTGCGCAGTAGTGAAGGCGCAAGACTTACATTTTGAGTAATTAGCTCAATAGTCGGGCGAAATCAGCCTAATAATGACAATGTTGCAAAGAATAGGAGCTTTGTTTTGTTAATTGTAACTTTTACTAAAATAAGTGATGTAAATACTTCTTCCATCACTGGGTTCAAAGGCTGCTACAAACTACTTGATTATGGATTATGGAAAGGTTGTCGTCAAAAGAGCGTAGCACACAAGCGAATGACTCACAGAATGCTGTTAAATTTATTACAAGTACTTTCTACTGTAATATCACTTGTATATTGTATAAATAGCAGATCGGCGCGCTTCCTCTCTGGCTCTCAGGTGATTAAGGTGATAAAATGTGTGGCACCAGAAAGATGTTTTGCGGTTTCTTTTACTCGACCGCAATTATATTTCTGTGTCGGGGGGCCCAGTGTGCAGATCAAATGACCTCCAACCACAATATTAGAGTGAAACAAGAAAAGCAATTGATCTCCGAGCACGGTCTGCGGTAGAGGTCATATTTATTTCCACTGCATTCCCACCTCGGCCTCTTATCTTGATTACATTGACGGAGGGGATGAAGTATCTGTCATATGGACGAGACACAGCAGACGTTGTTTATGAAATACGTTGGCGATGTCGAGGTCTCGGCTCATAAAAGCGCCTCATACCGGAGATTAAATCATTGTCTCTATGGTGACGCTCGCAGCAACACAACACTGATTGCACTCAGTCGGAGTCGCCCGGCTCACCTTCTCTAACACTCGTTATCAATTAATCAGCAGAACAGCGTTGAGCCTCTGGTTTGTTGTTTGAACACAACCTTTCGTGTTCGTGTCGGAAAAAAAAAATGACGAGCCTCTATGATCGTAGACTATAACGAGACAGATTAAGATCTGCACATTTAGCATTTATTTAAGAGGAAGGGAGTCTGAAGCTGAAGATCCCCTGAGCTCCTTTTCTAGTGTCTCTCAGCTCATTGTCATTGCAAGCGAGGGCTGCCGCCTGAGCGCTGCTGCTAGGGGGCGCTATAGCAGGAAACCGCACGAGAAGTATGTCCTCTCGCGTTTGAGTTTATATGTTGGGGACCCCCGAATGCATGTGCCTTGGACTGATTTCATGTAAGCAAAGTTAGCGTCCAGCTGGTGAACACAGTGGAGCATTTAATAGATTATTCAACCGGCTGGATAATAGATCAAACAATATTTCTTGAAATATTTCTCATCATTCCTCCTTTTTACCGTTTTCGTTGATCCAACTAAGAGCTCAGTAGTTAACGAAACAGTGCAGTTCAGGTTTAGGACGAGAAGTATTACTAGGATGCCTCTTTATTCGCTAACATGTTGTACTTTGCCACGTTTGGTTTTGCACTGGAAAAAGATAGTTTTTGCAAAACTAGCAGACCGATATCTTTCAGACAGGGAGCCAGTAAAATGAAAAACGACATGGTAATCTTTTTCTCCCCCGAGACAAGACCGGAAGTCACACACGGAGTCAGATGAATGGATATGAGAGATATAATAGCCCTGTCTTGGTTGACGGAGTCTACCTGTCCGTCTTCAGTGCGTCGGGGCGTCAGTCTGTAGGGAATACACAGAGGGTGAGATACCTCCACAATTAATATGTAGTGTGAGGTAGAGGGAGTTTGAATGACAGCATTTAGCCATGTAGTTTTTCATATTTTATGTTTGTCAAATTTAAGGAGAATCAAGCGGTACATTGAGGTATTCACTAGACTCCCTTTTTCCTCGAGCGAATCTGTCCTGTCGTCAGCATTCACTCAGCAGAGGATGTTTAGGCATCAAATAAGTAAATGCACGTTGGCAGCAGCAGCATCGCACTCTTAAATCGTCTTTTGGGACGACATGAAAGATGCTTTATATCAAAAAACGATATACTGTAGCTACGCTGCTGCTTTGGAGGAATCGCTCTCACAACCTGATCTTTTTAATGTTACCACTAAAAGATCTCAGAAACTGGAAAAGAAAACTCGTGCCAGATGGTATTTAGGAAGAAAGAAAAAAAAAGCAGAACATTTGCAAAAACCTTCTGCAGAACTATAACTTTGTCAGTGAAAAGAGAAACTCAATTAGCATATTGCTTTTTAGTTCCACCCGTTTTTTTTTCCTCCTCACGTTCTATTACGTTAAGTGAAATTGGAGCTGTGATTGACAGGGACCCTCGTGTGTCGTACACTACGGTTCGGATGCAAAAAAATACAGCGTTTGGAGGTGTGGATGCAAAAAAAATGACCAGAAAGTTCAAACAGTTTAAAAGCAGACACATCTGAGAAAAGTCTCAGGTTACCAAAATAATCCAATTTCATTGATTTCTGATTGATTTCTGATTGCCAATCTCAGTATAATACATCTTCCATCATAGTTTCAATGGTTGCTGTGATCTTTGCTTCGACTCTATATACTTGAAACAAACAGCTCTCTCAGGTAGAGGATGAAGTATTCTGAATCTGATAGTTGACATCATAGAATAAGTCATCCACAGAAAAAGAGAGGGAGAATACATTTTGAAGAAATAAAGCGCCGGCCTATTGATTCTCCTCCTTCCTACGAGGAAGGCCCCGTCCTGAACGCAGTCATGAATAAATCACGAGGCAGCAAAGCGTGGTAGAAAAATTTAAATGAGGACTCGAAATGTCTAAAGGTGAACAGATGGGCTGAGTTCTCTCTCTCTCCACTGAACACACTCGTAAAAAAAAAAAAAAAAAAGGTTCCCAGAAGGCCGCTGCCATTCTGCTGCCTCTGATCCGATGGGATCAGATCGGTGATTGATTGATGGGGTTGGGAGGGCGATTGTTTCTATTTTCACATCGTCCAGTCCGGTTGATTTCTACTCGCTCATCTTCTGACGGAGCTTTGGAGTAATAGAACCGTCGAGCGTTTTTGCAAGAACTACAGTTGAAATTGTGATAATGAACATTCGGAAAATCTGAAGACGACAACAAAAAAAAGAATCTATTAAATAGTTCAAACAATGGCTCCCCTTGCCACTGCAGCAGAAAACCTCTCTAAATGCACAGCAGGGCGCAGACTCTAGAGATTGCTTTTTTTAATAACTTCTTAGTTTCTGATAATCACCTCGATATTGACTCAAAAAACCAACCAATCGCTTCGATCGACACCTTCACTCGTGATCGGCACGAGCTCATGAGCCGAGATGCCGATGGAGGTTTGTTTTTGATGGAGGTTTGTTGTGCGGAGTACGCCGGTGGGTTATTAACATTCAGCCTGGCCACCGCCGCCGACCTTTGTGTCTCAGTACGTTGTTCTGCCATTAATGAGGAGGAAGTGGATTTCTTCCCATTCCCAGAGCCGTGTGTTTTTAAATCCGTCGGCTGCGATTCTAAGCTTACGGACCAGCGGCGGTGGATCAGCATACAGTCAGGAATCTCTCTCAGGGGACCAAGAGGTTGAGAGTTTTAACATCCAATGAGGTGTGAAAAAATAAAAAGTCAGTATCCAATCACGTATGTAGGCTGGTCACTGTGGGAGTTGGTGGGAGGCACAGGGTGTAAATCCACTGGACTGAGCCCGACCCTGGTCTAATGGGTCGATGGAGACTGACCTGCCATGATTAAGTGGGAAATGTTCAGGGCTTTAAAATGCATTTAGCCTCCTTCCTGCTGTGTTCCTGGATGCTCTCGAGGGAGCGACCGTCCACCTCCGGAGGAGATGACTTTGAAGCCCATGTTGTCCTGAGGATTCGACGCTATAGGATTCAATTTGAAATTGCAAACCGCACCATTGAAAGCTGTCGCCAATTATTCAAATGGAGGCATCCTGGTTCTCTCATTTGCATCTTTGGGCTTGAGAGGAAAAGAACAATATGTGAGCTTCAGAGGCTTTTTTAAAATGATTTTCATTTACTTTAGGGAGAATTAGTGTAGCGATACAGTCTTTATGCTAAGCGAAGCTAATTGCCTTCTGGCTCTGCATTGCAGTTCTTTACCTAAGGCACATACATGAGAGTTTTATTTACCTCCCAGCAGATAATAAATGATCTTTTTTTAAGTATCTTCAAAACGGCCATAATAAATATAAACTGTAGCCTGTATTTAAAGCACAACAAAGCCTGCAGACAGTGGTGAGTTCCATCTTGGTTTCTATTTCAAAGGCGTGCTCTTTAAACGTCGCCCACTACCCTCCTTCATAAGGCCACCTCTTCATTTAATCACACAGGTGAGATGAAGAAAGGTATCTCCTGTGGTGGGGAGACCAAATCTAGGGGATTGAAATGGGGATAAGGGGCGAGAAATAGTCGATACAGATGAGTTAGAAGACACCGAGACAGTCATACATGTGATATATGCATGCGTGTCATCATGGCATATGAGGACCGAGTGATATTGAATTGCTCGAATGCATCTGTGCTCCCAAAATGAACATTTCAGATGCAGACTGCTGTCACCGTCATCCCCTCCTTAATTGCGTCTTCCCTCTGAGTTATTGCACCCATCGGGATACATAAGCACGTGGTTTTTTCAGATTTAGACCACCAACAGTCAAATGAGTTCTTCTTTTCTTTCAGCATCTGTTTCAAATGGTTTTAAAATCGCAGGTGACCGTGATGGGAGCTGTGGACTCAAAGTCCATTTCCCCTTATCGAATCAAACTCAGAGATTCTTCCGTGGAGCCGCGCCAGGCTGATGGCAGAGGGTCACTGGGGTTTACTGGGAAGTGACTGATAGCGTGGAGTCCCAGTAATCTGAGCCCAGAAAATCTGTCAGATTCTTGGCACAGAGAGCAAGGAGAGCTCTGGAGGAGCGTCTGAGGAGAGAGAATCTCAGCTGTTGTGGAGACAGTAAATGATGGGGCCGGAAATAATGGGGAAAATAAACAAGTACTACCTGCATGCACAGATATACTTAAAAAAAAAATTTTTATTCATTAGAATTTACCAGATTTATGAAATGGAACATATTTATTTGGGTCTTTCAAATCATTTATTTTCATCTGTCAATTATCGTTTGGTTTGTTTACTGTGCACAGTGGTTGTTAATCCATTTGATAGCTTGTTCTGGAGGTTTTGATTAAAAAAAATAAAAATAAAAAGGTTTAAAAAATGACAATGTTCACTCATATCTCGTGATTTGATCAAAAAGTATGATTTTAGCTTTCAGAACTCTCAAACCAAAATATTAAATAAAGTCCAATAATAGGACTGATTTCCACCCGTAAGTCTACCGGGCCGTATACGAGCCGAACATCGATAAGCTCTGACTTGCTTGTTTATCAAGATATCACCCTCCGCAGTGATATCTCATGTCGACAGCGGTTTCATACGCATGCATGTGCTGAGTCACGGACTGTACCGCTCTCATTTCATGGCTGGAGCCTTTGGCTAATTAGCCTCTCGCTTTAATTCTAAACTTTCCCAATCTCCAGTAGACCTAATCAGCCTGCCTCGGCGTGTTATTTATACCTCCGCTGAGAGCACTAAACATAAAGTGTCCGGCGCTACTGATGCTGGAGGACGGATGCGCTTTGTAGGTCCATTGGAGGGGAATGGAAGTTCCTTGGCAGCGGACTCGAGGAACGCTTCCCTGGCGTTGAGGATGAGTCACAATCATCAGCTCATTAATTAATCCTGTGATTCACTCAGCGCTCCATCCTTGGGTTTCTTCACGTGCCTCTGAAGCGTTGGCTCATGCTCATTTGAATGTTTTGATGGATTGACCCTCCTTCTATTTAAAACTCTTTTGGCCCAGTCCCTCGGGACAATGAGTTTGTTTCAGAGGCTCAGCAAAGAGGAAGCTTCTCATCAAAACGCTGCACTTTCTTTCCCCTCAAGCACCACTCTCGCTCACGTAGGTAATCACCTCGCCGCAGGCCCCCTTTTTTTTCTGTTTGTCGTATCCAACCGGCGCTCCATTTAGATCTTTAACCCCAGCCAATTACAGCCTCCGCTGTAGCCACATCTTATTCTATTAATACACTCCAGAGATTCACCTCGGTATCATTTTTTTTTTTGGAGAACCAATCCAGCGTCAAAAACCTTCCCGAAGGCCTCAGAGGAGAGACTACGAAGCTTCTTCCCTCGCAGCCGGCCTCAATAACCAGTCTAGCACTGGTTCCCAGTCTCTCAGGGCCCTGTGTGTATCCTGCTCGTGCTACCGCTTGAATTATTTATGTCTGCTGCCCAAGACACTTTGCCATTGAAATAGAGAGCGCGCACCATTCAGGAAATAATGCATTGTTCAGAAGACAGAAGGATGGGGCCACTCGGGCCTTTTTATTCATGCTATCTGTTGAAAAAGTCATTTTTTTTTCAGTTAGATAAACAATCAGGCGGTTTGAGCAGTCGGAGAAGATTTAATAGAGGTCATATTATTGTTAAAAGAATACACGGGGTGGATTTTTATTTAGATTGTATTTTAATTGCTTTGAGACTAAAAAATAAACACTTCCAGTTACTCAAAAGACATGATGCGACGTGGATAAGTGTTCACTCCCTCACCGCGTATTCCCATGATAAACCAGACAGGTGGTCCATCATTCCTCCCGCGCATAGGAATCAATGCAGGTGAGAGTACAAGACCCTTTGACATTGGGCTCATAAAAGCTTTATGGGGACGCCATCAATCAGCTGCCTGGAGAGAGTGAAAGAAGACCTTGAGGGGAGGCCCTCATCCAGCGAGAGACCATGCGATATGTGTGTGTGTATATATATATATATATATATATATATATATATATATATATATATATATATATGTATGTATGTGTATATATATAGGTTGTAAACGCTATCACGTTATCCTGTGAGTCTTGGACATAAAGAGACGAAGCAACAAGAGTTTGGGTTCTCAAAAGCTCTTTTATTGCTTTCCACACACACACACACACACACACACACACACACACACACACACACACACACACACACACACACACACACACACACACACACACTTCCGCACTCTTGTCGCGCCGCGTCCCTCTTCCCCGTCACTACTGCTCCTTTTGAGGGAAAAACAGACACACACACACACACACTCATTAACCGCAGCTGGGCTGATTAACCCTCACCCCAGCTGAGGTTGATTAGACCTGTCCCGACACCGTTCCCTGAGCCACACCCCCCCGCTCCACCCACTCTGCAGCCGAGCCTAACCACACCCCACTGCCACATACGTATATATATATATATGTATGTATATATTACATATATATAATTTATATATTCGCATGCTTTAAAAAACTAATCCTTCTGATTTTCCCGGTAAGCATTTAATGTGTAGCCAACGTAGATTGTATATTGGTGCAGACACTCCTACAGTTTGTCTGTACTTCCATTATCAGGAAATCTGCCAGCTAACCAGACGTGGCGGTGAGGGGACCCTGGCGGTGAGGAGACCCTGGCGGTGAGGAGACCCTGGCGGTGAGGAGACCCTGGCGGTGAGGAGGCCCTGGCGGTGAGGGGACCCTGGCGGTGAGGAGACCCTGGCGGTGAGGGGACCCTGGCGGTGAGGAGACCCTGGCGGTGAGGAGACCCTGGCGGTGAGGAGACCCTGGCGGTGAGGAGACCCTGGCGGTGAGGGGACCCTGGCGGTGAGGAGACCCTGGCGGTGAGGAGACCCTGGCGGTGAGGAGACCCGGCGGTGAGGGGGGCTCTGGCGGTGAGGGGACCCTGGCGGTGAGGGGGGCTCTGGCGGTGAGGGGACCCTGGCGGTGAGAAGACCCTGGCGGTGAGGGGACCCTGGCGGTGAGGAGACCCTGGCGGTGAGGAGACCCTGGCGGTGAGGAGGCCCTGGCGGTGAGGAGACCCTGGCGGTGAGGGGGGCTCTGGCGGTGAGGGGACCCTGGCGGTGAGGGGACCCTGGCGGTGAGGGGGGCTCTGGCGGTGAGGGGACCCTGGCGGTGAGGGGACCCTGGCGGTGAGGGGACCCTGGCGGTGAGGGGACCCTGGCGGTGAGGAGACCCTGGCGGTGAGGAGACCCTGGCGGTGAGGAGACCCTGGCGGTGAGGGGGGCTCTGGCGGTGAGGGGACCCTGGCGGTGAGGGGACCCTGGCGGTGAGGGGACCCTGGCGGTGAGGGGACCCTGGCGGTGAGGGGACCCTGGCGGTGAGGAGACCCGGCGGTGAGGGGGGCTCTGGCGGTGAGGGGGCTCTGGCGGTGAGGGGACCCTGGCGGTGAGAAGACCCTGGCGGTGAGAGGACCCTGGCGGTGAGGGGACCCTGGCGGTGAGGGGACCCTGGCGGTGAGGGGACCCTGGCGGTGAGGGGGCCAAAGTGCTCTGCAGAGGGACATCGAGAGGCTGCATTAAGAGCCCGTGAACGCTGTATTTGATCAGGCATCAGGCATTTGATCAGAAATGTGTTAACAGCAACATCAAGAGCACTGAGACGGACAATAGAGAAAACAGTATACACCACATCATTAGATCAACATTACATGCATGAAAAGAAGCTTAAAGCGCAATGAAACACCGGGGAGCGTTTTTTCATCTCACAGCCACCGCCGACGCCCCCACACACGGCCGATGTTTACGATTTGACGTACTGTAACTCGTGACAACGAAATATAGAAGTACTTTTCTGTCAGATTTCCAGCAAAGTCCAAACAGATTGAGCGGGACGCCCGCTGCAGGATCTGCATGTGTGACCTGAGCGTGACTCATGCAGCAGCAATCAACACTCGGCTCCGAGGTTGTCATGTTTGCGTGGATGCCATCTGTGTCTTTACACCTCGAGAGTCCTAAGGTTTTTTTTTTTTTTTTTCACGAAACGACATACATAGCGCAGTTAAAGAGAGACTTTACTTGCTGAAGCCTTCCCTGCATGTGTAGTGACTACGCTTGCCGTTCCTACCCATCGCTGGGTAAATATTAGTCACTGGCTGATGAAGGTGGGATGGTGGAGGTGGGGGCTGTCTAAGACATGATTTCATTCAAGCAGCTGACTCCGGGCCCCTGCGGGATGATGCTTCAAACACAATAAATGAGTGTACACATGTGCATGTGAGCATCGGTGTGTGTGTGTGTGTGTGTGTACATGTGTGTGCGCATGTGTGTGTAATGGGGGTGTGGATAAACAATCATGTACCTGTGTGTAGCAGGATCTCGGGACGTGTGAGGCATGAGAAAGGAGGTTGGATAGTTCCCTCTACCCGCCACCCCCTGGCTTCATTAGCAGCTGTCTGTCTGCTCGGCCCCGGGAACGCGGCTGGACGGTTGCCAGGCAACTGGGACCCTGATCGGGCCAATCGGGGGCCGGATGCAACAGGAGTTGTTGTCTCCTCGGCACATAAAAGAGAGAGAGGCTCGATTCAATCGATTTGGCATCGGTGTCGTTCACTTCAAGGGCGGAGCAGAGCGCGAGGCCCTTCTGCGACGGCCCGATCGAGGTCATGTTAACAGGGGGGGGGGGGGCCTCATCAACAAACCCTCGAGGAACAGCCCCGCAATGTCCTAAAAAGGCAGGGAGGGAAAGCTGGACGTCACAAACCACTGTTCTTCTCACCAGAGATGGAGGCAAAGCGAGGCAGAGGGTGGAACATCCCAGCAGTATTCATCTGTGACTCGTGGTAATAAGGAAGCGCCCGGGGCCATTTGCTCCAGATAATGCACCTAGAAGATAAGACGGCCATTAGAGAAACGGCCCCTGCGCTCGGTGAATCACTTGTAACCGCGGTCACCGACCGACGGGCTCGGGTGGAGGAACACGGGCGATGCATCATCGTTCTGAGGACCGGTACCGTGACACGGTCCTCTCTCTCTCTATACCTTTTTTAGGGTTTCATTAATCCAACACGTTCTCTTCCCTGTCGTATTGTTCCTTTCTCTGTCATGGTGCACTTAAGCACCATGACAGGGGATCTTTTCCTGGGATGCTACACGATATGTTACAATTACACAGAGAGCAGAGCCATGGATCTTCATTTTCTTTTTTAAAGGTTTCTATCTGTACTGATGTTGCTGAGAGACTGTCAGGTTTCCACCGGCTCTATCTGCACGTCTGCGGTTTATCATTCGTTTTTATTTTCTCCCTTTCATATTGTGCATTGATGAAGCAAGTAAATACAACCATAGTTCCTAATTTGAGGGTTTTTTTTGTATATTTTTGTATATATTTTTCAACAGATTCGATTGACCCAGCAACATGCCAGTTTGCGGCATTTTTTCTTCTCCGTATCTTCTGTATCTCAAGCTCAAATTATGGCCGGACAGTGTATGAGCTGCAGGCAACAGCCGACCTGAGTATCGTTGACCCCCGCTGTGCTCATCCTCTAATGGCTACTTCCAGCAGAATGACTCTCCGTGTCACAAAGCTCAAACCACCTCAAACTCAACATCCCGATGAGTTCACTCTGCTCGAATGGCCTCCGCCGTCACCAGATCCCGTTCGTACGGAGCACTTCTGGGATGTGGCGGAACGGGAGAATCGCATCACGGATGTGCAGCCGAGAAAAATCTGCACAAAAAAAGAGTGTTGAGGAATAAATGACGAATGGGATTTGAACAGTTTCTGCATTGCATGGTGTGTGTGTGTGTGTGTGTGTGTGTGGGGGGTGGGGTGGGGTGGGGGGTTGGTAAAGGAATAATCCCCACATTTATACTCCTGAGATACTTTGTCTTTCAAAGTTTGGGACAGGACCACATATTCTGCAGAAGCATGTGAATCTTATTCCATTTTAAAGATCTATTAAAGGTATTGTAGCCCCCTCAGAGCATCTTCTTTGGGGCGTTTGCAGATATGAACGGTAACTTCATCGCATCGAAACAGCGTATCAACCGTCGCAAGCATTTGAGCAGAAATGTGCTGGTATATAAGACTGTAATTGCTCTCGGCGAACACTCCATCACTCCAGGGGTTCGTCTCAAAGCTCCACTGATCTGTGCTGCGGTTCAAGGCAGAGCTATCGCTCCAAACGGCCAGAGCTCCCCCGCCATCTTCCTCTCCCTGCCACCCTGCTACAAAAAGTCAATTGGATTTTAAATTGCTGAGGAGCACACTCGATTAATACTTAATGGCCGCGGCCGCCGCGCTTGTCTTTCCGTCCGCGCGAGCGGCGAGCGGGCACGTGGCCTCCGGGCTCTGACGTCGACCCCCTGACACATGAAGTCTGAAATGTCTGATTCAATCATTTCCATGCCGTCAGAATGGTTGGTTTCTCCCTTTGTCTCATAAGCCGTCACAGGGAACAAAGTTCTCTCATGACTTACGTTCTACTTTTAGTGCACACTGCATGTCACGGTACAAACATACCGTGACATGCAGTGTGCATTCACTTGGGACGTACTGATTCGACAATAATATTACATTTGTGTTTTAATGAGGGGAAAGAAAGTAACAGGTAAAGAATTTTTGATGGTTTACATATTTCTTTTATCTGGAGCCCTATAGACCAGCTACTATAATCAGTCATCAACGAGACGCAATGAGAAAGAAAACAAACGTAATCAGGGATCTCTAAAAGTTATATTTGCGCCCTTTATTTTCCTTTTGTGCTGATCCGATCCCAACCGTGAGTTTTATGATCCGTTGCACCGCTACTTTATTTTACAGTTATGTAACGTACTTTTGTTAGTTACCGATCAGCAACATGTGTGAGCTCTATCAACAGGCCTCGTTCTTTATGAACGGTTTAGCTTTAGTTTAAACTTCCGTCTTTGCTCTTACACATCCTTGAACAGCTTTCGCTCATTTACACTTTCTTACACACACACACACACACACACACACACACATACATATGAAATACAAGCATCCCAAGCAAGCCATGTATCCTTACTCTCCAACAATTACCCCGTCCCGCCTGTCTTCCCTTAATTCAAACAGCTTAGCATCCCTTTGCGAGACATTTTCCTATATTGTCCCCAGCACAAAGTGTTTGTCATAAAAATGAATAAAAGGCCACTCATGAGGGTAGTAAATATGGCCATAGCTTTTGCTCTCTCCCATTTCGATAAGTGGTGAATGCTAATGAGATGAAAAGTGTAACGTGTCTAGAAAATGGACCATATGGTCGTAATGTAATAATAATAATAATACAACATAGATGACGGCTGATGTGTTTTCATGTTTTCAGACTCAAGTCTTGAGGGCAGTCACGATGTGTTCAAATGTAATCTTGAAATGTTGTTTTGGACAAGGAACTTGTTTAATATAGATATTAGAACGGAAAATATGTTTTGTTTGTTTTTACTGCACATGTATGGGATCAGTACTCAGGTTCAGGTATTTATATTAATATGCCAGTTAAAGCTGATAACCTCCTTAGCTAAATCGGTCCAATAACTTGTTAACCTGACAAACAATGAATATTGTCCAGTCTTTAATCCTGTCTGAACATACGTGGTTAATTGATTAAAAGTCAATCGACTATATTTATCGATAACATTTGTTATTAACGGTTGATCGTGTGAGTCATTTATCATACAAAACTGACATTCTCTGGTCCTGAAACGTGAGGGTTGGCTGCGTGCCCCTGTTCTGAATCATTGTTTTTAATACCTGTGAGATTTATTTGTTAATTGTAGCACCCTACTGATGACTTTACTTTGAGGATAAAATAAGAAGCACTTCCAACAGTTGAGCAGCGTTATCCATTCAGCACTCACACCGTACTGTACCAGAGCTTTAAAGAAGAAGAAAACAGGGTATTGACACTGTTTACCGTGTTAATATGACTTCATGCTGTGAGACAGAGGAGATATAGTGTGTTGAGGTGCAATAACACTGCCTTCTCAGTGGGGGGGGAGGGGCTCCAGACACCTGTACTTCCCCTCAGTTCTGTCTCTCTAACGCAAAGCGGCCCAAGCTCATCTATCAGAGTATGGTAGCAGCAAGAGGTTGGCAGTCTGCTTCATTCATGATCCCAGCCGAGCTCTAAAATCTCAGAGGTTCAAGAAAGTCCTGAAGATAGCAGCCCTCTGGTTGCTCTGTCTTTTGTCGACATGTCTGTCGCTTTTTTTTCAGAGGGAATGAAAGGGACGCCTGCCAAAAAAAAAAACAAAAAAACGTTAACAGATGTGGAAAATGTCAACCTCCCACCCGTACGACAACATTTCCTTTGATGTTCTGTGAAACACACCTGGAGAGAGGCAGTGGCGTCCTGCCAGGCCAACGCTCCTCCATCAACTGCCTCCAGTTCACGAGAGCGTCTCCTTCGGCTGCAGCGTCATATGGCCGGGCCGCTGTTTACGCTCACATTAATTCATTCATATCAACCATCATCCCCAGGCAAACATTTGCATCAGCATTCCTGTAGCCCGATGGTGAGCGAGTGAGTGAGTGTGTGTGTGCGTGTGTTTTTTTAATTGAACCGCTCAGCTTTTTGAGATTTTGACGTGATAATTCGCTTAATGACGTTCACACATTGGAGCGTGTCGAGCTATGAGGAGGTGGATTAGATTTTGAGCAGGTCTCTTTTCTTTTTATAGGTCTCTTTTTATAGCTTCCTCTTAATTCCTTGATCACTTTGATTATCTGCCTTTCTAACTGGCACCTGTTTTAGAATCCTCCGTCAAAAGATCCATTGTACAAATCCCAAAGTTGCCGGTCAATACGAGTTGACATGTGAGTATAGGCTTTTTCATCACCTGGCTGCATTACAACCATTCATATATGCAGAGGCCTACGCTGACTCCTCAAGGGAAATTAATATGGAACATTAGGAGCGTTGTGACACCGTAGTAGCTGAGCAGGCACACGGTAGGTCAATATGGTGGGCGTGATGGTGTGGGAGGAGTCATCCGCTTTATAAACAGGCCTTTGAAATCAGGTTACGATCATTGGGGGAGTCATGAGGAAAAATCGAGGCATTGTTCATCCGTGAATCTTTCCACAAACGACACTGCTTTGTGAATTATGTTTTAAAGGAGGGTACTTTTGTTGCCTATAAACATAATCAAGTAATGCATTTTTCTGCCTGAACATAACAAGGTACTTTTGTTGCCTGGACCTAATCAAGGAGTACTTTTGTAGTGTCTTTTGTTGTTCTTTTACTTACGTTACAAACTATGACAGTGATTACCTTTGCCTTGAAACATAATTGAGGGTGTAATGTCATTTTTGTTGGACAGGGCCCACCAGTTCACACAGGCTTAATGACCCACAAGTGGAGGTCTTGAGCACTCCGCTTCACTACTTGTTTGTTTTGGTAAATTATCACAGGTGTAGGGGGGGGGGGCAATGCAGAAAAGAGGCATCTGAAAGCATTTTTACGAGGTGGGGTTCAGTCCCTGCTGAAGAGAGGAACGAGACCAGAAACAGCAAACTAGAGATGGGGAAACAAAGTTGATGTTTTTTCCAGAATCCACAGATAGTAGGAGATACACTAGTCCACAGATCTCTGATGACATAATTAAAAAAAAACCTGTTGGTTGCAGTGCAGTGCGGCACATACACGAAGCATACAGGCTTCAGCACCACGGACAGCGACTTCGACCTCAGGTCAGTTCACAGGCAACAATTAGTCTTGAGCCCACGCAGCGTGGGACAGAGGTGTTCAGTGGAGGGGAAAGAAAGCTGCTCCGTTATTATTCGAAATGACGCTTTATTACAAAAGCAACATTTGTAATGTACATGATCTGAAAACAAAAGCACGTGCCGTCACCTTCTTGTTTGATTGTGTGGATGACGCTTCACGGGAAGGAGGTATTCGGAGAAGAAGAGCATACATTTGCTGAAACAAGTGTGCTTTTTTAAAAGTTTATAAAAGGAGTGATGCCTGCACAAGTGTTGGAGGCAAAGTAAATCGTCCACACTGAAGATTAATAAAGGATGCAGTCATGGTGAGTTTGCGAGGTAACTTTTTAATGATTATTTTATTTTTGGACTAAAAGAATACAAAAAAGTGTCAAATGCTCATTGGTCAGGAAAACCTTTTACATTGTCTGACCAAAAGTCCCAAACCCAAGGATCTTCAGTTTACACTCGAGAAAGTGAAACCAACATGTGTTTGGTCTGTTTGTTAATATTGGCAAAAACAAACAGAAACATGTTAGTTACAAAGGAAAACAGTGTTAACAATAAGTAAGTAAAAACAAATAAATGAGAACAATATATGCCAATCAACCAAAATAACCCTTAGTTGGTGAATCGATTACTTTATTATTTTACAATGAGCTCAACTGTATGTTATTTGATGACACCGTATCCAATTACTTTAAATAGGGCAGTCTTATTTATTATTTTGCACATGTGGTTTTTTAGTTTTTTAGTAAAGGATCACTTGTTCAGACTGACATCAAATGGTTCTGGTCCTGTGGGCAAGTTTGTACTTTTTAACCAATATCTTGTTGATTAAACATATTTTTTCAACATTTAAAATGTGAAAACTTACTGTTACACAGCTAGAATAAGAACTGTTATAATCACTGATCTCCAGCTTCCCAGAGACACGGAGCACACACTCTAAAACATTCATGACTTTCTTTGAAAGAAAAACCTTCTCTTATAAATCGAAATAATAACGGGCTGCTCAGTGACATCCAGACACAACTTAGTCAATTTCTTTAATATTTGATGAGCATAAAAAAGGTGTTATTTCTTCGGTGATCACACTCTTGCAGTCGTAAGGTAATATTTCACTGCGGGTCGAGGGCTGAGTCGTACAGAAATTTGGCCAAAGTGACCATTAGAGCAACTAAATCATGTAATATTGTACTTAATTTCATATAAAAGACAACAATTAGAAGGAGGAAGCACCTGTGTTTGTTCTTTAGTGTATTATAACTTTTATACATTCTGAGCGTTCAGACTCAGAAAGAGAAACCGAACAAACGTCCAGGGAGAAAGCCGATTTTCCTTAAGGAGACGAATAAGTGTGGACACATCAGCCGGAGACATTTAGGGTCTACGGACTATTCAAAATGATGGAATGATTCAGAGCCGCTGTCTAAATGTTCATCATGAAAGCAAACATTTTTTTAAAATTAATAAAATGATAGCATTCATTATTTGATTAGGATAAGTTTCTCTTGGAAGAGAGTGAATCCAGATGCTGGATGTCCTCTGCAAGCCCAGATGTTGTTACGAGCAATATTCATTTATGAAACAAGTGAGATTGAATATATTACCATTTCATTCTTTGCACTTGTCTGCTGGACAACATGTGACTCACAGGTTTCCCTCTCGCAAATGATCAAACCCATGGGCATTAATCTACGACAGCCTTGATTTTTCCCCCCCAAAGACCCGCCCTACTCTACCTCTGATTGGCTCACACGTGTTGCCTTCTTTGCAGAATTTATTTAAGTTTATTGCTCACGAACAAGATCGATGGAAGGTTGGTAGGATCATGGAGTTCAGATGTTCCGACTTGCTCACAACAAGGTCTGTGGATCATCTGGAGTAACCGGATCATGATATTTGGATAAAGACAATGCTATTTGGTTTTTCAAATGTAATTTGGCGCTTTTAGCACCACAAGCCGAGTGCCATATAGTTCCATTATATCGGAGAAGAGGCAGACATCTCTCTGTCCCTTTAAGCATAATGTTGATATGGCACACATTTTCTAAAATGGCACTAAGGTGTCCCTCAAGGGGCCCTCACTGAAAACAGCCTAAGAGTACACAAAAGTATGTGGATATGGTTATCCATACTTTTACCTCAATGTTCCATAATTTACTTCAAGAAACATCTTAGATTCACTAAGCTACACTGTCACAATCTCTTCAACAAAATCGTATTTGAAAAAAGAGTCGGAGAGAAAATCGGATTCTATTTGAGGATGTTACTGACTATAAGTTAAGAACTGGACTATAATTACCAAATCAGAAGCGAGCGCAGGGATTCATTTAATTTCCAAATTGTCTGGAGGAGCATGAGACTATAAATGTGACTGTCAGCCACTAAGAACAGTCCTAAATACAACATGTGTAACTCGGCAGAGACCATCTGTGTGACCGGAGAAGGTGAGAGTGGCTTCAAGGGGCTGCTGCTTTATACTGAAACTGGAAGGAGCAACAAAAAAAATAAAAAAATTAAATCGTGACCTTTTTGCTCCATGAGCAGGAAGTCATTTTACTTTCTCTTCAAACGATGTCAGGATTAAAATATTTGTATTTAGTTGCTTTTTAAAGCAAATATCGATATATATATATATATATATATATATATATATATATATATATATATATATATATATATATATACAGTATATATTATTCTTAATTTTAGAATGCTCTAATTTGAATAGAAATATTGCGCTCAAATTGTATTATTATTACTACTAAATCACCATTTCTTATTACTATTTTTCTCATTAGCCTTTATTAGGTCTACACAATTGCACAGCTGCAACTTTAAGACTCCCCACGCCTCCCCTCTGCCAGCTCCGACAATGGTCTTTTCCAGCTCCGCTTATCACAGCAGTATTTGTACCATGCCATAATGTATTAACCGGTGTGTGTGCATGTGTGTGTGTGTGTGTGTGTGTGTGTGGCGGCGGCGGCGGCGGCGGCGGATGGTGTAGAGAGCCCCGGATATCTAATGTCATTACCCGACGCGACTAATTTGGCGATCATCCCGGCTGCTGCTTCTCGCTCGTGGACGATGCCAGCGGCGGCGACCGGCCGCACCTTCACGACCGGGATCCTCGAAGCCTCCCCGGGATCGCCCGCTTGATGGTCGGAGCTCCAGCCCCCCCCCGCCCCCCCCCGCCCCCCCCAAAAAAAGGAGACTGCAGTTGTCATCGATTCGCCGGCGGCAGAGCGTCCGCTGCCCGTGAAGGGATTCAGAGTGAGTATGCACACTGATGCCGCAGGTGTCGCGGTGACCTACATTGCCCTCTCCCTGCACGCTCAAGGTGATTTGTTTTCTCCTCCTCTTCTTCTTCTTCTTCTTCTTCTTCTTCTTCTTCTTCTTCTTCTTCTTCTTCTTCTTCTTCTTCTTCTTCTTCTTCTTCTTCTTCTTCTTCTTCTTCTTCTTCTTCTTCTTCTTCTTCTTCTTCGTGCTTCCCTCGCGGTGCCCTCCTCTCATCCTCAGCCCTGGTTGACGGTGGGTGATGTTGGAGGAGCAGGAGGATGCTGCTCCATGTGTTGTGGATGGATACATGGGGGCATTTCACATGGATATTTCGTGTGTGTGTGTGTGTTGTTGTTGTTGTTGTGTGCGTGTGTGTGGTTGACATTGTGGGGCTTTGCAGGGGGAAAAGAAACACGGTAGGCTGTCACAGTGGAGAGACAGAGGAGAGTTAAAAGGGGGGGGGGGGGAGGGGGGGGGATGCAGACTGAGAGGCTGGCATGATGTAATGCACTTGAGACAATAGCCAAGGATTCTCCCCAATTATCATTTCAGAGAGTGAGGGGGAGATGTTACAGTGATCAGCGCTGCAGTCTTGCGTGTGTGTGTGTGTGTGCATGTGTGTGTGTGTGTGTGTGTGTGTGTGTGTGTGTGTGTGTGTGCAGTTTACAACAGCAAAAAGAGGAGCTGTCAGGGGGAACAGCTGCCCCTCCTATAAACAACATTATTACCGACTATTATAGAGATGGAAGCAGGGAAAGGACATGAAGAGCCTCTCTGTCATCCATTCCCCATCTTCCAAGCCTTTCTCACTCACACACACACACACACACACACACACTTTGCTACACATGCAATAGTGTAGACACATGAATGAACACGTGAATGAATGAAAAGACGCACGTGTGCCGGCTTGATTTGACGCCAGAAGGTTAACCGCCTGCAGGCAAAGCTGTGGTCCTCCCTCCCGATACCGCAAATTAACATTAACATTTGCCAACCGTGACGGCAGGGAGGGGGGGGGGGGGGGGGGGGGGGGGGGGGACGTGCCGATATTTGCATTCGCAATCCCGCTGAAGCCGTGGCACGAGCGCGATGCCTAATTTAACGGTTTTGCATCCAGAGTGTGACTTCCCAGTGAATGCGGCCTCATGTGTCATGGCCCGAGGTGTCACGCGGAGGGGTGGCTACCTGTGGCAGGAGCTTTCATGTCTATAACGCGATGGTTTAAGGGCACCGTTTATGGGGCAGGTCTGACTATAGCCAGACCCTCCATAATGAGGAAGGTGAAATTCTGTTGAAATGTTGGCGGCAGCGCAGTTCAAATCCATTTCAACCTGCAGCTTTATTGCTTTTTGTTGTTGTTGGCGTGTTCTCACCTCGATCCGTGCTCTTATTCAATCTCTATCGATTGATGGTTTGCATGACCTTGCTGCAGTGCATTGTGGGCGATGTTGGAGGCTACGCGCCGTCCTTTCATGTGCATGCAGACTTACGTTCAGTTGAACACACAGCCAGTGAAACGCACATCAGAAGACACGCGCACTCACGCATGCACACACACACACACACACACACACACGCACACACACTTGATGCACAGCCTGCTCTCCCTTTTCCCTCCTCCCTAATGGCAGCAGGCTGGATGTAACACTACACGGTGCCATCCTCTTCCTCCCATCTCTGTCTCATTCAGGTTTTACCGCTCGGTGTGTCAGCGTTCACGCGAAGGATGGTCCGTCGCAGCAGAATACACAAAGCTATGTTTTGTGGTAGAATTGACTAGTCTTCATTCTTTATTTCGTTTTTTAATGTTCTGCTGTATGGCTCTCATAATGCTGTCTGTGATTGGGGCTACCTGATGTTCAACGGGTCAGAGCTCGGTAGATATCGGGTCCATGAGGATGAATGTAAATATCTGGAGGCAGATGAAAGTACATGACATAGGAACATTGGAAGATTAGGCGTATGTGGTTCATATCTCTAAATGTTTTGGAGACACGAGTATTTGCATCGAGACGATCACTATGTGTAACTTTATATTGTCGAGTTTAAAATGCACCTCAAGGCGCAGAACAATGCCCCAGATTCCTTGACAACATACCAAGGACATGATACTCATGTGGAAGCTACTGCCCTGCCTCAAACTATAGTCACATGACATTGGTGGCTATCGGGGCTCAATGCAACATTCTTCTTGTCAGGAGAACATGGCCAGTTGATTTACTCCCGAGAGCCTTGCACTTCATTGCATTGACTGAGATTTTCACCCAAAACCACATCAATATTGCTCTTCGTCATGCACGACTGTTGCCTCATCCTAGAATGTCACAGCACCGCAGGTCCCAGATCAGCTCGGTGTAGCCTTGCAGTGTTGGAAGACGAGTTAATAGCTTGTAGACTGACTGCTATTGTATGTTCCTGTGGCTGTGATTAAATGGGAATCGACTTGAATCGTAGTTTTTTTGGCAGGCTGTCTCTTGGTTGTCAGAAGTCTTACGAAGGAGCCATATGAATGGGATTTTCCCAGCACTATGAGTGTGCCGCGCAATCTGCTCCAATCCATTCACACACAAAAAATGCTGCGTCACGCTATTCCCACCTGTCGGCCTGATATGGGATGCCAAAGTTGCCCCCCCCCCCCCTGCTCATCAAGGCAGTCGGGAGATGCACTTTGTGCTCGGTCGCGTGCCAAGAAATCAGACGCGTGCACTCGTTATTCAAAAAGTGGAATTTCCCAGCAGTCAGCTCCCCTGACAACCCGGCGCGTGTAATCAGCCCGGTGCTTCTGGTACCCGATGTAAGTGAAGTGCGTTATCATCAAAACTATTCGCGTCAAACATTCTTAGCCATGTTGCGAGGAACTGAACCGATTGGGTTGTTATTACGAACCTTTGAAGAGTTGACCTCGTGTTTCATAAAAGATTGGTTTCTTAATGGGCTTTTTTTGGGCCTAATTAGTTTTTTCTTTTTAACTAATTCCCAAATGATCATCTCGCTTCACGAGTTACATAGTTATGCATCCCATGCTTTTCAAACGCCCCATTAAATAACGCTGGTTTTAATTTTAGCGTCTCCAAACTCAACTCGGCTTACACTCTGCGGCTTATCTGCAAAGCCGCAGAGTGTCGCGTTCAGTCCTCTGCTTCTTCTGAGTCTTTTTGATGTTTCACCAGGTGAATAGTGGCGAATTTGCCTCCCATGGCTGTATGTTGCTCAGGAACGTACTGCTGTTTGCTGTGCTGCTCCTTATCTACTCGCACAATTGTTCCCCATTAATGAGATTTAACTGAAGACATTCAGGAAATTAGCCGTCGTTTGCTGACCTTGAATAAGCTACACATCCATCCACCACCCTTATATCTCCACACGGTTTCTTTCCGCCTTGCTACATGTGGGTCACGCTACTTCCTGCGTTGGCACTAAACCCTGGCATTGGATGTCAATTGTGAGGTTGTCAAATATAGATGTGCTTTGGGAGAATCACTGTGGCTTTTGGAGGGGGTCTCACAAGGTTCTGGAAAAACTAAAACTAAAACAAAAGAACCCTTTTTATTGTTTACGGTTTTGCTGTAATCTTCTCATCAATTATAGATATCAGGCCTTGCTTCAGCCTTTCTTTAGCAACTTCCTGCTGCCGGCTAGACTTCAGCCCGGTGCCAGGTGTCTGAGCTCGGAAGAGGCTGCTCTGTCACGAAAAAAGGGGCTCTGGATGTGTTGCACTGATTCGGAATAAAACCTCACTCTTACCCCCATGCTGAATAATTCATTGATTGGCATATGGCATGGAGAGAAAAGCCCAATGATCCCTGCCTGTCTGTCTGTGTGCATTTCTTATTGCATCTGTGGCCCCGCAATGTGTTCAATTGAGCGCGCCGCTGTTCCACCCTCCCGTGATTCCTGCATAATTTCAGACTCACATTTAACATCTTTAACCAGCCGCACTAAATTCACTCACTTAAGCTTCATCTTGTTTGTACAACATTTTCCTAGTCAATAGCTACAAATACCAATTTCTCTCCGCCAGAGTCATTCTGACAGATAGAAATCCCACATGTTCAATGTTAGACACGCTATTATGCTAAGCCCAAGTCTGACACGCTAGTCGGGGCGGATTTCCTGCATTATCATAATTTGCCATGATGTTGCATCGCGAAGGGAATGTGCGTCGTAAAGGTGCTCCATCAGTCGTCGCCCTGTTGCAGGCTCTATGACTATCTGTACTCTGTCGTCATAATGAGGGTCAAATTGGCTAAATAGCTGTGAGGAAGTGTTGTTGGAAAATAGAGCTCTCAGACCATTAACACTTCACGCTGCTCACCGTGGCTGATTAGTGTTTATCTATCCAAGAGGATCACAACAGCTCTTACCTGTCATCACTCCTGCCCGCCCGCTTCACTAGAGAGACGCTAATGACTCGCTGCTCCAGCATGCTCGCTGCAGACGGTGTATGGCGAGTGTTGAGCTGCAGATAACACACATTTTTCTGTCGTTTTTTTTCTTTTTTTGGGGGGGGGGGGAATCTCCATTTTGACTTAAGGAGACAGGCCCGATGCATATTTGAATGACACAATTAGGCGGATAAATGTTTACTCGAGCGATATGGTTTGCTTTCGGGTTTTCAGGAAGGCCGCTTAATACGTTTTAGGGGCGCAGACGAAAGCAGATCTGTCGGTGCACTTTCCCTCCGTGTCTATTGATTTTTCATAGACAGTAAAAAATGATTTGAGGGGCAGTCACGGCGAGATCAAAGCGTAAGGTGCAGGAACAGGACAAAAGGGCTTTGTATGTGCCGTGAAGCAGAAAAACATCCATAATACACATTGCCATCCGAACAGCTTAAAGGAGAAATACAAAACCAATAAGCAACAAAAATATGCCGGGCATTTCAGGGCCTAGTTGTTTGTTCTTTGTGGAGAAATGTGGGAGAAGTTCTGAGCGATGTTAGAGATCACAAGTAAAGGCTCGATTTTACCCTTCAGAATGGGGGAAATATGAGCTGCCATTTTGCATTTTGTAGCTGCCATTTTGCATTTTGCAGAGAAATTAATTTCTGCTCAAACAGTCTCAATAAAGTTTTCCATATAAATTGTCGGAAAGCGCTAACTTCAGTCGGCATATATACAAGTCCGCTTGATGGGAAATTGGGGAATTGCACCAAAGTGCTAAGAAAAACACAACATCATATATGAAACATGTTCATAGCAGAAGATGGACCTGAGGGTAGACATATATTTTACTCAAACATGTACAATCAACATCAATACTTTGTTGCTTAAAGTTTTGAAATTCGCTGCCAGATGCCATATTCGTATGGATTTTTATATGCGACCAGCATCTTCCTGTCTGCCAGAGTCCGGAATAAATCCCTACCTTCTACTTAAAATGCACCACCGGTGTCCCAGTCTGTCCACCGGCCTCCCACTGAAAGGCTGGCATGTGCCGAGCGTCCGGCCAAGCAGCACACAGGCTCGGTCTCTCAGGTCTAAACGGCAGCGGATGGCGGCTGAATGGTGAACTGGTGAGAGTCTGGCTGGGCGCCTGGGGAAGATATGGGAGACCCCGTCTTACTGCCAGAGCATGCTGGGATACAGACCTGCCATTATAACCCACCCAGAGGGGACCGCGTCTGTGCAGTGGGGTATTGAAAGCTCACTGAGTAAATGGAAGTGATTAACCTGTAGGGTATCGTTAGGATTTTTGGATTATTGTTTGTATGGGACACACTTTTTTAATTATATTTTTTGTCGAAGACAGTAAAATCTGTCAAAATATGTTTTGGCTGTGCAATGGACGTTAGTTAGCATCAATCATTGAGTCATTGTTGTTCTAGAGGGCCTATACAAAAACATTTTTTGTGACATTGTGATAAACTACGTCATTACTTAAATTGAATGCCTATATTTATTTCATCTCTGCATACAGTGAAGAGGTTGGGTCCAGAGGCAGTTAGCCTAGCTTAGCTTGTGCTGGAAGGGAGGGTTTGGGCCTTTTTATGAACTTCAAAACTGTCCCATTCAAACGTTATATATGTTATATTTTGCACGTGGAATAAGAAAGAGAGACCCTGTGGTTTTATGAACATTTAGCTCGTCAGTAATATGCCAAACAGCTGCGTCCAGTGACTGTAAAATTAGGAAGTGAGAAGACCCTAGCGAAGGATGCTAGCTTGGCACAATTTTGCAACTCTGAACAAAACCCTGATGATTCATATGTGTCTTCATTAATTTCCTTGTCTGTATTTTTTTTATATGGCGGCTTACCTTAACTGTTTCCCACAGTGTTGAGCCTCTGCTGTAAGCTAGGCTAAACATGTCTGGGTATCACTCAACGCAAAGGGGATTAAACTGATATTAAATCACGGTAAGAATGCAAAGAATGACATTTCCCAAAAGGACTTCTTTTATTGGAGTATCCTAAGTGTGTAAGTAGCGTGTTTTAAGCTCATGAACCGTCCTGCCGGTCAGGATGAACTCCGGAGGCTTTCTGCAGTCCCTCGGCGAAACTGGAATACGGTCTCACGTATCCACTATTGCGTAGATATGACTTATTACGCAACTCGATCAGGGCCGCATCATTAAACAGCACAAGCGTGAAATCTAGGGCAGAACGCCCGGCCTGCCACGACGTCTCTGCAGCATCGAAGTGCCGGGGTGACGCTGAGCCGAGCTCCGACTGTGTCGGGCCCGGTCACACAGTGGTGGACGGTGGACGCTGGTGTGGACGCACATTACTTTTGCTACACGTTTTAAGATCTTCATCTCCAGCGTTAACGTAGTCCTCATTCTAACTTTAAGCCCAAATGGAATCCAGATACTGAGGTTGCTTTGGTATGAATACAAACATGTAAAAAGTAAGTTTAACATCTGTGGTTTGTTAACTTGACCAGTTATATTGACCTTTGCAATGAACGGTTGAGCTGTCCGTCAATCGACACAATGCATGGTGGGATATGTGTACGCTGTAACCCAGAAGGGGAATATCTGGAAACCTAACTCCCCAGCGGTTTGTTTGCGGTGCACTGTGACATTTATTCTGAAAGGGTTGCCGTGATATTGTTTCTGGCACCTTTTGATAGTAAAGCTAAAGAGTGTCCACCTTCATTTGATTAAACTGCTTCAGATATGACCCATGCAAATTGATATTTATTGATATTGCCATCCATGACGTGACGCTGTCTCTTGCTGTTAAATGTGAATCCGATTTGACTTTGTTATTGAGTGATTGAGTTGGCGGATTGCTTCAGATTGAGGCTAACAAATGGAGGGTTAATTTCCTCCAACTGAATAGGAACGATGTAGCAGGAAGTTACCTTGAAGATACGAGCATCTCGCCACTTCTGATGCTTGATATGTATATGTATATATATTGTATAAGGGCCCGAGGGCCTTCAGGAGAGCATTGAAATCAGGGAAGAGATACACCTGATCCTGATCTCCTCGTCAGGGGGGTGAAGAAAGGGCAAAGTAGGGGGAACTGAGCGGGAGAACATGTGACGAGCTACGTTTTCAGTTTGTTTAATTAAAAACCCTTAAAACCTGCAGAACTGACTCTGCCTGTGATTGCTGCGCTGCGTCCTGTCACAACTGTATACCTAGCATAGGCATTTGGATACCCTCTTGTTAAAGGAAATTCCATCAAGGTCTATGGTCTAGCAATTGATTTGTATGCAAACCAACAACAAAAACAGCTGTTGAATTGAACAGGACCATTTCACTCGTGGAAACTCTGTCTAACCTCCGATCTCGCTCTCCTCCCAGCACCAAGATGATGTGCGAGGTGATGCCCACCATCAGCGAGGACACGGCGCTGAGCCAGCGCGGCTCTCAGAGCGGGTCTTCGGACCCGGACTCCCACTTTGAGCAGCTGATGGTCAACATGTTGGACGAGAGGGACCGGCTGCTGGACACGCTGAGGGAGACCCAGGAGACCCTCGGCCTGGCCCAGCAGCACCTTCAGGACGTCATCTACGACCGAGACTCTCTGCAGCGCCAGCTCAGCTCCGCCCTGCCGCAGGTGAGCCACAGCAATGATTCTGACCTTTTTTTCCCTTTTTGTTTGATAGTGGAGATATGGACTTGCAACAAAAGGTCCGTGGCTGGAATTGAACCCTGATGTCTCATTAATACGGTGCGTGCCGTAGCTTCTAGACCACCGGGTCTCCCGGCTCTGACTTCTGATTTCCTAGTTTACGATAGAAGTGTTGTATGAAGAGTTTGTTGTTTCAATTTCAATTGGTGATATTATGGGGAAGATAGTCGGGTTAATGATTTCTACTCCAAAAAGGTTGGCCATCTTCTTGTATAGTGCTCTCATATATATTTATAATATCCTGATTATGGGAGAAAAGCAAATGCTTTTAAAACATGTTGCTATGCCCGTTGCTGATGTGGCTGATATACAATACAGATCCATTAGAGATACTCATTTGTGGTCTCATTATTTAAACTTAATGTTAACCTCAGTGTTGATGATTATTAAAAAGTCTCTAAGGTTGCTGACCGCTGCTTTAGTTTCTGGTTGTTGTATCGCTTTGTTCTCATTTGAAGTCCTAGAAACCCCTCAATGGGATTTTTTTAAAGCGATGTAAAAATATATTCGCCAGTCTGAGGTAATTGTCTTTAAATTTACTCCCAAATGAATGTGGCACGAACATTGCGTTTCCCAGTACTATTATTAAACTAAGTTTATGGGGATATCAAGAGAGGGAGTTTGTGGTCCTGTTTGCATCCATTTAAACACATCTAATTACCAGTTAATGATGGTTTATTAAAGCACTGGATAAAGCATGTGGTAGATCGATTCAGTGTGTCGGCCATGTTGGCCCGTACGACACTGCAGGTTTGCCTTTTGTCTGCAGTCAAATTTAGGGGAAACATATGTGAAAGAAGAAAAGTCCTCCAGTAAGCAGAGATTAGCACTTTCTGAAAGTGTGTCAGTAATTCTAGTCACACGCTCCCCCCCCCCCCCCCCACCCCCAGTCTGTTTCCAGAGGGCTCTGGTGGTTTGCTGGTGCTGGTGGGGAGAGGAAGGACTTTGTTCGGCAGCCCAGTAATCCGCATGGTTTCAGAGACCCGGGCGAGGCGCTTTTGCTTTGGCGTGATCTCACATTACCGCTTTAAAGAGGTTTGCAGTGTTAAAAGACACCTCGTATTGTGAATGAATCCGGACGGAATTTCAATACGGGCTCTTTTTTTTCTTCTTCTCTCCCCCGTCCCGTGGCTTTTAAGAACGACTGCCTTGAACAAACCCACTTGCACCTCTTCGTTGTGCCGGGTGTCTGGGTGTCGAGCTGTGCTATAAATATGCCTTTTTTTGCTGGGTTTTCCACTCGGATTCGTCTCAGACTGGAGGGCTGAACTCGGGGGTTATGCAGCTCACGCTTCAGCCTCGGGGCTTTCGATCCTCGTCAGAAGTTACTACACAGTGGACATAATATCTCAACACTCTGAAACACTTATAACATGTTATTCATAGATTTTACACACTGAATAAAACAGGGGCGTCATAGCGGAGGGGGGAAAGTGGGACTGAATACCCAGAGGCCCCAATCGTGTTGGTGGCGGGGGGGGCGGGGGGGGAGCAGAATTGTACGCGACACCAATCACAACTCTCGTATTTGAAGGCACGTCGTTCCCCCGTCTTTTTGGAATCGCACATTTGAGTCTCTCCTGCACCAAACATTCCCGGCAGCGAGGGCTCTGTGGCGGCGCCGCGGTGATGTATTGGTTGTCATCGCGTAATGACAGATCTGACGTAGTGTTCTGGTGCCTTTCCTGACACGCGGCTTAAATGAGATGTCACTCCGGTGGGGGTGGGGTGGGGGGGGGGGGATCGGGATCCTCACAGCGACGTCCCGGCACCAACTATCCCATTAATTAATCTGATGGCGTCTTATTGGCCCGCGTGATATCAACATCGCTCTAATGGTTTACGAAGAGGTTTTGTTAGACCTCGGTGATTACACCGAGGCATTTAGCTAAGGGAGAAGTGGCCCTGTTGTGCTTCTGTTTAATATGCAGCACATGAGAGGGTTGCGCTCGCGGCTTCTGCGTTTGTCTGACAATAAGAATGAGCTCATTTCACCGAGGCGGGCCGTCACCTTTTGTGCTGGTGTGTTGTGAATTTCTTTGGCTGCATCTGACGCCTCTAAAAAAAAAAAAAAGAAAAAAAGAAAAGGGACCTCTTTAATACAGATGCATGTAATTTTGCAGCACTTTAAGGGGACTGGCAGTGTGGAGCAATGCTCAGAGAGCCATGTCGTGGGATTCTTAAGGAGGGCAATAGATAGCTCCCAGGTCTCCTCTTGGTGTGTGTGTGGTGTGTGTGTGTGATGCAGAGGAGGTGGCGAATGGGGTGGGGGGGTGCAGCAGAGCTTCAAAAGACAGAAGTGGCCTCATTTGGGCGATAGGCAGGCTGTGAATGTGTCTTTACTGATATCACTCCTCTGTTCCTGAAGCCTGCAGCGCTGGCAGGATTAGGCGTTGGCCCACCACAAACTTCCCTCCCTCTTGTTCCCCTCTCTCTCTCTTTCTTTCTCTCTCTCTCTCTCTCCCTCTCCCTCTCTCTGTTTCTGCTGTCACTGCCTTTTTTTGTTATGTCGCCGGCTCGCCTTGTGTCTCCCTCTCCTCCTCTGTTTTCCCCCCTCTCCCCATCAGAAGTCGCGGCTCGGCTACTCGTCACGACACTTCCGACCGATCGGAGTGACACTCGCCGTTCCCCGCTCGACGCTTCCAGGCAACGGCGCTTCCCCCCTTTTTCTTTTTTTTTTTTTTTTTAACATGCATCACAATCCAACGGTGCCCACCGGTCTCTTCCCCTAGATGCCTCCTTTCCTCATCCACTGTTCCTCATCTCCACTTTTCAATCGGGCCACTTTGTTACAGAGCGGTGGCGCGGCGGAGGCAACCGTTAGCCGTATGCATGTCATACGCTCAGCGCTGCATAACAATATATTGGTGTCTCTGAAGAGTTAAGCTTTTAGAACAGTTGCAAAACTAATCCAGTCATGTGATGAAGGAACTTCTTAAATTCACTCCTGTGTTGCTGAT
The DNA here is from genome assembly GCF_009769545.1 of Cyclopterus lumpus. NCBI lineage: Eukaryota > Metazoa > Chordata > Actinopteri > Perciformes > Cyclopteridae > Cyclopterus > Cyclopterus lumpus. Next base: position 11,853,251 of record NC_046988.1, read on the forward strand.
TCGCATGTTGACTAATTTCCAAAACACGTGCAGTTTTTCTACTAAATGGCCTACTCCTGGTTCTGAGGCCCCACATGATACGTAGTGTATTTAGGGACTCATCACCTAAGCTTGTCAGAGCCACTTATCAAGTCACTATTTTGGTTTATCGTCTCTTTTTTTTCAAGGAAATCTGCAACAAAATTTCCAGCGGTTCCTGATTTGTGTTGTGTCTGTTTAATATCTTTGTGGTTTTTGGTCTGTGTAATAATATGATGTTTAAAGGAGTTAAAGGAGCTTTAGGATGTGATTTCACTATTTTCTGTAATTCTATAGACAAAACGATTGATCACTTACATTTTTTTTTAAATATAAGATTGCTACATTGCATTCCTAATAGATAGTTAAACTTTACCCAAAGAGGACATTTGTTCCCACGGTGTGCGCATTATCCATTGATTGTCATAAGCCAAACATCCACAAAAGAAGTGGAATAAGTCAGACATTATTCTCATTAACGCATTATAGTGTGAAGTACATTATGAGTATTTCCGCTTCCCTATCACGAGTGGTGAACTCCACTCAGCAAATAAAGCGATGGATTTATCCTCGGCTACATCTCTGCAGCTGATGCGACATGCGTTTCGTTGCACAGGGTGAGCAATTTGTTCTTGCCTCTAACTATAAGCCTCTCTGGGAAAAGAGGGGCACCGCTGTCATCTGAAAGACTGGTGTGTTTTTTTTGTGTTTTTATTTTTATCCGCGTCTTGCATTATTCCGGCTTGTTTCCCTCTGCTGCTGTGTAGCTGGAGTCACAAACGCCCCCGCTGTAGTGCTCGATGAACTGATTCCAGAGAAAGGGAAAGACATGGCGGGCGCGGAGACAACCCAGAGCCGGCTGCACATGTGACCCTCCTCCCCCCCCCCCCCCCCCCCCCCCCACTCCCCTCCGTCTCGTATCGTGACACAGGCAGAAGAGCTGGCAGACAGGCAGCGTTTTCCACGCAGCACTCAGATGTGCGTTACTGTACTCAAAAAGGCCCGGAGGGAGCCTTTCTCCCCGCGCTGCTTTTTTTACTGTCGCCAAAACGCGGTCTCCATGAAAGATCCTGGTCAATGGCGACGCGCCGGAGTCATCCAGACGTTTGTTGAAGGAGGACGATGCTCTGGGGACGGACATTATTTCATTAGTTTAGTCTGTCTTTAGTGTGCCGAGCCAAAGTGTCCCTTCTCCCGCCGTCTGTGATTCTGTATGATGAAGTAGATGGAAATGAAATCACATGCAATGACAACTGGACACTGCTCTGGGAGATTGGCGGGTGCCATTTTTGTTTTCCCAAAAGCACCAGGAAATGTCTGCTCCAGGCTCTGCCAATCACACCTGTGCCCTCTGTGTGGAATCTCCCCGTTTTCATAACGGATGACATTTATCTGACAGAAATAGATTTTTACGAAATTGATCATTGATTTGGTCAAGACACCATACGAATAAAGAAAGCTCTACTAACAACATGGCGTCGTGAATGGCGGTGTGGGTCCTCGTGGAGGTTTTTAAGTCTTGCCTCGTGGATCCGCAGCCCGGCCAGACGGTAACGCGACACCGGACAATTGATCACTCGCGCGCCGACGTCGTAACGAAAGCGAAGGCTGCACTAGATTACTGCCGATTGATCTGCGGCTCGCTCATTCATGACCGTCACAGCGGCTCCAGTGGAAATGACAACGGCGTCTGCAACGAGTGATTGAGCCTGGAGACACGCCTCCATCTCACACCGCAATTACACTTTCATTTACAGATTAGTAATTGGGGCGATTTATCTGAGGGGTAAGCACTATGTACATCTGTGGTGTCTGCTCATTAGCACCCCGCTTTAAGTCAATGATCCACCCCCCCCGCTGCTGTTTATTAATCATACATGACACGGCCGTTCGTCAAAGAGTCTGACCTCAGGGCCACGTCCTCCCATCCATCTTCAAGCCTCGGCCGATATTGCCAAACGAGTGTTTTGTAGTCACGGACCGTACCACTCCGCGGACCTCCACGGGGGTGAACTGTGGAATGAGGAGAGGCTGGCACGGCGGCGGGAGGAGGAGGGGATGCGAGAGATGGTGAGGCTCCCTGACGAGGGCAGAGCGTGGAAGCGAAGATGACTAAGCTTGTCGAGGAGAGGGGGATGAGAGTTGAATCCTTCTCCTCTTCGCTTCCTTCTGATGTTTTTCTTTTTTCTTCTTCTTTCTTCTTCCCTTCCCCCTGCTCGCCTCTCTGTTGCTTGTGCAGGAGGCCCTCGGGGCTCCAGCAGTCAGCCAGTCAGCTGGTCTCCTCCGCCAGAGTAGCACATGATTTTCCATGATTACTGTTATTGTTTGTGCCCCAGTTCACGCCGCCTGCGGGCTAGATGTGCAGTTGATGCTCGGCGGGAGGAGAGCAGGGGAAACCGTACGAAGACGAGCGAGACGTGCGTCTTCTCCTTAAAGTTTAAACGCTTCAAAACACATGATAGCGCATCGCACATAGCATATTTACAAACGTGGGCACATGTGGGTTCCATAAAATAACACTGGGAAATGTGGTAATTCATTTCTTCACGTCCTTGGCACGGCCTACACAGCGGTAACGTACTTTCCTGCCTTCGCAAAGGGTCGATTCCCAAAGCCTTGTTTCTCCTCTCCTCCCCTAATTCTGTTCTCCCTTTTTATTCTTCTTCACATTGACAAGCGGGGACGGGCCCCTTGGCGCACGGCGCATGCATCGGGCGTCCGCAATGGCTCTGACAGAGACGCTTGATCGATACCCCTTGAAAGTTTAGTTCTGTCTGATTAGGGAGATGGATCTCGCCCTCCTCCGGATGAGCGCGAGCGCCGGGCCGGCAGGCTGACCGGCGTCCGACAGAGAGACGGAAGAAGGGGACGAGGTAGGGGGTTCGGATCAGACACGGCGAGGTGACGAGGCGGTGCAGAAAGGATCTCCTGCAGATGTAATCATCCCTCTAATGAACGGCACAGCGGGGCACCGGTGTGCGAGTTGCAGGAGCAGTAGATCAGCCTAACAAGGAGGCAGCAGCTGTGTGCATACAAAGTCTTCTTGAATGGGTTCTTCAGGCCGCGTAGCTCAACGATCACGCGGGTATTTTAGACGCAGAAATGAAAGACAAAACACCTCTGAAACCCGCAGATTGAGTTTGCTGTTGTTCAGCAGATGTGCGTCAGCTAAGAGTTGAGATGTGTGTGTGTGTGTGTGTGGTCGGTCGATCAGATGCCGAATGCATTGGCGGCAATGGGCGAACTCAAAAGACCCAAATGATATCAACAAAGATGATGAGTCACGTCTTTACGCTTGATTGCAGACATGTGTCCCTAAATGCGCGGTAAAGCACATGGGTACTAAGCAGAGTGCCCGTGTACCCATCACTAAGGTGCATTGATGAGTGCCGTTCAGACCCAGCTCGTGTTTTCTTGGATGAGCAACAAAAACAAAAAATCTATTTCGATGCTTTCTGCAAACAAATTTAATTTGTGCTTTACTGGTTGGTTTACTCTACATCCCTGATTAAAACCACTGTGGTTGTTAGCGTCAACACATTTAGCTTAAAATGCTTAAATTCAGTTCAGATGGCTATAAACAGTAAGAGCTTGTTATCGCGCCACAGATGTTTTTCAATGCCGCCTATGGGGGAATGTTCCTAGATGGCGATGAAGACCGAGAGGTCGTGATGGCTATCAACCTTCATTTATTACTCAAAACAAGGGATGAATTCACACAAGCCTGAAATCCATGAAACAGTTGGCACTGCTGCTAAGCGACTGCATTCATTTTTAATCCTCACACACACCGCATCAATTTTCCAAAGATGCGATCTCTATACTCGACACCCCTTGTTGAAATAACCTGTGGGAGCATCTTCGGAGGATTTATAGTGGAATCTTTTTACACAAATGATCCAGCTAGTCTGTGAAGCGTCTTTTAAAAGAACTGTCAGACCCAGACGATATTTGTACCGGTACACGTGACTCTGCTGTCGGTCCACAGTTTCCACCATGAAGCTGATCGCCCACGTGGGATATTGATCACTAAAATGTCGCTATTAAACTTTGTAGCTGAAAATCCAACAACCCAATTCACAGTAGTTGTTGCAGATTAGAGGCTGACGTTTCTTTTCTGCGGGAAGAGAGTATGCATTGAATTAATATTTAAAAATCCACATTAATGACATATTGACTTCTTCATTTAAAATTCATTGGCGTTGTGTGAAGAGGCAAAATAAGAAAAATTATGTCACAGTCAAAGTACTTGTATGTAAGTGTGTGTGTCTATATATGTAGATACATAGATATATATATGTTTTAGATAATAGTTAACTATAAAAGACTGACATACATTTGTATTATTCTTTAATATGTAAATAATAATCAAATTTGATGTTAATAATGAATGTACATACACTACTGAGTTTGTTTTGTGTGCTGTTCATTATAATCTGCCAAGAAAAATAGAATTGGTGCATTTTATATATGTGAGTGAATACACAAACTAGATGGGATGGGGCAGAATTTTCTCTTTTTACACTCCGTAATGGGATTGGGAATTTCTTTGTGGGAGAGGAATAACAAAAAGTTCATTCCAGTGTCACCCTCTGCTGCGGATGCCTTTGGCTTAAAGAGGAAAGGCTGAATTATGTTCCTCTGTTGCAGCGTTGCAGCGGGTAGCCCATATACGCCGATATGGCTCCATGAATCTATAGTTCAGAGTGGCATTCAGGCCGTTGTTGTGAGGCTGCAATGCTACGTGACATTGGAAGTGCACATGAATACGTTTTTGATCTATGATCTACCAAAAGCAGAGAACATGGTTTAACCAGTACTCATGCTGTTGGTTAGTGGTTTACGAGTTTCACCCACCCAATGAAACCAGTGTCCACACCGTTCAAGACATCAGCTGTTTACGGCCTTTCTATATATGCTGTTGTGCAGGTTTAGCTTCTGTGGATATGATCACAAGCACCTCCTGCTTCAATGTATCTCACTGCAAAGTGCAAAAGTGCACGTGTGTGAGCGTGCACTTGTGTGGGATGGAAGTGTGTGTGTGTGTGTGTCTGTTAGTTTGTGTCACTGTGGGTAGATCTTGTGGGTATGACTCAGAACCCGAGGCAAGATATACAGAAATTCTCAAATCGTACACACACACACACACACACACTCGTACCCGTGCTGCTCGCTGGCTTCGCCCGAATGAAGTAGAGAAATGGTCCCTTGAGAGCCACTTAAGTGAGCAGAGTAAAATGAGGTTATGACCAATATTTAGTTCTCCTCGCAGTGCCGACCTGGAAACGTAATCCTTCCTCCAAAAGTCTGTTTGTTTTGCCTCCGCCGAATATTAATTCCTCAGTTTAACCGGAATGTTGTGCCTGCAGCGCAGAGTAGAGAAGTAATATAGGTAATATAAATATATTTGATAATTGAAATGCACTGCCATTCAGGTGAAGAAGAACCTTTTTTGTGAGTCTTATTTTGACTGATCCATGAGCAGGAAATGTAGCCCAACGTGGAAGTGTTTTATTTCGATTTGCAACGGGGAATAAGAATATTCTGTCCCCTAAAAGAAAGAAATAATAGCGATGACTTTTTGATTGATGGAATAATCATGGTGATCATCTCGGCCATAATCGTGCAGCCGTAGCCGCTTGAAATGTAGACCGACATTAATTTCTGACACAATGTCTCATGTTGAGAGGAGGGGGGGGCAGCTGCACTCGACTCCTCAGAACCGGTCTCCGGTACTGACTGGCGTGTGTGCTTGGACCATGCAGCTGGTCCCTCATTATTAACGGGTACCTTTTAGCTTCTGAATGCTCCACTCGAAGGACAGAAATAGAGCATGATGTCACCGGCTCTTGGCGCCGGCTGAGAATCGTGTTCAAGGACTCCTGAGAGAGTCGATCCGCTCGCCGTCGACCCGCTTGCCGTCGATCCGCTCGCCGTCGACGTGGCGCGATGAACTGCGTCCGCAGACGCCGTCGTTAAAGAAAAAAAACGTTACACTCTCGACGACTAAATGCTCGACGCCGAAACTCATCTGTCATCACATTTTACTGAGAAGAATATGCATTTTAGGTCATGAGGAATGTGTAGAGGTAGATTCTATCAAATATACAATTCAGGGCTCAGGAAGACGACTGGCAGAAAATGAATCTGCAACTATTTTGAATGGAATATCTTTTTTTTTAAGTGCTCTTGAAAATATTGAAGGACATTTTAAAAAGGTTATGTAATTTAGTAAAATGTTTGATATATTTGTTGAAATTCTCTTCGGCAATCAATCAATCAAATGCTCTGAGAAAAAAAAGATTTGAGTAAAAATTGATATCCGTGGCTGTCCAATGAAATGATTGTCCATCTGCAGTCTTCCTCTAGCTGCTAGCTTGACAGCTGTACTAACAATGGCCACGTTAATTGTCATGGGGATGACTTTGGGGGAGTGGCTTCGGAGGGAGGCCTGAAGGGTCGGGGGCTGTCACTGCCGCCACATTCCTCGCTAGATGTAGCGACTTTTTGGAGCGAGTGCTGCTCGCTGCTTTCATTAGAAAAGATTCGTTCACACCGGGTTGCGTTTTTTCAGTTGGATTCTTTCAAAAATCTAGAGACAGCCGTAAAACTTGAGGTCATAAAGAACGGTGCGCTGGACAATTTGGCTCGATAACTCGTAACGTCATCCAGGAAGTGTCGCCGTCACGTCGGCGGCACAAGCCGGACAGCGAGTTTCTAAGAAAAGAGCTGCGTTGCAAATCACAAAGTAGGCACTGTTGCATGCAGTGTGCATTCAATTGGGACGTAGTAGTAGCCATAGATTGCACCTTGAACCTGCATGAGCTGCATTGGAACATACGACATCTCCATAGTGTGTTAGTGGTGATATTCACTCAAATGAGCTTTTTGCATCGGCAACAAATGACCCATATTTCCTTTCCATTATCTTCCTACACCAAAAGCGTTGTGTGACGAGCACAGGAATGAAATATCACCGGTTTTGAAGGTGAAATATAATAAGCTGCTCACTCTCTGGAAGGAGTTGCTCCTCTGTTTCTCTCCATAGCTGCTTCTCGCCCCCTGCAGAGGTCCCACATGGAGCCCACTGATGTGACTCAGGTGCATCACAGCATCGCACTTCATGGAGTCACTCCTCGTCACGTGTCCAGTGTTTGGTGATACATTTTCTCGGCAGTGCTGCAGGGGGAGAGGGGGGGGGGGGGGTTGGGGTGAAAGGGGCGGGGCTTATAACCTGACATGTTTTTTTTGTTGCGGTCAGTCAGAGATGCTTGATATCATTAAGTCATGGCTTAATCACTTTCACATGATATAATGTATTCCAGCCGTGCAATGTAGGAGTCTGGGACATTGAACTTCTGAACTCCTTCATGAAATACTTTGCACTGTACTTATAAAACGCAGTACATTGCAGAGAAAAAGTGTTAAAAGGGTAAAGGTTGTAGCTAATTGATATCACCATTTTTTAATAACTGAAAGAGCTTTTTCTAAGTTTTCTGAAATGTTCAAATGAGGAATTTGTCTTCATACATATGTGCAACTTTGGATAAAGACAGCTTCAAAATTAATTTTAGTTTAATTTTGTTGAAATACTAGAGTCAAAGGTTTTTGCAGAAGGACTTTTTGATATCTTTGTGTATCACTGCAAAGATCAGAAAATGCTTCCGACAGACACATTAAAAAAATATATTTTCTCCATGTTTTTAAGAATAAAATGTTCTATAAATCAGGCTATGAATGATAAATTAATAAAACAGTTCAGAATATAGATAGGAATTACAGTTTGGTGTGTGTGTAAACACTGGTGAAGGATTTCTGGGTCAGATTCTGAGAAAAAAAATATTTTTGAGAAAACGTCCTTTAAAGATGACATCTCGAAGACACGGCAAGTGAAGAGTTAGAAAGATGAACCCATTGGTTAATTGGTTAAATGTTCATAGATATGCAAATGAGGCATCGTCTAATGCAAACTTTTAATGAATTTAGGAGAAATAGACGCAAATACACAAAGATAAACACCCATGTGTGTATTTCATAAGTTTTCTGTCCACCTATAATGGAAGTGAAATGTTCCAAACTCTCATGAAACGGCAATGTTTTTTTGCCATTAGTATCGACACTTAAAACTATTTTTTCCTCGGTGGCTTTTATCTCACAGGCCGCCTGTAAATAAGTGCACACGTGTTGACACTGAGGCATCACCTCAGACACAATCTTTCAGATAGCTGTTAATGGCATTCTGGTGTCAGACCCTCTGATTCACTCATACAGTCAGCGGGTTAGGAATAATCAAGGAAGCACGGCGGAGCTACGTGGGATATTGTACAGTAAAGAGTTTTTTTTTCACGACTAGAAGCGTCCGCTATCTGGCTTTTTTCTATTTCTTTCTGTTTCTGTTGCTGCCTCTGCAGTGAAATTTACAGCAGAAGGCAGCGTGTCGAAATAGGGAATTTAAAAAAAAACAACACAAAGGAAGGTTGGAGACGGAGAACCGGGGCTTCTTCGGCATCTGGGGACCATTTAATAAGCGTTCTGTCTGCATCGTTGGGTGACGGACACATTGACACTTCTGTCCGACCTCCACAGTGTTTATGTGAGAGTGCAGAGGAGTTATTATGCCCAGCAGGAATTACTTGGCTTATAATTACACATCCGCAAACTTTGCAATGCAAGATGAATTGTGATCCGAATAAATACACGATTTTGTACTCTAGAAGTGGAATATGAACCAGACACCAAGGAGATATTGACCAGCATCTTTAATCATTCACTAAATGCGTTGTATACTTATTCTTATTACTCAAAACTCTTGACTGTATTAAATATTAAAATTTATTTCAAATGCCTTAAGAACCCCCTCAAGAAGACGACGATTCATTTTCATTTCATTTTGTTTTCTTACAAACAAATTTCTTTATTGTAAAGCACCTCGTGCTGTATTTATTGAATGAAAGGTGTTATTCAAATAAAGTTTATTATTATTATTATAATTATTTCGCAAGAGGTCCTTGATTTCTGACATGAATGTACATCTCATAGCTGCATAAAACATACTGTGTCTATATAAAGCATTGTGAGATGGGGTGGCTTCTCTGTGAGCTGCAGGTGACGGTGGTTAATTAGGTTCAAGTGTTAGCTAGCTGGCCTGGTTATGTGAACAGCATTTTGTGGTGATAATCACGGCCCGGCGTCCTTTAAAGACGAGGCCAAGCCGCTCCCACAGCTGCTCGCTTTGTGTTCCCGGTGTGCTGAGAACAGTCGTCTAGTGCCGGCCTCCTGTTGCCAGCTGCCATCGCAGGTATCCAATCGGGCACATCGCGCACTGCAGCGCGGCCATGAAGGTGCCAAAGGCCCAAAAGCACCACTCAACAGTCAGCCAGATGAAACCCAGAGGTGTTGTTAACTGTGTTGCATTTATTTATTGGCTAAAAAACACGTCGGGCATGTTGGCAGTTTAAAGCCCCAAATGAGGTGGCGACGTGGTAGCAACAACCACAACTTTTTTTTTTTTAAAGGACATGTTACCTCGTGAAGGCAGGGCTCACTAAAGAAAATGTAAATGTTTACTATCCGGTACTTCACAACAACAAAGATGGTAAAAGTCTGGGGGAATATATATATATATATATATATAGTGTTTTTTCTTTCCATGGGCCCACTCTGAAAATTGTATTTGCTGATGCAGATCAAGGTGGCAAAATGTCGTTGACAGTAGATTAATTAGTCAATATTATTGTATGATATCCACTGTTGAGTGTCAGCTAACCCACCACATTAAATTTGACGTTGAACGCTGGTGCATATTCTCATTTAGGCTTGAATTAAAGACCTTTTATTAACATTTTACTATCATATATTTAGTATTATTTGAAAGGGTAAGTTATTGGCTTTCAATCAAGACCAGTTATTAAAGATATGGGTATCTTGAGCTCATATAAACCTAAACCTTTTTGACAATTTTCCAATATTTTTCAGCACTGTGGCTACTCAGAACATCACAGACGAAAAAAAAACAAAAAAAACTGAACAATCACCAAAGATACAGATTCAGAGGATACTTATTAAATTCACATTGTGTGGGCGAGATGGAGACCCCCGGGTTCGGATCAGGGTTCCCTGAAAGTTAAAGGAGGCCAACACACACAGACACACTTCATGGACTAAACTGCTTGCAGTTCCATGTAAGTAAGTAAATTCCAACAATTACTGCACTGTGTTCCCCCGTCGCTTCACGGATAAAGGGAAGAGCAGATGTGCAGCCAATCAAAAGCCAATTGCCGTCGCGCGCCGTCCTCTAAACTGCCTTATTTATCATCACACGCAGAAGGCTGTGCAGCGTGTTGTGATGGTGCTGCAATGCTGCAGAATACGATGCTGTTCACGCAGCCACACCGCTAACTGAATTACTGCGTCTCTGTGGAGCAAAAAAATAAAAAAAATGTTTCCATTGTTTCCAACAAAGAAGCATTTGACTGAAGCCATCAGGCCCCACTTTGACTGAGGGGGGGGGGGGGGGGGGGGAGGCAGCAGCGGCAGCATGTGAGGATCACAGGTCTCATGCTTTATGGATGCCTTCAAATCACTGATGGCTTCAGGGGAAAGTAAACCAGCTTTCATTATAAGCTTCTTTTTTTTTTCTTTCTTCCTTTTGAGAGTTTATTGCTCTGTGCATATTATTATTCCCTCCTCTCCAAAAGGCACACAGAATATAGATCAGCGGCAGCTCTTCCCGGAGCTCTCTGGCTCGCCGCTGAAACACAACCGATGCGGCTAATTACCATCTTGATTGGCCAATCTGAAGCAATCTCCCTCCATCTCTTGACAGCATTAGTCATGTAATATGCATTCAAATGCACGGCTGATCACAGATCCCCTGGAGTTTGGATTAGTAACGTATGTTCCACGTCAGTCCTTTTTGTCCAAATTATGAGCCGTGTTCTAGCCGTGTTTTACGGCCTCCTCGTGTAATCAGCTCTGTGCTGCCTGCTCGACACATTCTCAATATTTATCTTTTACAGTCATGTGAATATAGTTAAATGATTCATGATTTGTATATACTTTTTTCCCCCTGTTTATTGACATTAAATGAAAAGACAGTTCTCTCTGGCTGGATTGATGCAGTCTGACTCCCGGGACTCAAATATTTAAATGCTGACTCGATTTACTTCTTTATGGACATGAAATGTAGAATGACCTTTACGACCTGCACCTGAACACAGCTCTGATTTCGCCGCGAATATTTACTTCACGCGAGAGAAAAATGATGACGCCACCGTATTGCAATCTATATTCAAAAGGTTATAAAGGAGCCGCGAGGGGGGAGGGGGGGTTCATCCAGTGTGGCGAAACGAAGATTGTGTGGCTGGCAGGGTAAATAAATGGTGGGTGGATGCGTACTCTATGCACATAAAGCTGTGATTGTTTGAGGTAACTATGCACTTCATAGCTATACATAGTGTATCACTGGAGTCTATATTTCATTTTGAGATGGGAGGGGTCGGGGGGGGAACAGCCCTCCTACAAAAAGCAATCTTTGTTTGAGTGAACGCTATATTTTGAATATATTCCCCGCTTTACCTTGCTGTCAAACTGTACATTTTACGTGTCCGATGGGGGAACTGAAACAGTTTTCTATGCTCTCACCAAAGCCACCAAAGAAACATCATTTAAAGGGCCACCGCCTCGACCGGTTAGTTGGTTTGCGTTACTGACTCCGATGGAGAGAGCAAAGATGGATACAACCGCTTCAGTTCCCGTTGAGAAGTGGCTCTCTGACGGCGAAGCAAAGTGGTGAATATACAGCTTGCACTTAAACAGATGTTTCTTTTAGGTGTGCTGTTTCAGGTCGGTAAAATATGTTTAGCTGCTGCCCGCTTCCTCGGCTTTGCGTCTGTGTGGTAACTCCAGTCTGTTTCTCAAATCTACCGATAGAGATAAAACACTGACTGAACTACACTTTAGAAGATCCGAACTGTCCCTTAAATGTGGATTTTAGTAGTTTTGTCCCGTCTGACAACGGAATACTTGGCGTAAATTGTGGCTAAGATTGCAATATCAAACTGCTGCAGCATTAAAACGCGCCTCTTCTTTGATTAAATAATCATGTGATGAAGCCCCGAGTAAAATAAACACAGTGTCTCTTGGGTTATGGTAAAAATCCACCGTGGCCAAGCGACTGCATCAGCTGTTTTTCTTCTTTTTTTTTTTTATTTTATCAGCTCTCCTGCAAGAAAATCTCCTCTCTTCATCTTTGCAGTTCAAATAACGCCGCAGCGTCTCAGCCACCATACCGCCACCGAAGCCGTTGTCTAAGAACACGATTAGCCCCCGAGATGACTAATTGCGTCCTCGTCCTGTCACCGAGCGTGATGTGCAGTTGTTATGACACATATCTCCGCGGCTGCGATGCCAGTCTATATTTGGCCGTCATATGTGACAGTGCTAATTGATGATTTCCTCTTGTTTGTTGAGCTGGGATTCTCTTTCACGAGGAAGCGAGGCAATAAAGCCGATGTGCGGAGGAATCGATATATATACCGGGGGGGGGGGCGCGCGGGGGGGAATGATGGCGAGGAACGTGATGCGCAATGAGAGAGTGATGTGCCGCGAATGACACCGGGGTCACGCTTTTATCACCCAGTGCTCAGACATGTGCTAATCCAGGCCGTAACTCACCCGGTTACCCCCCACGTCTCCCATTCACACTCACTGGACGCCCATTCAAAGACCAGCGTATATACAGCCCATTCAAAGACCAGCGTATATACAGCCCATTCAAAGACCAGCGTATATACAGCACATTCAAAGACCAGCGTATATACAGCCCATTCAAAGACCAGCGTATATACAGCACATTCAAAGACCAGCGTATATACAGCACATTCAAAGACCAGCGTATATACAGCACATACTGTACTCCCACACTCACGCTCACCAATTCTCACCCAAGGTTGTTGTAAAGTGAATGGATGTCTGTTCTTAGTTGTTTATTGCTCGAGGTTGGACTTCTTCTTGGCTCGCAGCGGCTGGATACAAGAGGCATAAAGAGCTATTGAGTTGTTGTACGCGTAAGGGCCACACAGTGAAATGAGCCTGCGTCAGTGTGTAATTGTTGGTATTCAATCCATTACAGTTCTCCATAAAGGTTCTACCAAGTAACAGAGGAGCTTAAAGATATGTGTGAGGATGGATAAGCCTCAAACTGAGCCAAAAGTCAATAAGATGGGGAGGGGGGGACTTTAGGACACTGAATTCCTGTCCTTATGCAACAATTTTACAATAAATTCGGGGAGAGAGAGCGAAACGCTCGCTTAGTTCAGTTTTGGCCGAGCTTTGCTGATTGCTTCATAACAAGCCAATGAGGTTGGGGGGTCTGTAGTTACCTTCTTGTGCTCACTGCTGATCTATTGTATCACTGGAAGATTCATTTAATAATTCAGTTGATGTGTTTCGCTTTGATACAAATCTACCTATCAAGTTCCCGTCCATCCCCCATCGACGTAAACTCTGCTGTAGGTCAAATAAATGTTGAGTCCATGCAATCCCCTGCCAGCCGGATCCTGTTTAGTTTATGGATTGGTAGTCGTTCACCGAGTTGATGTTCTCAATAATTCAGCCGCCATTCATACCGGGCCTAATGGATGTAAACACTACCTTCCTGCACTAATGGAGCCACGGGACACGAAGGAGGCCCGAATCATCTTTTAACCTACGAGGAGCCACTTGATGATCGACCAGACATCCGGCTACGTGGCAGTTTACGCGACAGCTTCGATGTGACGCACAGCTGCGTGACTGACAGGTCCAGTTCGGCAGATTTTAGTTTTTTTCTTAGTGGCCATCGGAGAAGTGGATTACCAGAAGTGATTTTAGTATGTTTCAAATGTCCTCATCGTGTCACACAAGGCCCAGTCAAAAGACCCTGTCCCGGACTAGAGGTTTGTCCCCTATTGACCTCGACCCGCTGCCGCACGCACCATGTGATCGCCGTCCTCCTTGAGGCCTGAGAGACCAGAGAGAGATATTCTGAGAAGCACAGTGACGCGAAGGGGAGGAACGAAGACGGAGGCCTCTCTGCATCGAGCGACTACCAAACGTATCTGTAATATTTACAAATGTCTTTGTGGTAATCTTCATTCACCTTTTACCTCCAGAATTTCAGGCCACAATCCGGAGTCAAGTCATGCACTTCTGGGGGTTGTAGGTTGTTAAACTGTGTTGTGTTTCACGGATCTTCATTTCTATTGTTTAGCCGTCCAGCCGAGCTAACCAAAGTTGAAACAGAAAACAAACGGCAGCAGATGACTGGTGGCGAAAGATGGATATAACGGTCTGACAGCGAGATTAAGTGGTGGAAATATTGTAAATACAGCGGGGTTTTTTGGGTGAGTAAAACACATGTTTTTGCTGCTGCCTCCGTCCACAGCAGTGCTTTGCTTTTCCTCCGTGCCGGTCCTTCAGTCCCTTTCTCCAAACGGTGGGTGTGCCAATCACCATTGACTGTATAGGTAATACCCTGACTATTGATCGGTGCCTCATACAACGATCCCTTCAAGGTGAGGACAAAGGCACTTCTCCTTGTTCAGCAGATGAATGTAAAAACAGCTTTCAAGGCTTCGAACTCTGCGCGTACGTCATATTGTTCAGTGAAGGTCAAAATGCAGTAACGGTAAGCAAAACATATTTTAAAAAGGGCTCATCGGCAGGCAAATGAGAGAAGTTTCAAACCATATTTGTATTTTCATGCATCCAACAGCCGGTGTCACTGAATTCATCGTAAGTATTTCACCAAAAGCTTGTGTAAATTAAACTTTTCACGAGTTCCTTAGATGATATGTTGCCCCTGCAGATGGGATTCTGGGATGGAGAGTGTCTGCACTCAGAGGAATTGATAATTGATCATTTTTGGCACACAGCTGCAGGCCCCGTAGAAGCCCGGGGCATAAACAAAACATTTAATCACCGTGCGTTTCAGCTTCAAGGAATACAAGTTCCAATACAATTTCCTAACTTAATATCTTGAAATGAAGATGAGCTAGACTAGTTTCCTCTTCATTTTAACCGACTATTTAACACAACGAGCACACAACAGCGTTCACAACGTCCCCAAATACTGAGAGATGTATACAAATAACGTTTTGCGTGTATAAAAAGAAAAGGTTTATTCCATCCGTTGTCAGGATTCTAACGAGGACCCAAAGACATTGAAGGGAAGGCAGAGGGCGCCGGAAATATTTTTAGAAGAAGATAAAAGTTTCTTTAGGTGTTTATATAGATATACATAACCCTGCCCAGCATGGCATGAAATTACCATACCAATAATAGCTCTTCTTCTTTCATAGCTCCTCTCGTCACGTCGTGTGGATCGGCTAAAAATAGCCGTTTCCCCGCACACAAACTGCTTTGAACTGGCTTCATCTCTTACAGCTTGACATCCTGAAATATTTTTATTTGGAAGCTGCCAGAGACATGTGGGCCCTCTGAGAGGTCACTCACTATTTGACGTGTTTTCTCAAAGATGTTCTGTGGTCATCGTTGTGTTTCTTTTCGGTTTAACAGACCTTGTTTTTGCATGGCTGGTCACCGTTCAAGAGGGACGTGTCGTTTTCACACTTTCTCCCCAGTTTAAAAGTGAGATCACGTAAACAGGAGACCGAGGTGCCGGGATTTGAGGCTCTTCTTTTTCGGCCTGTATGATTTCAGAGTGATTTTAAAGACATGTTGGATCATAGCTGAAGTATTAATGGTCTAAATACCAAGTCCTGAGGGGGCTTCAGGCTTCTGGTGCCTCCGTTTCTGATCTGTTGGTGTTTGCTCCGATGCTCTGCTTGCTCTGAGTCACCTTCAGAGACCCATGGGGTCCCGAGAGCACCTTAAGGTTACCACAGAGACAAGACGTGGAGGAAGCTTGGGTGGGGTGGAGAGAGACTGGGTTACCATGGTGATGGTGAACGTGAGGGGGATGTAGAAGAGGATAATCGAGGAGGATTTGGTGGTAACAGGGCTTAAGGGGAAACTTAAGATTGGTTGAAAGGAAACATTATTATCATATGACGGAGGTTTGGAGAGGATCTTTTTTTCTTATTTGCTGCAACTTTACTGCATTTGTCCTTTTCTACATTTGAAAGCTCGATGTCAAAGGGTGCTCTTTGTTAGATATAGAGTGAGGTTCCCTCCAAGAGCATCTGCGGTTATTTATGAATCCTATAAGTACTCTGGGTATTTGTTAGAATGAGTTAATTGCACTCACTGTTTATACTACTAGCAGGAACTTTTACCAAGTTTAACCAATTTATGTTTGGTAATGTGGATTGATTGATTTATTAGTTGCAGGATATATACACTCATGTGTATATGGAGCAGACTGTTATGGTTTGTCTCTGACCCCAAGCGCACGACAACAGCAAGGTTTAGTTCTAGCCGAACACACGGCGTAGTTTATTGAGCACAACAAGTCGCTTAGAAAAGAAACACAAAAAACTCAAAGTGTCCCCTTAGTCCACGGGTGATCGAACATCAAACCCCAAAAAATCCAAGAAAATACTCCACACAAAAAAAGTCAGCAAAGACACGAGGGAAAGTTCAGTGACGACACAAGGAGGAAAGTCCACGGACATCATGGCACGAACTCGCAACGTCAACACAGACAGTCCTGATCTTTATCCCCCCGAATACAACGAGCTGACGAGCTGCAGCCGTGGGACGAGCTGAGTGGCTTCAGGTGTGAGTTGGAGCGCCCCTGGCTTGTCCCCGCCTCCAAGCCCGTAGCTCCCTGGCAGCGCGCTCTGAGGTACCGGGTGTCACTGTGTGAACGGGCTGAGGAGGGAGTCCGGCTGGCTGAGTCCTGACACAGACGCTAAAAAACACGAGTCCCTTGATGGACACAGATTGTTTAAGTAGTCATTAAAATATCATGTTACAGTTTTGAAATCTTAAAAATCAGTGAATGTAATAAAAAACATGAACAGCCATCCATGACAACATTCAACCAGACAAATGAAACAAAAGAAATACAAAAGATGTCTACATAAATAATGACTAGTTGTTGGCATGGTTACATTTTGGGGGTTTTGACCAAGTATTGTTTAGACTGATGTCTTGATACGCTCATTGATTAAAAAAAAAAAACAATATCTTGCTGAAAGGGTAATGTTAAGATGTTGTTGTTATCTCTTGTTATTGTTCGTTTGAGGCCGGTGCCGTGCTGCAGGAGCCTATACATCGCAAGTTACTTTTTTTTATGTACTACAAACCACACACATTGATTTCACCCAGAGCTTAAATGTTAGGTGTTCTGTACTACTAATCATCATAATGAGAAATCACTGGGACACTGTGTCGACTCATCGAGCCACCGCTAGGAAGGGGGATACCCCTGGGGAGTCTTAGACTTGGTTACAGATCTCACAAAAAAAAAAAGGGAGAAATTCACGGACGGCTGGATACATGATGGATGCACTGACAAAACAGGGGTAGAAAAGAAAATAATAAAAATGTACAACTGTCTGCTTTGATGGAGAATGTGTGTCAAAATGTTGAGGGAGCTTAGTGGAGTGCCTCAGTAAGGTCTTTAAAGCTGCGCTGATCAATATATATTTTTTATGAAGAGTGGAATAGAATGACTTCGTCTGCAAAAGGAGTCGCTCATGGTGAGGCTACAGTGAGTTATCACTCAACTCTGCAGTTCCCCTCAGCTCTGTGGACATGTTGTAGCTTTTAGCTCTTTGTTTTGGTCTGGATTTTGTGTGCTCATCGAGCGTCTTTCCAGCAACAGCAAGCGGTTGTTTTCAGCATACATGCTCAGATAAACCCACTGAACGACCGACAGACAAAGCTAGGCACTAGTTAGCAGCTAGCTGGTGAACATGGTGGAGCATTTTCCAGTTAAAGAGCCAGTAGTTCAAAGTCGGTGGAGACCAAATGTGGAGCATAGCAGGTGGAGAGAAACATGACTCTAAATGATTGCTAACGTGGCTCCCTGCATGTGCAAAGTAGCATGTGTTTGCTAACATGTTAGCTGTGTCAAATGTATAAGGCGATAATACTATATGTCTAAAATGAAGTGCTTAATATGAAATTCAGAACATGGATCTCAACACGGCGGCTTGCAGCTAACGGCGCTAAATGTGCGAACAAACGGCAACACTGCAGACAGAGCTAACAGTGTTAGGGTGGTTATCAGCGGTAGCCATAAGCTAGCCTGTGGGGCTAACGTGCACCAAAAGCTACACGCCGCCGGCCCGGCTACGTCAACAAAGCACAGAGAAGGATTACAACACACACACTTAGGGGGAGCGACATCATAATTAATGTTCTTAATGCTCTGAATGTCGAATATATGGAATCTTTTATGAAAATGCAACACTTTCTCACCTGATAAAATAAGATGAGTGGTACTCAAGGTGACACTGATGAGTAATAAAGAGTCATGTATCAACAGCATATAAACAAAGGCACCATGTAATAGCCATCCCACTTGATTTGGATGACCTTGTCCAGTGTCAGATATGTTTTAAAGCAGGAGGATATTTCTTTATGGAATTAACAGTAATACGTTCTACAGGTGAGATCGAGAGGTCTCGTTGTATTTCTCGTCTGGTTGTCCTTCTCTGCACGGTGTGACGCCTCAGTGCCCTTTCTCTGGCACGGTGCTGCTGCTCTCCGCCTGTGACAACCAACTCTAACACTTTCGAGATGTGATTTTGTCTTCTCTTTTTTTTTTTTACAGTGTGAGATTTACATGGTCAGTGGAGAAGAGCAGAGAGACACTGGGGCACAGATGGCCAGTGGGTAACTGATGAGAGAGAGAGAGGGGGAGGGAGGGAGACGTAGTTTGTCCTTGACCTTCACACACTCACTCGATGTGGAGCCCACCATAAGGAAGCCTCTCATACACATACATTTACACACATGCGCATGCTGCCCATACAAACACAGCGTCTAATTGAATCTCCACTTCACATTCACCTCTATTTTATTTCTCCTCTGTTTCTGTATTTCATTCATAGTTCCTGGCTCACGTCCTCCTTGACTCCGTGGTCACACCTGATCCATCTTTTGGTTTTCATTTGCGTTGCCACGGCCCGATTGTATGCAACATCAAATCTCCTTTTTTGACGTTTCAGGCTTTCGTTGTCTGAATTACGTATCTAAAAATACGACGTCTCGAATAAAACAAGCGTTATTCATACAAATATTTAAAAGATGTGAGTCGAGGACGCGGATTTTATGCACAAGTTGGTATTATTTCATTCAAAACTTCCGTCGTGCAGACAGGAGATTCCATATTCAGTGTGATTTGGATTTAGAGTTACTGTACACATTCTCTGCTTAAACACTGGTCTGCGCTGTGAGGAGTCATATTGAAAAGGCTAATGAGTTTGTCTAATCCACCGTGTCTTTCATATCTCTGATGTCATGCTGAGACATAGGACCTCGTGGGCAATGTGACTTAGTGGAGTGTTTGAGGCGGGATGAGTTCGATACTGTGTGTGTGTGTGTGTGTGTGTGTGTGTGCGTGTGTGTGTGTGTTAATGTGTGTGTGTGTGTGGCATTCCAGTGTCGAAGGTACAGTATGTGCAATAACTGATGATGCAACTGCTAATTTAGGGGCCAGACAGTGAAACGTCGTTGCACCCTACATTCATATGTTCAATTTTAGTTTATATGAGGGTTTTCCCTTCAGTTTATTTTTTGCAAAAAAATGCGTTTCTCCAGCATATTGCCGCACTCCAATTGTCTGATTTCGAACAGATTACACATTACTTTTTGAGGTGCAGGTCTAGCTCTCCACAAAGCCTAATCTATTGGAGAAGTGAGCTCAATGCAAACATAGTTATCAGTGTTCCTTTCAAAAACTCCTAAAAGAGTTTAGCTTCTCAAACGCAGCACACAACACTGACCTGTAAATTACATAACGCAGCATGACCCAGCTTCCCCCTGCTTTGATTCTTCCCTTACTCTGCTTTGTCTTTATCCTTTTTCACCTTACCGCCAGCACTATCTCTCCCTCGCGTCCACACACACACACACGCACGCACGCACACACACACACACACACGCACGCACACACACCCACACACACACACACACACATACATTCACTCTCAGACCTTCACTGTCTCTCTCATGCTGTGCACTTCTCATGCCCTTCTTAAAATCTCTCCAAACTGGCTCACTCACACACACACACACTTTTCCATCTTGTACACGTGTGTAGACATACTCACAGGTGGAGAAGCTTTTTTTTTCACAGACATACAAAAACACACACACACCAGTTTTGCTCTTAGTTTTTAACGTTCTCACTTATTGGAGAAAACACATGTCAGCACACACAGAGACACACACACTGTAGTCCCATTACTTCTTGTGGGATGACCTCCCTCTGTTTGATTAAGGACTAGCTTTGGGAGGCATTTGCTGACTGACCTGGCATCCACACACCCACACACACACACACACACACACACACACACACACACACACAGCGATACAGTGGTGATTGGATGAGCGCATATCGCTGGCCCAGGCACCACGGTCTCCCTGGAGCCGCCTGCCAAGAAGTGATGTCACCATTTCTGTTCAGACACATCTCGTCTTTCCCTTCGACAAAGCACTGTCTCTCTCTCTCTCTCTCTCTCGGACACACACACACGTTCATTCGCTGGCTTGCTGGCATCAGAGTCTCTACGTGCATGCCGGAGCGTGAGAACACCGGCCGAAGTGTGTCCTTTCTTTACTGCTTATGTGGTCGCCGTAGTGGCGTTTGTTTGGCCTCACTTCCGATCTGGTACACGTCTACGAGCACTTCAAAAGCACACACACGTCCGGCCGAGCTCAATATTTAACCTCCAGTTATGCCCTCAGGCTAAAAACAAACCGCTCAAGCTGTCTGCTGAGGGAGCAGTGGGAGCGTAGGGGGGGGGTCATAAAAGTGACCTCGCGGCTGAACGGTCTGTGGTTTGACCGACCGGCACGGTGTGGGTTGTGCAGAAACTTCTAACGCTCGACGACGCGCGTCGGCACGAGACTTTTGACGCTTTTCGCGCAGTCACACCTGCGACGGCTTTTCCTCGATTCAAGCTCTTTGTGCTATTTGAGAGTTGTTCGTGCAGCAGTGGGCCGCAAGAGCAGCTCCAATCAAACTGTTTTCGTCAACGTTAAGAAATCTTGATCTAAATGCACAAAGCTTGCATTCAGAAAATGTGCCTTTTTATGATTTCCAATACGGTTGTGATGTCACTTCTAGTCACCGGTATCTAGTCAAATGTTTTTATTTATAAAATCTTTTCTGGCGATGTTGAGCTCGTTGAGACTTCAGTTCACCTCCTCACTGCTGTGCTCATCTGCTCCTTCTGCTCACCTGGACTCTGACCTTTTGGGGTATTTGTTTGTGCTAAAGGTTGAAGGTCAGTTATGTTTGGTTTTGATCAATTTATTTTTTTTCCGATTGTCAGCATGGTTCAGGATTGATTCAGCTTCGTGTCAAGACGTTGCCCGTTCTGCATGGTGTTGCATTGAGTAACAGACGTTCCTTTTTTCCTCCACGTATGGATGAGTCACAGTCATAGAAGAAGAATAGTTCACTTGTGTCAATGGAATAGATAAACGACAGTTCATTCAGTAATGTGAACAATTCAATCAGCTTCCATCGTCTCACTTTTATTCTGAAAGGGCAGCTTGCAGCACTTTAGCAAGATAAATAAAGGGTAGAGGTCCTATGAGTCCACTTCTCTTCCCCGTACACTTAATGCACATTCACCAGATTCCACCATGTGTACGACGCCTTAAATCTTTCATACCAACTCTGCATCTTAAACACCTGCGAGCCAAGTCTCGGGTACTGTACGCGCTTCCGTGTTGATATTTAAATGCCAAGCGGTGCAGCATATGTGAGGAGATGTATCTGGGAGGAGGCTGACATTTAAGAGGAGAGGAGAGCGGGCGTAATGAGAGGAAGTGGAAGAGGGGGGGAGGAGGAGGAGGAGGAGGAGGAGGAGGACTGATTTGAGTGTGGAAGCATGGACGCACATAAGTTATGTGAGTGTGAGAGCATCTATGTGTCTTTGCATGTGAATGCCGATGTGCGAGCGACTGAAAGAGGGCTTGTCATGTGACGCAGCGGTAGAAATAGAGGGCATCGGAAACAGAAGTCACGCATGTCCGACTGGCCGAAGGACACACGCTCGATAACTAATATGAAAGCTGACGGTTTGCATTTTGTTGATGCGATTTATTTATTATAGAAAACACGTGAACGCAGTTGAATCTAATACAAACATGCAAATGACTTCTTCAGCACAAATGTGTTACTCATTTGCAAACGCTGAATAATGGATTTTTAATTTCTTTTCAGAAAAAAACGATCATACCTAAAGATATTAAAACGATGAAATATTGATGCATAATGTGATCAGTGTGAATAGCCTCAGGCCAAACACGTCATTATCATATAACCATATCATCTCTCCATAATATGTGCTCAACTGATGCGAGGGATGAGAGCAGGAAGTGGATGTGTGGTTGCAGGACAGGATGTGGAGCATTACAATAATGATGTAGCAGAGGGCTTATTGTGTGACATTAGCAGCCTCAGCCTAAAGATATTAGCATTTGTCTTTCAAAAGTCTCGGCTGCATATTTTGTGGCCCCGTGGGACCGTTTTAATTTAATAAACAGGTCCAGACATTGAACATATTGTGTAGTTACTTTAGGATTATATACAGTACAGTATAATTGGTCACAAGCCTCATCCAGTAAGAGATAAGATGGTGAGGGGGGGTTGCGTGACAACACGCGTGTCCGTGCCTTTGCCCTCCGAGGTGAATTAGGTTTGTGCTTTTCTTCCTGCGGGTGATTTTGTCCTCTCCATCCTTTTTTTTTCCATCTCTCCACTCTCGTCCCCCGTGGAAAAGGGCCGCTGTCCACCACCGCACACGAGCACTTACTACAAGACGCACATTTACTGAGGAAGAGGAGGAGGCAGGAGGAGGAAGAGGGAGGCGGGGGACTGTCTTTAGAGTGCAAAGTTTACCGAGATGAAAGAAAGTTGAGCAATTTGGTCGTCGAGAACAAACGCGAGACCGGGAGCCGCCGACTTTCTCTCTCTCTCTCTCTCTCTCTCTGTCCCCGGGCGAAGAAGAAGCCTCATCCCGAGTTATTCTGGGAATCCATCGCAACCTGCTCAGCTGATCCGATCCGCACGCGCGCGCCCCTCAGCGGCCGCGCGCGTTCACTCTGACGCGGCGGAAACGGATCTCATTTACGTGCCGAGAGGGAGAGAGCGCGCGCGAGCTCTTTGAAGTGTTTGCTCGACGCTCGCGCACGCTGGCAGCTCTCCACGTGCGCTTCGTGTCACAACCTGTCCGTATTTTTTAATTCTGTATGACGGGCGCGTGCGCCGTTAAAAACCTGTCGCCGCGAGCAACATGCAGCTGGTTTAGAGCCCAACCCGAGAGCCCCATTGTCTTTCAAACGGAGCATCCTCAGTTCATTTGTTTGTTCACTCTACACTGCAATTACTCACGCGACCCTCTGTCTTTGTGCTCCTTCCGGTTTGCGCGTGCGCGAGCGAAGTTTTTAATAAATGTCCAACTGAAGTTATTTTTCTTCTTTTCTTCTCTCCTCCTCTGGCTCTTTTTCATTGCATGGCGGCCCTCCCACAGGTAAATAAATACCTTTCCCCTTTCATTCCTGTGGAGCGCAGAGGAACCACACACACACAAACAGGAACCACACGCACACAAACAGGAACCACACACACACACAAACAGGAACCACGCGCACACAAACAGGAACCACGTGCACACAAACAGGAACCACACGCACACAAACAGGAACCACACACACTTTTGTAATACTGTATTGTGGTTGGCAAAGCACTTCCACCTCACAGTCCTACTTGTGAGCTTTTTAATTGTCCATTAAAGGACCTTTACTCTGAGGTTTCTGAAACGAAGAGCTTGAATTCCTGACCTTGAAAACCGTAGTTGACAGAAACCATTGTCTATTTGTCGCTGACCCAAGCTTTCAATCAAATCGCCACATGTGGCAGATCTGGGGTCAGGTAGCACTCAGGCATAGAATATTACAGCGGCCCAACGGCTCATTTTTTTTTTACTCGGTGGCTCACTAACAAATTAATCCGAGTTTAGAGGCTCGCCACCCCGACTTGTTTAATCCATCTGAACAGGAAGTGAATGTGTTAGCGGCCATGTTGTTGCCGTGTGAGCTGCTACTGCACATAAACTGCCTCTTACTTTACGACGGAGGCTCAGTGGTAAATAAAACACCGGCAGCAGATGCCCCCAAAAAAGATGAACACGAGGCGAGTGCAGTGAGGTGAACGCTGTTCCCAGAGCTGTTTTTAAGTCTTCAAGATAAAGTCTCATGTCAAGTCTTGGGAGGACAAATGATGAGTGAAGCTCCCGGGGCGTGCATTAGTCAAGATGCAATCTTCTTCAGGTCTCTGAGTTCATTGATCGGGATTAATAATGGCTGGAGACAGGTCCTTTCTTCAGAGAGTTTTATTGGAACTAAAGTAACTGTGAATATGTGTAAAAGTGGGATTTAAATCAGACTTTCTGGACGAAGGATTAACAGCCGTGTTCGGTCTGGATCACACGTGCTGGATGGAAGACATTTAATATCAGCCGGGGGACGGGGGGGATAAAAGACCAGCACCCCACAGCTCCCTTAAGAACATTGTGCTCGAGCTGTACAATAGCAAGGAGATGTGAAATGTCACACAGCTAAAGGTTATTTCCTACTTCGTTAGTACCCGGGGGGGCGGGGGGGGGGCATTCCTGCATTCCGATGGAGCAGTGGTCAGTGGGCCAAGGACATGAAGTCTGAGATAAGGTGAGAGGGATGTGTTTAATTATAGCAGTAGATAACGTGGTGAGACTGTAGGGGAGGAGTGGAGTTGCAGACACACGCATGCATGAATATATACATCCTCCAAAATGTATATATTTTCAAAATGCACACAACGAGACGCACAACCAGTGCATCACAGCCCTGCCTCGGGCCAGAGAAAGGACCAGTCAGGGATGTGGAGCTCATTTCTTTTGGGGACCCGGGCTGCACATCCATGATTGGAAGTGCCAGCTGCAGCCGGCTCCGAGCCGCCCCCGTTGTGAGGGATTATTAGAAGCTGCTGTAATTTGCTGCTCCGATAGGGTGCCGCTGCCTTTTTCCCAGGGCTGCTCATGTGAACCGTGTGTTTTGGAGTGCGAGAAGATGCTTCGTTCCGTCGGCTGACACGAAAGCCTCGCGATGCCGAGTGTATCAGTCGATCGCTGAAGGCTTTGCACGCACGCTCACGTGCAGGCAGCGACGCTTCCTGTCCGGATGAAGGGAGCACGGCTCATGGCATCAGAAAGGATGGATAGCAGCAATGGAAGTATAAAGGGACAGGCTGAGGGGCATCCACCTGTTGGTATTAAATCCATAACTTCAGGAGGAATTTATTTTAAATGGGGTTCACTCTCTGGGTTTTACTTATTCACTTGTGTGAATAATTAATCAGAATTAATAATATAGAATACAGTGGCTGGTATGATCATACACATCAAACGGTTGAATTAAACAATTATGTTATTTTAGAAAAAATCGCCAAAAATATACATATATATGTGTATATATATGTGTATATATATATGTATATGTATATATATATATATATATATATATATATATTTTTATTTTTATTTTTATTTTTATTTTATTTTATTTTTTTTATTTTTTTTTTTTTTTATTTTCGGCCAAACAGCAACACATCACATATAATGTAACAATAGACATTCTTTTAGAATGGTTATTTAACAACCTGCCGACCAAGGAGGCACTTTTAACTCAATTTAATGGCTACAAAAATACGAAATCTGTCCCTTACATCTATCTGTTGGTCACCTGCTGCAGTAAAGTTATTATTTCTCTTGTTGTGAGATTCTGCCACCTGGTGGCCAAACCAGGTAGCACGGCCAACAGGGATACTATTAAAGGAAAAGTCCCCCCACAATCCAGTACCGTTAGTTATGTAAATAGCAATTGTGGATTTGACACACAGAAGATAAATGATGGATAAACGTCTAGTCAGCTGGGTTTTTTGGCATGTATTTGGCATATATCTATCACACTTAATATAAAGGCGATATAAAACATGTTCTATCAATTATGTTGGGGACTTGTTTAAAGATTAAATAACCACAGCAGAATTACTGCACAGCGAAATCTCCGATAGTTGACAAAGACTTCTATCACCAAATCTCATTTGAATATGTTGTGTTTATCTCAATGTAATTATTTTTAGCTCCAATGTAAACATTTTTAATAATTTTAACGCGATCATAATGACGCTTCACCATAAAAACAAACAAAGGTACTGGATACCGAAGGTTACAACAATGTGCCCCACGCAATCAACACTTTGAGTTTCTAAAGGCCTCAGACGCAGGAAGAGTTCCTCTGATGTTGCGTGTAATGCTCATCTTTGCCCAGGAGATGGTGCCATAGTACAAGAAGTTAACCCTCAAGGTCATGCAACAAAAACTCATGATTTACCACCTCATTTTCTCCACATCGTGGACCTCTGCCCGTTTACCCCCTCCAATACCTTCCAACATGTCTCCAGCAGTCTTTAAACTGATCCATCGATCCTGCCTGCAGAAGTCAGATCTCCTGAACGGCAGTGTTGACCTCGGCGGAGCAGATTCAAATCCATTTTCGATGCCAAATTACAGACGACGTCTCAGACTCTCAGACCTTTTTTTTTTTTTAAATGAAGCTTTTAATTTGTTTTTGCGCCGCCATCCGACCGCGTCTGTGCTGTCAGTTACCAAATTAAGGCGCGTGGTCAAGTGCGACAGGCCGGAAGACGAAGTGCTCTGTGTCCACACACCCTCAGGCGGATGGATGGTCTGTTTGGGGACCGCGTGTGTGTGTGTTCTCCCCAGTAAAAACAGTTGGGACAGCTTTCACTCCCATCCATCACCTCCGGCGTGAGGATTTGGCCTTTAGAGAAGCGCGGACGTCTGTCCGCCCTGTTAACGAGCTTGTGAGGGATTCTGCTGCACACAAACTTTTCTTAAGTTGCATGCAAGAGTTCCCTTTGTGCTTCCCTGCTGCATAATTCTTCCATAAAGTATGAAATACATTTTCCAGGTCTTAATTGAATGAGATCACTCGTTCATTTTTTTTGCGTGATGTGGATTTATGAACATTTTGGCCGTATGATTTTTCTTTTTCTTCTAATCCAGTACCCTGAATTTGCTCCGTTTTTGCCTTCTTTTTTTCATTATCATGAGAACTTTAACCTTATTTCCTTTGCCCCTTTATTGGATTACTTAATGAGTTTCAGGGAGCAAAAGTGCTGCAGAAATGGTATTTCAGGTCCCAAAAGCATGGTTTGTTGTTATCTGTGAGCCGCAGCATTTTTCTTCATGAGGCTGGGGCGGTAATGAGAAAGTTATGAGATTGTGTCGCCCCACCCCACCCCCACCCCTCGCCCTGCTGGAAACGACTGATGAGCCTGAACTTGCAAATAAAGTAAAACAAATCTGGGAAGAAGAGCGAAGCACACGCGCACACACACACACACACAATATAAATATATATATATATATATATATATATATATATATATATATATATATATATATATACACACACCAAATAAAAAGAGATGAGCTCGTACACAAGATTGATTGAGTCAATATCCACTTCATTGCTATACGGCGCAATATCTCTCCTCTTAGATTTCGCCTCCTTCACACTGAGCCTTCAGCTACAGGAAGAAAACTCCACCGATGATTGAAACTTGTCCACTTTCTCCAACCTCTTCCTTCAAACACTTATGGGACTAGTTCGGATTTACTGCATTCAAATGGTCTTAGAATCTGCCGCTCTGCGTTCTGCACACAGACCGAAGGTAAAAGTGATATCTCACTTAATATTCGATGCATAGGTTGAATCTTCAATAGGTATTCTTGTTATCTCTTGTTATGTCTGCGCGGAACGAACGATACAACGTTTTTTTTCTACTTAAATCCAGGAGTCCTTTCTGGTAATCTGGTGGGAAGACTGCTGATCTCGCTATTGAAATGTTTGGAAAATACTGGATTTTGGGAAAACAATTTGATATTGAGCGCTGCACAGTACAAAAGACACCTGTGAAATCACAAAGAAATACCTGGCGATGCAATCTGCAGCTGGATAAGAGTCGAAAAGAAAAAAACTGGGACCAAGTTGACGTTTGCTTGCATGAAAAGCAGCCCAGAGAAGAAAGGAGGCAAAGGGCGTTACCTTGTCACCTTGTCACCTTGTTACCTTGCATCGTGCATTTCAGCAAGCGTCTTTGTGAACAGTACTCATGAAATGTATTTCTGGTGTTTTGCAGCAGCATGAAATGCCGACATTCCTTCCCAGCGACTGGGTTCTGAAAACACTTTTCCTCTTCTCTCTCCTTCCGGTGTGAAATATCATAAAACGATCTTTCTGCTGGGATGATTAAATGATTCATTACAGTCTCAGTTGTTTGTTTGTTTTTGGACAAATGCCAGTTTATGCTCACAGATTCGTGGCTCCTTGCAGAGATCAAGAAAAACACCGGGGATGATCCCGGCAGAAATTTTGAGATGAACAGTTATCATGAAAGAAGCCGTGTCGCGTCTCTCAGCCCCTGAGCTGTGTTCACTTTGTGGAGCGTTTATAACATGGACACACACAGACAAGTTAGCTCTGGACTCCATTTGAGAGGCATCAGCCACCCACTCAGAGCTCTGCGGACTGACAGTAGCGTGTGTGTGTGTGTGTGTGCATGTATAAGTGCTCATTAAACCTTCAAAATGACTCCTGTTTAACCTCTCAGCCAACCCAAATCCCTATCGATACCCCCGCAGCTGACACAGGAAGGTCATTTTGGATATTGATGACATTGTTGTCGAGGAGAGTGGGCTTTTTGTAATTTTAGTGTGGCGGGTTGTTCTCTTCCAGGGAACCCCCCCGTCTGTCTGACTGAAGCAGACTCCTCCAGATCTTTGTAAGCCTCCATCAGCTTCACTCTGGATGGAAAATAAATGTTTTGCTGAAGCGGGTGGAAACCTTAAACCTGCTGGTGGCGCTAGAGGTAAAGATCAAAGTCAGTGGAATGCATCCTCTGAGGACCACGAATGTCTCTCGTGACGATCCATCTCACAGTCGTTGAGATCTTTCAGTCTGAGCAGAACGCCGTCCCCAGAGGTTTGTTTCTGTGATGTCAAAGTAGGGAATCGTCTCAAAAGAGATGCAAACTGGGTCGCGTGCACACAAGAAATCCTTTTTAAGCAGTATCCCTTGTTGGAAGTCCCACGAGGTGCCAAGGCATATTCATAAAATTAGAATATGATCAAAATGTAATTTGGTCCATAAACCACAGAGGAGTGCTAAGTGTAATGCCTCGAGTAAATGTTTCATCTTGGGATAAAAACCTCATTTTGCTCATAAAATTATTGCATCTTGGTGTGTTTTTTTAAATTTTTTATCAGGGGATACAAGTGATACGTGGTATTTGAAACGCATGGAGTCGAGCTCAATAATGTCCTTCATCACACACGGGGCCAAAGATCCCTCCTGAGCTAGCAGCAGGTTCGGAGCCGACACTTTGACATCGTCTTTTTTTCATATTTCTTGAGCCGCTGATGCTGTTTGTACTTCTCCTCACATTTGCCATACGACGTTTTTGGAGAATACATAAATTCAGAGTATGTGACTTGAAGATTGTGTCACACGAATGACGCACACGTCAGTTTAGATGTCGTTGTACACTTTCTCTCCCTCTGTGGTCACTCAGCTGTTTGTGCATCCCAAAAAAAGCTCCAGGACATTCTAATGAAGACTGCACAGCCAACTAGCGAGAATGAGATGTGGGCGGTTTCCTTCAGTGACTCAGCCATTATGTATGACTTGTTTTTTTCATCATGCACAAACATCACAATAGCTGCTTAAAGAGCGTCGTGGTGCTTCAGACACCACTTTAAGACGTTCTCCTCTTCTAGTGTGAACATGGTTATTGTTACGTATCCTCCACTGGAGGAAGCATTCTGCAGCTCTGAGCAATGTGCAGAGGAGGTTTCCTGTGAGAAAGATGCTTTATTTACATCTATAGATACAACAGAAGTTTCTAATGAACATTTACAGTTAGTTATTGATCCATGAGCAAGATTCACAAGCTCCGCCCACTCCGATGGACTCTCCAAGAGCATCTTGGAATCGGAGTAAACAAATAGCTGTTAGCAGTGGTAGTGTGGAGAGAGCTAAATATACAGTATGGAAAACAGACATCTTCTGATATTAAACAAGATGATTTTTGTTTTTAAAATCTTTAATATTTAGCTGGTTTTGCGCGCTGGATTTTATTATCCATCGTCTGGGTGTGGACCACCAAAAGAGACACAACCTCCTCTTTACTTCCTGTAAAGCTTTGTTCAAAACATCTCGACTGTTAAGAGGACTTGGGAGTTCGACCAGCCTCGGTAACTAAAATGAATCAATCTCCGATATCGTACACAAACCCGCCTCGAAAATCTTGCGGATCCCAAAAAAAAAAAAAAAACTGAAAAAAATAACGCTGCCTTGGATTTCATCATCCGCATTATTGCTCGGAAGAGATTTCGCACGGCAGCCGGAAAAAAAAAAAACTTGCACGAGTCAGAGCTTTTAAAATGACCACATAGACAAAAAGGCAGCGGACTCGGAGGACCGGAACATGAAGGATGCAGTCAGAGAAGGTGTGGGAGAGGGAGCTCAAGGAGGAAGATAAAGGGATGTAAGGAATTGTTTGCTTTAATGTTCTCATAACCTTAAAAAAATGTGTTTTAGTACTCACCGAAAAGCATTGTGTGTGTGTGTCTTTAGAGGAGCTCTATGAGGAATGCGGCTGGCAGCTAACGCGCTAACAATTATTGTTTGAGGCCATCT
The DNA here is from genome assembly GCF_009769545.1 of Cyclopterus lumpus. Taxonomy (NCBI): domain Eukaryota; kingdom Metazoa; phylum Chordata; class Actinopteri; order Perciformes; family Cyclopteridae; genus Cyclopterus; species Cyclopterus lumpus. The sequence continues at coordinate 11,884,226 of NC_046988.1, forward strand.
CAATGCTCTGAATGTCGCGTACAGAGCCTTTAAAGCCTGTCGAAAGCATTTCCTTCCTCTTAAGAAATATGTATATATTTTTTTTTACAATTTGAGACCTGCATTATTTGCATCCATGCTTTTGATCCAACCAAAGATGCAACCAAAGCCTGAGCTTGCTCGTGTAAACATATATAGCTCCTTAGCGCTGCTAGTGCTCATAAAATGCACGGTGCGCCTTTAAATTCATGTTCAGACACAGGAAGTGGCAAAAAAAAAACAACTAAATAATAAAACTATAATCAGTGTGTAACCATAAGGGTGAGTTAACGGCCGCCGCTCTGCCAACACAACAGAGTTCAGCGAAGTCCAAATATTCAACACTCGTAGTTATGTCCGACGTCTCTTTATCGACCGAGTGGCATTGCTATGGCAACAGCTTGGCTCCATCTTAACCTTATGTCCTTCACGTCCACTGGAAGCAAACGGTGACGCCTTTTTGGAAATATTTACGTTTCCCCCGCTGTGAAAAAGTCCACGAGAGCTCGGAGCAGAAATCCGATTTTCTTTCGGGTATCCTTTTGAAAACAGCGCAGCACCGCCGGCTGTTAACGGATCAGCAGACCGGGCCTTTACTGACTGACCTGCGCTGCTATCCGAAGCCGCTGACGTACGAGGTCTCTAGTGTTTGTGCGTATAGATATTAACCAATATTATGTTCAGTTGCTGAACTTTGCTCTCACAAACCTGCTCATGCAGCAAACGGACAATACTTTCACTCCATAACCAGCATGCCGACATCCACCTCCTCCAGTTCTGACAGTTCTCCCACTGCGTGTTGCTGGACTCTGTGGCCTCAGGACAGAGGATATTTGTTTTCTTTCCTCATGCACATGCATAAGCAGATATTTGTTCAGCACACTCTTGTGAGTTACTTGGGGCGTTCATAACGATTTGAAACACCGTATTCACAACAGGTTGAAGTCATAGAAAGTTGAATTTCGTACTCTTTTGGAAAGTCTTCTTATTTCGATACGGGAACATATTCATTGATTATATGCGATTTGCCCAACATTGATTATTGTATTGAATACTACAACAACAACAACAACAACAATGTGACTATTAGGCGAGGCTTTTTGAAGGGCTGCTGAAAAGCTTCCCTCTTTTATTTTCTCCGCTCCACCAACATTTTGTCCCTTGAGTCACGTCTTATCGACTGTTTGAGGTCTCACACACACACACACACACGCACACACACACACACACACACACACACTGTGCCCCTGACAAATGCTCTCTAATGGTTCAGCAGCGTCCATTACGGCTTCCTGCCCACACACACACACACACACACACAACTGTTGACCCGATAAAAAAAGGCTCGCCCACTGCGCCGCTTCAGACCGCCGTTTCCCCCGAGAAGCCGCCGAGCGACCTTTACCGACACCTGCAGATCTGGCGCGCCTCGTGGTCCTTGGCAATCTTGCGAGATCCTCGACCTGGCACATCTTACAACGAACCGTGTTGGTGCCGTTCTCTAACTACCCGAGCAAAAGCAATAAACAAACAATAAATAACAACAATAGCAATCAAAAGCTCAATTGTGTTTGAGAGAACTTAAAGAAATGGATATTCTGGTAATACGGATGGGGCAGTTACCGTACTTACGGGACTCATTTGTGAGAAGAAGAAGAAAAAAAAACACCAAACATTTATATTCTCGATGCTAGCGACAGCCTCTGGAATTAGTTGCAGATTACGGCGGTAGAGAAAAGAGCCAATTAGGCATCGACGAGTCTGATGACGGAAGGCGGCAGCGTCGTGGAGCCCCCGCAGGGGCCCTTCAGCTGGAGACTGAACTGTAGTACATCGAGGACGCGAAAGAAAAACCACAAGCGTTTCCGAAGCCCAAAAACAACTTTCCGGAGTATCCGAGCAGCGAGCAAAACACTTTTCTTCAATGGTTTGTCCTCAAAAAAAATGTCCCAATTGTTCACAAGTATGCCGGGATACAGAGAAGCCCGTACCCTCGTCTCTCGATGCAATCTGACTCCGCACCCAGAGGATGAGAGCAGATCTGCTACTTGTCACGCAGAGCATGCTAATTTTAACATGCCAGTCCCCCCCCCCCCCCCCCCCCCCCACACACACACACACACACACCCTCGGCAGCGTGCGTTATTGATCTAGTCTTAGTGCATTTTTCATGCCGTGAAAAACATGTCCGATGAACATTGCACGCCCGTTATTCTTTTTAATGCGATTAGAGGTTATTTTTCGGGGCGAAATTTCATTTAACGTGCCGGTTTGATCGACAGCGAATTAATGAACATCCGCTTGTAGACTTGTAATTGGACACGTTGTCAATCAACTGATTTTAGTTAATTAGCGATGGAAATAATCTGCAGTTTGTCGCCTTAGTTTCATGAAAGGTTGTCGGATGAGATTCATTATTTATATTGAAGTCAAGGGACATTGAAGCTATTTATGAGGCAACGTGTCATCTTACACAAGGTTTACTTGAACTTCAACTTTGTTGTCGGCAGTGTTTCCGAGTCCCCTTTAGAACACCTCTCACATACTGCAGCGGGGTCTGACTAATCCCTGAGCAGTCCTGGTTCTGGTTCTCCTTGCGCCTCCCGGTTCCTCCAGCAGGCCCAGCAACACGGCCTGGACCTCGGACACCGATGGCGAGCATTGAAAATAGCTCAATAGAAATAGCCAATCTTCTCGCTGATGGTGTTGTTTACTTATGAAGGTCATATAGCATAACCAGATATAAGTATAAGTATATTTACCAGCCCTCAGCTTTTTGTTCCATTCGACAGTTTGGGTTCCACGTCTGTATGTCGGCCTCTCACGACTCGCTCACACAATAATTGCTTCCTGTCATCTCAGTATTTCACGTATCTAATTAATTTGACGTTTTCTGTTGTGCTCACCGCGAAAAAACCAACAAAAAAGGCCCGTGTTTGCGGCGATGTTGTGTTGGTGCAATATGATTGGCATTTTTCAAAAAAAGAGTGTATTCAAAGCCGCAGCAGTCTGCCATTTTGGTTAATCTTGGAGAGTCTCGCAGTAGCGACGGCCAAATCCTCTTTCTGAATGCACAAAACGTTTCTCTTCTGCTCCTTGTTAGCAGCTCATTTGCAGTTTAAGTGGTTGTTTGACCGCACAGCCTTGCAGCAAAGTAGGCTGTCACGAGTTTACAAAGTGTGTTCGTCGCATACAGTACACACACACACGCGCGCGCGCGCACACACACGCAGGGTAAATGAAAATGTGGGATTCACGTAGACATCCTCGGGTCACCACGGCCGCGGTGTAGCCGTCATGTGTGGCCTCATACTCCCGTTTCATTATTGCCGAGGGTCAATGCAAAGTGTTAAATGTGTTCTCACTCGACAGCATGAGGGGAATTCTTATCATCTGCTTAACAAGAGCTCTCTGAGCAGCGTCACGCCTTCCTACCTAAATGCACATCAGCGTTTGCTCTGGCAAGTAAAAAAAAGAAAAAGAAACTCAAATCCCTGATCTCTGTATCGCCGCTGTGAGGTTAGGAGCGCGGACTGATCAAACACAGGCCTTCAAACCAAAAAATCAATTGGTTTGAGCCCTCTGATTGATGGGAAAAAAAGGACAGTGTGTGTGTTTCTTCTTAAGGGATTTGTGGTGGAGAGAGTGACACATGTGGTGGAGGCGTGCAGGCCTGCATGAAACATGGGCACTCTCAGGTGGCGGTTTAATGAACACACGCTCTGCGCTGGCACACACCACCTCTCTGGGACCGATGTGAAAAAAAAGCACTTTGATTAAATATTAATTAGAAATAGGACTTTTTCTTTTATACCCATACTTTGATCACAAATTCAAGTATGCTGTTTTAATTCGTGCAGCAATAACCCCCCCCCCCATCCCCCCCCACCCCCTCCGGGTTTGATGAATAGAAAACCATTCTTTAACTGTGTTGGTGACTCACATGTGATTTGCGGCCCATGCGGATGCTCTGGAAAGCTTTGGGAAAGGCTGAAAGACAAAGAGCGGTGTCGATCAGAGGATTGAGAGGCTCCGGGCCAATGAGCACTCGGAAAGCACTAAGCCATGCCCACTGCACATCTGTACCATGACGTCATGAGCCCAGTGCACTGCAGCACACGGGCTAGTCCCTTTATGTGACCGATGTGCAGGAGGGCTTATAGTCGCCCCCCGATGGCAAAGATATCCTGCACGTCGTGATGCTGCGGCAGGTTGGGCTCCGATTGTTACCAAGGGAGAAGGACACGGTGCTGCAGAGAGGTTTGGATACAGCAGAGGATGTCTCGCTGTGCAAGAGAGTTTATTCTGTCGAAACTCATAGTAATACCTCACAATTCGTCCCAGTGTACCGATAGCAATGTTCCTTTTTTTTTTCAAACTGAACATCATTATCAGTGCGAGTCTGTAAAATTGAACACAGCAGTGTTTTTGCAGGTTTTAGCGCAATAATAACGTAGTTTCTACACGTCTGGTATTAATACCCTTTTGGGAAGACGTTGAGAAAACCCTAAAGTATGTTTCTGACTTAAAAAAAATATACATTTTGTGTGTTATATAGTGGGGAGGATGAAATCGTCTGACGAGCATCTCCTTAACATATTGCGTGTGATGGCAGGTGGCTAGAACATGGAAACAGTCAAATACACAACACAAATACATGTATGGCTATCAACAATATAACACAATTTGGACATGAAAAAGGTTCACCTTTACAAACAGAGATCTTATCATATTGAATAAGATTCTCACCAAAGATAGAAGTGCAATTCACTTTATATGGTTGGTATAGTTTCAGGATAGTCCATCCCAAGATTGAAATAAACAAGTCCCCCCCCCAACATTACCGCCATAATTATAAATTTAAAGGTATACAAATGTGCAATGGACATTGTAATAAAGTACTAAAATAATATGTTAATGTATTTATGGAAGCAAGTCACTTCCCAGCATGCATTTCTCTGGAAGAGATACAGGGGGGAAAACCCCCAAAAGATGAATTTTGACACTGGTGTGGTCCTTTTCTTTAATACATATCATTGTTCCTGGACTCCTTTTCATCACACATGAGGTGAGCCCACAGTGAATACTTGGTTTAATGGTGCAGTCAGTGTGAGCGACCTCAGCTCAGTGTGGTTAATGGGATCAGCTGGAAATGTTGTTAACCTGCGATGTAAAGAGCAAATACTTTGAAGTCTGCCACAAGTTTCCCTGCCGAAAGAGGGCGAGGCGAGCTGTGAGTTCAACACACTCAGCTTAATGGAGCTCACTGAGCGGTGTCTAACAAAGCCAAATCAGACCAGTCAGACCACTGCTTGGGTCGTTCCCATAGCGACGAAACTAGACGAAGAAACGCTAAATACTGTTATCGCATTCCACCTCATCGAGATGTTAACTTGAGTGCCGGCACCCAGTCTAATGGAAAGAAAAGTATTTCCATTTTTTAAAAGAAATAAAAATTAAAAAAATGTTCCTCTTTCGGGTAGCTTGGACGGAGAATTGGATTAGACTATTCAGCCAATGTGGATTACTCTCATGAAAAGGCCACTTGATGAGAGAAAATGGACAGACTGGATGGAAGTCCGTTAAAGTGGAAGTGCTTTTTTTTGTATTTCATAGAAAACCTTTTAAGTGCGTCAGCTAAAAAGTCAATCTGAGAGGAACATGACATGTCTGTGGAAATGCTTCTAAAGAAATAGTGGGGGTGGGACTGTTTTAGAGAACACTTGATTAATGGATGGGAGCCTGAAATCTGCTGGTGGAAAGAAGACGTCTCTGTGCATTTGAGAGAGATGATTGCATGAGGATATGAAAAGACAACAACAACAACAACAATGAAGTTGAATTAGCATAGTTCACGGAAAGGAGGGATGATACAAGTGGATGAGTTTGTTTCAAATTCCAACATTGGTCTGACACATCTAACTTTAAAATATATACACATACACTCTTTAATTGTGTGATCTATATTTTCTCCACTACAAAGGGGTTGCCCTCCTCCCTAGGAGTGAATACACCAGAGCATCTTTCACACAAGGTGTTTATTTTTTGTTGAAAACTTCTCATCTTGTTCCACAGAGAAAGTTGCCACAGTTCTAGCATCCCTCTTTTCCTCCAATCAGAACGAAGCTACACTGCAAAAAAACAACCTGTGTGACAACATACAAATCATTTAGTAATCCATAAAGCAGAATACACTTGCAGCAGAAGTAATAGTATTGGTCCCTATTCAATGCAAATAGTGTCTTCACTAAGTCTCAGGTCAAGGTATTTATTTGTGTTTTATTGCCCGGCTTTGTCTCCAATGTGTGTGCTTTGGCCGAATAATCACGCTTCACTGGAACACGGTTGTTCACCTGTGTCAATAAACACCGTGGAGCATTTTTCTACAGTGTATATACATTTTTTTTTAAACACGCACACAAAAAAAGACCGGAGCAGTGGCCGCGTCTCCGTGGGCTCCCGGCGTGTAGTCTGTCGGCTGAGCCGCGTCGTGATGCTCCGGCCGATCATTGGAGGAGGAGGAGGAGGAGGAGGAGGAGGAGGAGGGAGGAGGCGATGCTAATCCAGCGCGCAGACGGACCCATCCGAGCCGCTGCCAGAAGCCGCTTGCAGCGGGCGTCGCGACACCATGGAGCCGCTGTCTCTCCGCGGGTTTTGCTCTCCGGATGAACCGCAACAAGGACACGCAGAGTAGTGACCTGCACGCGAGAGAGGGTGCGGGTTGGGTTGGGTCTTGGTTGGGTTGGGGTGGGAGAGAAGACCGGAGAGTTGCCTCCTTGGTTTTTCCGCGGATCTCTTTTCACCCGGAGCGTTGTTAATTTTTTTATTTTTTTTTTTAATTACATTTTTTTCACCCCGGAGCTCTCCGCCATCTGATGCCAGGAGCGCAGCATCGGGTCCGGGTCTGATCCGAGCGCGCTCTCCTCCGGTCGTTTTTTTTTTTTTTTTTGCACACTACGTTTGGCTGAACTTGAACATCAGCTGTGGATTGTTTGCCCATCAAAGGGATTATGATTTTCTCAGACATGAGTACGGGGACCAACTCCCCAAAGGTGCACCCACCGAATGGGACGAGGTTTTACACATTCCAGGCAAGTACACTGTGTGGTCCTATACTGTGGTGTGTGTGTGTGTGTGTGTGTGTGTGTGTGTGTGTGTGAGAGAGAGTGTGTTTCCAGTCTGTGCATCATAACTCAGCTGATTCTTCTGCTGCTGGAGTTCTGTGTTGTTGATGCTCCTGTCAGATCCATTGCTGTTATCTTTGTGGCTTTCACTGTGGCACACGTGAAAGCAGAGCAGGGCGTGTGGGGTGTTTCCTCCCTGCATGTGCACACTGACTCCCTCAGTCTGCCCATGTTTGCTCAATCCTCAACCTTTTGCATTGGAATTGCAACGCAAGACACTGATGTTTTTCTTTTTTTCTTTGGAAAGATGTAAAAACAAACGGTCTTAAATAATGTCTCCATAAGCGAAAGTGAACGTCTATATGTGCACTCATTCATTAAGAACTAATGAGAGGGACTATTTGCTCACTTTTAAGATCTCAGAGGACAGAATACAAGAAGGATTTTAATGGTTTCACACTTCCTAAATACAACACGTGAGAGTTCATCTTCATACTAATGATGTTCAATTATTCAAACTTAGCCCACTGAATCTCACCCCTCTGTGTATCTATATTTAAAATGTGATCCAGTTGTATTATATTCCCCCAGCCGTTTCACATGTGCATATTGTGCCCTACATTGAGTAGTGGATATTGATCAGTGTGTTCCACGTCACTCTCGTTACCAAGCCGGCACATTTCTGTTTGTTTGTTTGTTGTCGTTTTTTGCTGTGGAAGGAAGAAAGGGAGCAAATGTTTCAGCAAGTGAGTTTGTTCAAGAATCCGCTAGTTGCCCTTTTTGCCTGGGGAAAGAAAAAAAGAAGAAAAATAAATAGTTCTGATGGTTGATTTAAAACATTTTTTTACATCCAGGTGCAGTCAGTGTGATTTCAGAAGCTGCTGCTTTTAGATGAGTGGAAAAGGGGGTTTGTGGGTCGCTTTTTCAAGAAGAGCACAAGTGCTGATGGGAGCTCAGATGAGATGTTTACGCATGCATTACACCTGCCTCATCACATTAGGGGCCAGCAGCAGAGCAGAGTGTCTCATCCTGTCTTGTAAGTTTGAGGTCTGAGGGCCATGGGGCATGCAAAGCCCAAATAAGGGCCAAGATCATTACCTCTGCCTCTTGAATCACTTCATCTAATATCATGTTTGTCCCCCCTCGACCCCCCCTTCCCCCCCTCGGTGTTTGTCTGGGGCGTCATAAACCCGCCTTTTTCATGTCAAATCATTAGTGAAGAAAAAAGGGCTCCCCGAGGGCTCGTACCTGTTGGAAGAAGCTCCTCCGATTTATATCACAAAATCAAAGGCTCACAGATTATAGTCCCAGGAAATCCCCTGTGAAGGAGACACAAGCATCGGGGCTGCTTCAATACACACAAATCACAATTCAATTTTTTTTCCACCCTCCAGGTGACTTGCGTTCTATCACGCCTGCTGAGGTAATAAGCATGCATCGCTAGGTTGAGCCACGCCAAATCAGCGCGTTCTCAGCTCAGCCATGTTTTAACACAGTCCCCCCACCCCTCCCTGTCAGATTGTTTACCAACGCCGAGTGGTATTCATTTTTCTATTCTTTTTTATCTGATTGCCCCTCCTGGTGTGCAATTTTAAATCGTCCGGGTAAAATTGAATCAAATTGCAAAGCAGTTGAAGCTTCCCTCTAGTATTCACTGCCAGACTCGGCAAACACGCACCTACCGGTCTCAGTCTTAGTTCTGGAGATCTCGAGTCTGCGTCGCAGCTGTGTCCACAGACTCTGCATCTCGCTCCGATATCTCCTCGATGCCGTTTGCTAACCTGAAGGCGACTGAACGTCTACAGCCGTGCCTGCTGCCACTCAACCAGATGTTTATTTATTTTTTACAGTGCATCTGTACCTGTATCTGTGGGGCCAACAATGTGTTTCCAGATGTAGAGAGTGACAAAGGAGGTGCGACGCAGTTAACCACTCATGGAAGTGCCCTATATGTGATAAGACGAGTGAACATGTAAGCTAATATTTAGAATTCATTCATTTAGCTTTCATGTAAACCATTATTTTCAGCATTGTAACATTTGGTGATTAGCAAGTACAGGTGAGACATATTGGCAGAAATGGAAGATCATGTTAATTAGTATGTTTTTTTAATTTGTATTCTTTTAAAAAAAAATCTATAATCTCCTCAAATAAGAATCGTTGTGTTTTCGATAACATCAGAATGAGCTCATCTAGATATACGGAGCTGGTGTTCTTCCCAGAGCCGGCCACCGTGTGTCTACGGTGGCCCAGAAGGGTCAAACCAAACACTGGCTCTGGAAAGGTTTTCTCGGGCAGCCGCCGTGGTTTCAGTTGGTTTGAAGTCTCATATGACGCCGAATCCTCCACACTGAACCTCAAAGAGACCACCAAAATGATCACAATTGATGGACGTCTGTACTAAGTTTCATGGCAAGTCATCCAGTCGTTTTAAAAATGGTTTGAAACTCCTTTTTAAAGTGCTATTTCTGCATTTAAAAAAATCGGCAAGTTGTTGTACGTTTTGCCTCCGTCAGTGGCGTTTGTTTTGTGTATCTGACGGAGCAACATCCGGTGACATTTCTTTCCCCCGTGGGACAGTTTTTTTTTTTTGCTGTCTGTGCTCCAAGCCCACTGGACCGTATTAGTGTGCTCACAGCAGAGTCTCAACCTTGAGTCCCCTTTTGATGTGAACCAAGAGATATGCTGGATGACCCAGCAAGCCGTTACGAAAACAGGAAAAGTCCATGTGATGTCTTTATCAAGCAACACTTCAAGAGGCAATTTGAGAAACAGTGTTTCTGCTCCCGGGGCAATTTTTTCTGCTGAGATGAATGCAGTTCTGGGTTTTGAGCTTGAAAAAATCCGCTCGCTGAGTGTAAAAGTCGAGTGTAAATGTTCAAACGCGTAGAAACTGGTGTTGTGAGTCGGACTCTAGAGACCGACAGTTGCTTTGTTGAACTCGCAAGGCAGCAACTTTCAAATGATGAACTCCTTTTTTATTATTTTTTTTATTTTTTCAAAGTTTAGTTCAAGTTGCTTTGGTCCACGTCCTTGTAGTTAATCTCCCATTGTTCCCATCCAATAATAACCCGCCAAATTGTTTGTCAGGGTTGAGCTACCTGAGAAATGAGATATAATTGTTGCCCGGTATTTGTCCTTGGTTGTCAAATTAGCGCTGCGTGTGATTAGCCTCTTCCGCTCGCCGTGTCTTTGCCATAAAGGCCTCTTCGTCTGAAACGCATCCTCCAGCAGGGGAAGGTGTTGTTACAGTTAATCTGATTGGCACCGGGGCAAAGTCACGCCGAAGTTGGCGGCTCACAGCTGCTGGTTCTCACTGCCCTTCAAAGCAATCCTCTCTTTTGCAGTTAACTGGTATCTAGTGGAAGCCTATAGCGTCTGTTTGGGGGGTTGGATTTGTCTCTTCTGTTGCTGAGCCGATGCCAAACCCACCTAATCAAACCGTTAAAGCCACGCCTCCCTCCTGACAGTCCGACTGATGGTTTGCATTCGGGGCTCGACAGTAAAAGACAAACGACACGGTGATTAAAAAAGAATAAAATTAAAAAGGGCTACTCCTCATTTAGCCTGCTGCTGACCTCCAGGCGGGGATTGAGCTTCTGTTGGACGCTCCTCGAGCCGAGTGCAGGACCAAAAAAGGCTCATTGCCTCTTATTCAGCGCTGCGTCACGCAGACATCACACACCCTCTCGCACCTCCACACCCTCAGCTGAACACTTCCCCGGGCCCCAATCGGGCTCCCGAAGCAGGGAAGGTCTGCCAGACAGGATAATTCATCACCAGACGACACCATGCGGCCGTTTCTTCTGCACCCAGAGGTGTGTCGTCATGGCGACGCCTCAACTGTTGACAGTCTGCCTGCCTCGGTGTTTCAGTTTTCTCGCGGATGGGAGGGAGTCAGCGAGGGAGTTTATTTTTGTTGCGACCCTGGGGCGTTGTGAAAGAATTGATTCATAATTTAAGTCGTTTATCGAGCAAAAGATGGCAGAAGTGAGTATTTGATTCTTTTCTCTGTTTTCTATCGTTGTGAATCCAGTACATCTTGGTTTTGGTTTGAGGACCCGTGATGGGCATGTTTCACTGTTTTGAAACACTAGAGCTGAAACAATTACCAGATTAAACTTTCAGTTGAAAATTAAATTTGACAATCAGTAATTCTTATTGGGCTGCACGGTGGTGTAGGGCCGCGGGTTCAATTCCCGGTCGGAGCGGTCCTTCTGTGTGGAGTTTGCATGTTCTCCCCGTGGCAGCGTGGGTTCTCTCCGGGCTCTCCGGCTTCCTCCCACAGTCCAAAGACATGCTGCAGGTTAATTGATCTCTAAATTGCCCATAGGTGTGAATGTGAGAGTGAATGGTTGTATGTCCCTACATGTGCCCTCGATGGACTGGCGGCCTGTCCAGGGTGTCCCCTGCCTTCGCCCTATGTCAGCTGGGATAGGCTCCAGCGCCCCCGCGACCCTAATGAGGATAAGCGGTATTGAAAATGGATGGATGGATGGGAGTAATTCTTATTGTGAAGGAAAAATGCAAAAAAACATCACTGGTTTCTTCCTCTCAATTGGGAGTGTTGTCTGAATGTTACACCAGATATGTTTAGGTATTGGACTGACCAAACCATGTCATCTTTAGCTTCAGGAAATTGGGATTTTTATGGACCCAATATTTCATCAAGAAACAAATCAACATATTGATCGGTAGAAAAGATCATAGTTGAATGATTGAACTGCATCCCTGGAGACATTTGAATGCCTTTCCTCTCATCTTTGCTCAACTTACTGTATTAGTGACCTCTCACTGCCTGCTGCATGTCAACGCTTAATCTTGGAAATCCCCATTTGTGCAGCATGATGATGGGCTGGATGCAGGGTCCCGCCCCCTGTGATGATCTCTGCACATGCATCAAAGCAGACTGCTGTTACTCAACGCATCACATGACAGCTGATCCGGACGGGAAAACGCGTGGACGCTTTGGTGACCAAGCTGTGCGTCTAACGGGACTATTTCCTTTTCCGATACGCACAGCGGTGCGAGCGCGCGTGCAGGTGTATCCACGGCAACGTGCAAAAGACACGCAACACGACTGCAAAGAAACAAACGGCAAAGAAACGCTCTCCTGTCACTCAAACAGACACATGCACACACTTTGATACATCCAGCTGCAAGCTTATACCCACAGCTGTCTCACCCCCCCCCCCCCCCCCCCCCCCCGCCCCCCCCCCCCCCCCCCACACACACACACACACACACACACACACACACACACACACACACACACACACACACACACACACACACTCACTCACTCACATTCCTCCTCGCATGTCCCGTCCTCACTGTGTCGGTTGATGGGACAACTAAAGGTGGCCGTATGCAAATGAGCACAAACCCGGCAAATTGATACGCGGCTGCCAGATTGAAGTCGAAGTGCTGTTCCTGCTGCCGGTCTCCTGAGTGCTGCGTATACGTGTGTGTTGGAGGCGTTTGCCCTATTTCCTTGGTCTTTTTTTTTAATCAGCCCTCGTGCATTTAAAATCTGGCCGGGGCAGATGGGGAAGGGAGTTTGACCCACTTTGATGGATTCCACACCGATTAAAGGGATGAGTGAGCTTTCGAAAGCAAGAGGCCCCTGTGTGTGTGTGTGTGTGTGTGTGTGTGTGTGTGTGTGTGTGTGTGTGTGTGTGTGTGTGTGTGTGTGTGTGTGTGTGTGTGTGTGTGTGTGTGTGTGTGTGTGTGTGTGTGTGTGTGAATAGAAGACCAGTGTACCAGTGATGTGTACGCGTTACTGTACCTCGTGGGCCGCACCTCGGATCAATCCCTCCAGGAATGGATACAAAATCAAATAATCTACAGAGAGCGGTTAATTATTAAATACATTTTTTACAAATCATCAAGCCACAAACCTCTCAAACAGACTTTTGTGTAACAGGGGAAAGGACTTGTCCTTGCTCGTTAACATTTTTGTTGGGGATAATGTTTTGAATCTTTCATAAATGTGAGTTGTGACCCATTTAAAAAAAGAAAAAGTTGTCTTTAGGGGGGAACAAAATGGCTTTGGGCTAAATGCCACAGATGGAGTCCAAAGTACTGAAGGACTCATTCTTGGTTTTATTTTTTTCATTTCTTTACACAAACAGAAATGTAGAATACTTTGAGCTTTATCCTTTAATGTGAGATGCAAATGTATTCCTCTCTTTTTCACACATCTTAATTAATAATCTCTGGGTGTAATGGCAGCCAATGTCGGCTCATACCGAACAATGACTCATAACTGAGAGGATACAGAGTACAAACGTGCACACGGATCCCACGAGAGATTTTAAAGTGGCGTAGGGTGCACAGACAAGCCGAGCCACTCACTTCAATAGACTTTATAGTGTGCCGACAACCTCTCTTCATTGATGCAATTATGGTGTAACCCTTTGCCTGTTTTACTGCCGGAGTCTGATCTCATCCATCCACCGTTGTGGACTTGAAAGACTTGACAGAATACAAAGAGGGGAATTTATCATTTTTCTCTGCCGGGGTGAAATCAAAGCGGGATGAATCTGTATACGTCGTGTGTGTGTGTGTGTGTGTGTGTGTGTGTTTGTGCATTTGGTCAAATGGTTGACTTGTTAGCCATTTATTTGTCAGTGAGAATGACATAAATCTCTGAGGTTCTGGGGTCTTTGAAGATGTTAAGGTGGATCAAAGAAGCCTCAAGAAAACATTCTGAGTTATAATGGGTGGCGAAGAAAAGATGGAGAAAGGGAGATATTGTCGATCGGTGAATCACGGCTAGCAATAAAAAACATACCTCAGCGCTGATCACCATAGAGACTCATTCAGCCATCGACGTTGTGTTCTATTCCCCTGCAGATTCAATGCTCAGACACCAATTGACCCGATAACCAATCCACAACCACACACACTTACATATATAGTGTTCCTATTGTCCGATTGTCCTGCAATTCCCTTCAGAGCAGAGTCGCACCCTGCTCTGCTCTGAATCTGCCCCAGATTGTGATACTTAAAGCAACACATTTAAATGAATCTGAATGTCCTTTTAATTCAAACAAACGGTTAACCGATACTTCCACTTAGGGTTAAAGATGACTGTTATCGTAAGCAGAGTAAAAGTCAGTAGCTGCGTCATTTTCATCCTCACACTTGCTTTCCCCTGAGGGACAATGGAGCTGTCTTATTCCATTAATTTGTTCACCCATACATGCTCGATCTTCGACTTGGCTGATTTCCAGCTTTCTCTCCATCTGGCCGAATGGCATTTCGCTGTCCGTGGTGCTGAAACGGTAGTAGCCGCTCCATAAGGCACTCCTCCATGGCTGTTGAGTTGTATATCTCGCACGCGCTCTGTAATGGGAGCAGTGGTGGATGTATCGGGCCTTCCTACCATCCACCATTAACTGTACATCTCTATCTCTTTGTCTTGCGACTTGATTAAAGGGCAACACACGGTCCATTTGGAGGCTGTGTTTTCAAACTGCTGTCGGGGTGAATCCATTCATCCCGAGCCTCTCTGCAGCCCGCTGTGTTAGACTTTTTTAAAAAACTGCCTCACCCACACTGTCTCTTTGCAACATTATGTTTCCCCCGCAGTCATTCACGAGAGGCGATACAGTACGCAGTGGCTTTTGTGAATAATGCAGTGGCAATAAAATCTTTTGCTATGTTCAATTACACCACACTTTGGCTGCCTCCTCTTTTACTGCTGCTCCCCTTCTGTTTGTGTGTGTGTGTGTTTAATATGGCAAGACCAGGCTATGTCTCTATTAAACTGGAATAGTTTCCAACATTGTGTTGGCTTGTTAAAAGTGCTCTTCTTATAAGCAGAAACAATATTTCCACACCGTCGCTGCAGCTCAAAGCTCATCACATTGTAGCTCTCCATTCCCTCTGCGGTGACCTTTACCATAGATTTCAACCTGCTGCCTTGCAGTCAATAGACAAATGCGAGACGGTGCACTTAATTAGCAAGACATGGCGCAGAAAGGGAAACCTCCATCAAAGAAAGGAAGTCAATGCCTGGCTGGCTATTACACGTTCCCTGGCCTCTGACCCCCAGCAGCCATAACCATGTCAACACCATCGTGGCCATCGGCTTTGAATTCTGATATTGTACACTGATTGATGACCATTGATTTGTGTGTGTATGCCACGCAAAAGCAGAGAGCAGATTGGAAAAAGGCGAATCCATTCGGCCTATAAAACAACCAGGTTGTAAAGTTAACAAGGCCGCGGAGGGCCGGTGGTCTCGGTCTGTGTACGTCTGTATCTTTATAACTGAGGTTTGTCAGTCCTTATCACACGTGTGTAGTCTGTTTACACAAACGGCCTGTAATGTAGAGAAGCAGCTGCTGTAGCCCATAGGTCTGTGTTCCTGCTGTTGCCACCATCCTCCCACAAAAATCAATGCCACCCCCCCCCCCCCCCCCCCCCCCCCTGAGACAACGCCACCTCAGTACCTAATGTTTCCCCATAAAAAGCTTGTTCACAGAGGACTACCAGGGAGCGTGTGTGTGTGTGTGTGTGTGTGTGTGTGTGTGTGTGTGTGTGTGTGTGTGTGTGTGTGTGTGTGAGAGTGTCAGAAGCCAACAGAGAACTTAATTATCTGACATCTCCACAGCTGTCCTCTCCGGTGTCTGGCTCTAGGAACATTCTCACCCGCTGTGGTTTCTCTCTCTCTCTCTCAAAAAGCTCAAAACTTTGGAGCCGAGAACCTTTTAGTTTTTTTTATTCCTTTTTTGTTTTCCACCAAGAAGATGATTTTTGCCCAAAGTCCTGCAGGTGAGCTGGGAGCCTCTCTCGCCATTCAGGACTTTTTAATCAAAGTGTATAATAGCTCGTGGTAATGAGAGATAGAAGAGGGCTCGCAGACAGGACACTAGGGAGGTCCTGAGTCAGTTTACCAGGGGCAAGCAATTAACATGGAGAGATATTGAGAGATGGATTGGATTGGCTACCATTTATTTCTTTGCAGGCGATCATCTCTTTTACCATATTTGCATGTTTGCTCCTGCTTTCTTTTAATCTAATTGCATTGGCGGCCTTGAAAGCCCACCGCTGGTTCTACCATCGTGATCCCTGATTCTCACCCAAACAGACAGTTTGAGCTTCCATAATATGCTAATAAAAACACGTGTTGTTCAGTAGCTCGGTCATTATAGCATGCCTCGCAGCATTCGAACATATATTTGAGTCTGTAACGGAGGCTAAAAACCCACATGTAGTTTCCCTCGATGCAGCCGCTGCTAACAATCCCACTCCAGCTCCCTGCTGTAAATAATATGGTAATGTTAGCATCGTATCGGTCTATATTCATGAACATGGTTACGTGGATATGTCCTTTTAAATGTGTTTGCTCTATTTCTTTAGTTGGGTCATGAATGACAGCGCTACATCAATACGATGTACCCTCCTTAAACAGTCCGGTCATCACCAAACACACACGCACAGTCTGCTTGGTTATTTCTATAATGAAGTGAAAGGCGTCCGGCCCTCTGCGGCCCGTCACAGAGGCTGTCGGTGTGGAGTGCCTCTGTCTCCAGCCATTTAAAGAGCCTCTTTGTATTCAGAGGTTGATCACACGCTGCAGGCTGCAGCTATTGAGTTCCTCTATCAGTAGTTTTGGCAGTTCATCCTGAGAGTCGCCTTTTGAACGTCTGACAGCGGCGTTGGCAGACTTTCGGGGGCTGCTGAAACACAAAGGTGAAGTGAAGTGTGGTCAAGTGCTCATTGTTGTGCGTGTGCGGCCGCGAGACCGGAGCCAACGTCTCCTTTCTGTTGAACGTTGCATGAACGCACCCAATATGGAGGACAATTAGAAGAAGATGAATACACTGTTAACTGTGAATTAACAATGTGCATTCAGATCAATTAGAAAAACAATCAACGCCAATGTAGTGTTTTTTTGGGTAGAAAATTACAGTTACATTTCCTGGAGGGTTCTTATATATATATATTTATATTTATTTATATATATATATATATATATATATATATATATATATATATATATATATATATATATATATATGCTGGGAATACCCAACTTCCAGAAGCGGCCATGCCTCCTGCCTCTGCGATAAGCCGGATGCCGACACAAAGCAAGCCACCGACTGGCATGAGCTCTGCGATCTGTGCTAATGTGAGCTGACAGCTCGCCCGGCATGGCATGGCTCTGACCAGACCCCCGTGGCCCCTGCAGGCCTTTCCAGTCCTCTGTGAAGGAGGGGAGCACCACCTGCTACACGGCAGTATCACTTTAACACGCGACAGAGCAGGCGGCGTCCGACCCACAAAGACCTCCGCTTCCCACCCTCGGTTGCAGAGGAGACGGTGACTGGTGGAATCGGCTTTGCCACACCCATGGGTGTCTGGAATGAAAGACGGGGGGGGGGGGGGGGGGGGGGGGGGTTCAGAGGGAAAGCGGGAGATTGGTGTGAGAGAAGAGCAGTTTAACACAGACAAGAGCAAAATTAGGAAAACACTATGTTCCGTTAATTTAATAATGTAATAATGCAACACAATGTCTCATTATCCTCTATTGGACAAAGATCTGATAAGAGAGCTGTACAAAATAAAGATATTTATTGCAAAGTTATGGGCTGAAATGAATCCATCTTAACACTAACTACAGATGGTGAAATTAACATATCATTGACACATGAAGCGAGACCAAGCAGTTTCTCATTCCAGAGTTTTTACTGAGGGGAAATCCCAGACATGTTGAGCATTGCTTGGGAGGAGCAGAGGGGTCAGGATGCTCCTCAACGTGCGGATGATTTCTGCCACGATGCTGCGAGCATCATGGGCATAAAACAAACCGACAGGCTTGTTGGGGACCGCGGGGATGGAGAGATATCGGAGGAGCAACAGGACGAGGAGAGATGAGGAGGCATGCAGCGGTGCATGCAATGCAGTCAGCTGTGAAGAAAATAAATAGATACATTTAATAATATTGTTTTGGGGATACATTCAATACATTTCTCTGAACATTTAGCACTGACGGTTTTCTTTTTCGACACAACCCTTCTTCCTTCATGCTTCATTAGATTCCTCCAAATATCGCGTAACCTCTGTTGGGTTTGATTATTAGCCTTGAAGTTCCAACCGGGATTTGAACGCAACACAGTTATTCTTTACAACACCAGGAAATAGCTTAGCCATAGCTTAGCATGTTTGTATGAGCTACTTTGAGCTGCTCTGTTAATGGTCACGGAGAAGACAACAGATGAGATTAGATGCACATTTTAAACAATACATATTCTGCACTTCCCTGAAATGATGGTTAGAGAGAAGTATGTAGAGGGCAGCTGTGCCGAAACGACATTATTGCTCCATTGAGATGCAGGATTTATATATATATATATATAGAGAGAGAGAGAGAGAGAGAGAGAGAGAGAGAGAGAGAGAGAGAGAGAGAGAGAGAGAGAGAGAGAGAGAGAGAGAGAGAGAGAGAGAGAGAGAGAGAGAGAGAGAGAGAGAGAGAGAGAGAGAGAGAGAGAGAGAGAGAGAGAGAGAGAGAGAGAGAGAGAGAGAGAGAGAGAGAGAGAGAGAGAGAGAGAGAGATGCCCTGACACACATGATTCAAAGCCCAATCATTTCACCATTTCTTCTAAAATCTTGAATAATTCAGCACAAACTGTAAGGTCAGTGTTATTGTTAAAGAATGCTGTGAATTATTAAAAGCAGATGGCCCAGGTACATTAGCATTCACATCAGATCATGCATTCAACCTGATTGAGGGAAACCTTGTATTATCGCACGGCAGGTTATGAGACCAATCAAATGCCCTGACTGCGGCAAAATAAATCCTCCTTCTCTAGGTATATATATATATATATATATATATATATATATATATATATATATATATATATATATATATATATATATATATATATATATATATATACATATATATATATATATATATAATAATAATATAATGCCCGGAGTATAGCAGTATATAATAATAATAATAATAATCCATTTAATTTATATAGCTCTTTTTAAGGTACTCAAAGACACTTTTCATGTTACATTCTTACACCGTAGACATAGCTACGGGGAGCAATTCAGGGTTAAGTGTCTTGCTCAAGGTCACATCGACTAGGGCGGGGATTGAACCACCAACCCTCTGATTGAAAGATGGACCTGCTAACCCCATGGTCGCCCTATGTAATGTTTCCAATAAGAAGATAAGTAATTTTCTCAAATTGCATTTAAGGATTCAAGGATAATTCTGCAACACAGGGTTGCGCAACCGAAAATGTGTCGTGAAATGTCCAATCCCTGGGCAAATAACAACATGCGTCAGGAGGAATGTAAAAAGTAGCAATATCTCATCTATAAACCATGACGAATCGTGGTTGAAGCCACTAAAGCCCCATCAAGTCGATCCTCTTCTACCACACGGAAGCTCCCGATATTGCTCTGCAGTCACATGACGTGCTCGGCTCATTAGGGCACAACAAACGAGGGTCCTGATGCAGACATCTTGTTGTCTGTCTGAGGATAATGGATTATTCATGGTCATGTTTACACAAGTGCTCCCACTTAAAAGCGCCGAAACGTCTGTTGCCTCAACCCTCCCGTGTACCTCTCAAGACACAAGTCCTCTGTCAGATGGTGGTTGGAGTGTACGTGGCGTGTACGGGCATTAATGGCCAGCCTTTCAGCGCGCCATGGGAACGGTGAGTTGAGTGTTCGCTATCTGACCTCCGTGTGTGTGTGTAGTTTTTAAGTGAGTGCCCTTGATGTGTTTGTGATCGAGCGAGCGTGAAATTGCAAAGAAATATTATTCTTAAAATAAAGTTTTTAAAAAAAAATCTGATTTTTTTTCGTGGGACGAGATGACTTCTAATCAGGTCGCAAAGGTTTCTTAAAAACATCGGAGAGGAGTGGAATGGTGATTGACAAGCTACTCAACCAGTGAGTGAGATGGGATGTGTTTCGAATGCAGACGTTGCCAGAGCTTCATTCCTCAGCCGTCCATCACCTCTCTGCGTATTTATCTTCACCCACAGCATGTCTCTCTCTCTCTCTCTCTCTCTCTCTCTCTCTCTCGCCCACAAGCCCCCCAGCATGCCGATGTTGCAGTCACTTCCTCGCACATTCCGGTAATACTGCAATTAACTGTGTAACTCTTGCACTTTGTACACATTAATTACCGTCTATTTCCAAAGTTTCTTTGTTCTTAAAAAAATGAAGGACCTGTCAACCTTAATGAGAGAACATCGTTTGATCATTTGTGTGTGTGTGTGTGTGTGTGTGTGTGTGTTTGTGTGCGTGCATGCTTGTGTGCATCTGTCTTTTTGTCTTGAATACTCCTGAACCCGTCAAGCTAATATTTAGTTTTTGGTAATTTCTTACTTCATGCTCGAGGACTTTTTTTGTCTTAGCGGTCTATTTTTTACACCTTCATTGAGTGTTGAATCGACACAGCTCTGTAAGGGGTCGTTAGGGGACGCCTTACAGATCGATAAGGTATTTCCAGTTGACAATCTCGTCTCGGTTAAACAAAGGCCTTACCTCGTGTGCCTTTGTTGTGACGTCCATAGACGTCTAAATTAGTTTAGTTTATTTTCCTGGAAGATTCCCCGCTCAGAATGCTTCTCATCAACTGTGTGGATGATTTCAGAGGAAATAAGTGAAACTGACTCACCTCACGGGAGGATTTTTTTTACACTTGTTTTTAAGGAGAACATGAGAGTAACTGGCTCCCAAAGAAAGATGTTTCCATGAGTGCGTCTCACATAACGTCTCCTATAACTTCTCCGTTGGATGGAGAGCTCGTATCCTGCTAACAAGTCACTCTACTCCTAAAAACAGAGTCTGCTGTTATTGAACTCCTGTCTTTTTGTGTGTAAATTTGAGAGTGAGAGTGAGAGTTTTACTCCCCGTATTATGTCACTAATGAGATTTCACACGTTTGTGGCAGCAACGATTACGTTATCTTTGTGTAATGCTGTGTTATTGCCATGATTTCATACATGGCAATAAAAAATGTTACGCCCTTCAATTTGCTGCTGTTGTCTTTTTTGTTAGTCTTCATTAAAACTCTCTGTGGGAGCAAATAAAAGGCACATTTATCAGATGTGTTTGGTTGCATAACTGAATAGTGCTGTATTCAAGTGGAAAAGAAAGAATATTGCCTTGACACAGTCTGGCGAAATTAAGCTTCTTTGTTTGTTTTTTTGGTCTTTGGACTGAAGCACAATTTCCGTACTCTTGGCATTTCAGCAGAGAGCACCTTTAAAAAAAAAAAAAAAAAAAAAGAAGAAAGAAAGGTCCCTGTCAATACACACCACCCTTGATTTTTTTTTTGTTCTCGCCTCTGTGACCAGCCTCCAAACCAGATTTGATTCATTTGTGTCACTTTTGAATGGCAGCTATGATCCCGGCAATAAATATAAAGTATAATGTGTCCATCTTTAAGGCAGATTGTGAAAAATATGCGAGAAATTCACTAATAAATAATCTCTCTTTCCATTGTCTTTCTCCATCATATTACTGCTTCATTCATGAGGCCCAATATGTCATAAAAGGTATCAAATGTTTCTAAAAGTTGAGCCCTTTTGTGTGCAAAATTATTCCTTCCACATTAGTTATTGTTATTTCTCTCTGCATGCTGTTCGTTAAGGAATGACAATAAACACTGCACAGATACAACCAGCACTTCTCCCGTTTGCCCTCTAACAGAGCAAATCTCTGCCGCCATGTAACTGTTCAGTATGCATGAATGTGCAGCAAATGAAAATATACATTTACATTTAAAATATAGAGATTGCAACAAAATTGACCTAATCTCCGTTCCATAGTCCGCTTTGTGTCATTTCTGCCTCCGAGTGGACGAAGCTGTGACGACCACACATGTCCCAGACAAGTAGATCTCGGAGATTTCAGTTTCCCATTAATTTCTGCCTCTTCGTGGCGTGTCTGACCGACACGAGGGTCAAACCGTTTCCTTCTTAACGACTGGTCGCCTGCCTTCAAGATTTCTGATCCATTGTGAAAAATGTGGTACTTTTAATTATGGTTTCGCAGAATAAAAAAAAAAAATCACTTTACTTTCCGTTTTATAATAAAAGAGCAGAAACATGTCCTCCAATCAAACAGAACATGTCAAATGACTTCCACACAAACAAACTCCCAGAAGAGAGGCGTTGTCATTATTTCATAAAAGCTCTATTGTTCATTCCTCGTGAAAATAACCTCTTGCAGATGATTGGTTAACTGTATCAGGTGAGTCTCTATGCACAGATGCTCCATTAACTCTGCACAGCCCTGTCATTGTTTAACATGCAGACGAGCCTCCGTTGGCCGTGATCTCATGTGAGGGGCCGCAGGTCCTTTTATTAACTCAGTTTTAATAACTTCAACTGGATGCGTAACCCATTGCTTGCTGCTGCCTCTGGCCCTCCATAAGTTATTGAGAGGCTTATCGGATCATTTCTTCTTGCTAGAGTGATTGAATAAGTATTTATGGGAAAACATCATTGATTCTCAGCAGTGAGAGATGCTGCAATGCCAAGTTACATGTTTTTGTTATCAGACAAACAAACCTTTATGTCCCAATCTGTTGATCTGCAGTCCAAAAGAACAGTTCTTCCAATATCTCTTGCTCCCAGAACTGCCTTATAGCGCTGTCTACTGTGAGTTTCTAGCTATAACTATATGCATCTATATCTCTCAGAATGGACTTCATTTGGCTCATAAAAGTGGTTCATGGTAGGATTGTTTTTTGTGGACACTGTAAAACAGTGGAAATAGATAGACTTCAGAATTAATCTATTTGATTTGAATCAGAAACTGAGATTACAAAGTCCTTAGCAAGAAAAAATAAGCATACGCATATAAAATGTGAGAATAGTAGACTATATATTGGTGATAGAATAATGCAGGTATTGTTGAATTAATATTTCCTTGAAGGTGCTAAATTACAAATTCTGAGCTTATGATTGAGGGATTGCCTCCACTCGGCTCTCAACATGGCAACAGCTGAGTCTGCGGCTAGAAGCTAACGGTGCTAGAAGCTAACGGTGCTAGAAGCTAACGGTGCTAGCAGCGGCAACAGTGCTGACGGTAAATTTATTCAGCATATTTTATGACTTTTCTTCTTTTTATCTGCCTCTTTTCCATCTTTCTGTTCTCTGTTTCTCTGACACACAGACTCATGAGCAGGTTAACCAATCAGTTTTCAGGAGACTGGGGTCAGTTGGGGGGTGGGGGATGGGTTTTGTTTGGTCCAGTACCAGAAAGTCTATTTGATTAAATCCTGGATGGAAATTGCAGAGGCCTACCTATAGTCACATACAGTCCCGTCTAATTACACTTAGGTCCTCCCCTGTTGACATATGCACCGTTCTCTCTTATATATGCAGGTATGTCCATCCCGTTGAGATGCATGATGGGAGTAGAGCTGAAGGAGCTGAATGTATGGCCTGGGCATGCGGCAGCGAGAGCGCCTCTCTTCGTATTAATTTCCTCACAGATTCCCCAAACAGACCGACTTCCTGTCCGTTTTCCACGATGCTGTCCAGCGGACAGGAAATAACGTGTTACTATTCCTCCCATTAGTCGTTCTCTCCTTTTTGCTTCTGTGTTTGGATATTCGGCGCTCATGATGGGAAACGACTGATTTTAGTGACCTGTCCATCAGCCGTCAGCAGTCCTTTGTTTTCTCTTCCCGTCGAGGTGTGTCCGGATTCTAACGGTCCGCTCCATTTCAACGCGTCACTGTTCATTTGAACACAATGGAAATGTGATGCTTCAAAACCGAGAGGGTTGGTGTCGCAGGATCCCACTGCTATTTTTATTATTAGTATATTTTTCCCATGTGTTTGAAGTGACTTCATGTGAAGCTGATTTCTCGGGGAAATCTTCAGCTCCATAAACACCCCTCTCTCCGATCCTCTGTTTCAGCCTCTTTCAATAATCCATTCAAGGCTTCAATCAATCAATACTTTCTGATGCATTTTACATTCACCCCGAGAGTAATGGCTTTCTTCTATGCGCGCTGTAATTATTGGAGTAAAGGAGAGATACGACATGAAAGCCAAAGTTCAATTGCAAAAAATGAAGGACCTGTCAACCTTAATGAGAGAACATCGTTTGATCATTTGTGTGTGTGTGTGTGTGTGTGTGTGTGTCTGTGTGTGTGTGTTTCTTTCTTGAATTTATCCGTGAGGTGAATTTGTTCCGTTTAAAAGTGCAATGCGCATTGATCAACAGAAAAAAGGAAAGAAATGAGAACAACGAAATTATTAAGAGTTAACCAAGAAGTCATGTCAAATAAAATACTCTACATGGCCCAAAAGTATGTGGTCATACGCTAGCATCTGCTCCTACAACAGACTCCATTCTTCCGAGAAGGCTTTTTTCTAACTTGAACTAGCAAGTCAGTCATTGTTTCATCTTCACAAAGGTGCTCCGAGTTACTGAACCTAGATTTGTATGTTGGCGTTGTCAGATTAAATCAGGAAGAAAAAGGAGCTTTTCTAAACTGTTACCACAAAGTTGGATGCATGCTATTTATTGTCTAAAGTATTGTGTGCTCTAGAGTCTAGATTTCCAATTTCCAGCAAAAAACTATTTGAAAAGAGACTTCAAAAAGATTTGGATTTGATATCTTCTTTCGATTTTTAATCATCAATATGATGCTCATGCACTGTGACGGCGTCACTGTGGGAACGAGAGCTTCAGTGTATTCATTTCATTTCGTGCACAGTAGAGAAATGATTTAAGAGCAGAAAAAAATGATGCCAGTGCGAGTAAAAAATCTATACTTCGGCTCACGATGATTAATTGGAGGAGTTCAAACGGAGTCGGATGGAGTTTCATATTCCGGTCAATACGCAATAGGATTTGGCTTGCCGTGTGCATTAATTAACACGCCATCCAGAGTTTAAACAAGGCCACCGGGGCTAGTTTCCACATTTAGCTTGTGCTGTGACTGGGAATAGATCACATGGTGGAGCGGGTCATTCCTGGTGTTGATTATTGCTGTGCGACACGTGCGTAGACACAGAAACACGATATGTTTGCCCACCGTTAACAGAGACGTGAATAGAAAAGCGTTTGCAGCCGGTCGGGTCAAATGATCCTCTTATTTAATACGGCCGTCACTCAGCGACACGCCGACATCACGGTATGACTCTTCAGCCACGTGTTTCTATCGATTCGTCTCGATTTGTTCACGTCATAAATATGGCATTCAAATCCGGGGGAATGTAATAAACGCTATTGAGCCGCGATCAATAGACTTCATTGGTGTTCAGAATGATGAGTTTTGAGTCGTTGATCTGCGGTGCGTTTTTCTTGGCGACGTCGAGCTGAATATGGGTGGTGGTGGTGGGGGGGGGGGGGAGAGGTCTCCTCAGTCACCATCGGGGCCCACGAGACCTTGTTGCTCTGGAAAGATCCACATAATGAGACTCTGCATAATCAACATTATACAGAGTCTCCGAAAACCCTCTCTGAATCATCTCTGGATCAAATGCACAATCCCCCTTCTAAAAAAACAAAAAAAACAAGGTAGTTAAAAATAATTGAATTTGAATTAGTGAATTATATTTGCATAATGCAGTGTCTGTGAGTCACGACGGCCGGCTGTCGTGTCGGCCGTCGTGAATAAAGATGAAAAGATGGTTTGCTTCCCGAGGCTCCGCCGGGAAGATTGATTGCCGGGCCACTTTCCAAGAGACGGGCTTTGAGGAAAGTTCCAAACCTCCCGCTTTGTTTATAAAAAGTTTGATTATGTGTTTGCTGGGCAGAATTGTGTCCGTCTCTCAACCTCGACCGCAGCCGCCAGGTCCAGTGAAGCTTGAACGGATTTCGTCTTTGTGAAGGAGGAGCTATTAGAATATTGGATTTGCAGGCTCAGTTTGGCTCTGCTTGAATGAACTCCTCCTTCTGCCGCGTCCTGGAGGAGGCACTGCTGACGATTTGCCTCCGCCAAAAGAAACCCCCGCTTTCCCCCCCCCCCCCCCCCCCCCCCCCCCCCCCCCCCCCCCCCCCCCCCCATTGCTGTCAAATTTGTTTTACATCTTTTTACATCTTTTTAATCCTGAGTTTGTTCAAGGAAACAGCAGTCGGGGGGGAATCTGCCGCTACTCATCCAGAACACTTATCGCTGAATCTTCCCCCGAGGCAGAGAGAGTGTAAGATTACACATCATTCGTTTGTCTTCAGGGCTGAAGGAAGAGAAAACACACTGAAAAACCTACTTAACATAGGTTTTTATACATATTATTAAAAAAATACACTTGTTCCTCTTATCTGTAGGGCTACTTATCAGTCTAAATTGTTTTGAGTTGCCATTACAGAAGAGAGAGGGTATACATCTCAACAGCTGATAACTAGTCACACCAAAACACATGTAGTGGAGTAAAAAGCTATGCCTGCATTGTGGGGAAGTAGAAGTTGGTTTTAAGTACATTATACCAACACGTTGTCACTACCAATTAGTCCCATATAGCAGCTTGATCAATGTCCCTGTGACGCTCTACCTGTCCCCTCTATCAACTGTTTTCTATATGTCATTTTATGCTCGTTACATGCATACACATCTTTTGTGTTCCCAGAAAACAAGTACGGTTTAGGAAATGATTCTGGTCCGAGTTAAACTCCTTAAAATTCTGATTTAAAATATCGTAATAGTTACTTAAATAAATGAACGTTGAATTTCTGTTTCACGCGGGACACAAACACCTGTCTCCTGGGTGAAAGTCCTTACCTGCCCTTTTAGACCCAATCCGTCCACCTCAACCTCCTCAATACATGGATTGTATCGCTCTTATACTATGAAACATCACTTCCTCCTTTACTTCCGCCATTAACTACGGCCACGTAGAGCATGTAGAGTCACAATTCGACTATTAGAGCCACTGACCAAACTGCTGTATTTGACGTGTATGAGAACGGGCTGCATCAAACACTAAAGGAGGTTTTTATCTGTGTTATTATTATGAGGAAAAACAACACATTTCCTCTGTGCCGTTGTCCCTTCCGAGGGTCTCAGGGTTCAACATAATGCTGCTAACGGGGACGAGTAAATAAAACAGTGCCGGAGCTCGTCTTGTTTGCAGAGGCTGAAGCGGCAGCAGAAGCCGGTAGCATCTTCTCAGGCCCCCGTGGAACGAAAACATCAAGTCGATGCACGACTTCTCCACCGCGTCTCCACAGTATTGGACTTCCTCTTCCCCCCCCCCTTCCTCTTTTCGTACGAGCCCCTGAAGCCGATCATGACCTTTTACTTTGCCAGATGGAAACACAAGCAGGTCTTTAATGCTGTAGCATGGAGGAAGGAGTGCGATGGGTAGTGTGATTGCTATTCGTTACACGTCCAGGTCCTCCCATTGTATGGATTTCATCGCGTTTAACAAAACATTGATTCAGTGGCTCTATTATCTCAAGGCAGTCTTATTGTAGGTGATGCTTGGCAGGCACAAGTGGTATTTAAACACACATGCCAAAGCCCTGTCAGTGAGGCTCCATTCCTGCGGCATGATCATCGAATTGGCCGAGGGTTATGATCCTGCATCGAAAAATAAGGCCTCGAGGGTGAGTTCAAGGACCCGCTTCGCGGTTTGTTTATCTCTTGGTGCCGGTGATCAAATCTGTAAGTCACAGCCGACGTACTCCACCGAAGAATGTACTCGAAGGATTAATGCATTTCTCAGAAGATCAAAACAATAATCATCACATCATCATCAAGGACACAGAACAACGTCTAGGTTAGAGCTCACTACAATTATTCATTGCGGGTTGAGTCGAAATGCCCTCTCTTACACCTTGAAAGCAGAATTGCATCACAACACATTTTTACAAAATTGTCTTATCGAGCCATTTCGGTTTATTTTCAACCCAGTTTCCAGAATATGATGTTGGCATTGTGCGTCTCTGAAGAATGTTGACGTTTCTGAAAGAAAAAACATGTTTCATATCGATGTTATAATGTGTTTAATCGCTTTTGGTGCTGGTTTAGGGAACACAGCTAGGTTTAGTAAAATATCATAGTTTGGTTAAAAATCACTGCCTTCGCAGAGTTTGTCAAACATATTTCCGAGACGTCCAAAACAGCGCGCAACATAATTTGGTGCCAAAATATGTTTCTACGACATGTAATTGACAGTTTGGTTTTAGGAAGCTTATTTGTTGGAGTCCCGGCTGTTTTATTTGAGTCATAAAAACTGTATTTCCTTAAACCTCTTCTGAGGTTTTTTCTGAAAATGAAACGCACAAATACAGGAAAGAAAAAGTTTGGTAGTTATACTAGAATCATGAAAATATAGAATTTGAAACTAATTGTTTTTAATTACAATGTAATCCACCTGTGTTTGTGTGTTTGCTTAAATACCACAATGCACAAGGTCTGTCTTGCGGTGCACAATATTTCTAAATCCAGATTTACTCGCCAGCAGCCGACGCGTGAGGAAATCTTGCGGCTGAAGGGTCCGATGGGCTTGCCAGTTTTAGAACATGGTTATTCAGAGATAATACTGGCATGAAATATTTAAAGAGACGAGGCTCACCTCTCTCTCACCCCTCCACAGCGAGAGGTCTTGAGCCCAATTCTTTCCCCTGTAGGTAATGTTATATATGGTTGTATTACTTGGATTTCTGTGATAGCATTACAATCTCCTATCTTCTTTCTTAACATCCAATTTCAATGTCACCTTGGGATTAAGAGCATTCATCCTTTCCCCGAGAATACTCTTTTTTGGTATTTCTTGGAGTGATGCTTCTTGTTTTGTCATTAATTCAAGTAAGAGGACTAAATCAATGATTTTGCAGATGTGATTGATAGCTGCTTTCTGCTAATGGTTAGAATGTGACTCCACATGTGGGCGGTATTAAAAATAAAAATAAAAATCTGTTTCCAAGGAAACAAACAAATGTGATGCTGTTGTTTTCCCTGATAATAGTAGGTTGGATTTGAATCATTGTTTCTATTTTTTTTTTTTTTTTTTTTTTTAAATTGAAAATATCTTCAGGTTTTATATCATCCATTTTGGCTCCAAAGTATTGATTTGTGAAATAAGATGCCGGAACAAGTAATAGCTATTTCTGAGCAAATGGGCTTAATTACACTGTTTGCTACTCCAGCCGTGACGCAGAGCCCACTTCTGGGTTTTTAAACCAAGACATTTGACAGATTAAATCTGACATGTGGTTGTTTGGATGTGTACTCTTTTTTTATTTTTTTTATTCTATACGTCTGGTGGTAAAAATCCCCGGACAGGCAGAACATCATCTGATGTTTTTAGTGCTCATGCAAGATGAAAGATTTGGAGTTTCAACGGGGATAGGCTGGAAAAGTTTAGATTTAAAGGGACTATTTGACACCTTGAAGTAGACGTTCAATCAGTGTTGATGGTAAATGTCGTTAATTGAAGAGTGCGTTCCTTGAACTCGGCTTTCTATGTCGATATGACTCAAACTCATTTTACTCATCAACATCCACCTAGAAGTGAGAGAATTTCGTCTTTTAAGATGGTTGTTTTTTAGACGTTCTTGCGTGCTCCATGAATGGCAACGCCGGTCCGCCTCTTTTCTTCGTATACGGAAATATCTCAATAACTATTTGCTGGTTTGCAATGAAATCTTGCACATTTATTCATGGTCCCCTCTTTCGTGATCCCAACTTCATCATAAGGTTTATGAAATGTGTCCAATCATCGAATAACGGAAAATGTGTTGACATCAGCCTTTAGCCGCACTGCCGTGATGCAGAATACATCGAGCTGTGTGGGTTTTATCCTGCAGAATGTTCTATTGTTTTTTTTTGTCCCCTTTCATAAATTCTCCCATGAATCACCTGGTTGCCATTACTCATTATGTTAAAGATTGCAAGGCCAGTGATGACTGACTGTCAGGGGAGGGCAGAAGACAAGACAAAACAGTTGCGGCGCACTAAAAGGGAGAGGTCACATGGTTTACTATCGTTACCAAGGCGATGTGTGTCGCTAGCTCACAACTGTAGGTAGAGGGGATGAGAAGATGCTCCACCCTCGAAATGGCCTCGATTTTAAAGACCCATCAAGTCATGTCATTAGGAGGCGCTCATCTGATTGCTTTTTGTTCACAAATATCCTCCTCGTAAAACAAATCTGTTATTCAAGTGTTTCGGATTGAAACGTGCGTCTTAAATCCGCGGCATCATCTGAACCCTCGTAATATGATTGTCGCTCTCTCTCGGGGAGAACCGGAGACACATTTATCCTCTGCAGCAATCAGTTAAATACTGAGAAGTGTTGTTGGGTGTCGTCGAAATGGAACATTGAGTCGATCAAATACAGGAAGAGATGATCTCTGGAGCAGATTCAAGTAGATTCTCTTTTCCTTCAGTCCCTCTCTGTTTTTAATCTCAATCATAATCGAGATGATGCGTCGTCCAGCGTTATAATCCGGACATCCTGAAGATTGGAAATGGAAAACGGAAATTATTATACAATAAAAAAAAAAAAGTCTATATATTGAGTGCTGTGTCTTCTGTTAATGTTGGCAATAGGTTCAAATTCATTTCATAAATCCTCCTCCACTGAGGGCTCACAGATTACACGACGCGTGAGCTCGTAATATGTCCGCGGCTGCTCAGCTGCCCGAGATCCCAGTTTTAATTAAAGACTTTTTTGTCTGGGGAAGCCAGCGCCAGTGTTAATAAAAGGGACGGGCAGTGGGAGGCCTTGGGAGGGATATAAATAGCCGCTTTTTTAAGCTAGGATTCCCTGTCGGGTTGGAGCCAAACTCGTAGCAGATCACGCCAGCCGATTAGCATAGACATGCTCCCCTGGCTGTGGATGCAGATGTGCCTCTGATGTTGTATATCTGTGTCTGTGCTGTGGGGAAACATGCCTTGTTCCTCCCGATATTATGTCTCCAAGCCTCTTATTTGCATTATGTGGTTATGTGAGTGCACAAACATACAAAAGAAGAAGATACAAAAAAAAGGTAGGTTATAAATCCACCGTAAAACACCGGGTAGAGAACAGCTTCTGGCGTTGGACTGTTTAAAAAAGACTTTTATGTAATAAAGAAAAAATGGATGGAAAGTGCCAATGAGCTACCGGGGAAGCATCCAAGGTCCTTCTGCATTAGTGAGAATTAAAAAAAAAACACATAACAATGAATGGTTAAAAGTACCCTGTGGAGTCTTCTCGTAAACAAACATAGTTATCTTTAAATAAAGTGTTTATCCATTATGGGTATCCTTGGACCTTGCGAACATTTTCGAGTATTTTATTATTTGCATTCATGTTTGCAAACAGTTAGTCTTCTCTGTCTCCTAGTAGCGCGGCTGTATCGCCGAAAAACCGTCACCGACTGTGAATCAGTGCAGCACTGGAGTGTGAAACAGTCCCCAGGAATGTGTGTCAAATGGTTTTGAAATCTCATCTTGTATTTTTTCTGTAAATATGTCTAAACATTTACTGGTTCAACCTTCTCAAATTTAAAGATGTCTTCCTTTTCTTGCACAGTTTGAGGGCCGAATTCTGGCGTACACTTTTCCCCGTTTTCAGACATTTAAATAACATTTACCTCACGATCAATGGATTTGGAAAAGAACAAAACTAATTGCTCGCTGCAGTCCTTGTTACAGTAAAACAGTTTTTTATCACGCACTTTCGCTTTGTCGTATGGCAACGATACCAGACGAGTCATTCTGGGTAGCAGGAAATCATCACCTGGAGCAGATGTGTGAAGCGCTTCAGGGGAGGAAGATGACGCCCTGAAGGCTAGATTTATGTTACATAACAGTATCAAAGTATTCAGTGGTTGCATTATGAGCGCAGCAGCGTGGAGTGACTGGTGAGACGCACTGTGGTATGGCCGCTTCCCCAATTACCTTTACGACCACCAAGTTTTCTGTGGGCAGAAGGGAAATACGGTTGCTCAAGGACAAACCACCCTGCTGCAAAGTCAACCATCACAATAACATTTTTTTTTTCTTCTTTTCTTTCTCCCTCGGCTGCTCAACAACAGCTTTTTGAATGAGCAAGGCCACGAGGATACGTCTAGGATGTGTCTAACGTTGTGTTGCTTTGTGTGCACCGCGCACAAAGGTGTGTTTTTAAGATGGAACAACGGGGGGGGCTATCGATGAAATGAACCCGCGCACTCCGGGACATGTGAGAACATGTATCCTTCTGGCCTTGTTTCTCCCTTTTTGACAGGGAAGTTTCCTGGAAGCATTTATCTGTCTTTCACACTCTATTTCTGCAAAGCTGCAAGCGTGGAACAGCCCAGAATGCCTCAAACGGGACAAATGAAATGCTGTAAAGGGTGCACAAAAAAAGGTTTTTACTATTCTAAGTGGATCGGTTTGATCTGTACAATATGAAGTGCAATTTGCATTTTCGACATCTCCTTAACAACCACTTATTGGCAGCTTTTGGACAAAAGGCTTCTTCTTCTTCTTCTTCTTCTTCTTCTTCTTCTTCTTCTTCTTCTTCCCAGTGTGAGCCTCCATTCTCAGCTGCAACCGGCAGCAGGCTGTGTGCATGGCGGTAAGTCAGTCGGTCTGCTGGTTGGACGGTCGCAAAGAAACAATCTGGTTGGTAATGACGAACGTAATGAACATCACGGAATAAAGTCAACGCTTTAAAAAAAATGTTTTACATGTAAGCATGATCTGTTAAAATCATGGTGAGTAATTCGGCAGTAATTAAACTGCCGAAAGGAAATTGCCAGAACAAGCAGACTCTGATCTTTGTTCGTCAAGAGACTTTGATTGCATCGCTTGAGGGTTATTTTAATAAGCCGGTGTGTCTTCGACATGTCTCGCGCTCTGCTTCAGCAATAGGTCATCGGTCAACGTCTTCTTTGTTGGTTTTGAAACCATATCGGCCTCGAAAGCCTTCATTGTGAAAATGATAATGAAACTTGTCGATGGAGCTCATAATGTGTGGCATGCTTCAGAGCTCACATTTCACCCAACAGCAGATACGAGCCTTTGGTTTGTATCCGTCAACCTACTAATGCCGGCAACTTGAGACTGAGCTGGCAACCCAGTAACCGCTGAGGTTTGAGGTGGAGTTGGCGTCCCTGTAACCCCGGGGACTCTGACACATATCTGACCTCGGTAACCCCTGGAGATTTACCAACACATTTGGCAACGCTTCATCCCGCCAGGGCTCGCTCCACATGGTGTATCTTGATCTGGCAACGCAAGGGCTTCAAGAAAAAAAACAACTATGAGGAGCAGACTGGTGGAACTGGCAACCCAGCAGGATTGGCCAGTTTCTGCTGTTGCATGTTTGGCCTTTTGGAATTTACACAAGGCAGATATGGCCGCAAAGTTGTTCCCTTGGAGTGCTGATAGTGTGGTATCTACCTGCTCAGAGATGTATTTCAGCAATATTAATATGAAAACATCACAACATAAAAACCTTCCTTCTAAACCGCTCTCCATCCAACAAATACAGATTTATATGACATGCATAAATAAAGCTGAAAACTAGAATACATTGCATACGAAATGAATCCAGATGAATAAAAAGAAATGTTAAACCATTTTTCTTGCACAACAATATGGTGTGTTTGTCTAATGACAATTGTAAGTCACTCCAATACTTATAGACAGATAGCAAATTGAGGGGTTATACAATCCCCCTTTTGTTGGCAAAATAACCAAAATGCCTCATTTTTTGAACCTGTTATCCTCCACTGGGCACGATGCGACCGTCAGAGCCGATCGCTGCCCACCTACTGTAGTTCTTGAGGTCCCAGTAGCATCCCAGAAGCCACTCTCACGGCGCCGTGTATTGATTTAGCAAAAGATCATGGTTTGGGTTCAAATTAGTACTTTTGTTAAGGTTGGGGAAAGCTTTGTTTTGGGGCAAAAATGTCTTAGTTACTCTTCGGTTGTAGCTTATGGGGAGATCGTGGTCGAGAATAAATCTGTGTCATCAATAAAGGTAAAGGAGGTCACGTGTGCTTGAGTAAAGACAGTGAGTTTTTAGAACAATGGGGCAGTGCAACGCTCATGCTGGCTGATGTTCTCCATGCCACTGTTTTGCAGTGTGCATTGTGTTGGATACAGATGTCGCTCAGTGTCATCTAAACCCTCTCAGAATTCAAGAGCTTTCTGTCTCAGTATTCTTTCAAATTTATTGTATTATTAAGTATTATTGAAACCGGTTTCAAGTGCTTTCCTGTCATATTTTCCCTCGACAGTGCATTCCTGCAGCATATCGGGCCTTTCTTTACCCTTGACGTGACCCCCGCCGCACACATTAAGATGCGACTAGGGAGCCTCTGCGCTCGCGTCCAGAGTGGATGCTGTCGTTGCGCCTTCCTTTCTGTATTCTGGTCTGATGAACACCAGATGCTGCATGCTGAAATATCACCTCGCAGGCATAGAAATGCAGTTATTTATTGACGGGTGTCTCACCAGCGTGTGATGCGTGAGATTTATCTGCCTGTGAGATTTTTCGCCCTGTCTTGCTTGTCGTGTAGCACTCACAGAGGACCTCGTTCTCATACCTCCCCTTCAGTTTTTAGCTGATAAAATAAAAGAGCCAGAGAGAGATTTATGTGTTTTCGTAGTTCATACATTTTCTTCAGTTGTCGACAATTAAATGAATCGGCAACTATTTTAATAATCAATTGATCAGTTTGATTAATGTAAGTCACAGTTTCTTAATTGTGATTATTTTCTGGTTTCTTTACTCTATGACAGTAAACTAAATATATTTGAGGTGTGGACTCAAACAAGACATTTGTCATCTTGATCAGCTTTATAGACCAAATGAGTGGTGTATATATATATATATATATATATATATATATATATATATATTCAAGAGATGAATTGACAATGAAGTTAGTTGCAGCCCTACTTTCTTCGTTGATTTAGATGTAGACTTACTGCAAAAGGCTAAATAGTACTGTTACGGATGACGTAAAAGTGGACAGGATTAAATAAGTGTGTTATGTGCTGCAGAAGTTTTCACCTTAAAATATTCCAGCAACTTATGTGAGATATATACATACAGATATAAACAAACAAACCACATTAACCTGCCACGTACAAGTGAGGGAGTTGTGTCTTGCAGCATGTGAGTTGGCGTGATGGATGCTTCTTGTAACGGGACACCTGGCCCAGAAACTCCGGCAAGCAGGCAAAGCAAAAACATCTGGCCGCCGAGCCGCCGAGGATCTCAGGGACATTAGCCTCCCGAGGACAGTTCCCTCGGTCTGTGCACCCCCAACACATCCTCTGTTCAGTGTGTATGCGTGCTGCATGTTGGAGTGCATGCAGCGTCTTCCCCTTCCCCGCTTCCTGTCAGTCCGGAACGGGCAGAGGGTCGTTCCAAATTCGAAACCGTTTCATTTTTCTAACGAGAATAAAAAAACACGACCACACCTTTTGAGTCATCGATCAAACTTAAAGGCATGCACACGGAGTGCATGTTCGTCACCTGCGAGTTGGTTGTGGTCAGAAAGGATTGCCGGTCTCATGTAAAACTCTCGCGAGAGTTCATGTTTTCAAGCGTTTACGTTAACACTCTTCTCTCCACGTTGGCATCGTGGACCCTCCAAAAAAAAACGATTGCTCATTCACGTACAAGAGAGGGAATTGTTTAGATCAGTGTGTGGCTCCCTTAATGCAGGCTGACTCTCGGGTGGTCTGCTTCATGCTACAGACCTTTTATAAAAGGCCAGAGATTCACAGCACCAGGCCTTCAACACTAATTCATTTTGAACAGCGCTGGAGGCCATTTGACTTTCAGTGTTTACCTGCAGAGAGACGGAGAGAAACGTGGAGGAAATACTGGTGTTGGAGAGAGTGTGTGTAACAGCATGTCTCCTCCTGTTATCTTCGCGGACAATCGAATATGGACATGTACTTCCACCCAAGCAGAGCTGATTGAATATGCATCAAGGTATCTTCTTATTTTTTGTCCTTCTCAAATCCTGTTGTTAGTGTTTTTTTTTTTTTAAGGAGCGGCCATGAAAACCTTCTCATCCTGACCTTTTAAAAGCCGACGCTGCAAGACAGCATGGATGATACAGGAGTATTTTGGCAGGGTTCGGCGATGCTATGAAGGGCTATTTCTGCGTCGGGGGCCCGCGGGGCGCCTCGGATACCATCTCGCCATCGCGTCCACGACTATGAGTTTCATTCGTGTCCATATAATTCATGTGGGAGCCCTGTGAACTGTGCAGGAGAGAAGGCTGGAGGAGAGCGATAACGACGCCTGCACGAAGACGGCTCAGATGACCAGAGAAGACAAGAGCAGGAAACGTATTAGATGGTTTTGATGATGACCTTAAAGGCACCAACCCTCTAAGGCTTCTGACCACTGGTTCTCCAATTTCCCTTACATACTGCACCATATGAGCTGACACTAAATACTATGAGTAATACTACTTATATATGTGGAGGCGTCATTTGGATCATGTTGAAGTACCTCTAGTTCCATCGAGACATGCATTTAGTCTTTATTTGGCAAAGGTTTTGAGTTATCTTTCTGTTATATATATTTTTTTTGTCACCACCATAAAATGGAGGCTTTCTTCTAGATTCAACAGAAACATCTTCTTCCATAAGTATCTCTGTTAATCAGGGATCCACAAACCACATGTTCAATAGTTGTATAGGGACCAAAGACCCTAAGAATAGGACGTAGTCCCCGTCACCCATTGGTTTATGGACTACGGTTTTGAAGCATCGAGTCCGGCATTTTGGCGGTTGGCATCAGTTCTTTTTGCCACGAGAGAGGGCGGAGCTAAGTACAACTGAAGTACTGGATGAGACCTTCTTTGATGCACAGAGGGTGTTTTGTTTACCAGGGCTGTCACTAGACGTTATCTGCATGAACGGGGATTGAATCATCAACGCTCCGAAGCCTGCCACCTCTCTCCCTACTGTAATCTTTGCAAATCCCAACACTTGTCTGATGAATTTTTCCAAATGTGGCATCTCGCCGGGCACCAAACAGCTCAGTTGCTCGCTTGGTTATCTGCCTAACTAAAATTGTCGCACTTATCTGGCAACCGGCCTTTGATTTACAATACTACACTGAAGCTCGTTTTCTGTGGCTTTGCATCTATGCAGTGTCCAATTTATCAGCTGTTGGAACAGCAATGTGTTTTGTTGTTTCTTTTAATAGATTTGTCACATTTCAGGCGCCTGTTGCCGTGGCTCAGTGGACCTCCGCTCAGAGTGGAGCCTCTCATTATACCTCTGAACAAACAGGAAAGCAGAAGTAGTTGTCCAGCAGATTGACAGAACATACAATATTGTTGCTTAATATCATTTATATTAAAACACACTCAGTCTTCTTGCATAGTTTTCAAATGTGAACTTTTTCTTTCGTTATTAAAGTAGGCGGAGAGCGTACTAAAAAAATATTTCTGCATGCATGACTGAGAATGCTCAGCAGTTTAAGGAATTGGTCCATTTATGCTTTTTCATGGTGAAAGACATCTCTTGTGAACGCAAGATTTTAAAGTGGTGCTTTTGTGCGATTCTTTGTGGAGAAACTCCGTTTTACAGATTGATTAGTCGACAGTGTATTGTACTACAGTGCATGTGCTATTATGTTGAAAACCTTTTGAAAATGCAGACCTGTAATTAAAGGCAGTGAAAAAAAAGAAAAGGAAAGCATACGGTTGAAAGGGTTAATTTGTGATTACAATAACAGTGAGTTGCAGGACTAGACAAGACAACAATCCTATTTAGCATTTACACTAGAGTAAGAGGACACGGGGGTCGTCAGCCATGGGAATCATCTCTTCCTGCATGTATGAGGCGAACAACAGTCACAGCACATCAACCGCGAGCCGGCCTGCTGCTGTTGTGTCCCTGAAGAAAGAAAAAAAACAATTTGTCCCCTTTTTAGAGCGTTGCGCTCTCCATGGGTAATAGATGATGGATGGTCTGACATTTCCGGCCATGCTTTGTTTGGGTGTTTCACAGCGATGTGCAGCTCCGTTGCTGCCTGGATGCCCGGCATCATTGGGACCAAATGAAAAGAGCGTGACAGAACATTACATTACAGGCATGCTGCCCGTCCCTGACCTTTTTAATATGG
Source organism: Cyclopterus lumpus (assembly GCF_009769545.1). Classification (NCBI taxonomy): domain Eukaryota; kingdom Metazoa; phylum Chordata; class Actinopteri; order Perciformes; family Cyclopteridae; genus Cyclopterus; species Cyclopterus lumpus. The sequence continues at coordinate 11,922,414 of NC_046988.1, forward strand.
GCACAGTATCACCATGCATTGCGGTGGCAGGGAGCCATACGTTGGAGCTGAGTGACATGTAACGGGGAAGGGGATGTCTGTGGGATATTTGCTTTCGTAGCCTCGCTCTCATTTCCCCAATGAAAGCCAAGTAATCCATCTCGAGATGAGGCCCGTGGCTTCTTTACCTTGACTTTGCCCTCTGCACAGAGTCCTCTTATATGTAAGAAGAGCTCCTCTGCGGTGACATCCCTTGTTGTTCGCTGACCACAATATTGCTCTGGATTTCAAGAACCTTAACAGACATCGAAAACTGGAAGTCTCCTGGGTTGTTTGTATAGGTTTCTGTTTTTGGCATGATTCTGAATTATTTCAACTTAGATATACTGGTTTAATGTCAGTTTTGTGTGATGATTTGGTGTGACTACAATACCCATGAGCCTCAGCAACTTTGTTGTTTGCTTAATAAAAGAAGCTATAGACAAAACTGGAGAAAGTTCAGGGGGCTTTTTTTATTTGTTATACATTGCCTCAGGTGCTGAATTCATCTCACATTGTACCAAACCTTTGCCTTTTTACTAAAGAACCTGATGTTTTCTTATGCAAGGCACTCATCTTTTGTACGGATGATTCAACCAGGAGAAATTCATGTCCATTCAGTTTTCAGCGGAGTTCAAAGGGATCAAAATTAGTTACTAGGCGCTCGAAGGGCGGTAAATTGTCAGGCTGTAATTTCCACTATCAGATTTATGACTTGGCCTCAGGGGGCCTTTACAGCATAGAGACGACCCCTCTTACCTTGCCAGCTAAAGGTTATTGTAAATCACACCCCTCCTTCCCCCCAACACCATCAAACTCTCTCACACAAACACCCTCACTGACCTTTCATTTCCCCTTTTTTTTCCCCTGCTGGACATGTCCGCTTCACTTTCCCTGAAATAATCATCTCCCATCTACAAGTGGATGTTGTGTTTCCTCTGCTCCCATTAAAGACAAGTGACCAGACCCCCGCTGCCCTGATATGGCATCACAACAGGGTCATGCAAAGTGCATTCAGGACAACCGCTCATTGTCCTCTCCGAGAACGGGCTCTTTTGTCTCTTCAAGCGCATTTGTTAAGAAAGTTTGACTGTCCAATTCCAAAAGTAATCACAGGCAATCAAGCTGCATAAAATCAATGTATTATTCAACCGACAAAGTTCACTGGTTTCCTTTTATTCATGAATGGTTCTTTTTCAGTTCATGGATAATTGTGAATGATTCATTTCTGCTTGCTCCATTATGCATAAATGGGAAGAGCCATTAGATTTTATGTGGATTTTTGTGGAGGACAGACAAAGACATAGAAAACCAGACAGGCATGTTGCTTTACCAAGTTGATTGTGTTACTGCGTTGGAAAATCAATGAAAATCAAATCTAGTTTGATGTTTTGACAGTAGAACTCTACAGCTTCTCTGTATCTACATCACATCATCCTGCCGTGTGCTCTTTGCTTTGAGCAGCTCTTAGAAGTTGTGATGGCTTTACAACCGGCCTCCTTCTCTTCGGGGGAATAAAAGGAAGAGTGAACTCACAAACACTGGACTATTCATGTACCGCGCAAAGGTAAAAGCAGTAGTTGGATCGTTGAGTGGAGTCGGCGGACGTCCTCGCTGTTACTATGACAGATACACGGATGAAAGGCAACGACATGGTTCCTGAAAAGGCTCCATTGATAGAGGCGCGCCGGCTGCTGTTGTAACACTTGTCCTCCACCTTCAACTCACCGGCACGTCGCCGCGAAGGGGAAGAGACGCTCGCTCAGCGCCGGATAACCTTCTTGAGAATGAGCTGACTCTTGTGTACAGCGGTCCTCAAGGTCCCTCTGGCTCCTCGATGTCCCATCTAGAGTCTCTGTGACCGATCCTACTTCATCAGCAAGATGTAGGCCAAGAATCCAGCTGGCACTGGTCCTGAATGGTGCTGTTGTCATGTGATCCATGGAATGGAGGTGCGTTCTCTTTGTAACCAACATTCTGTAAAAACCTTTCAAACTACTTGAAGTGACTCTATGAACAAACCTTTCAAATCACATTCCTAATGCCAGCCCCTCCTTTTAATACATGCGCTAACTACTATACAGGATTCTTTGATTGCTGGTACAATCCTTTTATGAAACCTTTCAGTGTTCTACGTAGAACCCAACATCCATAGGTTCCACCCAGATCCCCTAATGAAACGGTTCTATTACCTTCCAAGGGTGATATCAACAACCCACTCAGGATGTTCTACCAGATAACCCTTTTATAATCAAAGGGTTTCATCTAGAACCCACCCAGGATGTTCTTCTGAAAACCCTTTAATATTCTAAAGGTTTCATCTAGAACCCACCTAGGATGTACAGAGAACCCTTTAATATTCCAAAGGTTTCATCTAGAACCCACCCAGGATGTTCTTCCGAAAACCTTTTAATATTCTAAAGAGTTCATCTAGAACCCACCCAGGCTGTTCTTCTGAAAATCCTTTTAATATTCTAAGGGTTTTATCTAGAACCCACCCAGGATGTTCTTCCGAAAACTCTTTAATATTCCAAAGGTTTCATCTAGATCTACAGAGAACCCTTTTATATCCCAAGGGTTTCATAGAACCCACCCAGAGTTTCTCATAAGGGTTCTTAAGCAGGAGTTGATGTATTTCAGCACAAACATGGTTCACAATCCCATTTTTTTTAGGGATCAGGGGGATGGCAGGATTTTTTTTTTTTGTTACACCAATGCTTTCAAAAGTCATTGAGGAACCTTTTCTTCCAAAAAAAATCATCTTTTGAATGAAAATTGTTTTTGGTGGAAGTGTGATACTGCATGGGTCGTGAATAAAACGTATTGGTTTAAAACATTGGGTTAATATTGGTTCGTTAAGACAAAAGGTCTTTCTCAGCCACTATTTAACAACCTGCAGGTTTTCATTTATCTAATTTGAATGCTCAGGCGTGATTGTAGTGATATTATTCCACTTCAGTGCAGCATCACTGTCTTGCATGTGTAGACACGTGCAGCGCTTGTATTAATAGCAGGAGGCTCATCTCATCATTTATTTATAACCACCCTCTGTCCTGTCCTCCCTTTGGTCTCTCACACTGTAAATATAACACAGTTTTATCAAATATTAAAGAGCTACATCACAGCGGAGCTTTCTGAAACTGCGATGTGGTAATTGAATGCACAAATGTCACAATAAGGCTTCTGTTTGGGAAAGTCCCAGATAATTAGAGTCACGGTGCATTCACAAAGAGCTCTTTTGTTGGTGCCATGAAGGTTGTCAGACTTTGTCTATTTCATTCTCCAGAAGAGTCACTAAAGGTTAAACTCTGCACTCTTACCGGCTCGTTTTCAATCTCATTTCACTCGTTTTTTTTTTTTTTTTTTACGGCTTCAGAGAATCTGCTGTTTGAGTCGGATGACGCTCTTCGTCCATCTCTTAACCAAAAGGTTCCCGAGGCTTCGCTGAATAGCGTTATCACACATAATTGATGTTTCTTCCAAGCGGCTCTCCGCGTTTCACTCGGTGAATCAGCTCGCCGTCGATCACAACCACCACATCGCATCGTCTCCTGAGAGTAATGCGCAATCGCCGGGGTTTGTTTTTTAGTCCGGAAGCATGTAGGAGCTCAACCACAAATTCATTTTTCGTTGTCGTTGTTGTTTTTTAAGCGGGTCATTTTGCAGACAAGTGAGGCCCACTCGGGGAGGAAGCCTGGTCCACCATCTCATTTAGAGTTTACCTTCTAGGTAGACACACACACACACACACACACACACACACACTACCTGACAGATTGCACCACAGCCCATCCGTGTGATTCTTATACTTCCTTTGATTGGACTATAAAATATAGCTTTAAAAAATGGCCTCGAGCATTTGCATCGAGGAATGTCAGCACAACCCTCTCCAGTTCCCCTGAGGGTCCCACCAACACTCTAGTGTGTGTGTGTGTGTGTGTGTGTGTGTGTGTGTGTGTGTACTGTACATGACCCACTACCTCAGCTCGAACCAAAGCAGAAAGTTGAAAGTCCACTTATCTGATGCGCTGGCGCGCAATCCCCAGCATGTGCATCTTCACCTTTTTTAAAAATGTATAAACTAGGACTCTTCTCCCCTCCGTGTGCTCAGTGCGTCGTGTGTTCACCACGGAGCATTCAGCCACTCGCTTCCCTGGCAGCGTTATGACAATAACAATTCACCAGGTTGCTGTTTTCCTTGAGAGACGGACGAACAAAATAAATATCTTTGAATGGAAACAAAACTTCCATTTGCCGCATGTACGATGTTGTGAATAATTCAGTGCGGCCAGGATTCCCTTTAAGCAACTCTGGTTAAGCATTAGTTACACCTCATGTGGTCTCTTTTATTTTTTTATATATTTATGTTTGTGTAACCATGTGTTTGAAACTGCCACGGGAATGAGTGAGACAACGAGTTTCCCTGTCAACATAATGAGAATGCAGTTTAGTTGCATGGGAAAATCATTTTCAGGAGACATTTTTAATGTGTTTGTACCACATGTGGCTTCATACACCGACTAGCTGACAGGACATGGACAAGTTAATTAAAATGGGTGTCAGCAGGCTAAGTTTAGTGCCAGGAGGACATGTGCCAAATGAGCTAACACTCCCACCGACACGCAGTTTATTTCTCCTCTTGCATCCGTAACAACGTTAGTGTGTGCGGGGGAAAGATAATTCAGAGCAGATATTTCGTGCGGCCTTAAGGAAGATGCCGTCTTACAAACACGTCCTCACTCCTGGGGTCGTAGCCTTTTCTTTAACTCCGCTCTAAGAGAAAGGATTGCTCTGAGATGGCTGCTTTGAAGAAGAAGAGGAGAGAGAGAGAGAGAGAGAGAGGGAGAGAGGGAGAGGGAGAGGGGGGGGGGAGGGAGTAAACTGTGGACTGTTGCTGAGGAAGTTGAAGCTTACCGACACTGTCGGAGCGCAGTGGAGGGGTAAAGCAGTAAAGCAAATGATGCAATTTGCAGGAGGGCTTTTTCTTAAGAGGAGGTGACTATGATTAGCTACAGTCCTCTGGGAGGAAGATTTATGAGCTCTAAGCTGCTTTTTGTTTTGTCCCTGACCTACTGCACAAACCAAGTTTGGGAAAAAAACACACTGAGGCCAAAGAGGTATTGTGTTCTATAATGAGGCAAGAGACAAACCCGATTATTTCAGAGATGATTTGACGTAGAATGGATGTGTTATGATCACTGTGAGGATTATTTGGGGAAATATACTAGATATTTAGCAAAAGAATTATATAAATATGGTGATATACAATGTAAATAAAGCAATATGCACATATTTCCTTTCTGGCTGCTTGCACCCATCAAAGTGTGAAGTTGTTTGGCTAAACGTGTAAATATAAATATGCGTAAGCCAGTCATACATAAATATATAGGCAGAGAGACAGACATTCCTTCCTTCATAGTTAAGTCTAGAAGAATATAAATAAATCATGAAACGCCTACAATCTCGCCATCTGATTTTACAATATATGTAATATCTTTCCTTCTTTTGTTCTGTGTTCTGGTCCATTTTAGGTCAACCCTCCATAGAGATGACTTTGGTTACCACGCCAACACTTTTTCTCCTTATCTCCTGTTGCTATGGTAACAGCTGGGTTGTAACAGTTGACCTGATCCTCCTCTGCAGGTGATTTAGTCGTTAACTCAGCGGGCCTTAACGTACAATAGACACTAATGTTCTGACAGTTTAACCTTTGGCTTCTTGACTTCAGTGGACCAGTTACACAATCAGGTTTTTATTGGCCTCAGCGATGTCAAAACCAGTCATATGATATCGTAATCTGACGAGTAAACAGCAGGATAATCATAGGTTGAAGTTTTCCAACACAAAAGCTATTCTCCCTCCCCTGTTGAATTGGATCCAATGAGCTTCTACATGTGCATCTAATAAACTGCTTGATGATAATTTATTATGCGATAATTAAATCGTGATCACGAGAGAACGCGGATGGGTAGATTTCGTTATGATCTGGAAATATGCGGCCATGAAAACGTTAACCTCCGCGGCGACCGACTCTGGGCCTCCACGTTTGTGTAACTGCTTTCACGCCTTCCAGCCCGCCGCGATCAGAAAGCTGCAACGGCAGCCTGCAGGCAATCCAGAGATTTAGAGACGCCGAGAGATCCCAAAGCATCTGATCCCGATCATCGCGGATTAATCGGCGGTCCCGGCAGAGTGCAGGTCCACTAAAGATCTGAGACGAGCGCGACCGAAGCCTGCAGCTCTGGGATTTCACAATCGTTCCTCCCGTGAGGGAGAGAGCTGTTCCTCTGCTCACGCTGCATGTTAGGATCACCTTTGATGACAGACGTAAATCCACTGGGCTTTCTGGAAGCCTTTCGCTCTTAATAAGGAGTGAGTCAGTAGTAATTCTGGGACTTTCACGGTGTCTTTGTTGAGCAGGATGTGTTGCTCTATAAGGTCTATAAGGATTTGTGAGCATCACTGTAGGTTGGAGAAACAATAGCGTCACTCCCCCCTGGAGTTTGTAAGTCATTGTCCTCGTCCCCTGAAGGCAGATTCTGAATCACAATATGTGTTCGTATAGATGGATCACTAGTGTGACAGCTGTTGAGAAAATATCCGAAAATACTGAAAGAAAATGCAAGTTCCCAGAACCAGTGGTGACGTCTTGTAATTGCTTGTTTTGTCCGAAAACCCTAAAATATTGAATTTTCAAATAATAAAACGGGACAAGGGCAACTTTTTTTTTTGATAGAAATTACTCAACATTTATTCGAATGGGCGACAGTGAATCTTTTGTCAATCGATGCGTTAGTCCGCGAGTAATATTTTTCCGGATAGCATTGAGCAAAATGAAAATTAAAAAATGAGTTTGTGAATCAACACAAGTGAGTTTGCGTGTTTGTGTTTTTACAAGCCGTCAAAAGAGTGATGACCTTTTAGTGTGACCTCTAAGCTTCAGCAAAAACGTCCTAAATGGAGATAAAGCGTCTCTTCTCCTCTTGTGGAGCACCCTCTTTTCTTCTTCTCTCCCTTTTACTTTTCTTTTTCTTTTTTTTTCATCTCTTCATCTTTAGATTAGATTAGATTACATTAGAAAACGTTATTAATCCCCAGTGGATGAATGAAACTCATTTGCCACCAAACATTCATACGGACAACAATAGATAGAGTCCACAGAACACAACAGACTAGTAACACACTGCAAGGAACAAACAAAACCAGAAGATGCCCCATAAAACATGACCATCAGAAAGATGCTAAATCTAAATCTAAAAACACCTAAAGGTGTTCATTAAAAAACGCTTTCTTCCCTTCCTTTTCACCTCTGTTTCCTCATCCATCTTCTCCTCCTCCTTGTTCTTCATGTTATCCGCCTCTTCTTCTTTCTTCCCTTCCTTTTATTCTAAGACTCCTTTGTCTTTTTCGTGCCGTGTTTCCTCCTACTTCATTTTCTCTCTTTTTCTCTTCCTTGCTTCTTCTTCTTATTTTTCTTCTTCTTCCTCTTCCTTCTTCCTTCTTCTCGCCCCTTGTCTTTCCCGTCTCTTCTACTCCCACCACCTTTTTTTCCTCTTCCTTCTTATCCTGCTTCTCCTCCACCTTTTTCTCCCTCTTGATTATTCATAGTAGTTGTAGTACCACATTTCATGAATAACCGACCCCCTAATTTTCCCCCCATCTTGAAGTCTTCGGTCTAATCTGCCGCGTATTATTTCTGCACGTGAAAAATATGTGTTTGACTATAAAAGTGCAATCTGCCGTCCTGATGCAGCTCCATCTCACACAGCAGCCACCCAGTCTGTCACCTCAGTGTTGTGGTACGACTCGGTCACACCTGGTTCATTGTGCCGGCACCGCTGGACACATCTGTCCCACGTCAACCATCCAATCATGTCCCACTAATTGAACAGTTAAATGGGCCTTTGTTCAGAGATGGGTTTTTGGCATGGCTGAGCCTGTATGGAATACCTGTATGAGATAAACAAGGTCAAAAATAGCATTAAAATAATCATATTTTATATGCTTCGGATGAGGAACTGTACATTCGTTTTTTACACACTAGTTGTTGGTCGTTAGCCTGATTTTGTTGCAGTTGCTTTTGATTTGTTTTCACTGTGCGTCAGTTTGACAGTTTGAAGTCTTCAATAGAAGAGATGACATTGTGCTCGAGCTTCTTGTTGATCGGAATTATATATATTAATGTCAACATATGTTGCATCCCTTATTTACATATTTCCTGAACAGTTCTTGTCTATTTCAGCAGCTTTGTGACTTTATTTGTATTTGAGTACAAGGGAATAAGTTAGTATTATTATATTATATTAGCTGCTGCAAGATATTGGAGGAAATTAGCTTATTGACGATTCTATTAGTATCGGCGTTAAAGGCAGCCGATAAATAAAAGCTTTTTATCTTATTTCTATATTTATGTCATTTTGGCCATTTTAAAAGGGATTTTGCTCATAAGTGGACCGCAAGTACCACAAAAAAAACGTTATTGGATTTTCTTCTATGTTTGAAAAGTATGTTTATTGTATAATAAAAGCATATATTTAGCTGTGTGAAGCTGACCGTGATCTCTTTCTTCCTGGTGTTGCTCAGGAGTTCGCCGCACTGACCAAGGAGCTGAACGCCTGCAGGGAGCAGCTGCTGGAGAAGGATGAGGAGATCTCGGAGCTCAAAGCCGAGAGGAACAACACCAGGGTGAGGGGCCGTCTTTTAAAACATCTCAACTCATCTGATCATAGTTTTGTTTCATCTGTATGTACTACGAAAATCCTCCGAAGCATTCGGTGGCCAAAGGGATTAAACCCGTCAGTCAATTTCAACCGGAAAATGTATGACGATGCTTGAATTTGCAAGTTTCTCAAACTCCCCCCCCCAATTTTCCCCGTGAGCTGCAGAGAGCCTGCTGCACACTGCGATAGTCAGCGTCCCGAGGAAGCCTCAGCTATCTGTGTGTGTGTGTGTGTGTGTGTGTGTGTGTGTGTGTGTGTGTGTGTGTGTGTGTGTGTGTGTGTGTGTGTGTGTGTGTGTGTGTGTGTGTGTGTGTGTGTGTGTGTGTGTGTGTGTGTGTGTGTGTGTGTGTGTGTGTGTGTGTGTGCGGTTTTAAGGCTGCCGGAGCACTGAAGCAACCGTGCGCACTGTCTGTTTCCAATGCAGACACACCTCATTAGCTCCACACATTTCGCCTGAGCATTTTTGCACTTACTTCCCATGGATGGCTGCTCAACAGTAGAACTAGGTCCAAATGGCACCGGGGCCCCGCAGTGTCCAGGTCAAAGTGTTTGGTGGGGGCGGGGGGGGGTAAAAACAACGAAAGACATTAGAGTATCGGATTGATTCTATGGAGCTGACGGCCTGTATCTTCAATATAAAAAAAACATTTCCTTTTTTTAAAGCAGTAAGCGCACTCTGCTGTCGACAGATAAGACTCTGTTTTCCATCCCCGCTGCTGATTAAGTGTGGATTCTCAGTCTTGCACTATCTGTCTCTGGGTGGAGGCTGAATATTTTAGCACAACAAGCAGCTGAGACAAAACAGAAAGGAGGAGAGGTGAGACGCAGGAGACGCGGGGGGAGGGGGGGGGGGGGGGGGGGGGGGGGGGGGGGCAAAAGTAATTTTCTCTCTCTCACTTTATTATCACCTTGAATCTTCCCGTAGGCAATTACCACCGCGCTTTTATAATCACGCTTGCTGTAGTTGCTGGCAGGGTTTTACAGTTCATAATTAGATATTTGAAGCCATGTGCAGGCAGTGGGTGGACCGAGGGGCCGACAAGTCGTGTGGTGGCAGTAGAGAGACGTGTTGGTTGTTTTCCGATGAGCGTCGCAACTGAAAAGACGTGCATGTAAATAACAGAGAAGCAGGAGGACACTGAGATTCACCCTCAGTGGGCAGTAGATGTACTACAGTAGATGTACTACAGTAGATGGTGTGCTTACACACACTCCGACAGGACCACCCACTCCTGCGGAAATTCACTAAGTGCTTAAATATCAATTTTTTTATATTTTTTTAAATAAGACACATTGTTTTTTTTCAGACAATGGTGACAAAATACTGTGAATCGTCTCCCTTTCGCTCTTAAAGTTGATGCTGTTTCCCATAGCAACAGATACAAACCATATGCTGGAAGCTCTGAGTGCACGTTAGCGATTACGTTTGGATTAGAGAGGGCTATTGTTATAATTTTTAATTGATTTGGAACTATATATAAAGGAATACTGGGCGCAGACTTAAAAGGAATGGTGCAACTTTTTGGTGGAAATAGACATATTTGCTTTCTGGCAAGGAGTTTCATATGCCGCGACAACCAGCAGCCAGTTAGCTTAGCTTAGCACAAAGACTGGAAACGGGGGGAAACAGCTAGCCTGGCTCCGGAGTTAACTAGATTAATTTGATTGTTAAATGAACAAATTCTGGCAGCTAACTAAGACCTGCACTTAATGAATTCATTTTCATTAACATAAACCAAGATGAATATATAAAAACATATATTGGATTAATAGTTGGATTTAGTTGTCAATTCAAACTCCCATTCGCCTGTTGAGCTCTCCTTCATCTTCATCACTTGCATGCTCTGTTTTCTTAAATTACATTTTATAAACTCTTGAATAATTAGATTATATCATGCAAGTAAGGAAGACAATGCAGGCCCCTTTTTTTTTGGTTGACCACATGTTACATTTATTCCAGCTGCAGCTTTTGGCCCTCAACGAGAGACGTTTAGACGAAGGCGTCAGGAGGTCATTGATCCTTATCTCGGATGTAATATTATGTCCTTGGACAATTTTCCGAGAGGCAATGAAGTGTTGAGATCTGCATCACCACCCAAACGGCTCCAGTGTTTCCATGATCTGGCACCAATGCTTCACGAGGGGAAATGAAAGAAGATGATCCCGTACGCCGATCTCAAACATTAATGAATCATGTTTTTATCTCTGCAGCCAGAACTGGTGCTCTCTCTCTCTACCAGTATCCTGGTTGTTTACTCCTATTGTTGTTGTTGTGTAGATTTCCTCAGTCAGCCCCCCCCCTTCTCCCCCTCCCCCCCAGCTCTGCAACTCATCCTGTCTGTCGTTGTGAAGCAAGTCTGCTGGCAGTTGACTTGACACACTACCTACCGAGCAGCCCAGATTAGCATAATCCATCCTGGGCTCTGCTGGAAGAATTGCAGTCGCTTGCATCGTTCATATCTCTACTGTAAAAAAAAAAAACGGCACAAAATACGCAGCAAATTACCTTGTTAAAATAAAACGTACTACTGTCAATGAAGGGAAAAAAACTCAGATAAATATAATTAACTATTTATAAAAATGTGGATGATGATGATGATGATGGTAATTCAATGTTAACTAATTATAATGCGAACGATTATGTTCACTCTAGAACCACTTCTGTGGAGCACTTTTTTTATTATTTAAATGCCGGTCTCGTTATGTTGTAGATTTGCCTTTTTTTTTTTTTTTAAGGTCGAGCAAGACGAAAGAATACAGTAACTCAACGTTTGTTGTTCCGGCGCTTGCAGAAATGCTTCAGTAAATTGAGGAGGAACGAAAGCTGAGGGTCTTTTCTCATTTGGACTCGTTCACATTGTCCCCGCATGTCACCAGCTCTTGCCTTAATTATGCTGCTGTGAGGTGTTTTTAAATGTTCCAATGATAATGATGATGATGATGATGATGATGATGACTTCGACCGTGTGTCCCTCCAGCTACTGCTGGAGCATCTGGAGTGCCTGGTGTCCAGACACGAGCGGTCGCTCCGCATGACGGTGGTCAAGCGGCAGGCTCAGTCTCCTTCGGGAGTCTCCAGTGAAGTCGAGGTCCTCAAAGCGCTCAAGTCCTTGTTCGAGCACCACAAAGCTCTCGATGAGAAGGTGAGTCTCCGCGAGAGCGCCACTTTCATCTCAGAGTGTCCGCCCTGAGCGGTATCGGGGAACATCAGTGTGGCAGCTGCACCGTGGCGGTTTATGTTTGTAATACAAACTATGATTAAGTATCGAGTGTACACGTTTGAATCCGTTTAGCAGATTTCCATGGATTCTCTAAATGTAGAAAAGTAGATCAGCGGCTCGTGAGATCCCCGTTCATGAGGCTGGCCGTCCAACCTAATATGCAACCATGTCATTAAATGCTCAATGTTATATTTTCGATCATTTCCAAAGTATGTGTGTAATCATTGAGACGGTGACATATTTGGTCATCTGTGTTTTCCTGGAAACGTTTGTTCGTTTTAGTCCCAACTAGTGTTTCTCCAGCCTCCTCACAGCCTGCTAATGTATGACCTTTGACCCCTGTGTGTGATATCACCACCGCCTCTGTAATCCATTCATCCTCTCCTCTAAAAGCCTCTAAAGTATTGGGCATGGGCAGGGGGGAGGGGTGGAGGAGATCCCAAATCGGACCCCGGCCTAACTTCTAATCCTCCTCGACCTCCTCTGAGATCTGGCGGTCACCCCTTCCACCTCAGTCCTAGAAGAAGGCGAGCACACTCTGAGGAGGAGAGCGTCGTAGGAGGGGAATCTCCTCCCAGCAACGGATGCTTTAAAAGCAATAAAGTGTTTTTGTGAGGCTGAGGGAGGAAAAGAGGACCGCTTGTTCCGCTGCACAAGTGGGGCATCGTTAACCCTTTGATTGCTTTTGGCTGACATTTAAAGAGGGAGCGCAACAATCTTTAAGACTTTAAGTCCAGCTCAGTGCGAGTCAATAAGAGAGGAGCTCTACAGACTCGTGATGTTTCTTTTCTTTTCTGTTCAGGTACGAGAGAGACTACGGGTGTCACTGGAGAGGGTGTCGGCCTTGGAGGAGGAGCTCACAGCAGCCAATCAGGAGGTAAGAGCTGCCGCAGCTACTATGTCAAACATAATGAACGTTGTTATGTATTTGAGTCTTCTTCGTGTTGTATCGTATCCTCAATCGCGATGGATGGATAACACAGATTAATTGAAGTCTTCTACCAGGTTTCATTCTAAAATGGAGAATTTAAATAATTTGGAGAAATAGTGAGACAAATACACGTCTTGTTAGTTAAAGTAATCGTACTCAAAGTAAGTCAAGCAAACTACTGTGAATACTGGCAATACAAACACTTTTAGAATTAATAAACGTATATCGTATCATGATGCAGTTTACCAGATGTACTGCAGATGTACTTGGTCAGCAGTTTTACTGTCAGAATCAGGTGACATGTGCTTGAATGCATGTGAAAGGTCTGCAAATATACAGCTCATATTTACTATTAAATAAAAGCAGGCAGGTTTAAAAATACTTAAATATTGAACGTGTGTCACCAAAGAAAGATTAAAAAGTATCAAAAACAGAAACCATCGATGTACTACGTCAGATAAATAAGAACAACATGCAAAAGACACGAAAATACATGTACATACAAGTTCAAAGTAAGCCTGATGAAGAAAAACGTTTAAAAAACACATAATATAAAGTCAGGAAACTAGAAACCGTAAAGTCCATATCCCCCACTCACAGAACACCACTTCACAGACATGCCAGTCTGACACCCGGGCCTGGAATAAAAGTCGGGGAGGAGAAGATGAAGGGAGAGGGGAGTGAAGAGGAGAAGGGAGAAATGTTGGGAGGCGTGTGAAGTGGGTGACAGACGGGCGAGAGGAGGAAAACCCCCAAAAAAGAGCGAGATAGAGACGGCAGGTGGGACGTAGAGGCAGGTGTGTGTGTGCGCGCGTGTGTGTATGTGACAAGGTCGAGCTGCTTGTGGTCGCAATCTAACATTAGATTGAATATTTTTTTCCGTTTACAGCTTTGGGATAAAGTCTGCATTTTTTAAAACTGTAAAGTCTTTTGTCAGACACGCGTCACGTCGCACAGCCAAGGTTACAGTCCATCTGCCTCGTAAACGGTGAACACGCCACTCGTCAGCGCGGCGGACAGATGAGTGATTGGACCTTGATTGACGGTTAGAGCTGCTTTTGCAGAATAGAAATGTCCACGCCGCCGAGGCTCCGGGGAGGCGGGCGGTGCCGGCAGCTGGCGAGAGCGGTAATTGATTTGTGATGGAGGTCTGGTACGAGGACCCCCCCCCCCCTTGCGGGTTCGGACAACGTGGCCGCGCCAGATGAAATCAGCGGCCTTTGATCTCATGGACTTGCAGGTGGTCGCACGCTGCTTACCGCTGGTGATTGTAATTATGGAACAGACTGCGTTGGCATTTATGTGAGAATAAATTTCAGTCGTTTCATGTTTATTTATCGTGGACAATAGACATGCATCAACACCGGGACACATTTGGAGAAAGAAATGTATATAAAATATACATATATGGCAAATTCTAAAGGAACTAAATAAATGTTAGATGTTCAGAAAGGAGTAGGCAGAAGTAAATACATATAAGGTATTACCTTTTTCAATTAAAATTATAATAAGGAACTTATTGTTTAACACATAAATAATGATCTTATATATAATAATATATAAAACATCAGTAATGAGTCACAATCCAGAGAGACGACTCCCCTTCCTCATGCCTTTTCCTTTTTCAAACACAAACGTCTTGTCATCAAGTCATTTTTAGTTATTGTTGAGTTTGATTTCCTATATTTAATATGAATTTATAACAAAGATATGCGTAACAAAATAAGCACAAATCAAACTAAAAGTCCAGAAAAACCTCTTTAAATGCTCAGTTTGATTGACAGTGTCCTCTCACTGTGAGCAAACGACCCCTTTAACTGTCATGAAATTGGTTTTATGTTTATGTTTTTTTATGTTTCCCAGCCAAGTGAGAAGAGCACAGAACAAACAAACAGGCAGAAATCGTTCTAGAATCGTGAAATAAACAAAACTGTTTGCTTGAGATGTTCATGGGAAACCCTTGAGACAAATCCAATACATCGTTTTGCTTTTAAGACTCAATAACAGAACATAGCTTGATAACTTAAAGGAGGTCTGCCTTGGGACCAGTCAAGTCGAGGTAAGATCGAGAGGCTTTGTCGGAGGAAACATAGTCTTTGCAAAAGCAGTCCCGAGGTACCGCAGGTAGTGAACTCAGGTAGGCCCTGTATTTTGTATTTATTCAATTCAGTTTATTTTGTATAGCCCAATATCACAAATTACGAATTTGCCTCAGAGGGCTTTACAATCTGTACACATGCGACATCCCTGACCTTTGACCTCACATCGGATCAGGAAAAACTCCCAAGAAATAGAAAAAACCCTTTCACAGGGAAAAAAAGGGAAGAAACCTTCAGGAGAGCAACAGAGGAGGATCCCTCTCCCCGGATGGACAGGGGGCGTTAGCGTTTGATCCCTCGGCCAAATAAATTACAGGCAATCTCAGAATAATGGAAGCGAAACATACGGAGGCACAATCGTGGCCTCGTTAAAAATAATGACCAGAAATGTTGTGCGGTCGCTGTGCGCGACAGCGAAGAAGAAGCCGAGCTGTTTGCTCGATGAAGTCTGAGGCCGGGAATCGTCCTCCACTGCCCTCTGACCCTAACCCGCTGTCAACAAATCCTGACATCAGCTGACTCTCGCTTCGATGCGGCTGAGGACGGGTTGGGTTTTGAGTTTGAACCAGATCACGTCAAAGTCACTTGAGAGCATCTTTTGTTTTAAGCGACACGCTTTTTATCCATCGTCCCGAATGTTTTTTTCCTCCGATGTTTCATTCGCAGTAAATAACGCCGAGAAAAAAATGCACATTTTCTCTCACTTCCCACGTCCCATTTATTTGTCCCGTATAAAGATAACCTTGCAGTGTTGTCATTTTGTTTTGATGCAAACTGTATGCGCACTTTAGATTATATTGCGCACTCCAGACTGCCTGGAAATTGATATCACCCACACAAAAAAAAAAGTCTGAATAATAATTTCCTAGGTTATTGAGAGATCAGAGCATTTCCAAAGCTTCTGAATAGCCGGCGTGATGCATCCTCAATCTCATCGTGCTAACAGCACTGGTACTGTTTGTTGTCTTTGGTTGTTGTTTCATGGCTGGTGCAGAGAACAAGACTGGAATAAGTGTTTATTTGTTTTAAACAACTTCACTGGACTCATTCTACAGTTGAACTTGGGTCATTAATGTAGTTTCGGCTATAGAAATATAAAACAATTGTAATACTTAACAGTGGGATTCATAGCGGTCTGTTTAAAACAGATTTGGACCGATTTTTTTCCTGCGAGATGAGGAATTAAAACCAACGCAAAAGTAATAGAATATGACTTAAAGCTGCAAAAACAGCTGGAAATGTGACAGATAATCAGTGAGAAGAAATCTGCCTCCTTTCAGTGCTCTCGATGCCTTTTGCAAGATTCAACCACGCCTGAAGAAGAACAACCAATCAGAGGCGAGGAGTCTCAAACGCAGCTGTCAATCACTGCTGGTAAACACCCATCCGACTGTCAAACTAGGCAGCGGTCATTAAATATGAATCAAGACTGCAGGCCTCATTCTTGCTACAAGAAGAATGGACAAGCATGGCGGCCGCTTCATAAGGGAATTGTCTTTATGCTGATTTTATGTTCAAACATTGAGGTTTCAACATGTCCTTCTTGTACACAAAGCCACTTTGAAGGAAAAGCAATATTCATTATTAAAAAACGTATGATCTTCTTGTTTTTTTTAACCTCCAAAATCAGCTGTTTGTATGCGCAGGCTTTCTGACATTATCTGTGCGCTTGTTGCCGCCCTGCAGATCGTGGCCTTAAGGGAACAAAATGCTCACATTCAGAGAAAAGTGGCTTCCGGGGACGGAGGAGAGGACCTCCTGGATGGCAGTGAAGCCCAACAGAAGGTTCACGGCAAGGTGAGCCTCTTCCATAATTAAACGATTCTTTTTTCTTTTTTTTTTGGATGGACACATCGTATTTTGTCTGAACTTCTGGATGCAATAGTGCAGTGGTTCTCAAATGGGTAAAGGCACTACAAGGGCAGACGCAATATATTTTTTGATGTATATAATTAAAATGAGCATCCATTAACAAATCCTTTAAAAATAGTTCTTGAATAAATATTCAATAAAATATAAGTGTAAGTTCATAAACTGAATTGTATATATTCTATATTAAATCAGACATCATTCTTTTAACCCAAACATATTTCATAGGGCGTACATCACATCAAAAAGGTTGAGAACCATCTTTAGCTAACAAGCATTTAATATATGTCAACATGTAGGAGATGGTCAAACGATAATCATATAAGTAAACAAATCAAATGAATCCTTTATTATGTCATAATAATTAGAAATAAAAACACGTACAAAACAAATGCAATAATTCTAAATGAATCTGCACCATAATCTAAAATAATTTAGTTTTCTATGATGTCACTTGTGCAAACTCTGGTAACCATTTCAGAAGAGAGGGAACTGGATTCCTTAAGATTCAGAATCGTTCTTAAAAAGATCACCACACTGCAAAAAGAAGAGAAAAAGGAAGTGAAATCTGCCAGCTTCATATTGTCAAATGTCAAATTAAAGATGCTTGAAACTAAATGATGCATATTTAAAGAATAACCAGTTGGTGTTTCTTTAAATGGGAAAACAATGAAACCGCTTAAATTCTCACAATGAGATGGTATGTATTAATACAGTAAAACATATACAAGCATCATAACCTACGTGGGTAATTTTTCCAATCAAGAGGACGCGATCTCTGTATCCTCAATTTTCGCTATGAACCAGGATGCAGCGAAGCTTCATATATTATACATGCACATATTTACTTATCTTTTAAACGTAGATCTGGGCTGCCATCAATCATCTTCAAATGCCCTCAATGTCAAAATCACAGTTTGTTGCTAGTGCACAAATAATTCCTGCACGTGGAGTTCCTGCTGCTGTGTTAATTGTCAGTATAACGTTATTAATGAAGTCTTTACACTTTCATACATTCAGATCGGTGTTCTGAAGGTGACCCACAGTCAAATGGGAGCTCTTGCTGCGACCTCAGCCTCTCTTTCATTATGCAGCAGCACACGTGGACCTGCATCGCTGAATGCAAATCTCCCTCTGATTATTAATTTAAAGACTAAGAGGTGGAGCTGCATGTTTCCACGTTTACAAAACAGACACTGCAAAA
Source organism: Cyclopterus lumpus (assembly GCF_009769545.1). Taxonomy (NCBI): domain Eukaryota; kingdom Metazoa; phylum Chordata; class Actinopteri; order Perciformes; family Cyclopteridae; genus Cyclopterus; species Cyclopterus lumpus. Next base: position 11,940,476 of record NC_046988.1, read on the forward strand.
ACCATCGACCCCAAATCCCAAAGCAGACTTTACAAAATCCTTTTAGCATGCAGACGGCGGTGTCTGCATCTTACAAGATACCTGGGGTAGATCAATGGAGACGCCATTACTCCAGCGGGGTGCTGGAGGAAGAGGGGGGGGGGGGGTTGGGAGTTAAAAGACGAAGGGTGTGTTGTGCAGAGGGACGGGTGCTAATGAGGAAGACGGCTGTCGTCTGCTCTGTTTGGGGAAGATAAAAAGAATGAAAATGAACGTGTGTGTGTGTGTGTGTTTCGATTTGTGTGTATGTTTGCAAAAGAAAGTGTGTGTGTGTGTGTGTGTTGAGAGCTGGCTGTTTAGTGTCACCGGGATTGACAGACATGGCAGTGGCTGCCATCAAGGGAGGTAGAGGGGGGGGGGGGGGGATGACAACCCTGATCTACAAAACACACGTCTTCCTGGCAGCACAGCCCTCTCCGGTGGATTCTCACGTGTCCTTTGGTTGTCATGAATGTGACAGGTGGAGAGAGGTCAGCGAGGGGGGGGGAGAGAGAGAGAGAGAGTCAGAGGAAGAAAGGAGGGAAGGAAGCGCAGCTCTTGAAGCGCATGTTGACCCGTCGAGTTCTCAAACCTGAAGCGGAGACCTGGAGCTGGCTGATAACCAGCTAATTCAGGCTGACAGATGAGGCCTTTTGCTTCGCCTTTTTAAAAAAAAGTTCATCCAGTAAACATCTGGATTTAGTTCCATGGCGCATCAACCCCAGAGAACAGATTTACTGATATACTCCTGTTACCTTTTTGCGGAATAAAAAAATACTTCACTATACAACTAGTAAATAAAGTTATAAAACAGGTGTCTGAGCACCAATGAAGGTGAGCTAAATCCTTAAAGTCGGTCCTTTTTATTAACACCAGTGGTGTGATTTAGGGCGTCTCGATCGCTGCTCGGGTGAATCATTGATCACAGGCAGCAGCGGGAGAGAGGCCCAATTAGGTTTGTCCTCGCAGATGGATGGCCGAGGACGGGCAGCTGAGCCCGAGAGACATGGAGAATAATAAGAGACCACTTTTCCTCGATCCTCACTTCCACCTGATTTGCAATAATTACATTTGAATAAAGAGGAAGCTGTGTTGCGTAAAAAGCGTCATTCGGAGGAGACGTGCTCTTTAGCAGCGATAATAAAGTTGTTTTCTGATGCGTTATCTTTGGCTCCATCCCCCTCATTAATCTACCTCATGCAGAGATCCGCGGTGAGAACTCAGCGAAACCTAATCATATTACTGATGCAAGTGTCAAAGCAATTTCATTGAGTGCTTCTCAGTCATTCTTTGTCGTCATCCCGAAATCAAAGCAGGGGACGAGCCGAAGCCTCGAGCTCCTGAACTTGAATTTATTAGAGTGCTAATGTGCGTAACTCTCCAAAGAAGAAATGGTATCTGAAGTGGCAGAGACACTGAATTCTCCAGACCCTCTTCAACACGCCACAGGAAGCCGGGCCAAATCAGAAATTAGTCTTATTTCACCTGTTTCATGTTCAATGTTTTCTATTTCCTTGCATCCTGCAGTCAACTTTCTCTTTCTGGCATTTGCTGTTTGCAATTACTTTTTTTTCTCACTCCCCTTCTGGTTAAAACACATTTTCTTGATTCAAGAATCGTTGATTTGATTTATTCATGCGCCGTAAGTATCCTAAATGACCAAATCCACATCTCCCAGAGTGAACTCTGCGCGGGACAAGGGAATCGTTACGCTCTCAAACTGAAGCTGAAGTTGCCGTCCCGTTTTCTTTCTCCTCCAGCGTCTCTCCAACGGCTCTCTGGAGTCGGCCCATGAGGCGAGCCAGGTGGTGGAGCTGCAGGACCTCCTGGAGAAGCAGAACTACGAGCTGGCCCAGATGAAGGAGCGCATGTCCTCCCTCTCCTCCCGGGTCTCCGAGGTGGAGCAGGAGCTGGAGACGGCCCGGAAGGACCTCATCAAGTCGGAGGAGATGAACATCAAGTACCAGAGGGACATCAAAGAGGTTACAGAACACACACACACACACACACACACACACACACACACCGGGGATAGGGAGAAGCATGCACACTCACACATTTGCAAGGGAATAACAGTTGCGAGAGAGACATCAAAGAGAGCTAGCAGTGGTTTAAAAAAAGCTTCTATTAGCATAAACTTTATGACTATGTATTTCTCACAAACACGCGCAAACACAATTAAAGGCACACTGCTTCTTTAAAGCACACATTTCTGGTAGCTCTGCCTATTATTCCCATGTCTACAATGCATTATAAACATAAACTTATCCAAGTATAACACTCATACATATTAATAATGCTTTATGATAGTAATCAAAACACATTATGAAGCAATTTATGGGGTCAAATATCATATCAATGTATAAGTGACTCACTAACTTTTGAGGATCATTGTGTACTATAATTCCTGTAGTTTATAAATGCTTTATAGTCACTGTTATAATGCATCATATGTTTATGAACAAGCATGTGTGCTTATAACTATAATTATACAGTGATATAAGCAGAATATAACATATAAAAAGTATGTTTATTATGCATAATAGATATGGGCATCATAGAAAGTGTTATGCAATTGTGTATTTCTTTACAACAATCAAATGCAAGCAAGTGAATCCTACAAATAAAAACAGAAAAACCAACGGACCCCAGAAGGCTACGTAAACACTTCTCCAGGACACACACTAACACTTGAGATTAAAAAAAGAAAATCCAAGAAAAAACAAGCAGCTGCTTCTGCGTCTGCCTCTGTTATGGTTCTTAAACACCATTTCGAGCTAAAGTGTCGACGTGTGAAGCGTCAAACCAGCCAGTTAAATGCCACTTTCCTGGAGAAATGAGACTGTTTGTGCCATACTTTGGCAATCAAGCATCCCAATCATAAACCAATTCAGTATACGTCTGTTGAGGTGGATGCCATTGAGGTGGACTGGATATGAATATAAGACGCCCCCCTCCCCTCCCCTGCTCTATAGCCCTCGGCTTATATTGCTATTGATTGCTAACGATGCAGGCAGAGGCAGTGATTATGGCCTATAAGCGAACATGGGTTTATCGGACCGACCCGGCGTTATTACCCAGGCCTCCTCGGAGAGAGCAGCAGATTATTCCAACGCCACCGTTCTGTGTGGTTTTGAAAACCACGCGTGCTTGCACGGGGGGGGTTTTGTATCCGCAGCGGAAAAAAGGAAATGAGCTCTCAGAGATAACGCTGCCGCGGAACCTGGTTTCACGGCAGCGGCGTGAGATACAAGATCACAGCTGCGTGATTGTACTTCATGACGCTTTTGTCTTATTTAGTATTTGGCTTGTGTCTGGTGATGATACCCCTGTCATGAATGGAGTTCATCTTATAACAGAAGCTTTATTGTAAACTTTTGCTTTGTATACATTACAGAAGTATTTGTAATAATAACAGTGATGAAATTATGGGGGGGGGGACATGTTTTAATTGAGTTAGAGCTGCAGGTGACTAATGAAAAGCTGTAATTTAAGACTTAAGAAACGGTTTGCCCAACGAGTGTATGAATGCTCTCTTCCTTTTTATTTCTGCCGTGCCCTGATTGCTCTGACTATGTGGGTCTGCTTGCAGGCCATGTGTCAGAAAGAGGACATGGAGGAGCGGATCGTGACTTTGGAGAAACGATACCTGAGCGCCCAGCGGGAGTCCACCTCGGTGCACGACATCAACGACAAACTGGAGAACGAGTTGGCCAACAAGGAGGCGTTCCTCAGACAGGTCTGTATCACACAACGAGAGGTTATCAAGATAGATAAGATTAGCTTCGAAACGGATCATTTCCGTGTCACATTGAGGGTCCAGGTGGCTGCTGAATTGGACCAATCAGAGCAGAAAAATGCCCCACGTTTTTGGGATTCTGAAAATAATTGAACGTGCATGTGCAGCTGGTTGTTAGATAGATGCTTCCCGTCGGATAACAAAGCCCTTAGAGCTGATCCGCCGAGGTTCGGCAATGAGAAAAACCTCTTGACATTGTGTCAAATAAGGTCAGAGGAAATTACCACCGGGGGAAGGGATTTTGATGGTTCAACTTAAATGTTTACTTTAAGCACATGCGCACGGCTGGAAGTCATCTCCATAACTTATGCAACGCTGAACAACACGACAAAGCAATGTATTCTCCTTTCGTTGATTCTTCGCAGCCAATTAGATACATTGCCAGGCCACAGACGGATTGAGTGACATTTCCCTGTGCACAGGCTTAAAGCACCAGCTGATCTCTGGAGGGAGAGACAGAATGTCACACTAATATGAGCAGAAGTCATCCTGGGCTGCCCACGCTGATGCCACGAGACACGCGCGAGCATCCTTCGGCCTTGTTGGTCAGACACCAAGCAATTTCTGCCCAGCTAACTGGCTGCTGGCTCCAGCTACATATTTACATTGCGGACATTAGAATTGGTACCAATCTGCACACAGAACTCCTCCAGCGTATTCCTTCCAAATGAACGCAATGTTGGTCAATCAGAGTCAAGTTTTCCATCTTTCTGCTTGTACACAACCAACCGTGAGCGCCAAGTTGACTAAGAGACCACTCTGCAAAATAGATGCCCCTCGGAATGTACAGAAATAACCTCGAGAGCCTGTGGGTTTAAGCGACCCACTAGCACACACAAACCCACTTCCTCTCTGGCAGTGTCATGAGTTTACTTGTCGAGCCAGAAGCTGAACCCCGGGATCTGGTGTGGTTTAAAGATGAGTTGTTCAGGGGGGGGATGTGGGCTTGGCCATCGCTACCGAAGGAATGAGAAGAAAAAAGGCAGAAGAATGGGTGGATTGGATGGAAGGGGGACCTATGGAGGGGTGTTGCAAACAAAACACACTGTCACGCTTCCCCAGTGTCCATCTCAGAAACCAGTGGTGTCGGGTGATACGAGTAAAGACAGAAAATATCACTGACACACACAAAGCAACGCAGCCCTGGCCCTCTGCAGTCTAATTATTGCTTATTGAGCTGCCAGGCCCGATGCTTTGGGGAGGAGAGCATCTGTCGCTGATGGCAAAGGCTGCCAAGACAGCCCCCAGACCCCCGAGGAAGGCAGGGACAGACAGGCAAATGGGGAAATACAAGTCAACGTCACTGAACGCTGTGTTTGATTTCCATATTTAGAATGTATCTGAATGCCTAATCAGGGCAATTACCAGTATCTGCTGTGTGAAAGTGTCCACCGTCACTGTTAGCGAGTGCAGAGCTGCTATTCCGACTCTGTTGTGGTGCTATTTTGAAGAAGAGGGTTGAGGCGTTGCTGCCAAAGCCCTTAATAGCCAGACTTCCTCCTAAAGATATCTGTCCCTTCTATTTTCCACCATGTGATGATGCTCTGTTGACATCAACATGATTCACATTCACAGGCAGTCTTTTATATATCATTATAGGCCAGAACAGGTGACTTCTCCTGAGTTTTTGTTATCATTATTTTAGACGGAGGCCTCTCAGTTTTTTGATCTTATCCAGTTTGATTTGGCTACGAGGATTTTGTGTTGTTTTTGGACGGTCCCCGTGGACAAGATCCAAAAATGTTTCCCAGGACCAGATTCCCTTTACAAAAACGTATTAAATTGTGACTGTTTCAGAACAAGTTGAAAGTGCCTCTTCTGAATGACTACCTGTCCTTGGTGTTTGGGTGCACAGATGGAGGAGAAGAACAGGCAGCTACAGGAAAGGCTGGAGCTTGCAGAGCAGAAGCTCCAGCAGACCATGAGGAAAGCGGAGACGCTGCCGGAGGTAGAGGCTGAACTGGCGCAGAGGATAGCAGCCCTCACCAAGGTAGGAACACACGCACACACACACACATCAATGCACGCACTGTTGACACATTCCTACAGATGCCCTCGTCTCTATATTTGTTTCTATACCTGTGTGTAAGTGTGCCCGTGGTGTCCTGTCATGACGTTTCAACATGTCCCTCTCCTCTCCCTCGGCCACGTAGTCTGACTCCAGCTCCTCTTCCTCCCCCGATGATTATCACTTTGTTATGGAAGCTAAACTCGCAAGACATGAACTCCATTCTTAGGAAGGGTAGTCCCCACAGGCCATCACAGCTGCTGCCAATTCTTGTAGAGAGCAGATTTCATTCATTTATCTTCTGAGTGTTTTTTTGTGGCGAGCGTGTTTACTGGGATTCTGCTCTGGCTGTTCTACCACATGGGACAGCTGCATGGCACTTCTGGCTGGAGCTCATACTCGCAGCGCTGGAGGAGCGCTCTCTTCCGCTTTCATTCTGTCCTTTGGTGGCGTCGTTCTCCATCCCTCTCCTTGTCACTCCTCTGTTCCGTTTCCACCAGCTCTCTCTCTCTCTCTCTCTCTCTCTCTCTCTCTCTCTCTCTCTCCTGTTACGCTTGAAGGCAATAGACATCCATCTTTGATTTTGGGATAGAGGCTTTGGCTTGTGTCGTCGCCACTGCTTTTTCTTTGTTGCCCGTCAGGCTGTCAAGCACGCCGATCATCGCGGCCCTTCTTTCTCTCTGCTGTCTGTGCTGTGATCCATCCGTAGGCGGAGGAAGCGTCACGGAGCATTGAGGAGCGAATGAGGCACTTGGAATGCCAGCTGGAGGAGAAGAACCAGGAGCTGCTCCGGGTGAGTCACCGCAGAGAGGCGCCGTGCCAGGCCACGCTAGCCAGGCGGCCACTCCTGCATGAGCATGACAGCATGAGGCGACGGATGACGCATTGTCTGAGTTATCAGCACTGACACTGGACCAAATCAATGTTTCACACACTACGGTGATGGAATGGTTTGTAGAACGCTCACAAATGATGCAATGATGTACGGCTTATGAGAGGTCGCATTAGCATCTTCAAGTAGAAGAGAAAAGTGGATGATATATAATTGATACCTCAGGAAGTAGGTTTTTTTCCGGCTAAATATGCACATCTAGCAGGATGTTAACCTGATTTTAACCTTGATTTGGAAAACGTTGGACGTCATTATTTATTGGAGGATTTCATTACACAATTTGCTAAAACAACAGAAAATACCAACAACACACCTAATTGCAAAATCCACCCCACCAGGCATTCCTTGCTTCCTTAGTACCATCACTTTAAAGCAGCAAGCTAGGATCACACATTATTAACCGAATGTGAGAGCCAAAATAACACATTTTATTATGAATTATGTTAATTTTTCAGACTTTACTATGTTTTTTTTATTGCAAATTACTTGGGTATTTCTGGCCTTTTAAAAAAGAATGTTCAGTCGAAACTGAACAAAAAATCATATATCTTGTAATTGCCACGACTGGTAGACATATACAAAAGTGATTATTTTATAAGGGGGTCACAAGTAAACATCGCTCGGCTCTCGGGTCAAAAAGGGTTATGGCCCATTTTATGAGTTTGGAGAAATAACTTGAATTTACTCTTCAATTGTGTACTTTAATCCCTCCAGGCTCGACAGAGGAGAAAAAGATGAACGAGGAGCACAACAAGCTCCTCTCGGACACGGTGGACATACTCCTCACAGAGTCCAACGAGCGTCTTCAGCTCCACCTGAAGGAGAGAATGGCGGCTCTAGAGGAGAAGGTGGAAGCTGGCTGTCGATATCAGTTCCGTCCTATGAATGTCAAGAGGAGGCGGATCTTCTTGCCTCTGACCTTCTTTTCCCCTTCTCTTTGCAGAATGTGTTAATCCAAGACTCTGAAGGTTACAGAAAACAGTACGAAGATTCAATCCATGAAAAGGTAGGTCGCAGAGATCAATGAATGATGACCACGTCTTTTTCTTTAATCTCCTACATTTTTACATTTTAAATAGAGGAATAAGGAGGTTAGTTTTGGGCAATATATATATATTTTTTTTTTTATAAAACTCTGCAGTTGAATAATCACAAGCTAGCCGAATGGGGAAAGATAATGGGATGAATTTCACACGCAGTATAGAATGACATCTTGTGAAATTGTTTCGTCCAGACACATCTGGCAGAGGAGATCGACAAACTGAGATCAGAGCTGGACCAATTCAGATTGAGGGCAGGCTCCCTCACAGACCCCACCTTGTCACGGTACGATGGCTGTGTGTGTGTGTGTTTGGGTGTTTGTGTGGGTGGGGGGTTTATTAAGGTTTGACTTATACATGTTTTTTGCTGGCCTGTAATATTTTAACACTAAAGCCATATATGACTTTAGACCACCGGACACTGAAACTCTCCACAGAACTTTAAACTTATGAAATTGGCTGTTTGCTGAGCCTGGCCACCGCCCAACGTTTTGTTATTGCATGGCACGTATACAGTTTACAATGATAAAAAAGTGTATAGAGTCATATATACAACTCTATACACTTTTTTTGTATTATTATTATTTATTTATTTTATCTTTGAAACAATAGGTCCTTGATTGACAAAAAAAACGGTCTACTCATTTCAAGCCGGCAATCGATGATTTTGCCAGCTGAAATGTAGCTGTAGTTAATTAATTAATCAGGTGGATTAGCATCTGCTGCACATATTTACTGCCACGGGACAATCTGCAATCCATTATGCATAATTAGATTTAAATTCACTGGAGTTCGGGAGCACACAGACAATTCAGTAACTGCACGAAACAAAGACGGGTCTGAGTCCAAACATTCGTCCATATTTGGACTCGGACTCAAACTATCCCAGTCGAGCACAAGACTTTAGAAAAAGAAGACATGGATGCCTTACGTTTTCTAGATTCTTTACATAACTACAGTCAAAAAGTATAACTCAACTAACCGAAGTTTGTTTATGTAACAGGATGCACATAAAATGCTGGGAAGCAGATATACTCTCTCCAGTCCTGGTATTTTTACCTTCAACGATGAAACAATTTGCTCTGCACTATTGTTAGATAAACTAGTATCGCTGGACTCTCCATATCTATTCGTGGATTCATTTCTGGCTTCCTTTTTATGCTGCATGAAGTTCTAATGTTACAGTTATGACGTGTTGACTATAGCAGCCTTAATCTCCTCCATAGACAAACAATTTGCAGCCATAGAGGCATGCCTAATGAACACTGGTCCTTCAAGAAGTACACTTAACACCACATCATTGTGACTATTGGGTACGCTTCAGGTACCCAAACACAAGATTTGATTGGTTTACTACCTGCATAACTGTCCACATTACCATATCATTTTTGTTGTGTCTCATATTTTCAATATGGAGTCAATAATGAATGCACACAGAAGGATTCACAAAGGTATTTCCTGATATACTTGTGCCTGTCCACATGAATATGTCCAATGCACACACAAAGTATGCAATGCAAAACAAATCTACATATAAAAAACAAGGTTCTCAAATGTTTTTTTTTTAATGCAAACACAAACTTATTGTTATAATACATAATATGTATTTAAAAGTATTTGCAATTTCCATCAAAAACATTTTGGATGTTGATACATTCATATAAATACTGTTGAACAGGAAATTAATTGTAGCCAATCAAATGTCTCCGTCCGTTTCAGCCAATCACGTGACCGTAGATGTGTAATTATCTCAGATTTAATGTGAGCATCTGTCTTCTGCCACTATTACCACTACATATAAGTAACTGTTATGGCGCACTTGATTAAATAGGATTGAGTTATTACGTTAGCAATGTGGCATTTAACCCCAACGTTAGCTAATAAGTTTGCTCTATAATAATACTAAATAGAAAACCTAGGATCTTTAGCCATACTTTAGCCATAATGTGATCTGAGTAATGTTAAACAACGTAACCTCACTAGTAAGTTAACTCACTTGCAAATAGCTTACTTGTTTTAATACAATAAGATAAGCTGCTCGCAAACCATGTAGCTAAATCGACAGCTAGCTAGCTTGCGAGATTATAGTGCTCACCATAACCACTTGGCAGTGAAGCATCGCTGTATATACAATGCTAGCTAACTTAGCCAGCTGTTGCGATAATGTACTTTACTGACTTAAAAGCGTATACAAGGATTGGTAGCCCGGTGGTGTATCTAATAACGGTCAAACAACTTCTAATTTCAAGATGATTTATTCTTCTGGTCACAGGCAAAGTATCGACGCTGCAATTGCAAGAGCAGGTGAGAGGTCCGTTCAACTCGCAGGTTGAAGTGGAACTCTGACCCTAAACACAGGAAAAACTGTCTTTTTTTATACAAGGATACCATAAGTTTCACTCGCATAACGTCATCTGACTCCATTCAGAATCCGCAAACTAATTGGACCTAGCTGGCATGAGGGAGGACAACCGCATCCTCCCAGGCCTTGACTTTCTGTCTGATCTCAAAAGAATATCAAATTCAAACAATTGTGTGTGTTGTATTTCTGGACATGTATCTAGTTGGAATGCAGGTGCCTCTTGTTACCAACTTATCTCTGCCTCTCCCAGACAAGTCAGCCGTCTGACCTTCAGTTATTATGGGAAACTGAACTCAATTCCTTTTTTTTATAATCATGAGTCTACTGCAGGCCAAAGATTATGAGAGCTTTAGAAAATGGAAGTATAACAATAAAGAATATGAGGACACATAAAAATCTAATATATAACAGACTGAAGTTATATGAGATGGCTAATGGATTTAGTTACTTAGCTTGCCAAATACTACTGCTAGCAACTGTATTTAAATGTGTCAGTTAATGACCAAAGGTTGTGTTGTGTTACAATCATAATATGGCTAGCTAGCTAATGATCCTAGATTGTCTGTTAGCATTATATAGCTAACTTGTGAGCTTACACAAGTGTTAAATGCGACATTGATAACATAGCAAGCAAAACATGTTAAATGAATTTGTAAGTACAGAAATGGAACATCCAAATATGTTTTTGATGAAAATTGCAAAAACAATTGAGATATTTTTGTCTGCATCAGCAATACATTTGTGATGTATTAATTTTTTTATATGTAGGGATTGTTTTAAAAAAACAAAAACAATAATAACTACTACTTGCTTGTGCATTGAAAATGTTTTTATGAAGAGACTGATTAAACTCCATATTTGTAATCTCCTTTATAGCTCAGGCAAAGTAGTCTCAATAAAAGTGACCCAGAAGATATTTTAGTGGAGGCACTTTTTGAGGTGTAACATTACTCATTAAAAGTTGTTTTTTCAGGTCTCATCTGGACTCGTCAACTGAGTTACGATTCTCGTTGGGATCTCTGGCTGAAACCCAGTCAGACCACTATCGTTCAGCCAAGGTCATCCGCCGAACAAGGAGAGGTCGAATGGGTCTGCGTGAAACCAAGGTGAGCCACAGTATTTATTTGTCTGCCTTAGATCTGTTTGTCTTAACAGTCAAATGCTTCTGTTTCTACGTTCAGGACGGCTATTTCTAAACAGCCAGTTAGAAATTGGCACGCCCTGTAGAAATCTCCCCGAGGCTATAATGTAGTATTAAATGCTACAAGTATCCAATATGCCAATATAATTAACCTTTAGTGAAGAGGCTAAAATCAGATTAACATCTAGTGTTTTTATTGCCTCGAGAATCCTCAAACCTGCATTATGTTTGATATGTATTAAGGCACTTTAAACTGAATCATGGTATTAAGAGCAAACACGGGGACAGATAAAGGCAAGTTAAGACTTGTGATGGTGTGATCATCTCATTTGTGCAATTTCTTCCAAAACGCATCAGGGCTAGTGTAGGCTTTATATATCTTGTGAGTAGTAGAAACATATCACGAGGAGAGTAAAGATTGGTTTTAATAATTTGATCAGCCCGTCTCATCTCTCTCTAAAGTAGCATATAGCTTGTATTATGTGCCAGGAGGGGAAGAGTAGACTAACCTCTACCAGGATTAAATTAATATCAGTATAATGTACAACAACTACAAGGTTCCAATGGTAGATGGTGTCCATTTTCTTATTTAATTAAAGGTTTAACGGAGACAATAAACTCACCATGCTTGTTATGTCCAGGCATAATTAGGGGAAAGAGATTATTTTAGAGGATAATGATGTGTGCTCTCTACAACTAAGAAGGCATTAAAGATTAAAAAGGCATTTAGTTAGTAAAGTTTGATTGCATTTACATGTAGTCACCTCCAAATATAAGTAATTACTGTGATTATCTGTAAAAAATAAAATAAAATAAAAACTCTATTTCCCGCGAAAGTTTTTTAAATGCATTAAATATGAATTTATATAATCTGCTCTTCATATTGTGTCCCCGTCTTGGCGTGCAGGCTAAGTCGCTCGGGGAGCACGAATGGCGCTCGCAGCAACTCGGGGTTCTGGGAGGCCACCACTTCGAGAGCGACACGGAGATGTCCGACATCGACGACGACGACAGGGAGACGTTGTTTAGCTCCATGGACATGCTCTCGCCCGGCGGCCACTCCGATGCACAAACTCTGGCCATGATGCTGCAGGAGCAGCTGGATGCGATCAATAAGGAGATTCGGTAGCTGACACGGACTGCAGTAGTCATTATTATTATTAAAAGGGCCAGATTCCCAGATTTATTTGCTCCCCCTACTTGAAACTGTTCTGATTTATGGGTGATATCCTGCCCCGTTTCCAACAGATAGTCCTCCATCAGTTTTTAGGAATGTACCCAAACCGTGACGTGTTAAGGGAAATTCCACCCAATATTACATTTACACCCAATTGAGTTTGTATTCCTCTCGGTAAGAAGCAGAAAACAGATCGCAGAGAAGCTTTTCAAAACCTCCTCCACCCATCTGCCCTTTTTTATCAAAATGTTCAAGCCACTCATAATTTCCTCTACATATCCTACGATATGGCTAAATACATCTGACTGAAATGTCGTGCAATAATCTGTCAAGCTCAGACTGCCGTATCCGTTGTTCTTTCAGCGCGTCTTCAGGTCGCTCTTCCTGTCTATGAGCCAAACACTTTTCTCGTATGCATTAAGTGTTGCAGGAAATGTGATCTGCCTCTTGCTTGTTAATGCTGTAATTATCTTGTGCTGATAAGTATTCATAACCCCGGGCTCAACTCCACTTAGTTCTTAATTTCAAGAGTTCTTAATGTGGCTTTTGGTCTTTGCTAAATTACATCCCTGTCAATAGACACAGTGTCACATTTCTTTCAGGAAGAGTTCATTAAAATCAGATGGCAGATAGAGATCATGAATGCAAAGAGTCAAGCTCTCGGCTAATTACAAAGTTAAACCCGGAGTATGGGCACAATTCATGATCTGACTTTAAATCTTTTTATCTTCTCACTTTGGCCTTTAATTAGTTTGCCTTACACTGTAGGTATTTAATAGGATTTATTAGACACATCTCCTGAAATCCACCTCCAAAGATTAGACCAAATGCTGATATAAAGAGTCCACAACTTTCAGTCAAGCTGTAAATGATTCCTGATACGTCGCTGTGTATAAGCTCCTTATTGCAAAACATTAATGACACATACGTTACTTCCTGCTGACTTTTCCCCTCGTGTCCTCCCTTCGCCTCTCCCAAGGCTGATCCAGGAGGAGAAGGAGTCGACGGAGCTGCGGGCGGAGGAGATTGAGAACCGGGTTGCCAGTGTCAGCCTCGAGGGCCTCAACCTGGCTCGAATGCACCACCACGGAGCCTCCATCACCGCCTCAAGCCACCGCCTCCTCCTTGGCCTCCTCCTTCCCCGCCCAGGCGAACCTCCACCCCCAAACTTGATCCCCGAAGCCCGGCCCGCGATATGGAGCGCATGGGGGTCATGACGCTGGTAAGTTGCCTAACTGCACGGAGACCACCTCTCCAACTCTCCCTGGAAGTGTGAGTGCAGGAGGTCACATCGACAGAATGACCCGCTCTGTAACTGTTAGAGAAGCAGCTAGCGTTTACTTCAAAATAGATATTTACATTTGTCTCTAAAATGTAGAGTTATGAGGTATGTTTTATTATTTTAAGACTGGAAAGTATAGACAAGTAGACATTTTGTGTTTTTGTAATCTTTAAATTCATTGTGCTTGTCCACTTAGGTCACAAATAGTAGTTAGAAAATAACTAGTTTGACAACCCCCATCAGCCCAATTAGTGTATACCATCGTTGTATAAAAAGATAGTGGGGTGCTCAATGGGGAATGCAAATGAAAACACACTGGTTTAAATCGAGAGCACATTTCCGGTTATTGACACAAAGAAGAGTAAGAGTATGGAGAACTTTGATTTTTTTTTAAGTTAAATGTGTATGTACTTCTTAATCTGTGTATTGTTTTATTGTAATTATGAAGCGCCTTGTGACCCTGGTCTGCGAAAGGCGCTGTACAAATACATTTTACTTACTTACTTACTTACTTACTAAAAACAAGCGTTCAATGGATTGTTAATAAAAACTATTCACACACTAACTGTTTTTGACCTCGGCTGATCTTCATTCGAGTTCACCGAAGAGTCAAAACCTGAGCCTGACCTGGGTCTTCAACCCCAGAACACAAAACGTCTCATGCAAGACGAAATTGATAAAAATCTGTGATATCAAGTGACGTCTGAGCTGTCACTCCGATGACTGATGAACGTGTCATTACAAGAGCAGCAGCTCTTTTGCCGAATTGCAAAAACGACCGTCTGTCTCTGATTTTAGTCTTTGGGGCTGTGATTGACGACCAGAATGTCTTTTAGGTCATAAGGGATTTAATGTCCCTCGCACCACACGGCAGCATTGATTTGGGTTTTAGTAAAAGTCTCGAGTTCTCTAGTTTCAGGAGTTTAAGACTTATTTTTAGAGCATGTGACACTTTTATAAGTAAGTAAAGAAATGAATTGCATGTAGAATATTTCTCACGCTGCGGTCGAATGTCCACAGCAGCTTATGCACGGCATGGGATGGTTGACGGTAGGTCAACGGTAAACACCGTTTATGTATAAAGAACTAAGGGAGCACAGGACCTAAAATGTGAGCCAACTGTTCCGCCCCCGAGGAACTCACGTTAAGCCGTATAGCTCGAGAGCGCATGAATGTTTTAAGGCTCGCTGCATTGCGTGCAGAGAAAGCGGTGACGGAAACTCTCTTTGCTCTGTCAGCTGTCGTCGGGCAAACCAGAAGTCAAACCCGATGGCTTGCAGTTCCTCCAAGAATAGACAGTAATATGTTTTACAGCTCAGTTCCTCTAAAAAAAACTCTTCCACGCTGACTGGAGCCTGAAGCACTCCAGATGTGCACATCAAGGAGATTTGTTTTGACTCTGATGAAATAGAAATAGAAATATATGATTTTATTGATCGGTCAAATGACCAATCCTTCCTCTGTATTGATCTGTGAATTGATGATCTGATATTGGGCCAAAGGCTCATGAGCATCGAATGGTGTCTGATGATAATATGAATGAGCCAATAGTCTTTAATTTATCACCAGAATGGAAATGTGTGTTGTCCCTGCTGATATTGACAATTAATGTTATTTTGTTGTATTTTCCCTGCCCAACAGCCCAGTGATCTGAGGAAACACAGGAGAAGGTACACACACAGTGTCATGCCATGATACGGTTGCTATGGATACGTCCGAGGGTCACGTCTAACGTCCCTTTTCTCCTGCGCCCTCGTCACCCTCAGATCGCGGCGGTGGACGAGGACGGCCACGAGGACAAGGCCACCATCAAGTGTGAGACGTCGCCCCCGACAACGCCACGCACCGTCCGAATGACACACACACTGCCCGCCTCCTCGCACAATGACGCACGAGGGTAGGTGTCGGCTGTGCAAACATCTCTCAAAAAGACGCATGCGACCTCGTCGGTGGAGTCGTTTCTGTGTTGTCGAATGTTTGGACTGCATCCGATTAGAGGAGTTTTAAAAAAATAATAATAATTTGCCTCTCTATATTGGATGCCAAATGATATCACTCCTTGTAAGATGTGAGCTTGACGTACTGGGTTTCCTGGCGGTGTAGTTATCTTAGCGCTGTCTGTGTGTGCTCTTGGACCAAAATGAGACGGTTTATTTGGAAGCTTCCAATTTTTTGCCGTGCATAATGTCTCCAGCACGCTGGAGATAATCTGGGTACCGGCAGTAGCAGCTATATTAGTTCGGCTCTTCAGTAGATGGCGTGGAGTGAATGAGCTTAAAAAGTGCAGTCGGGGGGGAAAGCAGCAAATACTTTGAGGATAATGCACAGAGAAAAAAAAGAAGTGAGGTGGGAAATATACATTGATGAACAAGTATGTACAAGTGGGCCCGCTTCTAGGAACAGCCCGATTCTCATTATTTAACCACATTTTGCTGCTAAAGAAAATTAAAAAAAAAACTTTTTGGAGAAATAATCTAAATGAAACTGCAATGCACCTGGAAGCTTCACTCGTGTTTTCTGTGCACGTTTGCGTCCCTCAGGATCGTGTCGTCTCTGGAGGCGGGAGGCCAGCGCACTGAGTAGTGTAGCCAGCAGCCAGAGGACTCGCTCTGCAAGCATCCCAAGAAGAAAGGGCATCAAATCCTCCATCGGACGGCTTTTTTGGCAAGAAGGAGAAGGGCAGGATGGCACATATGGCACACAGACACGTCATGTTAGATCCACAAGGTGGGCACTGGAGACATGTATTTCAACAATACTGATGCCAGATGACGATATCTCAATTCATACTTAGTTTGAGAGATAACATCTCACATTGGGGGAAATGTCTCTTTGAGCTAACACGACTGACACATGTGCAACTCAGGATGGTGTTACTGCTACTAATACTCGTAGTAATAACATTTAAGACCATGTTTATGCATACTTTGACAGAAAACAGATGCTCCTGCAACCTTAATGCATCATATCTGTGAACAATCATTGGGTAAATTATATCAAATTTTTTTTAATTTAAAAGAAATATTGTAATGGTCTCGTATACGCAGAGCGGCTCAGCAATTTAAGCATACGACAGATTTGTTTTTGTATAATAAAAATCACTTAAAATACAATTTTGTTTTCCAGCACAATACGTTACTACAATTCTATATTTATCACCTTTTGTAAGACTGTCAAACTCACCTCCACGTCGCATATATTGATTTTACATTTTTACAATTTTAAATGCACAATGCATGCTTTTTTTCCTACTACTATTTATTTATTTTTTTAATGAACAGCACTTTGATCTGCATAGGGCTTGTATGAAATGGACTACACAAATACATATTATTATTATTATTATTATTATTATTATATTCTACTATTCATCATATGTTAATCAGAGGCAAACACAGCCCTAACAACAGTTTTTAGTATGTATCTATTCATATCATACAGTATAAAACTTATAATGTATTCACTCATTCCTCTTCTCTCAGCGACCATAATGGACCCAGACATGGCGGGCCAGGACTTGGGGTTTGGGCAAGCTGGGGACTCAGGCCGAGAAGGACCGCAGGTTGAAAAAGAAGTAAGCTTTGTCCAAAAGAAACCATCACTATTCACTAAAAGCAGATGTCCAAATAGTACCTTAGTGGTGTACTTCCTATACGCAGCCTGCGTGTGCTAATGGCCTTGCTAGGTCATTCTAAAGAGAAGCGATGGTTATGGAAGTCTTCTCGCTTCATGTTTTTAGACCTTTCACCGCTCATTACAGTATGTAGTCCAATCTGACCTTTGACCCGCAGACAGGCTTTTACCTCCGGGCTGCTCTTTATGCACCAGCGCAACATCCCACAGTGAGGGCGGGGTCGATCGAAAGCAGACGCTGGATCAGCATGCGGGCGCAGAGATCGGCCTCACTGTATTCAGACGCAGGGCCAAAGTCAGACTATTGATCCGGGCTGAAAACCCTCCAATTAATCTCACAAAGATGCTTTGTCAATTTTGGAAGCTATAGATGGATTTTTCCCCCAACACACCACCCATAGATTACACTCGCGGTCAGGTTTGCTCTGCCCTACAGGAAAAGAGGGCAACCCCCCCCCCCCCCCCCCCCCCCCTCGCAAATCAAATCTTTCTACAGAATGTATGTGTGTGTGTGTGTGTGTGTGTGTGTGTGCGTGCATTTGCCATGCCCCAGCGCCAAATGATGAATGTCATTTGCTCGAAGTGGACATCGAGTTGTCATGACCAATAACTTTGCCTCCCATGTCGTCGATAGAGAGTGTCGTTTTGTTGTCCGTTGACAAATGTGTTGTTTTTCCTCCACCGCACTGACTTCTTCATAGCGGTGTCCGGGACTAAGGCCACACACCCCAAGCCCATCCACCCACCCGCCACCTTGCATCTTGGCGCCTCCTCCACACTCGCATGCCATTCTGAGCTGCCTGCACTATATTTCCATTTTCAGCATCTTGATCGATCATTGCCGCCGCGGTTCTCATCGTCGCTGTGCAGTTCTTCCAGTTCCTCCGTTGTTTTTCCTCTAGAGGTAACAGACAAGGTCTCTGAATGTAACCGAGCATCTGAATGCGAGGCCATGGAGGTGTGTGTGTGTGTGTGTGTGTGTTTTGTTGTTTTTTGTTTAGAGCCGTATCGTTAACTGCCGATTTTAAGTCATTAACATTTGTGTACTTTTGTCTCCCCGTCGCTCTCTCTTCTTTGCTCTCTGATCCTCTCCTCTCTTACCCTTCCTCTCCCTCTCATCATCCTCTGACTCTAACAAAGCGGGTAAGTTGCGAGGATGTATAACTGACCTCCTGGATATGACCACTGTCTCAGCCATTTTTGCCCCGTCTGCCATCCATCTCTCCCGTCTGTCCGCCCGCGAGTCCTCTCCCGAAAAGAAAAAAAAAGACCAGTGCCAACGCTGACGTCTCTCATCTATCGCTGTGTGTCTTCTCTACCCCTCGTTGGCTGTTGACGACGCCATTGCGCTTTTTCTTTCTTTCTTTCCTTTTTTTTTTTTTTCATTTACCATCTGAAGACGTTTCTTCTTCCCCTCCTTTTTACAGTTCTATGGCAGCTGCATCCCCGGGCCGGACAGAGAATGTGTCGCCGCTAAAACTGGGGGCCCGATTTTTCAAAACCGGGAATGTCTTCCTCTCCTTACACGTGTGTCTCG